>NC_136730.1:2852500-3480000 GCF_936440315.1 Barbus barbus
ATCAGAGACTGAATCAGACAAAGTTAAGATTCGATCAGAACAGAATTAATTCGGTCGTTAGGAACAGTTTTTATCAATTGCGGGTCATTTCCAAACTTAAATCGTTTTTGTCTTTTCAAGATTTGGAGAAAGTTCTTCATGCTTTTATTACCTCACGTTTAGATTACTGTAATTCTCTGTACTCAGGTCTTCCTCAGTCATCGCTTTCACGTCTCCAGTTTGTGCAAAATGCAGCTGCAAGGCTGCTGACTGGGGCAAAGAAATATGACCACGTCACTCCAATTTTAGCCTCACTACACTGGCTTCCTGTCCATTTTAGAGTTCAGTTTAAGATTCTGCTGTTTGTCTTCAAAGCTCTTAAAAATCAAGCTCCGTCTTATCTTAAAGTTCTTCTTATCCCTTTGTCAACTACCAGACATTTAAGATCCACTGACAGGGCTCTTTTATCTGTCCCTCGCTCCCGTTTGAAAACCAAGGGTGACAGAGCCTTTTCAGTCAATGCCCCTCGTCTATGGAACCAATTGCCTCTAGAATGCCGCCTTGCACCTTCCATTACCAGTTTTAAATCAAGATTGAAAACATATCTTTTTTCCTTAGCATTTTAATTTCAATTTTATTGATGTTTTATTGGTTGTCTTGTTTGCTTCTTTTCTGTTTTCTTATCTCATTTAAATTTATGAAATATTGTTAAGCACTTTGGATAGCTTTGCTATGTTTAAATGGGCTATATAAATAACATGTACTTGCTTACTTACTATATATATATATATATATATATATATATATATATAGATAGATGCTCCTGATATTAACATGCTCACAAATGTTTTTCTGATGGTTTGTATTTTGAATCAGGTACCTGAACCACAGATGAATCCTGATGACTTTCTTCAAGATGTTTTCCTCTGAGATTGCTGTACCAACATCAGATGGTCAACTACACTGATATTCTATGGTAAAACAAGATCCTTGACTACTGATTATGTTTTTTTCTTCTTGAATCCATGGAAATAAGTAAATGTCAGGTACTTGTTTCACTTGTTGAACAGAATCTGTTGCAGGAATGAGTCAAAGTCTGTTCACATCTCTGTGGTTAGATCAGTGTGCACAATAATGTGTCTTTGACCTTCAATATGTATGTTTTGATTATACTGTTGTAAATAAAATACAAATATAAAAAAAAAAAAAAAAAATATTTTTTTCAGTCTCCTCACACTCTCTCTCTTACTTGCCTCAGTCACAGTCACACTGATGGGCTATTGTCCATAAAGTCAGTAGTTGGCCCTAAGCAGCTTTAGGGGAGGGCCCTTTGTCTCTATAAATCACTTAATATTCAAGGCTATTACCACTCCCTCGCATATTGGCTTACGATCACAAAACATGTCTTTAAAAAATTAAATCAATATATTGTTTTCTGTGAATGAGTAAGCTGAATGATTTTCACATAATTGTGAAGTAAATATTCTAGCCTACAAGACTGATTACTCAGTCTGATTACTCACTGATTACTCAGTGTCTTATTCAGCACGATTTAGTGTGGCTTTTATGGCCTTATTTCAGCTAAATTTCCCCCCCCCAAAACTTACTAACCACGCATAATATTTTTTTCTAACAAATGCAAACATGTACATCCATCTTGGTCACATATTATTGTAGCATAGTTTGTGCTGAATACAAAAAAAAAAAACATACATGTTGGTCAATAGTATAAGTAGCTGAAATAAGCACAAATATCAGGGCATGTCAACACATCTCAAGGGCCCCAAAATTACCTCAGACCCCAGAGGGTTAAATTAAATTAAGTAGTTCAATTATTTTTCCCTGTGTCATTCCATTTTATAACACATAACTTAATTTCTGAACTTAATTGTTTTGTTTTCTTCATATGTATGGACTACTTGAGTTGTTATCGACATCTGGTGAAACGTTTGTGCAGAACGACTTCTTCTGCCACAGATTTAGATCTAAAGTTGACAGTTTAACAGCTGAGCCCAAGCCTCTGTTTCTAATTCCAAAACGTCACTTTAGAACTAGTAACAAAGGAACGTTGATTTGCTTCATTGAGCTTATTGTATTACTGTAGTCAAAACTTGTATTATGTAGAGTGAAGTATTATGAGAGAGATGATTACCTGTATCTGATATAGCATCTCAAGTCTCTTGCACACAATAAAACATAAGTCTGAATGTCCACTGAGGAAAGCCTTATCTTTATAATATCCTTTCATCTGTTAAGAGTGATTTCTGACGACAGTGCTGCTTAGTGCATTTGTTAGCTGTGTCACTGTTAAAAGTAAAAATAACTTTTGTTTACAAAAGCATTTATTTTTCAAAGTAAAATCTTTCATCACGAACACATGCGCCATGTCTCGGTATTAAACACTATTATTATTTATATTAAATATTATTTATTGAATAATCATATTTAATAAAAAACAACAGCCATCATAGAAGTTGCTATTCAGTCAACCGTACAAAGGCAGCACGATATAAAGCATTAAATAAACATGATAAAACTATTTGATCTGGTACAAATAATAGTTTAATGAGACCAAAGACTGGCCGTTAGATTTACCCAACACAAATTATACCTCGTGTTTAACCACATCAGAGCCTGCGGTAAATTCCAGAAGATCTGGACGAGGTGAAGTTGGGAAGTCGTGGCCTAATGGTTAGAGTGTCGGACTTGTAATGCAAAGGTTGCGGATTCGAGTCTCGGGCCGGCAGGGATTGTAGGTGGGGGGAGTGAATGTCCAGCGCTCTCTCCACCCTCAATACCACGACTGAGGTGCCCTTGAGCAAGGCACCGAACCCCCAACTGCTCCCCGGGCGCCGCAGCATAAATGGCTGCCCACTGCTCCGGGTGTGTGTTCACGGTGTGTGTGTGCACGTTGGATGGGTTAAATGCAGAGCACGAATTCGGAGTATGGGTCACCATACTTGGCCGTATGTCCCGTATGTCTTCATTAACATACTTCACTAAAAAAGTTGCTCTTGACGGGTGTAATGATCTCACGTCTCCAAAAACGTCAAAGCAAATTTTGAAATAGACCTCATCTTTATTAACAAACCACCTTCCACTTCCAAGCAAGCACATTCTCACCTAAAAAAAACTCTTAATGCTGCATTCCGTGACACAAAAAATATTATTAAAAAAATTATAGTGGATTTGGGCGTGCGCCATAACACTCGCTGTGGGAAATACGGCAACTTCGGCAAGCGGAGTGATACAAACGGTGAAGAGGTCGAGGAGCTCTTTTGGACTCCAATATCACATACCTATCAGCCAATCAGATTCGAGAACCAGAAAGAACTGGTGTATGTATATATAAACATATAACTCTTTAATGAAATGAGAATAGCTTTAAAAAGCCAAATTCACCTGGGAAGGGTAGACCAAGTAGTTAAGTAGCTCCGAATTACCTGGAAAAATCACATAGACTCCCACTTCACAGAGAGTAAGAATTTTTGAAGTTCCAGGAATATTGGCAGTAACATAACGCCCCTCCATCCCACCACACGAGTAGCTGTAGGTAGCTCCTCCTGGAATAGTAGAAACTACAGCACACCTGGAGAAAGATGAAAGAGTTGATTCTGTGTTTTTTTCTACTTATATCCCTGAACTTTCTTTTACAACACATGTAGCAATATAATTATTGATACTATTATTTTTAAGCAGCTAAGCCAATGTTAATATTACACATAGAAAAAGTGTTGCTGTTTTTATCCTTGCCTGTGAGATGCTTCAGAGAGGAATGATATGATTGAATTTTGAAATGTTATGAATGTTCTACACAGAGAATGTGGTATTTTTATTTATTTATTTTTTTCCCAGATCGGTGTTTGGTGTTGTATTTGATTGTAGGTGGTGGTAATTCATTCTGTGATCAGTGGAGGCATGGTCTCGTGCTCTGAGAGAATTGCCCGTGTGACATGAGCTGCCATTTTAGAACGATATAACATCAACCGTCTGCATGTTTCCTCCACTGATCATTGCCATGTCAACAGAAAAAAATTATTTACCTGATATGTGAATGTGAGTTCGCAGTCTTTACTGAATGTGATGGAATAAAAAGGCAGTGTCTCGTGAAATAATAGTGCGAAATATTTTGTATCGCAATAAACACAACACAACCAACTAACAAATTACTCTTATGCTCTGCTTCTTTTTAGTTACAACACACAAGCCTAAATTCAGGAACAATTCAGGAACAAATTACATTTATGAGTCATCTAAATGAATTGTTCAAAAAGACGAGCGGAATGGTTTGGATGAGTTAGACAAATCCGTCACTGAACTGAATCAACATCTGACTGACTCACTGAACTGCAAATTTACATTATTTTCAGTAATGTCTAAATAAAATTGAAGAATGTTTTGGGCTATGTGAAAATGTCTGAATATTGCTATGTTTAGTCTAAACACCTGCAAATAGTGTTTATATATATATATATATATAATGATATATTGCCAAACGTATTGGGTCATCAATAGTCATGTTTGACTACTTTAGTGATTTCTATGAGTACAAATCTTAATGTTTAAGCATATAATGATATTCTAGGGAATTGTGTGTTTCTAATTTTATAGCAAAAGTTTGGACAGGACCCTTTTCTATTCTAACATGACAGTGTCTCTGTGTATAAGACACGGTTCAAAAAGACATGATTGATTGAGTCAGTGTGGAAGAACTTGACTGGTCTGCAGAAAGACAAGTCCTGATCCCAGCTGAACACCTCTGGTGTGACTTTATATGCAGACCTTGAGCCAGAAACTCATCACCAAACAACAATGACACCAATGACTTATTTACTTAATAATTTTAAGGCAATGGGTTTCCTACACTGTAAAAAGTGATACGTTGACTTTTAAGGCAAGGGGTTTCCTCAATTTTTTAAAGTTACGTGAACTTATCACTTTTTACAGTGTAATACATCATTGGGACCTGTAAAGGGTCTACTTGTATTTGTGTGCACTCACAATACCAACAAAAGGTAGTTCTTTTATAAAACAAAGAAAACAAACATGATGCGCTTTCTGCGTCTTGAACAGGATTGCTTCACAAAAATGAACCGAAGCTGAGCGAATACATGCTTCACAGACATGATAAATATATAAATGCATCATTCATTCATTCATATCTATAAAAAGCTTTAAATTATCACTTAATGAAATAAAACAATCAAAAACAAAAACTATTTTATTATATCTTAAATCTTAATCATAATCAATAAAGATGCATTTCTCTCTAAAGGCACGCCTAATGAGGAGACGGCGAGTCAGGATCAGCAACTTCATCCTTGCGACACGGACTCAGAAAACATTAGTTTATTAGTAAATAATTCAAATATCTCCTTACGATTTCCCGCAGACACATTCATGGTTATGTTTGCTGGGGTTTTGCAGCAAGCTTTAGCCTATTGCATGCATTTGAACGCAGAACTATTCAGCCGCTGCTGCGGGACACTAAACACCATCGAGCTGCTCTCAGTCGTGTGGTCTTCTGTTGTTTCCACCAGCGCGGCAATTTTTTTCATCACTAATCGATGGATGTCTACAATATAAAAATAAGGAGAAACCCAAAACAGGCCCGATGCCCGGCCCGTGTCTGAACTATGACGTGAAAATTGGCCCGAAGCCCGGCCCTAGAGGAGTAAAAAAGTCGGGGCCTGTTGGGCCCGGGCCGAAATGCAGGGCTCTACCATACAATGTATTTTTGACTATTGTTACAAATGTACACCAGCAACTTATGAATGGTTTTGTGGTCCATGGTCCATATATATATACATAGACACATGTATGTATGTGTGTGTATGTATGTATGAAGCTATGTGTATGAAGCTACTGACCAACTGGCCAGAATCTGTAGCTGTATAAGAATATATCAGAGAGACTCACACTGGGTTGCTGTGAAGATCTGAAGAATGGTTTCCAATCCGAATCTCTGCCCCGTTTATCCTGTCTGTACAGCAGACGTGTAACCTGTTAGTGATGGTCACTCTGATCACGCTGTACGTCTTCATCAGATCCAGCTTCCACCACGGGTCACTTTGTAAGTCTGTATGAGTACAGGTGGAGTTCAACCCATCCAGAGCATTCTGGGCATACCAGCCAAACAATAATGATGACTGATCGGCTGTTCCCCATGCTGCTACGTTCACTGGAATACATTCAAGAGAAAACCTTATTTGCAATTACAGTTATTTATTACAATTATTATTGTCAAGCCCTGCTTGGCTATGGGTTTTCATCAATCATGTGTCTGAAAATATTTCACAGCAGCACAAATTCACTGAAAAGATGTAATAGTGTTTACTAATAATAGTGTTTTACAAAATCTCACCTTCTCCTTCAGCCTTCTGAACTGAGAAAAACCCTTGAAATTAGAAACACAGGATGATGCTCATGATTTGGCAACTTAAATGGAATTTTCTATAAGCCTATATTTCGTTGGATTTATTTGTTTTAGTTGCCAGGGTAAAATTCAGTATAATCTCTAATATTATGCATTAATCTCTTCAATAATTTAGCTTCTCAAGAATTTTTTTTTTCTTCTTGGTTGTTCTTTTTTTTTTTTTTGTACGTTTTTCTTTTTAAGGATGTTTAGATAACATTAACCAATAACAACACATTCCACACACACACACACACACACACACAAACACACACACACATACAATATTAGACAGATAGTATGTCTTACCCAATAAAAACAACAGACACTTGTAGACAACTCTCATATTCATTTCAGGTGATTAGTTTGAGGATGTTTAAATGAATGCTGTTCCTGGGAGAAACAGATTAGTTTTCTTTACATCAGAGTCACATGATCCTAGTTCTCCTCCCACTTTTCTCTCTAACTGGAGCTGGATTTGATTTTTTATTTTTTTTACACTCATACATACATACAAGTATTTTCTTAAACATCTTTTAGCAACAGAACATGAGCACATTTTCATTGAAAAAAGTATAATTTGCAACTTCAGTTTAGTGATTTATGACATCAAAATGTCAATGCTATTGAAATATCAGTAGCATTGAAATATATATCTTTGGCGGACACTTTTATCTAAAGCAAGTTAAAGAATGAATTTCATGTTGACATGCTCACAATGAATATTAGGTTTAAACAACAATAGCGAAATCCACCAAACTGGATAGGTTTGTCAGAAATGCTGACCTCTCCTGAAAGAAAAGCGAGGGATAACCTGTATTCAAATTCAGTGACATCAAATTTTACATAAACTCTGTCCTTATTCCATGCCGTTCTAACCTATAGACCAGGGGTCTACATTCTGAATTCCAAGTCCTGATCCCAGCTGAACTCCTCTGGTGTGACTTTATATGCAGACCTTGAGCCAAAAACTCATCACCAAACACTAATGACTCGTATATGGGTTCAGTCATTTTAGACACGTCCAAAACTGTTGCAACAGAGATTGAAATACAATTTTTAAATACATGAATATGTTTTCAACTTTGTTGCCACAGTTTTGTTAGTGCCTTTTTCTGTTCTAAAGAAGGGGGTGTCACAACACTTTTGTCCTTATAGTGTCTATACAAGTCATTGGTGTTTGGTGATGAGTTTCTGGCTCAAGGTCTGCATATAAAGTCACACCAGAGGAGTTCAGCTGGGATCAGGACTATGCTTTCTGCAGACCAGTCAAGTTCTTCCACACTGACTCAATCAATCATTTATTTTTGAACCGTGTCTTATACACAGAGACACTGTCATGTTAGAATAGAAAAGGGTTCTGTCCAAACTGTTGCTATAAAATTAGAAGCACACAATTCCCTAGAATATCATTATATGCTTAAACATTAAAATTTATACTCATTGAAATTACTAAAGTAGTCAAACATGTTCATTAGAAGGGGTGAACCAATACTTTTGGGAATATAGTGTATCCTCATGACTAGATAGACACAGGTGAGTTCCTCTTTCCCACATGTTAGGTTTCTCTTTATATGTGAGTCACTCAACTGGAGGTAATCCTATCAGATCATCCATCCTTTGAGTGAGTACAGGTCGGCGAGTCTGGTTAAGTCCATTAAAGTTAACTTATTTAAATAATAATCACGGTCCTGCACAGTGAGTGATCTTATGCATGTAAAATGTGATTTTCTCCAATAATTGTTAAAAAAACAAGCGAACAACCTTCATAGCTAGCATTAATGAAGTGGTCAGTGGAATCTTTCTGTCTCCACCTAAGTTCCACCCACAGTCAAAATGTCACAACGTTTACTAACAGAAAAAGGGTCAATATGACCTTCTTTCAGTGAAACACCAAGGATGAGCTTTTGAAGTGAAAGAGAACTGAAGCTGTCAAGCTCCAAAAGCATAACGGTGCCACAGAAGTGGTTTATGTGACAGTTTTAATCTATAACCTAATCTATATCTGGCATACTGGATGTTGTTTCCATCTTGTGTGTTGCACCTGCCATTTTTAAATTTGTCTTTTCTTTCCCATCTTACAGACTTCTCAAGATCAACAGACAATTGCATTTTGTTGTCTTATGCTTGAAGGTTGCCTGTCAATGCTACTTGAAAGCACACAAACACTGTCCTGCATCTGGTCTGACATGAGAGGGTCTGTTTCTAGAAGATGGAAGGGTTTCTTTAAAATGTGAACATTAGCATTAGGTGTTCATAGCAATGCAGTAAATCTTTGCATTTGCATCTGCTGTTCACTTCTTAGAATGTCACTTGTTTTTCTTATTCACATCGAGTTTTCCTCGAGTTGTTTGCTTAAAGCATGTTCCAAAAATGTAAATGTAAATGTAAATGTTCCCAAATTGTTTATTCAGAACATGTGAGAACACACACTGTGACTGCTTCCATAATGGCGTCATGCTCCAAATCATGCTTGCTTACAAATGCCTGCTTTTGTCCCTGATGAATTTGGTTATGCAGTTTGACTACAGCTCTTTTGCCTTTGTGAATAATCTTGATTTCTTTTTTAAAGAAAGAAGCTAAAAGAAGATTGCTGATGAAGATGATTGAAATGTGACATGCTAATGGAACAAAAATTGTGCAAGTACTTCAATTTGTATAATTTTACTACCATAATACTACCATATAATTGACAGATGTCTGTCAATATTAAAGAACGATTCTCCTATTCTCTCCTGTAGTGCATATTTTCAACGTTTCCATTTTTATAATGTTTACAAAACCCAGTTCCTAAGAGAGAACACGGAGTTCGCATCCTCAACTATCTCGACAACTGGCTTATACTGGCATTGTCACTGGATGGGTCTTCGGGTCAACTGGGAAAAGACCAAACTCTCCCCTGTGCAGAGGACATCTTTTCTCCAGATGGAGCTGGATTTGGTCAAACAGACAGCATGCCTCACAGAGGAACCTTCTCAGTCAGTGTTGAACTGCTTGAATTCATTCAAAGGCAGGACAGTGGTCCCATTATGTTATTTCAGAGGCTCCTGAGGTATATGGCAGTTGCAGCAGCAGTAACTCTCAGTTTGCTTCACATGAGACCACTTCAGCACTGGCTTCATGGCTGACGCCTGAGATGGGCATGGTAATCCAGCACTCAATGGATGAATATCTTACCAGCTTGTTGCCAAACCTTTGCCCCATGGGCTGACCCTTCATTTCTTTGGGCAGGAGTGGATGCCTCTGCCACCTGCTGGGGAGTCACATACAACAGGCATGCAGTGTCAGGGGTTTGGAAGCGTCCTCAACTGCATTGGCACATCAACTACCTTGAATTACTAGCAGTGTATCTTGCACTGGGCAACCTAAAAAAAGCTGCTACAGGGCAAACATGCTTTGGTCCATACGGACTGCGTACATCAACCAGCAAGGTGGTCTACACTCTTAAAACTAGAGGTGCTTAAAAGGTTATTCAAAGCGATGCCATAGAATAACCATATTGGGTTCTACAAAGAGGCATTCAGTAAGAGGTTCTTTAAAGAACCATCTATTTCTTACATTTTTATAATCTGAAGAACCTTCTTTCACCACAAAGAACCTTTTGTGAAACAGAAAGTTTGGGTAATCACCATGGTAACATATTAAAGTATAAAATGACTGTAAAAAGCATGACTTAAGGTATATTTTTTAAGAAAATGGATGAGTTGTATCAATTATTATATAAATTTAAACAATCATTATTAATCAATTATTAGCCTACATTAATTAAATAACAATATAAATGTAACGTATGCCTTAATTGTTTAGATTTTTATAAAGCATTATCTGTTCTCCACCTGTTCTCAAAGTGAACTCTGTGTGTTTGCAGCATCAAAACTTGGGTTAATTTCCACATTTGGTAAATTTTCTGTCATTGGTCAGCAGGAGGCACTTTCACTTTAGAAACAAAGCGGTTTCCTCTGTAACAACTGTACACAAAACTGCGCAGAAACGGGCAGCGCTCGGTTAGGTTTGTATTTTGTTATATTCTGTTTATTGTCTTATACATTATATACATTTATGTGTTTATTGTGAGATGTAGTGACTATAGCAGCCGCGGCACCCATTGCCATATGTTGCCTGGAACTGCAGTTAAAGGCAGGGTAAGCGATTTTTCAAAAATGTTTTAGAAAACTGAGTCAGGGCCGAGTACCAAAACAAACTTGTAGCCAATCAGCAGTAAGAGGCGTGTCTACTCATGATGTGGAGGAGAGAGCGTTCAGTGAACAGCCCAGCCGAGTGACAGAAAGATAGAGATGGCAAGAAAAATAAAAAGAGTTCAAGCATCTATTTCTTAATAACTAAATTCCACAGCTTTACTACTAGTAGAGAGACGTTACCAGGTAGAATTAATTCACACCCGCAATCGCTCTCACTATTGCATTCATTCATATGAGTGTAATCTTTACTGTGCTACTTATCTGTATCTGATTTAAAACGAGCAGGAATCTGTGCGAAATATAACGAACGAAAGAACTGATAAAAATAAGCAGTTATAGGAGCTATTTGTTCATTAATGTCATGAGCGACTAGTCGACTTTGACTCAACTTTCATAACTTTTTGGAACGGTAAAGTCAAAATTGCTCTGTTGGCTGTGGAGTCAAGACATTTTGCAAATATGATTAAAAGATGAACATGAGACAAAACTACAGAATGTCACATTTTATTATTAGCCGTTTCAACACATACATGTTTTACCAAATAAAAAGAACAGCACTTTTAGAGTTCATCCCACTCATTGTTGTGAGCATAAGTATTGGGACAGTTGAACATAAGGCAGATATAAAAGATTCAAAGCTATTATTTAGTTGCAGATCCCTTGCACACAATCACAGCAGTGAGTCTCTGACCCATAGACATCACCAGACTCTTGCTCTCATCCTTTGAAATACTTTTCCCAGCCTTTAATGCAGCCAATTCCAGCTGTTGCTTGTTTTGGGGAGTTTCTACCTTTACTCTCCTCTTCAGCTGCTGAAATTCATGTTCAATCAGATTTAAATCTGGAGATTGACTTGGGCAATCTAAGACTTTCCATTTCTTTTCTCTTATAAATTCCTTGACTGAACTGGCAGGGTGTTTTGGGTCATTGTCCTGATGCAATATGAAGCACTTCCCCATGAATCTGGTGGCATTTTCTTGAATATTGGTAGGCAACATGGTTTTGTACCCTTCCAAATTCATTCTGCTGCTGTCATCATACATTAAGTCATCAGTAAAGTTGAGAGGGCCTGTTCCAGAGGCAGCCATGCATGCCCATGCCATGACACCACCTCCACCATGCTTTACAGATGAGGCTGTATGCTTGGGATCATTGCAGTTCCCTTTTTTTCTCCACATTTTTGCTTTCCCATCACTTAGATAAAGGTTCATCTTTGTCTCATCGGTCCATAAACACAGTTCCAAAACTCTTCTGGCTCACCTTTGTGCTTTTTTGCAAACTCTAATCTTGTCTTTCTATTTTTGGTGCTTGTCAGAGGTTTGCATCTTGCTGTGTAGCATCTGTAATTCTGTGTCAAAGTCTCCTGAGGACAGTAGATTGTCAAAGCATCACCCCAGCTTTCTGGAAGTTGTTGCTGATTTTACAGACATGTCTTTTAGGGTTCATTTTCACAGCTTTTATGATTTTTCTGTCATCAACTACTGTTGTTTTCTCAGCCGATCAGGTAGTTGTTGGTTGCTGGTGTCTCTGGTGGTTTCCAAACTCTTGATTTCTCCATGCCCTTTGTTTTTGCTAGAGCTCTAACTGACTTCCTCTTTTCTTTTAGCATCCAAATTGCTTGCTTTTCTCTCAAAGTCAGCTCCCTCGTCTTCATCCTGGTTTGTGTGTGTCATCATTGAATGCAAGATTCAGAATACAGAAGTAATGGATATAACTGATAAAACACATTCCCTGCTTTTAATATCTGAAGAATGAATGCAACAGGACACAGCTGATCACTTAGAAAGACCTGTGAGGCAACTGCTCCAATACTTATGCTCACATCAGATAGAGGGATGAACTCTAAAAGTGCTGAACTTCTTAGCTGGTAAAACATCTGTGTTGAATCTCCCAATAATAAAATGTGACATTCTGTAGTTTTGTCTCATATTCATCGTTTAATCATATTTGTAAATGTCTTGACTCCACAGGCAACAGAGCAATTTTGTCTTTACTGTTCCAATACTTATGGAGTTTGGAGTGTGTGTTTACACAATATATGAGTGTTTACTGTGTTTATTTATTATGTATATATAAATACAAACACATGCATGTATATATTTAAGAAAATATGTTTATATAATATATAATGATATTGTTACAGAGGAGGTTCCTGTACCGCCTCCCTCGCACCACCAGAGGGAGCAATCGCCTGAGTATTAGTTTTTCCATGAACTCCATTTCCCATAAGGCCTCATACCTGGGACTGATTGCACTTACACCTGCACCTCATTTACACACACACTTATAAGCTGCTCACACACACAGACTCTTCGCGAAGTCTTGATTTGTACCGGCTGTCAGTTCTGAGCGTTCTTACCTGTACTTGATTTCTGTATTTTTGACCCTGGACTGTTTAACGTTATTGATTGTTTTCTGCCCGCCCTGACTTGGATTTGTTATTTGGATTTGGATTCTTGCTGCCTGCCTCGACATACTGCCTGTATTCTCGACTCTGTCTCTGCCTCGCCCCTATTGCTCAGTTTGCTGTTGATTGACCCTGCTTGTCTGACTATCCTTAATAAAGAGCTGCAAATGGATCTCACCCCGTCTGGTTCTGCGCAACAGATATAAATGTATAAAAATATTAACATGTAAATATTTTAAAAATAAATACTGTATGTGTATTCATATATACATAATAAACACACAAAACTTATTTTATTTTGTAATTTATTTAATCGTTTGACAGCACTAATATATATGTGTGTGTATATATTACACGTTAAATCACCATTTTCAGCTCTGCACCTCATGAACTTTACACCGTAAACCTGACAAAAACACACGCAGTTAGTAATTTCTAAATGTGTACACCAATCATATTTTCAGCAAAATTATCAACTATTTTATTTTATTATATAATTTTATAAAGAGAAAAGCAATCCAATTTACCATCTCGGTTGCATGAACATAAAATGCTGTCGTCGCTTTGCGAGGCAGCAGTCAAAAATTCAGTGGGTTTTTTATTCCGCACTTTCAGTGTAAAAGTGAAATTACACCATGTAACATTGAACATGAGTACTGTTTAACACTGAAGGTTGTTCATTCAACTCTTTAGGAATTATTAACTTTTAACACTGCAAATATTCCACTGCAGATTTTACTGTGCACCCTGACCAAACTTATCTCCTTCTTCATTTATGACCAGATCTGGGTAGATTACTTACAAATTGTAATCCGTTACTGATTCCAGATTACATGACACAAATTGTAGTCAGTAACGTAATCTGTTACATTACACATTTTAGGTAATATAATCAGATTACTTTTAGATTACTTTTAGATTACTTTTGATTTAACTCGTTTATCACATTGATTTAAATAGCATTATCTTGTACCATAATGATGTAAAAAATGCAAAGAGTAAGAAAACTTGTTCCCTTCATTGTAATTTACAACATGGAGCGCATTAAACATTATATTACAGTTTCCCAAACTAGGGTTCGTAAAGGAACTGCAGGGGGGTTGTGAGTTTAATGAAAAGCTGACAATTAATTAAATCATAAAAAATACAATTAAAATAAATCATTTTAAAACAAACTCCCTTTTTTTATTTATTTATTTATTTATTTATTTTTATTTATTTGAACTCCCTTTCGAGGAAAGTCTCTTCACTTGGCGGCCATATTTGCAACGCCTCCAGTCAGCTCATACAAGACAATCTTAATGAACAGGGGAATCCTGAAATCTCAAAAACTGCTCGCTGAACTCACATTATGTCAAATCAGCAACAAAAATCTGAAATTAATTGCCCCATGAATGTTGTTTCTTATGCTCAAATAGCGTTTAAAAAGCTTACTTTTCAGGCTAGACCAGGCAATGTGCATGCTGAATCATAACCTGCTTATACTGTGCATGTGCATTGGCTAGTCTAGTCAGGTTTCTATGGGAAATTTGGCTCTTTCATTTCGAAGGTGGGACTATTCCTCCATATTGCGCATTGCAGTTTCTCCCATTCATAAGTATAGGAGTGAACAGTCTTTGTGTTTCTATAGTCTTTGTTTTAAAACTAAAAAAGATTAAACATGTTTATTTACCTGCATGCCATGTGATCATTAATCAAAGAAACCGTGAACATGCAAATGTAATACTTAATTATTGAAATATTTATTTTAAAATCTCAGGGGTACTTAAATCAAATATATTTTTGAATAAGGTTTAGATGTAAACCTTACCACTATTTATTTTTATTTAACTTTGTCAAACTAACTAGTTTTAAATTGTAATGATACAAGATTTTGACAAGTAGCTTATACTCTTACTTAATGGTCTGATGTATTTTGTTATAGATGAACGAACGCGCTCACCTCTTCTTCTTTTTATTTAACATTGTCAATCTAACTAGTTTTAAATTGTAATGAAAGAAAAACTACCGTGTCTAATGCTTTTTAATAATTTTTATGAGGGGCAATAAATCCAATTTATGACCACAAGGTGCCCTACTAACTACAAATGTACTACAACCTTTGGAACAAAAAACCTTTTAGTGAATTACAGTAATTGTTTTCTAAGAATAATTATGAACCGTATGTACAGTAAGGGAGATATTGACAACATTTCCCTTGTAGTGAGTCAGTTTTCTAACTAAAGACGCAGTACAGCCTTTGGAACATGAACAAACGTTTGGTTAATTACAGTAGTTTTTTCTAAGATTAATTATGTACTGTATGTACAGTAAGGAAGATATCAGCAAAATGTCACTTGTCAGTCTTGTAACTACAAACGTACTACAACTTTTGGAACTTTTAAAAAATATATTTTGGTGAATTACTGTGTTTTCTAAGAATAGTTATGTACTGTATGTACAGTAAGGGTAACATTGGCAAAATTTCACCTGTACTAAGTCAGTCTTGTCACTGCAAATGTACTACAACCTTTGGAACATGAAAAACCCCATTTTGATGAACTACTGTATTGTTTTTTTGTTTTTTCTAAAAATATTTGTGTACTGTACATACATTAGGGGAAATTGAAATATTTAAAAAGTAAATAATTAAAAATATATATATATTTTCAGTCACTTTACTCATAAGGTATTTACTATGGTTTTATAAAAAATATGTATTAATTATGTTTCCTTTGTTTTGTACTTGAAGGTAAATTTGCAGATGGTCCCTAAAGCAGCCTAGGCGAATATCCAGCGAATATCAAACCTAAAACTAGAAAACCTATCTTCATAATTATAGGTCTGTTTGCTTTCATATTTCATGTGTAGAAATGTATATGTTCTATTGTTTTATACATGGAGGGGCTGGATATATGATTATATGGTTGACAGGTCTAGAGTGAACGAGCTTCACGCTCGTGGAAGATAGTGGACCGGTGCTCTTCAGATCACATAATTCAGTGGATAATTAATAGAAATGCTATTCTGTATAAAGAACGTGAGAATAATCTGTTTATTAAATACCAACAATAACAAGAACGTCTCGGTTACGTACGTAACCCTCGTTCCCTGATGGAGGGAACGGAGACGTTATGTCGTAACGACATAGGGGGATTTACTTGGAAGCCCCAATCATCTCTGACTAAAGAGAAAACGCCAATGAAATTGGCTAGTGGATTTTGCATACCTGAGCCACTCCCCGTACATACGGGTATAAAAGGGTGCATCCACTCATCAGGTTTCTACCCGCTGAGGAGCCAAGAACGAGTCCTCGGCAACCAGCGATGGTTCAAGATTGTGGCATGGGGACATAACGTCTCCGTTCCCTCCATCAGGGAACGAGGGTTACATACGTAACCGAGACGTTCCCTATCTGTCGGTCACTACGAGTTATGTCGTGACGACATAGGGGTCATATGGAAAGCGCCACAACCTGAACCCCGTCACGACCTTGTGCATGCAGATGTTGACAAGCTAGTGCGTGACAGACAAATGCCATGCGAAGGTCGCAACCTTCCCATCGCCCCAGCGCAAATTCGCTAACCTTGGTGCCCGCAGGGACCACTGAGTACATTGCCGCTGGAGATAGCCAAGCCGCTGTTCCTTTCCCCAAGAAATCGGAAGGGATTTCGACCTTCTATGAGAGACTGCTTCAAGTCTTTCCTATTTGTTGTTACAGCCTGGCAGTAACGACGGGGAAGCGAGCCTTCCGGAGAAGGGCGCTACGGAGGCCACATCCTGCCCGAAGGGAGGTAACATGTGGAGACACTGATATGGACTGACCCAGGCCTGGGGCAGTACTACATACGACTGGACCCTGGGGCAGATCCTACCTAGGAGTAGGGAGGAGGGCTGCCAGCAGGGCCTGACAGAACTCTGCCAAAGGGAAGACACGGGTTTACCGTGAGGGAAACCGTACCGTGGACGAATACACGTGTGGGATTACCCGAAGGGAATCAGGCCATACGGACACCTAGCCGAGTACAGGGGCTGACCGGAGACCCGGGCGAGCTAGCACCAGTACTGGGCCTGGCGTCAGACTGCTCCGCCCAGTCTGACTGCCAGGGGTGCTGGAGGTCTCCACCAGGGTTCGCCATCCGGGGAACTGAACTGGAGGAGGAAAACAGGCGCTCGTATCCCCGGGTGAGGGGGAATGGCGCAGCAAGCGTGACACCGGCCAACTCTTCCCGCCACTTACCTGTTACCCAACACACGGGAAGAGACTGGCTCCACGCGGAGACTGTAAAATCTCGCGAAGGTGTTCGGTGTCGCCCAGCCCGCAGCTCTACAGATGTCTGCCAAAGAGGCGCCGTGCGCCAACGCATAGGAGGAGGCAACACTCCGTGTGGAGTGAGCCCTCACCCCAAGGGGGCACGGCTCGCCTTGGGATTGGTACGCCAAGGCGATGGCCTCCACTATCCAGTGGGCCAACCTCTGCTTGGAGACAGCCTTCCCTTTCTGCTGACCTCCGTGGCAGACAAAGAGCTGCTCAGAGCTTCTGAAGCTCCGGGTGCGGTCCACGTATATGCGCAATGCTCTTACGGGACACAGCAACGCCAAGACTGGATCTGCCTCCTCCGAAGGCAGTGCTTGCAGGTTCACCACCTGATCACGGAAGGGCGTGGTGGGAACCTTGGGCACGTATCCCGGCCGGGGTCTCAGGACAACGTGAGAGTAGTCCGGCCCGAACACAAGACACTCTTCGCTCACCGAAAATGCTTGGAGGTCCCCGACCCTCTTGATGGAAGTGAGCGCGGTCAGGAGCGCTGTCTTAGCCGACAGGAATTTCAGCTCGACTGAGTCCAGCGGCTCAAAGGGACCCCTCTGAAGTCCCGCCAGGACGATAGAGAGGTCCCAGGAGGGCATCAGGGGTGACCTAGGCGGATTCAACCTCCTGGCTCCCCTCAGGAACCTCACGATGAGATCATGCTTTCCCACGGACCGGCCGTCCACTGCATCGTGATGGGCCGCGATAGCAGCCACATACACCTTCAAGGTGGAGGGTGACAGCCTACGCTCCAACCTTTCTTGCAGGAAAGAAAGCACTACTCCAATCGTGCATCTTCGGGGGTCTTCCCGGCGAGAAGAACACCAGTTCGCGAACAGACTCCACTTCAGAGCATAGGCTTGCCTTGTTGAAGGAGCTCTAGCCTGAGTGATGGTGTCTACCATGGCCTGTGGTAGACCACTTAAGTCTGCCGCGTCCCGTCCAGGAGCCACACATGGAGGTTCCACAGATCTGGACGCGGGTGCCATATGGTGCCGAGCCCCTGAGAAAGGAGTTCCTTCCTCAGAGGGATACGCCAGGGATGGGCTGTCGCGAGGAGAATGAGTTCCGGAAACCAGGTCCGGGTGGGCCAATACGGCGCGACCAGCAGGACCTGCTCCTCGTCCTCCCTGACCTTGCACAGTGTCTGTGCGAGTAGGCTCACTGGGGGAAATGCATACTTGCGTAAAGCCCGAGGCCAGCTGTGTGCCAGTGCGTCCGTGCCGAGGGGCCCCTCGGTCAGGGAGAAATATAGCTGGCAGTGGGAGGACTCGCGGGAAGCAAACAGGTCTACCTGAGCTTCCCCGAATCGACTCCAGATCAGCCGGATCGTCTCGGGATGGAGTCGCCACTCTCCGGGAAAAGTGAGCTGTCGTGAGAGCGCGTCGGCCGCACGGTTGAGCTCCCCCGGAATGTGGACAGCGCGCAGCGACCTGAGCTGCGTGTGACTCCAGAGGAGGAGATGGCGGGCGAGCTGTGACATGCGGCGTGATCGTACACCTCCCAGCCGGTTGATGTACGACACAGCCGCAGTGTTGTCCGTACGGACCAACACATGCTTGCCTAGCAGCAGTGGCCGAAACTGCCGCAAGGCCAGATGCACTGCCAACAGCTCCAGGCAATTGATATGCCAAAGCAGTCGAGGCCCTGTCCAGAGCCCCGAGGCTGCCTTCCCGTTGCATGTAGCGCCCCAGCCCGTGCTGGAGGCATCTGTTGTGACAACAACATGCCGGGACACTTGTTCTAAGGGCACCCCGGCCCGTAGAAAGGCAAGGTCCGTCCAGGGGCTGAAGGAGCGGCGACACTCGCGTGTGATACTTACCCGAAGTGAACCGCGGCGCCATGCCCACCTCGGGACTCGGGAGTGCAACCAGTGCTGGAGTGGTCTCATATGAAGCAATCCGAGCGGCGTGACCGCAGCTGCGGATGCCATATGCCCCAGGAGCCTCTGAAACTGTTTCAGTGGCACCACAGTCCTGCCCCTGAAGGAACTCAGGCAGTTCAGCACTGATTGGGCGTGCTCGTCCGTGAGGCGCGCCGTCATACTCACCGAGTCTAACTCCACACCGAGAAAAGAGATTCTCTGCACAGGGGAGAGCTTGCTCTTTTCCCAGTTGACCCGAAGCCCCAACTGGCTGAGGTGCCGTAACACCCGCTCCCTGTGATCGCACAACTGCTCTCGGGACTGGGCCAGAATGAGCCAGTCGTCGAGGTAGTTGAGGATCCTGACGCCCACTTCCCGTAGCGGGGCAAGGGCGCCTTCTACGACCTTCGTGAAGACACGGGGAGACAGGGAGAGCCCGAAGGGGAGGACCTTGTACTGCCATGCCCGACCTTCGAACGCAAACCGTAGGAACGGTCTGTGTCGCGGAAGGATCGAAACATGAAAGTAAGCATCCTTCAGGTCGATCGCTGCGAACCAATCCTGGGGCTGAATACACCTGATCATACGCCTGTGCGTCAACATCTTGAACGGAAGCCTGTGCAGGCTTCGGTTCAAGACTCGCAAATCCAGGATTGGCCGAAGACCACCGCCTTTCTTGGGTACGATGAAGTAAGGGCTGTAAAACCCCTGCCTCATCTCGGCTGGAGGGACCGGCTCGATTGCATCCTTTGCCAGGAGGACAGCAATCTCCTCGCGCAAGACAGGGGCGTTCCGAGGTACCACTGAGGTCTCGAGAACGCCGCTGAACTTGGGAGGTCGCCTGGCGAACTGAATCGCATAGCCGAGTCGAATTGTACGCGTGAGCCACCGAGACGGGCTGGGCAGCGCAAGCCACGCTTCCAGACATCGTGCTAGGGGCTCCAACGGCACAATCGACGTACCTGTGGAGGTGCAGCGCAGAGGAGTATGGCTGGATGATACAGAAGGCAGCGCGTTCTGAAGCACCCTTACCGAACTCCCTGGGTCCCAAAGGGGACTGGCTAGAGGTGCGTGGGGAGGCACTGCGTCCCCAACCCGCACTCTCCTGGCCGCTGGCAAGATGGGTCGCGGGCGAGAGTGAGGAGGCAGCGCGTCGCACACTGTCAACCCGCGAACCTGATAACCTGGAGGAAAAGGAAATTGCTCTTTCTGTGACATTGTGGGTACCGCTGGCCCTTGGGCCAACGGCGGAACAGAAACAAAAGGGAACACAAGATTCTCCACCCGGCCCTCCTCCGGGGGAAGGAGCGGCGCTGTCCTCGCCGTCTCCTGAGAAAGAGCAAATTCCAACATCTCCAAGTTGCCCGCGTCAGGGCCGCTTCGTCGCTCTCCTGGACGACTTGGGGCCCGGCTGGGACGCGGGGGGCGCCGCCCTCCTGCGAGAGGCTCGACGCGCCGGCCCAGGTGTTGATTCGGCACGGGGCGGAGCAGCTCTGGAGGACGCAGGGGGGCGCCCACGGCGGCGAGCAGACTGAGGCCTGGGCCCGGGGGCAGCTGTTGCAGGTGCCTCGCGCCGGGGCAGGATGTGCTGGATCGCCTCTGTCTGCCTCTGCACCGCCGAGAACTGCTGAGCAAATCCCTCGACGGTGTCGCCGAACAGCCCAACCGGGGAGATGGGAGCGTCGAGAAAGCGTGCTTTGTCGACATCCTTCATCTCCGCCAGGTTGAGCCAGAGATGGCGCTCTTGGACCACCATGGTAGACATCGCCTTCCCGAGGGACCGCGCCGTGACTTTCGTCGCTCGTAGAGCGAAGTCAGTCGCCGTGCGCAGCTCCTGCATCAACCCCGGGTCGGAACTACCCTTGTGCATTTGTTTGAGTGCCTTGGCTTGGTGAACCTGCAGGATAGCCATGGCATGCAGGGCAGAGGCTGCCTGGCCCGCAGCACTATAAGCCTTGGCCGCAAGAGCAGCCGTCAGCTTACAGGCTTTGGACGGGAGACGCGGGCGATTCCTCCAAGTGGCGGCGTTTCGCGGGCACAAGTGCACCGCGATCGCTCTCTTCACCTGGGGAATGCCCACGTACCCCCTGGCAGCCCCGCCATCGAGGGTAGTGAGGACGGAGGAGGCAGACGAGCGGCTTCTGGCCGTGAAAGGGGCCATCCACGACTTCGTCAGCTCCTCATGCACCTCCGGGAAGAAAGGCACTGGAGTAGATCGCGGTTGTGAGCCGCGCCCCACTCCGAGAAACCAATCATCAATCATGTTGACCTCCAGCCCAATGCTCGCGGCTGCCCGGGCAAGCATGGCCGTCAACTCTGGGTCCGGTGCAGGGGAGGCGACCACACCCGAAGGGGGCAGCCCCTCTGCACCTTCATCCTCAGAGGACGAAAACCCGTCCCCCGATGCTGCGATCGACATCCTATCCTCGGGTGGCGCACCGAATGAAATGCTGGGCGCCCCGTGGGACGGACCAGCGAAATCACCCGGGAACCGGACGGGACATTCGCTGCGTGAGGAGTAAGAGGTCCGTGGGGACGTACCCGGCGGAGAGGCTCTTACTGTGACCCTCAGATCTCCCAGAGCGCCAACCGGCGGTCCTCTGCTTGAGCCAGAGAGACCGGGGCGGGTGGCGGCAGAGGGTGCCAATCCTTTCAAAAAGGAAAGGCGAGATCGCAGCGACGTCATGCTCATACGCCCACAACAGGCGCATGAGTCATCCACGAACGCAGCTTCAGCGTGCTGGAGACCCAGACACTGAAGACAACGATCGTGTCCGTCATCCGCGGACAGGAAACGACCGCAACCAAGAGGACACGGATGAAACGGCATCTTGAAAAAGACGCGATCGTCCGTGATTTTGCTCTTTTAGAATTTGCTCTTTTAGTTGAAGTGCCCAGGGGAATCGCTGGAGAAGGGACTCCGCACCGTGACGCCAACAGGAACAAAAACAAAGATGAGGCTTGTGGAGAATGGCACAACCGTCTTCATCCACTTGGCTCCGAAGCAAAAATCTGATGAGTGGATGCACCTGTCGCCCTTTTATACCCGTATGTACGGGGAGTGGCTCAGGTATGCAAAATCCACTAGCCAATTTCATTGGCGTTTTCTCTTTAGTCAGAGATGATTGGGGCTTCCAAGTAAATCCCCCTATGTCGTCACGACATAACTCGTAGTGACCGACAGATAGGGAACTCAGCATTCACTCTCTTCTCTCTTGTGGAAAAAGGTGTTTTTACGCTCGTGCTCAATTCAGTCTTCTGACCTTTTAGCACCGCGTTGACCTTTTGGGTAACGGCAGTTGCTCTGGTCACGTGATGTAATGCTCAAATCTTATTGGACGGCCCGTGTTTTTGCTTTGCGAAACTGAAAAGATTTGTCGGACTGGAAAAAAAACATTTGCATTTTCGGTGCGTGAATGTTCACGGTCTGTGTGGAAGCATCCATAGGAAGCTGCTGTTTTTATTCCAGAGAGTCATCGCGTCCTAAATTCGTTTCTCTTTTTTGCGCTCAGTGTGGGTTGCGCGAAAAAGAGTTTAGGGTAACCGGAGGGTTAATTGGCTTCAAATTGCTTAGTTATGTAATTGCATGATACATTTTTACCTGAATAATAATAATAAAAAAAATTACATTTGCCTTATTTTGATCTCTTCTGAAATTGTTATTTCAGGTAGATTAATGTGCAGTCTGGTGTTTCTGCAAATCTGCATCCAGGATGGATCATATTGAAGTACCAAGTGAATGTAGCAGGGGCCACATCACTAGGGCTCTTCTGATTTCTGACTATCACTGGCTAAACAAGTTGCATAAATAAATAACAAATATAGGGATGTTCCAATCAGGTTTTTTGTGCCCCCAATCCGTGTTATTGAATATTCGGTATCTGCCGAATATCTTCAAATATCAAATATCTTTGATATTTGTATATACCTAGTGCACGGATAGTTAGACAGATACACTATGTGTGTAATATATAAGCACACACTGTATAAAGACATTGGTCCTTTGCAACATAAACACGTTGCATTCTGCTTTGAGCTCAAGAAAATATCTGTAGACTTAACAGGTCTTTTTTTGTTTGTTGTTTTGGCTAAGAAATTATCGGCATTCCAAGGGATTTTTATTTATTTTTATTTTTTTTTAAGTATCCTGTAGTCTTTGGTATAACCAAATTGGCTGTACAGGCCCTTCAAACTCTTTTAGTGAAATTGGTATATTATGAGTTAAACTAATGGATAAAACATATTGACTGATCATATCATATTTTACAGTGTACCATGATATTTGATCATTAATAATAAAACTTGTTAAACTTGCTTGTTTTCCACAGCATCAGTAAAGATGCTGCTGCTGATATCTAGTGGTTAGAAATATTATCATTCCAAACATTATATGTGAATTAATAGATAAACATTTCAGCACTTAGCAGTCCTCTGACACTTTATAAAGTTACATGAGGCTGTACCTTTTTATATGGCAATTTTTGTCCTTTCTCTTAATACGAATGACTACACAATAGACGAAAAAAAAAGAAAATGCAAGGAAGTAAATAAAAATACAATAATTATGAACAATAATTAATTTAATTAAAACTTAAAAATTAATATAATTATTGTATAAAATATTAATAAAAATATAAAAATCTATACATTTCACTTAAATGACACTGCCTCATTGTCAAGTACTTGCACTTTATACAATACAAACAGCTTCAAAACAGCAATCAGAATCAGGTTCAGTGTTCACATACAACTTTATTGTGATCAGCACAGAGGAATGGGGGGAATTCCAGCATGTACAGTAAATAAAGAACATCAAAGCTGATTTGAAGAGAGTTTAGGTTCCCCATCATCATCATCATCATCTCTTTCTTCATCATCTCATATGTATGTGACAAATAACATTTGAATTTGAATTTGAATTTCACGTCAGAAATCCCTCGTTCCCCAAGAGCAGACTGAAGCTGAAATGAGCAGATCTTCTAAAACTGCTATCAATGTGATTTCAGATTTCTGTGTGTTTCCCTCTCTCACCTGTGACAGGAGTTGGAGGTTCAGACAGACTCGAACTGGACCTCAGTATCATCTTCACAAGGGGCCTCTGGGGGAAAAAAAGGATTTAAATGTGCACATGAGCATGAACATAAACATAAAGGAAAATAAAGCACTAAATGCAAATAATAAAACACATAAAATGCATTGTGACCACAGTATCTACAGCAGTTTGGAGCGAATGCATCTGTCACTTAAGATTAAACAGATGCAGTGAGAGGTTGTGTAGTGATCCTCAAAAATCATGAACAAAACTATCCCAAGTTTAAAAAACCCACCTAGATGGCATTAAATACAGGTTCACTTGCAGTAAGGATGGACATGGTTTAGTGTTAAACACAAATGCATTTTATGCAGTAAATTAGGCTGAGGGCATGAAACTGTAGAAGTTCCACATTTTCAAAAACCATACATAGCAAAATTTCAACTATTGTGAAGCAGTTATTAGTTTCCTAAAGCTCTAAATCTGCTTGTTTGATCTCACCTTCTCCATAGACCTCCACCTCACACAGAGTAAGAATCCTTGAATCTCCAGGAATGAACAGATTCACGTATCGACCCTCCATATCGTTACATGTGTAGGTGGAGGAAACACCAGCTGGAATGCTAGAAATCACAGCACATCTAAAGAGAGACGGAGAAACCATTATTTAGACTTCTAGACTTTCTTCATATGTGTTTTCAGGGATTTTTATGGATATTAAGCCACAGAAAGAGGGTCTCACATGGGATTGTTGTTGCCGTTGTTCTCCAGAGAGTTTCCGATGTGAATCTCTGCTCTGTTTATTCCCTCTGGACAGCAGTCCAGTCTGTTTGTGATGACGACTCTATTAACTGTGTACACAGAGCTCAGATCCAGCCTACACCACGGGTTAGTCTCAATATCGGTTGAGGAACACGTTGATGATGTTTCTATGAAACCTGGATCGAGGTCAATGGCTTGTTCAGCAGACCAGGAGCCATAGGTTGATGACTGTGTGGTGGTTATTCCTGCTGCCAAATTACCTGCAAGAAGTCATAGTGTTTAGAAGTCATGTTTTTGAGGTTTTCTTAGGAATGCATTTATTTCAGATTTGAACTGGGTGAGTCTTGACAAAGTAATTTTTGATGGAATATCTTTTCATTTGTGGCTGTATTTGTAGCGCCTCCGAGCAGGTTCCACCACGGGCATCATGCACTTATTAGTTTTGAGGGAGCACGAGTCAAGGGGGGTGGGGGATTCGTCATGCTTGTCATGTGACACAGAGCAACATAGCGATGTATAACTGATGTAGGCTTATTGTTTTTATTTATTTATTTATTTTTATATTATTCAAAATTTTCCAAATGTGTTAACTATGTAATGAAATATCTTGATTCTCAAATATGTGTAAGTAAATGCTTTTTGCACCATTATAAATAATTTTAGTTGATTTATAATGAGCGATGGGCAAAGTAGCCTAATATTAGTGTAATCGACTAACTATGCCTAAAACTAGTCTTTTTAATTAAGTGCCAGATATGGGTGTCCTGTCATAAAATATTCTTAATATGACTGATTTTGTATTTAAAGTGAATTTAATAAAAATATTGTAAGTTACTAATAATAACAATTTCATTTTACAGAAAGAGAGCGAAGAACATTTGCTTAATCGAAGAAGATTATCATTGATTCAGTCTAACCAGAGTTCAGGCACTCTCAAAAACCTCTCATTATAATCACTGAAGCTGTTTACACGGTGAAATTCATTTCTTAAATCATACGCACATCTGCACTTCGTTGTTTCTGATGAGAGAATTCGCCAGAGAGCAGAAGTCAGTCAGCGAGCACATGCTCTAAACAAAAGCGATGGCTCATCTGGATGCCTCTGATTGCCCATTACATTATTAGACTCAACAGAATTGTGTGTGATTGGTTATAATGAGCAGCGCTTTAAAAACGCATCTTTCTCTGGCTCAGAGCCAGCCAGCAAACCCGGATTTGAATTTGGCAGCTAGTAATGTGACACTGAATGTTCTAATTACACCGGTGTGATTGTATCAAATATACATAACCAATATTATTTGGCTATTTTTGTCTTTTGGAAGCTCAAAAATCACGTTCCAGGAGGACCGGTATTTCAGTTAGGCCCCCCTCTGGTCTAGTGCCCTGGAACATGCTTTAATCCAACCATAGTCTTCTGTTCAAATAGCTTTATAAAAGCTTTTATTTCAGGCTGGTCCGGCCAATGCGAATGTGGAGTTGTGTCTCAGGACTAACAGCAGCTGCAGTGATGCAGTGAATTTACTAGTTGGCGATTGGCTGTTTTACTTGGAAGGCGGGACTTGTTCAGCCAAATTCTGAACTTTACTTTCTCCCATTCATATAGTAAAAAGAGATCAATGTATCGGGTACCTCCACAGACTCTGGGCCTGATCTTGACTAGAACTAGACATAGAACTATATTTGAAAAAAATATATTTAATGAAATGAGAATTGCTTTAAAAATAATAATAATGAAGTACAATTCCCCTAGAGAGGGGTTTAGATCAGGTTGTTAAGTAGCTCTGAATTACCTGGAAAAATCACATAGACTCCCACTTCACAGAGAGTAAGATACTTTAAAGTTCCAGGAATATTGACAGTAACATAACGTCCCTCCATCCCACCACACGAGTAGCTGTAGGTAGCTCCTGCTGGAATAGTAGAAACTACAGCACACCTGGAGAAAGATGAAAGAGTTGATTCTGTTTTTTTTTTTTTCTTGTTTTTTTTGTCTTATCCCTGAACACTTTCCTTTACAACATGGATATTTCCTCCAAGAAAAATGTAACATATGTTTTGCACTATTTTATTATTATTAATAATAATAATATTGTCATTAATATTATTATTAACCCGTTTAATCCATTTTTTTTCCTACACATGAAAATATCCAAATGATGTGTCAATAGTAACCCTTTGAAATAATTATTTTTTTAAATTATTTTGGAAAAGTGTGTGAAAAATTGTGTTATGATCAGTCACAATTGTGACTGGTGGGATAATGTGTGTATTAACACATACTATCTCAGCCTAGATATTTGAAACTGTTTGATCACATTCTAGGGTTACTATTATGCATAACAAAACCTTATACAGCACTGATAGGAACACTGAGATAAAAGAAAAAAAACAAGCATCAACACATTTCAAAATTGTTACTTTTTTTGTAAAAAAAATCAAAAATAAAATCTCAATTTTATATTAGTACTACCAGAATTACCACATCAATATTGTAACTTGTAACATTTTAACTTTTATAGTTCAAAATTTTGTCATTGCAACATTTTAGTGTAATTTAAACTATTGTTTAATTATTGTGACCGGTGGAATTAAATGGGTTAAGCAGCAAGTGTGCAATTGTTTGTCATGACTGAAGCATTATTACTACTCTTCAAAAATAAAGTATTGCTGTTTTTATTCTGGCCTGTGAGATGCTTCAGAGAGAAATGGTGTCGTTGAATTTTGTAATGTTACTTACATTCTATGCAGAGAATGTGGTAACTTTTTTTTTTCTTCCCAGAAGTTGTATTTGTATGGTGGCTGAGAGAGCTCAGCACATTTGCGTGTATGTGTTGCGAGTATTTGCAGCAGACGTGCTGTCATCTGATCAAGATGTTTTCTTGCTTTACTGGTGCTTTTTTCTATTTGCATTGCAGCACGTTGAGCTCTCTCCGCCACCAAACGTTTAATTATAGGTTTACGGTAATTAATTCTCAGAATCAGAATTAGCTTTATTGCCAGGTATGTTTACACATACGAGGAATTTGTTATTTGTTATTCTGTGATCAGTGGAGGTGCCGTGGTCTCGTGCTCTGAGCAAATTGCCTGTGTGACGTGAGCTGCCATTTTAGAAAGATATAACATCAACTGTACGATCATTCGGTATGTAAACCAGTGTTTCCTCCACTGATCATTGCCACGCCAAAAGAATGATGATAATTGATCTGATGTGTGAATGTGAGTTTGCAGTCTGTCTGAAAATGTGGTGTACTGTGAAATAGTATACGTGTGAAAGTCTTTGTATTGCAGTAAACATAGCCTACAATATGACCAACAAACAAAATATTCTTATGATCCACTTTTTTTTTTTAGTTTAAAAAACACACATGCCAAAATGTAGTCTGATTCAGGAACAAATGACTCTTATGAGGCATCTAATCGAACTGTTCAAAAAGACGTGAGTGAACGGTTTGGATGAGTTAGACAAATCCGTCACTGAACTGAATCAACATCTGACTGACTCACTGAACTGCAAATTTACATTATTTTTAGTAATGTCTAAATAAAATTGAAGAACGTTTTGGACTATGTGAAAGTGTCTGAGTATTGTTATGTTTTGGGAGAATTTGTATAGGCAATTCCAGTAAATTCCTGCTACTTTCATTTGATTTTTGTGATATTAACGTAGTCTAAACACCTGCAAATAGTGAGTATATGAAACACAAACAGACAGAATCTGTATCAGAATATATCAGAGAGACTCACTCTGGGTTGCTGAGAAGATCTGAAGAATGGTTTCCAATCCGAATCACTGCCCCGTTTATCCATTTGTCACAGCAGTCGTTACCTATGTTAGTGATGGTCACTCTGTTCACACTGTACGTCTTCATCAGGTCCAGCTTCCACCATGGGTTGTTTTGTTTCTTAGTACTACTACAGTAGTAGTTTTTCCCATCCACAGCATATCGGGCATACCACTTAGAATATGTTGTCGGCTGAGAGGGTATTCCCCATGCTGCTACGTTCACTGGAATACGTTCAAGAGAAAACCTGATTTACAATTAAAATGGTTTATTACAGTTATATATAGCCCTGCTGGGCTACTTAAGTTCATGTGTCTGAAAATATTTCACAGCAGCACAAACTCACTATAAAATAATATGCAATATGCTTTCCTGTAGCTCAAATAGTAGCGCATGGCGCTAGCAACGCCAAGGTCATGGGTTCGATTCCCAGGGAAAGCAAGAGCTGATAAAATGTAAAAACTGTAACTTGAATGCAATGTAAGTCGCTTTGGATAAAAGCGTCTGCTAAATGCATAAATGTAATAGAGTTTATGTCTTACCTTCTTCTTCTGCCTTCGTCTGAACTGAGAAAAACCCTTGAAATGAGAAACACAGAACGATGCTCAGTATTTAGCAACTTAAATTTCTTATGTGGGTATAAGCCTATATTACGTTGGATGTATTATTTTAAAATACTTGGCAGTTGTGTAAAATTCAGTATAACCTCTAAAATCATATGAACGTCTTTTATAATTTAGCTTCTCAAGCAAATGTATTTTGTTTAAGGGTATTTAGATAACATTAACCAAGAACAACACATTCAATTACAATTGAGGGTCTTCTGTTAAGTGTTTCTCTGTCTGAAAGATGTAGCTAAAAACAAACTGTAGATCACTAAAATATTAGACTGTTTGTTTGTTTTACTCACCCAATAAAAATAGACTTTTGTTGAAATACATCATGTTGATTTCAGGCGATTCGTGATTCTTTCTGCTTCTGTTTGAGGAGGTTTGAATGAATCTTGTTCCTGGGAGAAATATATTAGTTCAAGTTACATCAGAGTCACATGATCCTAGTTTTCCTCCCACTTTTCTTTCTGATTGGAGCTGGGGAAAAAAAAAATGTTTACATGCACAATATTTATAAACAAATATAAACAAAATTAAAAAAGAGAAGAAAATATTTCCTTAAACCTCTTTTAGCAATGAAACATGAACATATTTTCACTGAATTGCATCTTCAGTTTAGTGATTAAGGATATCAACATGTCAGTGTTACTGAAATTGTGCAATTATCTCTTTGGCGGACTCTTTTATCTAAAGCAAGTCAAAGAATAAGTTTCATGTTGACCTGCTCACATTGAATATGAGGTGATAACAATAATAGCAAAATTCACTAAAAGAAAAGTGAGGAAAAATCTTTCTGAAATCCATTAGGGTTATATTAGATAGGTCAGTCTATATTAGGTCAGTGGCATCAATTTTTACTTAAACTTGTTGTTAAAGTCACTGCACACTGAGTCCGAAATGTTCACATGCATTGTTCAGTTTTTTTGTTTTTTCTTTCATATTCCCCATCCTTTCCTATCAAAATGCATGCTACGGATGCAAAAATGCAGAAAATCAAACCTTATCTGAATTTTTTTTTGATGGACAAAACTTTTGGAGACAGTGTGTGCAAACGTGATTGACACAACGTGAGGTTGTATTTTTTTTTTTAACATGCAAAAATTTCGGGTGTGCAATGACCATGTTTTCCATGTCGTTCTTTGACATTTGCATCTGCATCTGCTGTTCACTTCTTAGAATGCAACTTTGTGAGTTTTCTTCCAGTCATTTGTTTAAAGCATGCTCCAAAAATGTAAATGTAAATGTTCCCAAATTGTTTATTCAGAAGAGCACGAACGTGAAGAAGCACACTATGACTGCCTCCGTACTGGTGTCTTGGGGTTTGAAAGCAACCAGGTCATCATTATGTCTTTTATGTTTCATGATCAGTGCCACAAATCTTACTTGATTACAAATATCTGCTTAGTGTTTCCCTTCCCCTAATGAACTTATACAGCTCTTTTGCCTGTGTGAATGTTGATTTCTTTTTTTTATATATATATATAGAAAGAAAATGCAATATCAAAAGAAGAATGATATAGAATATATGAAATTGAATATTTAAAGGGATAGTTCACCAAAAAATGTTTAATTCTGTCATTAATTACTCACCCTCATGTTGTTCAAAACCCGTAAGACCTTTGTTCATCTTCAGAACACAGGTTAAGATACCTTTGATAAAATCTGAGAGCTATCTGACCCTCTCTATACAGCAATATTTTAAAATGATAATATTTTCCGCCATCTTGGAGAGTACCCCAGAACGTGGTCAACATAATTCACATTCAGTCCATTCCCTCAATGCTGAACGTAAACAGTGCTGATTACATTGATTACGTTCTAGGGTACTCTCCAACATGGCGGAGGAGAAGAATTGTTGAATAAATTATGCTATTATTGTTTTCTTTGTGCACAAAAAGTATTCTTGTAGCTTTGTAAAAGCTGAACCGTTGATGTCACATGGAGTATTTCACCAATGTTCTTGTTATGTTTCTGGACCTGGGAACATTGAAATTGCAGTGTTCTGAAGAAGAATGAAGGTTTTACAGGTTTGGAACTACATGAGGATGAGTAATTAATGACAGAATTGTCATTTTTGAGTGAACTATCCCTTTAAGCCTTTAGTATAGCTTTATCGATACATAAATCTTAAACTGTATTTATTGATACATAAAGTTTACAAGGATTAACAGGGTTGACAATGTTGGCAATTCAGTGTCAATTTATGCTCACATAAATGTGTTGTTGATAAAATACACACACACACATATATATATATATATATATATATATATATATATATATTCACAGACTACTGTCGTTACACAGAAATTAAAACCATTTACATTACAATGGATACAATTAACTGATCTAATCATGGCCACACTTTCTAGAAACTCAGTGTCCATAATATTATATACACATTATATTCACATTTTTCAAAGGTTATAAAGCATTCAGAATTCCTCCTGATTGACTTAAACCTATATAATATTATAGATTTGGCATATATCTATTTCTGCTTAGTTATGACTGATAAAGTGTTATGATGTGATTGTATAAGTCAGGGGTTCTCAAAGTCTACATTCAAAGGTCCAAATCTGAATTTTCATCAGTGTCAAAGGTCCAGACAAGTAGTTATTACAAAACTTGTTTTTAATAAACATTCAAAATACATCAATAACACTGTGCAAAAGTGACAAAACAATTAATTTAAATGTCAGCATTAGAGGTCGACCGATATGGTTTTTTCTAGAGATCGATGGCCAATATATGATGCCGATTTTTTTGGCTGATATATTTGGCCTATTTCTTTTTTTCCCCCTTCACCTCATAAAAGAGAGTAGAGTAATTGTTCATTGCAGAGCACAAGATGGTGGTAGTAGTAGTAGCAGCCTAATTCATAGTAATAACAGCTCAAAACTACCTTCTCAAAACAGTTCTGAAGCTTTTTGATTATGTTTGCTGACAGACAGCAGTGTTTCCCACAGACGCACATGCATAAGCCTTTTGGAAAATCTAGGTCAGTTTTGATACAGTGACGGGCCGCCACAAATAACTCAATTTATGGGAAACACTTGGACACTTCTGTAAGTCAAATGGTTACTCAAGATTACTCATATTAGCGGTGAAATGTCACCCGATTACATCTGTCATACACTCTCTGGATGTCATGACAACTAATGTCATGAAGGAACATTTTGAATATCTCGACTTAGCTTTCATTTTATGTTATAAATCTTTTGAATGTGAACCAAACCATCAGAAAAAAAAGATGTGGATATCTCTGGAGATGGATGTCTTTGGTAAGGATGATGAATAACACTAAATTCAGCATACTGTGGATTTATGCTGAAGAAAATCTTCATCCTTTGTGATAGACATCCCACAAAAAAAAGAATACTGATTTTCTTGACTTTTTGGCTGACATGACATGTACCCCTTAATATAGAATGACTCAGCTGTACACAAGGTGTTTGAGTCTCAGCTCTAGGCTTTGTTCGTTAATGACATCATCGGCGACTAGTCGGCTTCGATGCGATTTTCATCACATAAATGTCGACTTTAAAATATCTGAAGTCGTTCACCCCATATCAACCAGCTTGTTAAGACCTGTTTTTGCCAACTTTGCAATATTGTCCGTTTACGACATCTCTAAATTTCAAAGATGCTGAAACTGTTATTCATGCTTTTATAATATCGCGCCTGGACTATTGTAACTCTTTGTTATATGGCTTACCTAACAAAGCCCTTAATCACTTACAGCTAATTCAAGATGCAGCTGCTCGTGCCCTTACATTCACCAAAAAAATCAGCCCACATCACTCCTGTCTTACAGCAATTACATTGGCTCCCTGTTATCTAGCATATTCAGTTTAAGATACTCATCCTAGTTTTAAAAGTTTGTCATGTTGCTGCACCTTCTTATCTTTCTGAATTCATTCACCCTTATGTCCTTACACATACTCTGAGATTGAGTTCTGGGAATTTGCTTGCAGGGATTTCAACATTTCAGCTCCTAAACTCTGGAACAAACTACCTCAAAACCTTTGTGTTGTCTCTTCACTCCAGGGGCCTCGTTTATAAAATGTTGTGCAGAAATCATCCTAAATTTGATCTTACGATTCATAGAATGAACAAATGCCTACATGCAGAAAACGCACGTACACCTCTCTTTCAGATGTGAAATCTGTGAATCGCAAATCAGCTCTCTGCCTTGCAAAAGACTCATAAATAACATGTAAACGATCGCAGTCATCATCCAAATTAATTAATTTAAAACAGTGAGCTGCAAGAATATATCACATTTCCAAAAACCTGCAGTACTCCGACAAAGTGTGTACGTCCACTCAGACCCTGACGTGACGCTAAGCACTTTTCCACGTCAAAGCCAGTTTTTATGAATATAGGGGTGGATTTAAGCGTACACACACTTTAAAATCAAATCGGAGTGTACGCACTCTTTATAAATGGCCTCCGACCTTTAAAACTAATCTCAAAACACATTTATTTACAACAGGTTTTGTTAATTTATTGTCTGCCACAGTTCCACGCTTTCTTTCATTACTTATCTGGTACATTAGATAATCTCTGTCTGCTTTATTTGTTTGATCATGTGATTTGTATTTGTGTTCATGTTATCTATTAATGTTATGTAAAGCGTCTTTGGGTTTTTTGAAAGGCCCTATATCAATAAAATTATTATTACTATTATTATTAAAGAAAAGTATCTGGGCACTACATGTAAGTGACGGTTCTTAGCCACACTTGTCTGTATGTACAAACTAATTACCATGCATGTACGACTGTTAAGTATAGCGGTGTTTCTTATTTGTTACCATGTACATACACTTCAGGTAAGTACCTTGTGTTACCGCTCATTTGCCTGTAGGTACAACATATTTACCATGTATTTACCAGGGTAGTGAACATACTGTAAAATAAAGTGCTACCCAAAAATGTCATAAAACATAGGTTTTATTTGTAATATATGCATATTTATGTAAATAATTTTAAATCAAAATCAACATTCCTTCTCTGTTTTCCAGTGTTTGTAGGAACACATTGACTTGGCACAGCTTCCTTCCGCATCACTTCACTTCCTTGTTGGGGCAGTTGAGATCACTGCAGCGTCACGTCAGAAAAACCTTGTTCTACCAAAGCAGACTGAAGCTGAAATGATCAGATCTTCTAAAACTGCTATCAATGTGATTTCAGATTTCTGTGTGTTTCCCTCTCTCACCTGTGACAGGAGCTGGAGGTTCAGACAGACTCGAACTGGACCTCAGTTTCATCTTCACAAGGGTCCTCTTTTGTAAAAGAGCACATGAATGCAAATAATAAAACGTAAAATGCATTGTGACCACAGTATCTACAGCAATTTGGTGCAAATGCATCTGTCACTTAAGATTAAAGGGGACCTATTATGTTCCTTTTTACAAGATGTAAAATAAGTATCTGATACGCCCTGAGTGTGTATGGGAAGTTTTAGCTCAAAATACTCAGCAGATATTTTTTATAGCTTGTTCAAATTGCCACTTTTAGGGTATGAGCCCAAACGCTCTGATATTGAGTATGTTGCTTTAAATGCAAATGAGTTGGTGCTCCCGGAGAAGAGGGCGGAGCTTCAAGAGCTCAAGCTCCCAGTGCTAGCCTTTACAAATAAACATTCCACGATTAGTACAAGCCTGTTATCTTTACAGAAAACGTACTCTGATTCAAAGTCAGTCATCTGATTGTACTGTGCATAATAAATGTGCGTTCATGAATTACACAGACAGGGAGCACGGCGGGATAAAAATAACAACATAGCTGGTCTCATGGTGCATGGCATGCTATCACAAACTTTATAAGACCCACTCATGATTAGGAGCTCAACAAACTCAAGCGATCGACTCTTGATCGATTTTTTCCCCTCGGTGACGTGAACAGAGGGATAATCTGAAACAGCTCGTTCTGAGAGACTGTTTATAATTTTTTAGATTATAATAAAATGGGTTGGTGGATTTTTACCATTGTAGGCTGGTGGTTTTCACTCACCTTTTAAACGTGATTTTTGCATAATCGGTCCCCTTTAAGATTAAACAAATGCAGTGAGAGGATGTGTAGTGATCCTCAAAAATCATGAACAAAACTATGCCAAGTTTAAAAAACCCACCTAGATTTAGTGTCCATCACAAATGCATTTTATATAGTAAATTATTGAAAGCTGAGAGCATGCAACAAGTTTCACATTTTGAAAAACCGCAAATAGCCAAGTTTCAACTATTATGAAGCTGTTAATAGTTTCCCAAAACACTAAATCTATTTGTTTGATCTCACCTTCTCCATAGACCTCCACCTCACACAGAGTAAGATACTTTGAATCTCCAGGAATGAACAGATTCACGTATCGACCCTCCATATCGTTACATGTGTAGGTGGAGGAAACACCAGCTGGAATGCTAGAAATCACAGCACATCTAAAGAGAGATGGAGAAAAACCTCATTTAGATTTCTAGTCTTTCTTCACATGTTTTCAGGGATTTTTATGGATATAAAGTCACAGAAAGAGGGTCTCACGTGGGATTGTTGTTGCCGTTGTTCTCCAGAGAGTTTCCGATGTGAATCTCTGCTCCGTCTATTCGCTCTGGACAGCAGTCCAGTCTGTTTGTGATGACGACTCTATTAACTCTGTACACATCGCTCAGATCCACCCTCCAACATGGGTTAGTCTGAGTAGTGGTTGAGGAACACTCTGACCATGCATTTGTGAAACCTGGATTGAAATCAATGGCCTTTTGAGCAAACCAGTAGCCATAGGCTGATGACTGTGTGACGGTTCTTCCTGTTGCCAAATTAACTGTAAGATGTCATAATGTCAAGAAATGGTTTTAATCAGCATATGTTATATTTGAAAGTGTTTCAGGAGGTTTACTTCAATCTAGGAATGCATTTCTATCAGATCTGTCTGAACTGGTGAAATCTTGACAAAGTTCCTTTCAAGGAATATATTTTCACTTGGTGGCCGTGTTTATAACGCCTCTGAGCAGCTATTTTGGCCATTCAAGACAAAGTCTGGGAAAATCAAAGTCGCTCTGTTAATTAACTCTGAATTACCTGGAAAAATCACATAGACTCCCACTTCACAGAGAGTAAGAGTCTTTGAAGTTCCAGGAATATTGACAGTAACATAACGTCCCTCCATCCCACGACACGAGTAGCTGTAGGTAGCTCCTGCTGGAATAGTAGAAACTACAGCACACCTGGAGAAAGACGAAAAAGTGAGTCACTCCTGTAATTATTAGTATGACTCTTCACTTGTATTTTCTTATCTCTTAATGTATTTCATGACTAACTCTTACTTTTACAACATGATGTATATTTTTATAATTGGATATTTCCTCCGACTTATGTAACATAAATGATGTTGTGCACTATTTTTATTATTTTATTTATTATTTTGCAGCTAAGCGAATGTGCATTATTTGTCATGACAGTGAAGCATTTTTCTTGCGCATAGACAAAGTTTTGCTGGTTTCATCCTTCTTGCCTGTGTGACACTTCAGAAGGAAACAGTGTTGTCGAATTTTGACGTTTTATGCAGAGAATGTGGTTATTTATTGATTTATTTTCTGGAACAATGTTTAGTGTTTTATTTGATTGCAGGTGGAGGTAAATTATTCTGTGATTGATGAAACTGTCTCCTGCTCTGATGGTTTAGCTTTCATGATGCAAATAACATGAGCCGTCTGATCATCAGGCATGTAAACCAGGTATCAGGTATAAGGTATGTAAACCAGTGTTTGCTGCCCCGTGTCTCTTTTGCCACAGAAAAAGAAAGTAGAATTTGACTCACAGTCTGTATTGAGTATGATGGAATAAAAAGACTGTGTACTGTAAAATAATAAGAAGAAAGTCTTTGTATTGCAATAAACATACAACACAACCAACTAACAAAACACTCTTATCCGCTTATTTTTAGTTAAAAACGCAGCCTAAGTGCAGTCTGATTTTGAAACAAATGGCTCTTACCAGAGGACACTTGCCACCAGAGAACGCTTCCGCTTCCGGCACACACCCAGACTGAGATCACACACACACACACACAGGGCCTTGCCCTTTTCGCCTTTTTTTGTTTAGTTTTTTTCTCCGTGATCCCGTTTGCCACTGAACCTGCTTTAACGACGACAGTGGGGCTTTGACAGCCTTAGTCAAACAGGTTGGCGCGTTTGGTCGGGTTGTTAGTTAGTGCGCTATACGGAACCGTTTGCCACTGAACCTGCTTTAACGACGACAGTGGGGCTTCGACTGCCTTATTCAAACGGCTTTTCTATAACATGTGAATATATCCACTATAGCGTTCTATAACAAATCCGATCAGAGCGCCTGTTTATCACTAGTTTTATTCTGATTCTCGAGTCTGCTATTAGCTTATAGCCCGTTAGCATCGGCAGTGTGGCAGCCGCTAATCTCGCTTACATTGCAAATCCTCTATTCACACACATTACTATCGTTTCACTGTTACTTGCTTAAATGGCGGATTTGTGTCTACCTCTGAGTGCAGGTGAGGACACGTTCGAGCTGCATTTGGTGCAGCTGGAGCTGGAGGCCGTGGAGAAACAGATCCGCGACCTGCTGGAGAAAAAGGCCCAGCTGAAGGAACGGAGAGCTGCGCTGGAAACATCCCGGGCTGACGCTCACAAGTCCGGGGTAAGTATACAGCACGCTGCTAACACTCCCACCACCTCTACACCGTGTGTTTCTCTGCACAGACCCTGTGCACCCAGGACTCGATCTTCCCAGATGTCCTTCACTCCGGCGCCGGGACACCTCGGATCCTGGGTGCTGCAGCAGCGGAGGACGCGAGCCAGGCCTCGGGTGACGACTTCTCCCCCCCCTGTCTTCGAGATCTCCACAAGGAACAAATTTGCCCCCCTCCGCGAGACAGAACGACGATCTTCCCAGATGTCCTTCATCTCCACCCGGAACCGCTTCGCCCCCCTCCGCGAGACGGAACGCGATGCTGTGGTCGTGGGAAGCTCCATCGCCCGGCACATCCGTGCTACGTCAGCTGAAGGTAAAGTGCACACTCACTGTTTCCCCGGTGCACGTGTTCTCGATGTTTCTGCGCAGATACCTGCGATCCTGAAGGGCAACGAGAACATCGGTGCTGTCGTGCTGCACGCGGGGGCCAACGACATCAAGCTGCGGCAGACGGAGACACTGAAGAGGGACTACAGGAGCCTGATCGAGACGGTACGCAGCACATCGCCCGCGGCGACGCTCATCGTGTCAGGACCGCTTCCCACGTATCAACAAGGAAACGAAAGGTTCAGTAGACTGTTTGCTTTAAACGAATGGTTATCGTCATGGTGTAAAGAACAGAAACTGCTCTTTGTTAATAATTGGAATCTTTTCTGGGAGCGTCCTAGGCTTTTCCGTGCTGATGGCCTGCACCCCAGCAGAGTCGGAGCGGAACTCCTGTCGGACAACATCTCCAGGACGCTACGCTCCATCTGACTAGTAAGCCAATTCTCAAATAACTGCTATGACGACTTTTGTTCTACTCACTTAAAAAATAGAAGTAATCGCGTTGTCCAATCTATACAGACTGTGTCTGTTCCCCGAATAGCGAGATCAAAATATAAATTCAATGCAGGATCTAAAAAAAATTAAACCAGAAAAACGCAAAATAAATGAACAAAAACAATTTTTAAAACTTGGGCTCTTAAACATTAGATCACTCGCACCCAAAGCAGTTATTGTAAATGAAATGATCACAGATAATCATTTTGATGTACTCTGCCTGACTGAAACCTGGCTTAAACCAAATGAATATTTTGGTCTAAATGAGTCTACTCCACCAAGCTACTGTTATAAACATGAGCCCCGTCACACTGGTCGTGGCGGCGGTGTTGCAACAATATATAGTGATATTCTCAATGTTACTCAGAAAACAGGATACAGGAGGTTTAACTCATTCGAAATACTTCTGCTTAATGTTACACTGTTAGATATGCAAAATAAATCTCTCCTATCTCTTGCTCTGGCTACTGTGTATAGACCGCCAGGGCCATATACAGATTTCCTAAAAGAATTTGCAGATCTACTAGTTAATGTTGATAAACTGCTAATTGTCGGAGATTTTAACATTCACGTTGATAATACAAATGATGCGTTAGGACTTGCGTTTACTGACCTAATAAACTCTTTTGGAGTCAAGCAAAACGTCACCGGGCCCACTCATCGTTTTAATCATACGCTAGATTTAATTATATCGCATGGACTTGATCTTACTGATATAGATATCGTACCTCAAAGTGACGATGTTACTGATCATTTCCTTGTATCGTGCATGCTGCCTATTACTGATATTAGTTATATGGCTCCGCGTTATCGTCTGGGCAGAACTATTGTTCCAGCCACCAAAGACAGATTCACAAATAACCTGCCTGATTTATCTCAACTGCTCTGTGTACCCATAAATACGCATGAACTAGATGACTAGCAACATGGGCACTATCTTCTCTAATACATTAGAAGCTGTTGCCCCCCTCAAATTGAAAAAGGTTAGAGAAAAACGTACTGCGCCATGGTACAACAGTTATACCCATTCTCTCAAGAAAGAAACTCGTATTCTTGAGCGCAAATGGAGAAAAACTAAATTAGAAGTTTTTAGAATTGCGTGGAAAAACAGTATGTCCAGCTATAGACAGGCTCTAAAAGCTGCCAGGGTAGAGCATATCCGCAAACTCATAGATAATAACCAAAACAATCCAAGGTTCTTATTTAGCACAGTGGCTAGACTAACAAATAAACAGACACCACCCGATCTAAATATTCCCCCACAGTTTAATAGTCATGACTTTATGAATTTCTTTACTGATAAAATAGATAACATCAGAAATACAATAACAAATGTAGATTCTACTGCGTCTAGTATTTCAGCTTCATTCATCGCACCCAAAGAAAAACTGCCGTGCTTTACAACTATAAGACAGGAAGAGCTAAATAAAGTTATCAGTGCATCTAAACCAACAACGTGTTTATTAGATCCTGTACCTACTAAATTACTGAAAGAGTTGTTACCCGTAGCAGAAAAACCGCTTCTCAATATTATTAACTCATCGTTATATTTAGGTCACGTCCCAAAACCATTCAAGGTGGCGGTCATTAAGCCTCTTATTAAGAAACCACAACTAGATTCTAATGAACTGGCAAATTACAGACCCATTTCAAATCTTCCGTTTATGTCAAAAACTTTAGAAAAAGTTGTGTCTACTCAATTATGCTCCTTTTTGCAAAAAAATGATCTCTATGAAGAATTTCAATCAGGTTTCAGGCCCAATCATAGTACAGAAACTGCACTTGTTAAAATTACGAATGACTTACTACTTGCTTCAGATCAAGGCTGCACCTCAGTGCTAGTATTACTTGATCTTAGTGCTGCGTTTGACACTATAGACCATAATATACTCATAGATCAATTACAAAAATATATTGGTATTCAAGGACAGGCTTTAAGATGGTTTAGATCCTACCTGTCCGATCGCTACCACTTTGTTCATTTAATTGGGGAGTCATCTCAATTATCACCAGTAAAGTATGGAGTACCACAAGGATCTGTCCTAGGTCCTCTGCTATTTTCAATTTACATGTTGCCCCTTGGAAATATTATTAGAAAACACAGGATAAGTTTTCATTGCTATGCTGATGATACTCAATTATATATCTCAACAAGACCAGATGAAACTTCTCAACTATCTAAGCTAATAGATTGTGTAAAAAGTGTAAAAGATTGGATGACCAATAATTTCCTCCTACTAAATTCAGATAAGACAGAGATATTACTTATTGGACCAAAAAACTGTACACAGAATCTCGTGGATTATAATTTACAACTAGACGGATGCACTGTTACGTCCTCTAAAGTCAAAAATCTGGGTGTTATTTTAGACAGCAACTTGTCCTTTGAAAATCTTATTTCCCATGTTACAAAAACAGCATTCTTCCATCTTAGAAACATTGCCAAGCTTCGAAGCATGCTACCTGTTTCTGATGCAGAAAAGCTAGTTCATGCATTCATGACCTCTAGACTGGACTATTGTAATGCACTGTTAGCTGGTTGTCCTGCATCTTCAATAAACAAGCTACAGATAGACCAAAATGCAGCGGCTAGAGTTCTTACCAGATCAAGAAAATATGATCATATTATTCCAATTTTACAGTCTCTGCACTGGCTACCTATTCAGTTCCGTATCATTTACAAATTATTATTACTTGCCTATAAGGCGCTAAATGGTTTAGCACCTGCGTATCTAACTTGTCTTCTACCACGCTATAATCCAACCCGCTCTCTAAGGTCGCAAAACTCTGGACTTTTGGTAGTACCTAGGATAGCAAAGTCCACTAAAGGAGGTAGAGCTTTTTCACATTTGGCTCCCAAACTCTGGAATAGCCTTCCTGAAAATATTCGGGGTTCAGACACACTCTCTCTGTTTAAATCTAGATTAAAGACACATCTCTTTAGCCAAGCATACACATAATGCATTTTATAATCTTGTACTGCAGTTATATCTGATCAAATGTACATTATTATTATTCTTTAGCTTGGGTTGAACAATTTATTTTTGCTTAGATGGAACAGCAGCTACGCTAATCATGTCTCTGCTTGTCTCTACGTTTCTGCCACGGGATTAACATCCCATGGTAGCCAGGAATTACAGAACTTCAGTCTGGATCTAACCATTACATGATCTGAGATGACCGAACACCTGAGATGGAGGATCAGCGCCGGGAGATGACGTATGTGTCCCTGATCGTAGGCAGAGGCCAAACACCTGGATGAACGCCAGAGACAGATCCCCATTGAGGACCCCGCCACTTAGACAGCCATCGGAAAAGACCACTGGAACCAGCTGAGCCCATTCAATCTGACTTGCTGCAGTTTGGAACTGAACTGCTGATTTGTTTGGCCAGAGGAGAACTGCCCCCCGACTGAGCCTGGTTTCTCCCAAGGTTTTTTCTCCATTCTGTCACCGATGGAGTTTTGGTTCCTTGCCGCTGTCGCCTCTGGCTTGCTTAGTTGGGGACGCTTCATTTCCAGCGATATCGCCGACCTTATTGCAAAGACACTATTTAAACTTATTGACACATTATTTTCCTTTTTTTTTTTTTGATATTGTGCAGTGCTTTGACACAATTTGCATTGTAAAAAGCGCTATATAAATAAAGGTGACTTGACTTGACTTGACTCTTATGAGACATGCAAATAAAATGTTTAAAAAGACGAAAGTGACCAGTTTGAATCAGACAGACTGAACTGAATCGTCATCTGACTGATGGGTTAATATGGTTATATTTAGTGAGGATTTTGATGAGGTGAAAACTTTTGTAGCTTATTTTGTGTGTGTGTGTGTGTGTGTGTGTGTGTCTGTCTGTCTGTCTGTCTATATATATATATATATATATATATTATAATAAAAAAAGAGAAAAATGTGAAAATAATTCAACTAATGAGTCATTCTGGGAATGTGAAGTTGATGAATAATGAAATAATAATAATAGAAATAATAATAATAATAATACCAATTGGCTCTAAACATTCATGTTCAAAAATGTATTTAACCCAGAAGTCAAATTTGGTGCAGAATAGTTTAGTCTTTGTAACCCCCAATAAAGGCTGCCTGTAAGTGCTTAGAAGTCACTTCTCTTCTACAATCTTGGCCCATTCCTCGCCTGAGAAAGCTTTCAGAGAGAGCTGGATTGATGCATAGGCATTCTAGGCATGTGCAGTGTTTCCCACACATAGACGAATCTGTGGCGGTGTGCCACAGATTAAATTCCGACCGCCACAGATTCAACACCGACCAAAAAAAAATAAAAATCAATACCGACCGTCACATATTGCGTTTCGTTATTCTTTTGTACGCTATTTAAAACACGCAGCGAATTCGTTCAACTGCATTTCCTTTCCCTGCTCTCTCTTCATCTCTCTGTCACTCACGCGTCTCTCCCTCACACACACACACACGCACACAGCCCCTCCCCTCCGTGCACACCACATCTGTCTGGATCATCTGGAGAGAAGACGGCTGGCGAAAGGTTGGTATCTCGTGAACACTTTTAACACACAATCACAGATTAAAAAGTGCTATAAAATATTTTATATTCTGAATACAATAGTTCACTTCTACAGAGGCACCATCGAGAGCATCCTAACCAGCTGCATCACTGTGTGGTATGGCGCTTGCAACGCATCCTGCCGCAAGTCACTTCAGCGAATAGTGAGAGCAGCTGAGAAGATCATTGGTGTCTCTCTCCCCTCCCTCCAGGACATTTACAGCACCCGTCTCACCCGCAAAGCCCTCCGCATTGCAGGTGATCCCACCCACCCGACACACAGCTTCTTCAGTCTGCTGCCATCAGGGAGGAGACTGCGGAGTCTCCAGACGAGGACCAGCAGACTGAAGGACAGCTTCATACATCAGGCTGTCAGGAAGCTGAACTCCCTCCCGTCCCTGCCCCCCCTCCCCTCTTCTTACCCCATACAACACTGAACTCTGACACTATGAGACCCCCCCCCCCCCCTCCGGCTCCCCACACCCCCAGGACCAGCCACCCCCACCTACTTACAAACTGTGACCAGCACCTCTCACTTGTGCAGCATTGGACTGATCACTACCTCATCCAGCATTGACTGCAAACTACCTCCTCGGATAGTCTCATAAAAAGACTGTTCTCCTGTCAATTTAAACCGACTGACAAGCTCTTTTTGCACTACACACATATCTGCACAGTTTTGGTTTATTTAACTGGTTTGCACTCCATCTATTCTGCCATGTGCCTTATGTCACTTTATCTATCTTTTTTATTTTTATTTTTATACAATGTTCTCAGATTGATAAGCTCTTTTTGCACTACAAATATATCTGCACAGTTTTGTTTTTATTTAACTGGTTTGCACTATCTGCCATGCGCCTTATGTCACTTTATCTATTTCTTTATTTTTTTTCTACAATGTCCTTACTTGTATAGCTATAGAGTTGTATGTACATATGTTTAAACCGTATTATCTGTATTTGAACGTGTTTAATGTTAACTGTTTACACCAAGGGTCTGAGGGTAAAGCAATTTCAATTCTCTGTATGTATGTGCTGTACATGTGGAAGAATTGACAATAAAGCAGACTTGACTTGACTTGACTCAGTGTGTTGATGTTACTGTAAGTCCCGACCCTTAGCAAACGCGATTGCACCTTCTTTAGAAAGTTAACTAGTCGCAAGTTTGCGGTAAAATGTAGGCTAGCCTAGTTGGGTTGTCGAGGTCAAAACACTATATGTAGCAGCTGTGAATCAAATAAACGTATTATAAATTATGTCGTTTCTTTACTCTTACACCGAATGTTTGCTGCTTCAATCCAGATGAGTATTGAAAAGTATTTTCCGCGACTGAAAAAGGCACGTGTTGAGGATGAGGACCATCCTGAACCGGAGGTATCAGTCTGAAACAGAGCTTAGTCCGACCAGTGTAATTAGTTATGTTATTGTTTACAATATTTTCAGGCTTCAACTAGTGCTGCTCAAGCAGAAAGACAAGGTCAGGGAGAGAAAGAAATAGATTTGTTAGGCATTGAAGAAAGAGTAGGAGAGGAGGAGAGAATTAATGTAATAAAGTTCTGTGTAACCAATTATTAACAGTTTTTTTTAAATTATTAACCTTTAGGAATTAGGAAATCCCTTTAGGGGATCAAATCGTATCCCCTATCCAATCGTTCTTTTCATCTGCAACCCCCCCCCCGGACAAACATCTAACCCCCCCCGGGCTGACCACCACACACTGATGTGCCTATACTAGCATTTTATTATACTAGCATTTTAGGCCAATTATAATAAGGAGAAACAATTATTTATTCTATGGGCTACCTACAACAGCAAAATAACCAAAACTCGAGAAGACATGAACCAAGCAAATAAATACAATAAACAATACAAGAAAAACAACAAAGAGTAGAAATTATATGATAACTTGTTCAACTTCTTTTTCCATCACATATCTGCCACTGTTTGCATTAAGTCTTAATAACATTTAATTACTATCACTTATTGCAAAGAAAATATTGCTATTTTTACATAGTGTACGTAGAATCTATCCTTATGGCACTCAGTGTAGCAAGTCGCTAAGAAAATATTATCTAATTGGTATTTACACTTACACTCACATAGCATCTATAGCTATTTGCATTAAATGCAAAAAAACACTGCCTTTGTAATGAATTCAAAGCAGAAGAGTTGTGCATCTGCATGCAACAAAGTGATGTTTGGATCCATTTTTCGAATGAATCAGCTGAGCGAATGAGTCAATTACATTCATAAAATCCCTCACTTTATTCCTGAATGAATCAGTCCTTTTGAACAAATCCAGTTGGCGGTCTAATTTCATATTTAAAAAAAATTTTTACCCCCCCTCATCATTTTAATATGTCCATGTTAAATGTTATATTTAAAATATTAATGTCATCACATTATACACACGTAGTCAGAATTGTTGGTACTCTTGGTAAATATGATCAAAGAAGGCTGTGAAAATAAATGTGCATTGTTAATCCTTTTGATCTTTTATTTTAAGAAATCACAAAAATCTGACCTTTCATTGGAGAATAAGAATTGGGGGAAACATCATTATTAAATATAATTCTAATGAACATGTTTGACTACTTTAGTAATTTCTATGAGTACAAATCTTAATGTTTAAGCATATAATGATATTCTAGGGAATTGTGTTCTTCTAATTTTATAGCAACAGTTTGGACAGAACCCTTTTCTATTCTAACATGACAGTGTCTCTGTGTATAAGACACGGTTCAGAAAGACATGATTGATTGAGTCGGTGTGGAAGAACTTGACTGGTCTGAAGAAAGACAAGTCCTGATCCCAGCTGAACTCCTCTGGTGTGACTTTATATGCAGACCTTGAGCCAAAAACTCATCACCAAACACCAATGACAGGGTTCAGTCATTTTAGACACGTCCAAAACTGTTGCAACAGAGATGGAAATACAATTTTTAAATACATGAATTATGTTTCCATCTTTGTTATATATATATATATATATATATATATATATATAACAGAAACATAATATTATTTATGTATTTTATTTATTAATGTAATTTATTAATTTATTCTTCTCAAATACACGTTGGACACAATTACTGGTACCCCTCATGGTTGTGAACATGAAATTATCCAGCCATGGCTTCCTGTTGCACAGAAATATAAATAGGAGGGAATACAAAGCCCAAATTCTCTTAATCATCATCACAATGAGAAAAACCAAAGAATATATTTCTGATTTACAGCAAAAGATAATTGAGCTTCACAAATTAGTGAAGTGGCTTTAAGAAAAGATCTAGAGCAGTGAAAATTCCTGTTTCCATAAGGGCAATAATTAAGCAAATAATAATAATTAAACATGTTTGAATTTTCAATCAACATAAAATGTTACGAATCTGCCTGGAAGAGGACGTGTGTCTATATATATATATATATATATATATCAAAAGGATTAACAATGCAGATTTACTTCCACAGCCTTCTTTGATAATATTTACCAAGGGTACCAGCAATTCTGACCATGTGTGTTTATTCATTTATAATTGTTTTAAATGTATTCATGCCACCAATTTTTATTTAGAGGTGGTTAACACAAAAACAAGACATCAACAGTTAATATGGCTCTTACCTTAAGTGTTCCAAAGTATGTAGATTAAGTTACTGAAATTTAGTAATCTAACAAAATACATTACAAATGTAATATTGTAAATACATTTTAACCTTCCATATATCTGAGAGACTTACACTGGGTTGCTGAAAACATCTGAAGAATGGTTTCCAATCCGAATCTCTGCCCCGTTTATCCTGTCTACACAGCAGACGAGTAACCTGTTAGTGATGGTCACTCTGATCACGCTGTACGTCTTCATCAGATCCAGCTTCCACCACGGGTCACTCTGTGTGTTTGTATGAGAACAGGTGGAGCTCAACCCATCCAGAGCTTTCTCGGCATACCAGTCAGAATACAATGTTGATTGATTGGCCGTTCCCCATGCTGCTATGTTCACTGGAAAATGTTCAAAGGGGAAAACTCATTTACATTTACAGTTATTTATTTCAATTCAGACTGTAACTTTACATGAAATATATTATAAACAAAATTATGAGCTTCTGCTTTGAAATAATGACTATTGTAAAAAAATAATAAAAACACAAGTTTGTCTGTTTTTTGTAATAAATTCACAATTGTATTCAGTAGATGTGTCAAATTGATTCAAAATTACACTGAAGACATGTATAATGTAACAAAAGGTTTCTATTGAAATAAATGCTGTTCTTTTGAGATTTTTGTTAAACAAAGAATCAACATTGATAATAATCAGAAATGTTTATTGAGCAGCATATTAGCATATTAGAATGATTCCTGAAGGATCATGTACACTGAAGACTGGAGTAATGATTAAATGCTACAATATATGACCATAGAAAAAGTCCTTTCACAATATTATTATCTGATGATATTATTATGATTACATAAATGCAGCCTTGTTGAACATAATCACACACACACACAGAAAATTAATTAATTAATTTATTTGTTGGTTGGTTAGTCTATCTTCCCAATCTTTCACTCTGGTTTTGTGCTCTTTTTGTCTTTTGTAGTTTCATTGACTCTTGCTTCTTGCTGCTCTCTCGCAGATTTTAAAAAAATGTATAAAATAAATTCACAGGATAATGTTGAGTCATTGAGATGTTGAATAGTCACTTCTGGATGTTTATCAGGCAACATCTGCAGGATTCAATCTGCTTGATTTATTTATTTTTTTAACACTATGCCTTAATTTCTCATCATGATGCGCAGTTGCCAAACTTTCAGTGATTTCTCTGTTGACTTGGACAGTCAGATAGTCCTGCTGGGCTGTTTAAGTTCATGAGTTTTCATCATGTGTTTAAAATGTTTACATTGTAGAGCCTTGAAAAGGTTTACAGCAGCACAAAATCACTAATAAAAGATGTAATAGTGTTAAATTCAGAAAATCTTACCTTCTCTTTCTGCCTTCGTTTGAACTGAGAAAAATCCTTGAAATGAGAAACAGAATGATGCTCAATGTTTATATTTTTCTTGTAAGTATAAAACTACATTTTTTTTAGATTTACACTTTGAGTACAATTCAGTGCAGTCTCTAAAATCATGCATTAATGCCTGTTGTTCAAGGTTGTTTAACCAAGAACACATTATTGAACATATTTCATAACTGAACATATTCAATTATGCTTTAAGGTCTTCTGTTATGTGTTTCTCTGTCTGAAAGATAAAGCTGAAAACAGACTGTATCTCAGTAAGATAAGAGACAGATTGTATGCTTTACTTACCCAGCAAAAGCGTCAGACTCTTGTAGAAAACTCTCATGTTGATTTCAGGTGGTTCGTGGTTCGTTCTGCTTTCGTTTGAGGATGTTTGAATGAATGTTGTTGCTGGAAGAAGCACATCAGTTCAACTTTACATCAGAGTCACATGATCCTGATTCTCCTCCTAATTGTCTCTCTGACTGGAGCTGGAAAATGTTTACAGAAATGTAAAAATAAAATAAATGAATACAAATTAAATAAAAGATGTGATCACAGTTTCACTGAACATAATGGTAAACTGCAACTTCAGTTTAGTGATTAATGATATCAGCATGTTAATGCTGTTGAAATTTGACATTTATCTCTTTGGCAGACACATATTTATATAAAGCAAGTAAAGGTCTGTTTTAAATTTACTATTCAAATTCAGTGGCATCACATTTCTACTTAGATTCTGTCATTACTCCATGTTGTTCTAACCTGTATGCCTTTCTTTCATTGAAACACAAAGTGATTAAGAATTGAAATGGTCAACCTTGAAAATAACAAAACAAACCATAACAGTGCGACAGAAGTGGTTCATATGACAGTTTCGTATCTGTATCTTGTATTTGTACCCGGTCTGTATCTGTCATACTGCATGTTGTTTCCGTATTGTGTTTGTGCCATTTTTTTATTTTGTATTTTCTCTTCCATCTTACAGATTTCTCAAGATCACCGGGCAGTTACATTTTGCTGTTTTATACATGAAAGCTTCCTGTCAGTACCTGAAAGCACACAAACACTGTCCTGCATCTGGTCAATGTCCCCATTGAAACCAAACTGCTATTTTTAATCGCAGTGCTGTTTAACTGTAAAATTATGCAATTTTTGTTAATAGGCTTTCATTCTGTTGGCAAGGCTTCAAAATGTATTTTTTTTTTACCATATGGTGCCATTTTTCAGGTTTGGTCTATAAAGGGTCTATAAAGCAAATACTTGCTTTATTCCTGTTTTCTGCTGCTGCATATTACATAGCCAATTGGATAAATAATGCAGCAATAATTGTGTAGGTGTGTTGGTATGGATGTCAGAGTGTGGTCTGTATGTGTGTCATAAAAGAAAATCTGTATGTGTGTGTTCTTGTAAAAATTGAGAGTGAGAAACTCTACTGCAAATCACAAATCCAAGCACTGCGTGCACCAGCAGAGTTTTTCTGGCATCTAATGGGGAAAATTTGGTACTGCGCCCAAACTAAATTTTACTGAAAGCTCATTTTTTGAGATATCAACCTCAAATTTGGAACACAACTTGTTTAGATTTATGGCTTTGATTGTCTAGTAGGTTTAGAGTTCAACATGTTTAATATATAAAATATTCATAAAATAAAATATAAAATATTGTTCATAAATCATTTTCATAAACTTAAACTTCTATAACTTTTTTTTTGGTTTCATTTTATATATTTTTTTACTTCAACAATAATCTGCCATGGGTCTTCTTTACAATGAGACCACACTTAGGTCTCAGCTCCCAAGCTTCCAATTTTTATGACCATTTTTACCGTTTTGACCGTTTTGACATGGACATTTTTGTCCACTATGGACCTAAGTGTAACTTATTTTTTATTTTTTTTTTTTTACCTTTATTTAACCAGAATAGAACTCATTGAGATTAAAAATCTCTTTTCCAAGAGCGTCCTGGCCAAGACAGGCAGCAGCACAATTAACAAGGTTGCAGACATAAAAACATGTAACATATAACATCAACATATAACAATTTATACAAGTAATAAATAATTATAAAGTTAAAAGAAATCAGAATTTCACATATTATCGGAAACGATAAACAACAACAAGGATCGTCCGTCATAACTGAGTCAGTCAAAACATCTACAGCCAGTTTGTGTAGCTACCATGTTGTTTAAAAGTATTTTAAAATCAACCAATGAAACTGGCTCCTTAAGAATCAGGACATTTTGCAGCTGATTCCAAGTACAGGGGGCCGCATACTTAAACGCCCCTTTTCCCAGTTCAGTCCGGACTTGAGGGACAGATAATAATAATAAGTCCTCAGAACGAAGACAATATCTTCCTGTACATTTCTTTTCGATGTAAGATTGGAGATATGGGGGAAGCAGACCAAGAATTGCCTTATAGATAAAAATATACCAATGAATAAGTCTGCGGGTGGACAATGCAGACCAACCAACCCGATCATACAAAGAACAGTGATGAGTAAGTGCTCTAAAGTTTGTGATAAACCTAAGAGCTCCATGATAAACAGTATCTAACAGTTTCAAGCATGTGATGGAAGCATTCATGTATATAACATCGCCATAGTCCAGCACTGACAAGAAAGTGGCAGCAACAAGCCTCCTTTTGGCCTCAAAGGAAAAACATGATTTGTTTCTAAAATAAAAACCCAATTTCAGCTTTAGTTTTTTTACCAACTGTTGAATGTGAGGTTTAAAAGAGAGTGAATCATCAATTAGGATACCAAGATACTTGTATTGAGATACAAACTCAATCTCGGAGCCCTGAGAAGTAGTGATAGTTATAAGGTTCCGTGACTTTGATTTTGCATTTGAGAACAACATAAGTTTTGTTTTGTCGTCATTCAAAACAAGTTTTAAATCGAGCAAAGTACGTTGTACAGTATCAAAAGCAAGTTGAAGCTGACAAAGAGCTTGGTTTGGAGTTGATGCAGAGCAGTATATCACAGTATCATCGGCATAAAAATGAAAATTTGCGTTGGAGACATTTTGATCAAGATTGTTAATATATAAAATAAATAAAAGTGGTCCCAGCACTGACCCCTGGGGCACACCCTTGGATATACTAAGAGGGCTGGAGGTGAGACCATCTGCCTGTACACACTGGGATCTACCTGATAGATAGTTTTCAAACCAGCCAACTGTTTGTTTAGACAACCCGACACTAAGAAGTCTTTGTATTAATATTACATGATCCACAGTATCAAAAGCCTTCGAAAGGTCCATGAAGAGAGCTGCGCAATGTTGTTTTTTGTCTAAAGAGTCAATAAAATCATTTACTACTTTTAGGGCTGCTGTAATTGTGCTGTGTTTTTTACGAAAACCTGATTGAAAATTAGACAGAATATTATTAATAGTTAGAAACTCTTTCAATTGTTCGTTCACCAGAGTTTCCATAACCTTGGCCAGGACGGACAGTTTCGAGATGGGTCTGTAATTATTTAAATCAGTTGGGTCCCCTCCTTTTAACAGAGGAAGAACAAATGCGGATTTCCATATAAGTGGAATTTCATTCGTATCCAGAGAAAGATTAAAAAGATAAGTCAAAGGCGGTGCAATAAAATCGGATGCTAACTGTAGAAAGTATGGCTCCAAATTATCAGGACCAGCCGATTTTCTAATGTCTAAAAGTGTGAGGGCTTTATGCACTTCTGAGACTGAAAATGGCTTAAAACTAAAAGAATTACTGACTCCAGAATGACCATGAGAATTAACTTTAGGATGATTCTGATGTGAAGTGTTGAGGGAATCAAATAATAAACCAGAGGCAATAAAATGCTCATTAAAACAGTCAAGCATCTCAGCCTTATCGGATAAATTATGTGAGTCCTTAAGAATACATAGTGGCAGCTCAATGCCAGTTTTGTTTCCAGCCAAGGATTTAATCGTCTTCCAGAATTTTAAGGGGTTATTTAAATTATTTGAAGTTTCTATAAGAAAGTGATCAGCTTTAGCCTTTCTGATAGCCACAGTGCACAAATTGCGCAGTCTCCTGAAGAGCAGCCAATCAGAGTCCAGGCTTGTTTTCCTGGCTTTTGCCCAGGCCTTATCACGCTCATGAAGAGAGTTGGCTAAATCTACAGTAAACCATGCATTGTTTCGGCCTTTTACTCTATATTTTCTGAGGGGAGCATGCTTGTCAATAATTTCTTTAAAACCATCATAAAAAAATTTCCAAGCATTTTCAACATCTGCAATAAGATACATTTTATCCCAATCAAAATAAAACAGGTCATATAAAAACCCTTGTACCGAAAAATGTTTTGTGTCGCGCTTAATAATGATACGTGGCTTGGTTTTAGGATTTTTTGTGTTTCTGACCGTGGTAACAACACAGTGTAGGATATCAGAGACTGAATCAGACAAAGTGAAGCTGCGATCAGAACATTGAAACATGAGAAGCTGAGATTCCAGAAAGAGAGGCTCCAAGAAACAGGATATCATAAATCTGTCCGGAGTCCTAGCTCCAACTAGCTGAAGCAATCCTAACTAGCAAGCTCTCTTTCACCAAACAACTTGCAACACTGAGGAAAAAAGAAACACTTATTGATAATTCCAATTCAAGAAGGAGACTGTCAAATTGGTTGCAAGTAATCAAGACTGATGTTCACGTGTAAACCTGTGATAGAAAATCATTAGCTACAGACTCTTTCGGGCGTGTCTCCACACATAAAAGACCGTCCAAACCAACATTCCTTCGTTCTCCTTAGAACTATACAAAAACTTTCTTCTCCATATGCACATAAAATCATCCTAAAAGGACATTTTTATGTTGTACCCACATATCATGTTTTGATCAAATAATATGTATGTCTTTTTAATCATTATTGAATAGCTCGAGCCTTAAAGATAAATATTGCATATTTAGTATGTATGAGCTCGAAAATTCATGATGTGAATGTTTCTTCCAATCAATTCTTTGTCAAATGCATCATAGTCTTATTATGAAATCATGTTCAAAAAGCTATACTTTGCCAAAGCCTGTAAAATTCGGACCATGTGACTGATAACAAGCTGATTTATGATGTGAAGAACACACCCTAGCTAAGCAAGGACAGTTTCTAATTGGTCAGGACCGTCCAGATGGGACGGTCCAGAAGCGAGTTTAAAACTCTTGTCCGCTTTCTCCTCCCTCTCTCTTGCCTTTTACTCTCTCCAACTCTCGTCCCTCTCACCGAGTGCGTGCTGCTCTTTGAGCGTGCCCTGGCCCACGTGCCATAATGAGAAAGAAAACAACTTAGTCTCATTACATCATTTTATTTTATTATTTTACTTTAGTTTCTTTTCTTTCCGTGGAGTTTCGTGTTCTAATGTAAGTTTGCTACAAAGTCTAGCTCCGACCCGTTTCAAACTTCAACCAGAAAGAACTCTGCATCCTCAGCCAACGCCCAAGAGACATCACTTCAAAGACTACTGAACCTCCAGCCAATCAGACACGTCGGGGAACCCCCTGTCTGCAACGACGACACAAAGGAAACCCCGTAACACAGGCAAGCAAGCAATGCCTCCAAATACTGAATTGGTGACTTTAATGTAAATTTTAGCCTCATTGAGAAACTCAAAGCGAGGGTTAAATAAGTGATTGATGGTTGTTCAGGTCTATGCAATAGTACATATTGCTGTGAACTCGGGATTTCACATTTCCATTCTCTTAAACTCATCCTTTCCTCACTCTCTCTCTTTCTGCAACGTGTGAATGTGTGAATGCTTGTGTTCATGTGTTAGATTAGTTTATGTCTTAGGTTTATATAAATAAAACTGATTTATATTTTAAAAGAGAAGTATCTTGTGTTTTCTGCTCACAAGTTAATGCCTTAATCTGTCGATTTCGTTACTGTGCTATTTAATAGTGTTTTCACTATATTTGGGATTTTAATATCCAGTGCAGAGTTTGTTATACGGCTCGTTCAGTGAATCGCCGTAACACTGATTCTGTTCAAATCCCTATAAAATCATAAATGATTCCCTTTGAGCGTAAATTAAACTATTTGTTTAAATTACGTATTAATATTATATGTAATAACCTTACAACAGTGATCACTAATGTCATTTGCAAAAACAGAAGCTGTTGAGTATTTGTAAGGAACGTTGGTTAGGATAAGACCAATTAGAGATGATTTATCTGGACATTTCAGGTTAGGTCTAGTAGGACTATCAACGAGCTGGAAGAGATTTAGCGAGTCACAGTAAGCTTTAAATTCATCAGATACTGGATGTAACCAGTTCCAATTTAGATCTCCAATGACTACAATTTCGTTCTTATTTAGTCCTGATAAAAGCTGCATTAAAGAAGGCAGAGCATCCCTGACAGCTGATGGTGTCCTATAGCAACCAACTACCGTAATGTGGAGAGTCCTAGAAACCTCAAGATCAAGAGCTAAAAATTCGAATTGCTTACTCACTGATTTAGAGAGAAGCATATTTACACAAAACTTACTTTTAATATATACCGCAACACCCCCACCCCTTCTGGGACGATCAGTCCTATATACATTGTAACCATCAATACTGATATCCTCATTCAGAACAGATTTGCTTAGCCAAGTTTCTGATAAAACAATTACATCAGCTTCAGTTGAGTGTGCCCAAATACAAATCATATCTATCTTTGCAATCAAACTACGAACATTCAAGTGAATAAAACCAAGGCCATCCCTGGATTTAAAATCAGCAGGGGCATTGAAACATATAGCAGAGCCTGGGCCTGGATTGGGTTGCACATTTCCTGAAATCAACAGCAACAGAACAATTAAACACTATATATATAATAGACGATAAAAATATATATAGTAAAAAAAAAAAAAAAGAAAAAAAGATTATTGGAATAAAAGGAAAATACTATTACACATTCTTATAGTTTCTGAAATTAGAAAATTTAAAATTGTTTCTACACCATTTTTTTTATTAATATTTGTTTCTTCTGTATCATTTATGCAAAGACAAAAATTAATGCAAAAATTATGCTTTTTTTTTTTTTTAACCATGGTTAATTTACTGCATCAACTTCAAAGTGATTTGAAATACTTCTGTAAAGCAACTTTTCTCAATCTACAATTTGGTGACCCAACACAGTACTAAAGTGAATAATCATTTTAAAATAAACATGTCTGAGGTTTTGTTAATGATTTTTGAGCATGAGGGAATGTCTCACAACCTGTCCATGTTGCGTCTGTGTAATTTGACTTCTACCGAGTGTCATAAATGTCCTGCAAAATACCATACATGGGTGTGTTTCCCAAAAGCATCATTACCTGGCTATGGTTGCAAGTTCCATTGAACTCTATTGGTAATCTTGTGATCATAGATGCTTTTGGGAAACACACTCTAGGTTGATTGAATTTGCAGCCTTTGATATCAACAAAGATCACCATTGCACTCTCCTGACTTTGCATACTGTTTGCATTTAGCTATCTTCTTTGCTGTGCTGTAAACCCTTAATCCATGCGCTGGTGAAAACACACACACACACACACAGAGAGAGAGAGAGAGAGAGAGAGAGAGAGATCGAGCATTCTTCAAATAAAAATATACATGTGATTTTAAAACTTACAGGCAACTACAGGTTTGAGGCAACAGTTTCAAAATAAATTAAGACATTTAAAAATAATTATCTCTGATCAGTTCAGCCACGTGGTGGCATCACACTTGCACAATTAAGTTAATAGACCAATTACACTATTTTTTTTATCAGCCCTCTCTGTGCATGAGCCTGATTTTACCTAGCAGTACATCAGAAGAATAAAAAAACACTAATGCTCACGAAAACACACTCAAACACATTCTCTCTCAGACATAAATGATGTATTGTCCTCTTCCCCATATTGTCAGCTCCTTTCGTCATTGTTTCCAGAGTCACAATATTGCACAGTTATAAATATGCTGAATTACATATAATTTAGTGTTGGGTTCATCAAGCGTTCAGTGCTCATCGACCAATTTCAGAAAGTAAATGATGTGTTGGCAGCATCCTTACAACAGGAGGACTGCGAGGATCCCTGAGAGAATTACCAGAGCAGCTGAAAAGACACGGAAAAGGAACAATTAATTCATTTATTAAAGAACTTTATAGGTTTTATCCTAATCTTTTCCTAATCTCAGGTAACTGACTCTTCAAAAGCACATCACAAAAATTATACTACTTCTATTCGCTAGAAATTCTTGTAAATGCTGTTCTGTCTGTTTGGCAAATGCGTATCATGCACCAACTCATTTGAAATAAGAACATTTAGCAACTAAAGAGTGGAGTTTTGTGTCATTCTTTTTAACACACTAGAGATTTTCTCTCAAAATGCAGATTCTGCCTGGCCTATTGAGTTCTTACCCTGAGATGCGTGATGCAGTGCATTGCTCCCTGCTGCAGGAGGAGGTTTTGCTGTAGTAGTCGTCGTTGCAATAGTAGTGATAGTAGAAACGGTAACAGGGGTAGTATTAGAGTCTGTGTTTGTAGTTGGTGTTACTATGGCAACATCCGAGCTGTTAGTGCTGGTTAGATCAACCGATGCATTTGTAGACATTCGTGTGACTGGCGACCCCAGAGTGCCTTTGGAAATGGAAATAAAGAAAACATTTGAATTTTTCTACCACTTTAAATCGCCTTCAGTACTTTGTTCGTAGTGTCACTCTTACCGTTTGTATAGTTGCCAGTGAAGAAATAGAGGAAAGTGTTTGTGTTTGCTGCACGGGTGGTGCTGCTGTTGAGACCTGTAGCTACAAAAATGCACTGAATCTTTGTGCTGCTCACAGAGCCACTGAACGATCCAGGGTTAAACTATCAAACAAAACAAGTACAAATGTATTGCTACAAATTAGAGGTCACAGTGAGGGAAGTTTCCCTTCACGTCAAAGCATTCCATAAACCCTCCATCTCTACACAGGGTTTCGCTTTTATTGCTTACTGCTGTTAAACAAACATTTGTATTGTTACTGTTCTATTATATAGTTGTCTCAGAATGCTTTGTTCTTTAAAGCCATCCCTGTTGCTGTTCATCACCACATACTTTATAGTCAATAATATTTTGTGCAAAGCTCGGCAATGAACACACTGCTCTGTAAAAAAGAGTCTTACAGTCTTATCCGGAGTCAGAATGGCATTATTCAGTGTGGCACGGATGAACTTCGCTTTACCATTGTCGTTGACACAAGAATAGACAGTGTCATCATCACCCTATGAGAAAGAAAGTTAAATAAGTCTGAGAACCCAAATCTGAGATTTCAAATCACATTCTTAAAGGGAAGTTACACGCTGACATATATTAGAAATAAATTTGATCTTTTTCAGACCTCTTTCTTATCTCGAGACAGGCCAACTGCGATGTAACCATTTGCATCCCCGCTGAGCTCAAAAGTGAGATCGTCTGAGTTTCCGTTCACCCCTCTTGTGGAGGCGAAAATGCAGCTACTTGAGCTGGATGGATCACAGTTGGCTGGAGTGGAGAAACATGCCCTGTCCTTCTTGCAGTTGTCTTTGGTGACCTGCAAAGTTATGTTCATATTAGCCTTGAGATGCGATGCTGAAATTCACATAAATCTGTTGGGAATGTGTAATATATGCATAAAATCTCAAGTAAATTCAAGCTTCAAAAAGAAATACTACAGCAATTTGACATCCAACATGATATAATAGCTGTTAACACTTTACTTCACCTTCACCACAAAAAGCAACACAATCATAAATATGAACAAAAACTGTCTTGCCAGTCTGTCCCCACTTACATTTGTTGTATCATTATTAGCTGTAGATACTCCAGACGCAGTAGATGCAGTGGTGTTTGGGGCTGTAGTAGTGGCATCTGTACTGGGTGTTATTACTGAAACATCTGTGCTGTTAGGGTTGCTTAAGTCCACTGATCCATTTGTGGCCAGTCTAGTGACTGGAGAATCCAGAGAATCTGGAAACGGAGTAAAGGGAGGAGTAAGATTTACTTTTGCAAAAAAAAATAATAAATAAATAAAAATAAGAATAATAATGTCACTTGATCAAAGTGTCCCACTCACCATTTGAGACGCTTCCTGATACAAAGAAGACATAAGGGTCTGTGGTTGCAGCACGGGCAGTGTTGCTAAGACCTGCAGCGGTGAAAATGCACTGAATCTTTCTTTCATTAATCAAACCACGGAAACTTCCAGGGGTGAACTGCAGCAAGACAGAAATAATATGACTGAATATTACACTGCAAAGATGGCACAGAACCTAAATCTGAGGTGGCATATACAGTTCTGTAAGAAAGTGTTATTTTAGTATATTTTACAATATATTTTAATTGATTTTTATGCATTATTGGCTTTCCTGTAGCTCAAATAGTAGAGCATGGCGCTAGCAACGCCAAGGTCATGGGTTCGATTCCCAGGGAAAGCAAGAGCTGATAAAAATGTAAAAACTGTAACTTGAATGCAATGTAAGTCGCTTTGGATAAAAGCATCTGCTAAATGCATAAATGTAAATGTATTGCATCTTTACACAGATTTTAGTGGCAACATTTGATACCTGTGTAGACAGTGCTATTCCCTATTTATATGTACTACTATATCGTTTACTGTTAAGAATATCCTTTGCTAATATTGACATAGTATTAATTATAGAGCAGGCTCCTTGAAAAAAGGGTCTTACTGTGCTATCCTGAGTCAGTATTTGATTGTTCAGTATGGAACGGAAAAACCTCAGTTTACCATTGACTTTGGCGCAAGAATAGACAGTGGCTCCTTGACCCTGTGGATGTGAAAAGTAAATTAGTCATGGAACCATACTTTGGGTTTAAAATTACAGTGCTTAATTATTACATTTAATTAAAACAAAATATGATTTAAAAAACAAAAAACAAAACAACAACTGGACTGGATCACTCACACTCTTGTCTCGAGAGAGGCCAGCTCCGATGTAACCATCTGTCTCACCACTGAGCTCAAAAGTAAAATTATTTGCATCTCCACTTACTCCTCTTGCAGAGAGGAAATAGCAGGAACCTTGCAAACCTGGATTACATGAAGGTGGAGCGGAGAAACATGCTCTATCCCTCCTGCAGTTATCCCTGCCAGTGATGTCCTTCAGTAAACAAAGTCAAATTAAATTGAAAATGTAAGTGCTGGGTAAACAAGATAACTTGCAAAAGTATTTTTTTTTTAATCATTTAAATGCAACTTTCACTTCAGCAGTGAGGATGGTTATTATTTTCATTTTTAAACAAGGAAAGGGCTTACCAGTGGTAGATTATTGATGTTGCTGTTGGTCAAGGTATTAGAGCCTGACAATGTCGGAGTCAAGTTTGTGGTTATGTTGGGAGGACGCGTCTGGGTCAAGTTTGCAGTCGTGTTGAGGGGGCCCATTTGGGTCACATTGGTGGTCGTGTTGGAAGGACGTGTCTGTGTCAAGTTTGCAGTTGTGTTGAGGGGTCCCATTTGAGTCACGTTGGCGGTCGTGTTGGAAGGACGCATCTGGGTCAAGTTCGCAGTCGTGTTGAGGGGTCCCATTTGGGTCATGTTGGCGGTCGTGTTGGGAGGACGTGTCTGTGTCAAGTTCGCAGTTGTGTTGAGGGGTCCCATTTGGGTCACGTTGGTGGTCATGCTGGGTGGGTGCGTCTGGGTCAGGTTCGAGGTCATGCTGGGTGGGTGTGTCTGGGTCAGGTTGGTGGTCACATTAGAAGACGTCCAGCTGCCTGTGGAGTTGCTACTGCTCGTTGTATTGTTCCCATTGACTCCAAGCATCATGCATGCTATCCCTAGGACAGCCACATAGATCCAATTGCTCCTCATCAGTGATGTTTATGTGCTTAATGTGCTATGTCTTATGTGTTAATCCTGCAGTTTGTGTTACCTGTAATTAAAAATGAAAATAAAATAATTCGGCTTGTATAATCAACAAAAAAGAAACATATTGGACAATTTAAAATTTATTTAAAAAGCCATTAATGACAGGCAGACTTTATCTGAAAGACATTATCTTTCATTGCCTTTTATCATTCCTTCGATTCAGGGGCGTAACATCTGGGTATGATTGGCACGCCGAGCCGAGGGGGAACTTTTAATTGAAACAAGGGAACGAATATAGAGAACTAATATAGAGCCCTGAAAGGGCCCGGCCCTTGTCCGACAGCTTATCACAATTCTCTGTCAGAGTACGACCCGAACCCGTGTCTTTTTTTTCTCTCTCTCTCTCTTCCCCTTTACACAGCTGCTGTTGCAGCCATTTAAAAAGTTCAGTTTTGTTTTTTAATGGCAAAGTGGTTATATTTCGTTTCGTTTCTTTATTAAGTTAATTTAGAAAAACATGATTGGAACATTCAAGTTAAATTCAAGTTTTATTTTTTTTTTTAAATACCAAGCGGCCAGCGCCAGACAGTGAGTTGAGCATATGTTCTCAAATAGACATAAAAACTTCATGCATTTCACAATATAAATTTAAAAATGGAAGATAAATGTGTGATACATATCAAATTGTTTGTGCTAAAAGTGGAAGCTGAAGCCTCTTTGAAGGACATGGAGGTGCTGGCCAGATCACTTGCATTTTTTTTTCTTAATAAGAGTGGAAAATTAAAATACGCCATATTTTTTCCTCATAAAGGTAAGAGTATACATCATTCGAAGCTGCAAATGTTTTTTATTTGTGTGCACTCACAATATCAACAAATTGGTTTACTATTGTAAAATAAAGCAAACAAACTTGTCTTGATCTTGAGCAGGAACACTTCACAAAAACTGAACCGAAACTCAGCAAATACTTTCCTCACTGACATGATAAGTATATTTATAGAATGCTATAAATTACTATTTTACAACGAAATAATTCAAATCAAAAAAATTAAAAACTCTTTCATTAGCCTATATGTAATCAGTAAAGATGCATTTTCTCTAAAGGTGCGTCCAGTGAGGAGATATGGGGAGTCAGGTTCATCAAACAGCAATAAAACGTAGGCTTATAGACGTTTTTGAAACTCTAATTGATTGATTTCATGAGCCATTCGTTTGTATTAAATTGTTCAGATTTTTTTTTTCAATGTGCATTCAAATATTTATTCATGTTTATTTCGTGCTGCAAATATTGAAGAGGAAAATATAATTGATTCACATGCAGCCTGAACTGAGGCGAATGTTGTTACATCACTACAAATAAAAGAGCGCAAAACACATTTATTGTTTGTATCTGATCTTAAAATGTACAGACTAATGAGACTTTGTGTTATAATAAAAGAGCACAACACAAAGCTTATTGCGATTATTGGGTGGCTTGCATTCAATGAATGGACTTGAAAACGTTAGATATTATTTCCAAGCATTTATACCGTAATTAAAACCGCTTGTGAATAGTCAAGTAACGTTATTTGCATCAGAAAAATCAACAAGTTAATTGAGTTGGAGCCCATTTCATTTGGTGGGGCCCGTACAATTTTTTTGCATATGGGCCCGGGGCTGACTTGCTATGCCACTGCTTTAATTGCAGACACAAACAAGCATTAGCTTGGATTCTCAATTCATCAACACCTTAGTTTAACAGAGTGTACTAAGTAAAATGCTATTGATAAATATTAAGTCACTTTAAAATTTACAATTAAACCTTAAAGATATGACTGTTGCTTAACATCTTTACATTTAATAATAATAATAATAATAATAAACTTTATTTTCTATAGCGCCTTTAAATGAAGATCTCAAAGCACTTTACAACAACAGATAAAACCATACACAATAAAAAGATCAAAAACAAAAACACTACAAATAAAACAATATAAAAATAATACATTACTCTTTTGAGTAATACAAATGTTCAATTAAAAGCTACCCTAAAAAAATGAGTTTTAAGGCGAGATTTAAAAGTGCTAAGAGTTTTAGCTTGCCTTATCTCAATAGGTAAAGAATTCCACAGTTTTGGAGCTAATGAAGAAAAAGCCCTATCGCCCATCAATCTTAAACGGGTTAAAGGAACACTTAGAAGACCACTTTCAGATGAGCGAAGGTCACGTGTTGGAGTATAAGGAATTAAAAGCTCAGACAAATATTGTGGTGCCAACCCATGTAAAGCCTTGTAAGTGAGCATCAAAATTTTAAAATCAACCCTAAAACTAACAGGAAAGCCAATGCAAAGACTCCAAGACCGGTGTAATATGATCTCTCATCCTAGTTCTAGTAAGAATTCTAGCAGCCGAGTTTTGCACTACCTGCAATTTGTTTAGGGTAGCTTTTGATACCCCAGCCAACAAGGCATTACAATAATCAATCCGGGTAAACACAAAAGTGTTAATCAACCTCTCAGCAACAGGAAAGGACAACATTGGACGTAGTCTCGCAATATTTCTAAGATGAAAAAAAGATGTTTTAACAGTGCTTTGAACATGTGGTTCAAAAGTTAGATTGGAATCGAAAATAACCCCCAAATTCTTTAGTTTTGTTTTAAACTCCATAATTGAACCATCAATGGACAAAGTAACCGACCCAGCTTTACGTAATTGGTGGGGTGAACCAATAAGCATAACCTCAGTTTTTTCACTGTTAAGACAAAGAAAATTGTGACATCCATTCTTTTATCTTAGAAATACATGTGGAAAGAAAATCAACAGACACAGTGTCATTAGGTTTAGTATGTATGTAAATCTGCGTATCATCTGCATAAAGGTGAAATTTTAGACCAAGAGATCTCAAAAGCTGACCAAGTGTAAAAATATAGATGTTAAAAAGCAAGGGGCCCAAAATTGATCCCTGAGGGACTCCCGATTGCACTACACCAATTTTAGACCTAAATCCACCCATGGAAACAAATTGCTTACGATCAGAGAGGTAGGACTTAAACCAATTAAGTGCAATATCAGAGACCCCAAAAACAGTTTCTAGACGAGTAATTAAAACCAAATGATCTACAGTGTCAAAAGCGGCACTGAGATCAAGAAGGATCAAGATTGAAAGATAACCAGAATCTGAAGCAATTAACAAATCGTTAGTAACCTTGACCAGTGCTGTTTCAGTACTATAGAATTTGCGGAAGCCAGATTGCAAAGGTTCAAAAAGATTGTTTTCAGTCAAATGAGAAATTAACTGAGAAGCAACCACTCGCTTCAAAATTTTAACAAGAAAGGGAAGATTGGATATGGGACGAAAATTTGAAAGGTTTTCATAATCAATATTTGTCTTCTTTGGTACTGGGGTAACTGCAGCAATTTTAAAAGTTGGCGGGACAACCCCGGTACGCAAAGAGTCATTTATAATGCTCAAAACAACAGGACACAAGGAAGCAAAACATGACTGAAACAGACTAGTAGGTATGGGATCAAGTAAAGAAGTGACTGGCTTCATTTGAGAAACCTCCTTTTGAAGAGAGTATGAATCAAGTGTACAAAAATTTGAGAAAACAGTAACAGCATAAGAAACAGTAACAGAAGAGGACGACGATGAAGTAGAAGCACAAATACCCTTGCGTACATTATCAATCTTGGTAGCAAAAAAGTCAAGAAACTTATTACAAAGATGAGTTGAAGCAGTAACATGTAAAGAACTATTACACTTCAGCAATTTGTTAATAGAGTTAAACAGTTGTCTCGGATTTCTTTGGTTGTCATCAATCATCTTAGAAAAATAATTCGATCTAACAGAAACAATTCTAGCCTTATACTCTTGTAAACAATCTTTCCAAGCTTCATAATTAATAGTCAAACCAGAAAGACGCCACTTCCGCTCCATTTTACGACAAGATGTCTTCATCATACGCAAATCGTCATTATACCAAGGAGCAGGACGTACATATGAAACAGAACGTGACTTTTGAGGAGCAAACGTATCCAGGCCAGACAGGAGAACAGAATTTAACATGAAAACCTTTGTCTCTAATGGATCAGATGAAGAGAAACTACTTAATGAGGAATCAATGAAAACAGAAAAATCAGAAACCTCAATTGATCTCCATTTCCGATATGTCACAATACGAGAAGAGGAGATATTGGCACCAGGTAAGTACAGATCAAAAAAGATTGCCAGATGGTCAGACAATCCTAAATCAACAGTAGACAACTGAGACACAAGAGATCCACTTGAAATCACCAGGTCTAAAATATGTCCTTTGTTATGTGTAAAACAGTCAACAAACTGATTCAAGTCAAAGCACTCCAGTAAAGACAAAAAGTCTGTTGTTAATGCAGAATCTTTTTTGTCCATGTGGATGTTAAAATCCCCCTGAATGAGAGTTCTCTCAAATTTGAGGCACAAATAGGACAACAGCTCTGCAAATTCAGGTAAAAAGTCTTTGTTTGCCTTAGGAGGCCGATAGACTGTAACTATAGCAGTAGAGAGGGACTCAGATGTAGTCAGAACGAGGCATTCAAATGAATTGAACAAAGGAGCAGCTACAGGACTTAAACTGTATCGTTGATTATACAGCACAATGATACCCCCACCTCTACCAGAGGATCGCGGGAGATCAAATAACCCGTAGCCAGCAGGAGTAAGTTCATTAAAAAGAAGACCATCCGACTGCTTATGCCATGTTTCAACCAGACATAGAATGTCCAGTTTTTTTTCCACAATGATGTCAGATAAAGTCACAGCTTTGTTGTTAACGGAACGAGCATTAAAAAACGCCGATTTCAACAGGCACGGGGACTCAGAAAATGCCCGAGATGTCTCTTTATATATAGGCACAGACAGGTTGTTATAGTTAATCCCAGTAGGTCTGTACAGCAGCCTTTGAGGTTTACGAAAAAATGTTGGATAGGAGACAACATCAGATAGATGTGCAAAACTGCGCCTTGAAGAGCGATGAATGTAGCGTTTACGCCGGAGAATTCCAACATCTCCGCAGATTGTGTAAATGTCATTTGTCAAATGATAGTTACGCTTTAGTTTCAACAGCTGACAAACAGTGTACCTTAAAGCCATGCAGGAGGAATCCACACTAACAGCTTGACCTTGACCTTTCTTTATCTCAGCAGTGGCTGTTTGTTTGTAGGAACTAAGACGCTATCTTAGCTGTACTAGTATGCAATCAAAGAAGTTATGCTTAACTGATGTGTATTCAATTCTTAAAATTCACACCACAGTATTACTACGTAAAAGAGAATTATTCAATTTGATGGATCCTCAAAACTAAATATGAGTGTAAAAAAATTGATTTATTGTGACAAAACAATAATAATAAAAATAATAACTAAAACCTTTTTTTTTTTTTTTTTAATGTATGTTTTAGAAGCCAGTGGCTCTTTAGTCATTCCACTGGCAGTAGCTCTGGACAAATGGGGTCATTTGCACAGCATAGCACTGTCCAATAACATGAAATATATTTTTCACAGTAGTCCAAAAAAAAAAAAAAAAAAAACATTTAAAACATTTATAATAAAAAATACATAATTGCCACTCTTTAATATTCATTCAATGCAGTGCATAATATACAAAAAGGATTATATACAATATAATATACAATAAGAATTATATTTTAATAAAAAAATAAATAAAAAAATAAAAAGCACCAGTTTACACTATACAAACACATAGGAAGAAACAGTGGCTCCAACAAATATTTGGACACTTTATTATATATTAATGCATATTGTAGCACAACTGACAGTTAAAGGTTAAAAAAAAAAAAAAAAACAGCTCATAAAACTGCAGCTATAACATTCAGATATTAGATGACCTCCTACATAATATAAGGAATGTATATCAAAGTATCATGCCATTTCTAATTATATGGATAGACCAGGCACTTGTAAAGAACGTTTAAAGTATTTCTTACCTGGTGTGAGGTGTTCTGGGAGTTCAGGATCAATGATGGGGTGTCAGAACTTCTCTGGCTTTAATAACTCGCACTCAGGGCGGGACCTGAAGGGTTGGGCAGTTTTTTTACTTCAGACTCCGTCATTTGCACATTCAAACATAAAAGCAAAATCATCATCCATTATTATGGCAGGAGCAGTACTGCAGCTCATATTGATACAATCCTGCTGCGCTTTTCAGCTCAACTACTACAGCTTTTCCAGTGACGCTGTAAAATAACTACTGTGAAGTAATCACTGTTTTTTAGCGTCATCATGTGATGCACTTGATTGACAAGTTTTCTTTATCTTCATTAAGTACTGTTCATTTTCTCACTAAATTCCCCTCTATAAGAGAATATTTGTATTTGTTAACTTGAAGCCAATTTGGTATAGATAATATCATTAAATATGAAGATGTTATGATATGTCTGAAATGAAGGTCTAAAAAGATTTGTATGTCTACTTTTTAGAGAAAGTTTGGTGAATGTATTTCCCCTTTAATACAAAGATTTCACCAAAATACTATACAAAACCAACATGATACAAGTGAAATGACAAAATATGCTTCAATGTATAAAATAAATCAAATAAATAAATGAAGCCAAAAAAGACTAACTCATTTTCAGATATATATTTTTTTATCTTATACTGTTTGAAGGCAATGCCATACTAATGTATCATGTTTTTATAATAGTAACTGGTATTTTGGGCATAAGTTTTGGCTAGCATGTAGCATATTAAAAGAAAAAAGGTTATTGCAGTAAGTCAGAGTTGAGAGATGCCATCTAATCACTGCCTCCTTCAGCCTTTGTTCAACAGTATGGGAAAACTCTTCTCCAAATATTTACTCAGGGTGAGGTTTAGACATTTACTTTGTTGTTTCCAGTTGTTTGTGATTTAATGCCAGTCCAACATGTCGTCCATCAAAAATGACCTTGAACAACCTAAGAAAAACTAAATAAAGCCAATGATAAAACATACATGAGAAAATGAGTCTTTGCTCTCAAAAATGTCAGCGTCTAACTTGGCATTTCCTTTATTTTGTTCTTTCCGGCACTGTTACTCCTATTTTAGGTAACTGTACTCAACCCTGTCTGGTGTGTTATTTATTTTATGTAAGATCTACAGCATAGCTGAAATATATCAACAGAAGTTATTGTTAAGCTGCTTTACCAGTTTCTGGCACGGTTACATAGACATAATGGAGCGACAGTGCACCCAGACAAAAGACACATACGTGAAATTCTCATGTCTTCAAACTGTGGCGGGAGGAGCCAACGACAGACACAGTGGGCGTGGCGTCAAGCCTCAGAGAGGTTTTTATTAAACAATATATCCAAATAAAGTGTCCAAAGGGGGAAAAGTGTCCAAAATAAACGGGGATCTGGTGTCCTCGTCGTGCTGCGGGGCTGTGCAGGAGGGCAGTGTTCAGAAGGGAAGGGTCCAGGGAAGGGGCGGAGTCCGGTGGCCGCACGCGCTCCCCTCTCGGGGCCGGGAGCGAGTGGCGGCGGCGTCTCTTGCGCGGCTTCGTCCATCTTCGGGCATCCCGGCGCTTCTGGGGGATTCGGCGGCCCGGCATCCTGGCCCGTCAGCCGCCTAACGGGTGCGGCAGTCCTCCTCGACGCTCCCTTCCTGGACCCACGAGGACACCAGCGTGCATGCACGGGGGAGAGACCGGTCTCCCGAGGAGAGGCGCGTTCGGCATTTAACGGCGGCGGTGATGAGGCTCTATTCACGTCAGGTGCGCCTCATCACACACCGCCAGCCCTGGCTGTTTCAGCGCCCCTCCTCTCTCACACACCCACTCCTGTCGGGAGCCTGGTGAAGGGCGGCGAATACGGGACGGGGTGGTGATGATAGACAGGGGGGAGGCAGCCGACTCATCACATCCCCCCCCCCAAGCGACATCCCCGTCCTAGGGTCGCCGCCCACGCAGGAGTGCTACCTTCCTCAACCAGGCTCCAGCGGTCGGAGTGGGCGGGGCAGGGATTCCTCTCCGGGCAACGCTCCCTCTCGCACCGCGCCGGAACCGGGACAGAGAAACCGGGTATTAGTTGTCAGCCTCAACCAGCCACAGGGTAAATGACCAATAAAAAGAACGTCACTTACCCCTTTGGTGGCTGGGAGGCTGTCCCCGTCGTTCCTCTGTCCCCATGCAGGTTCCACGGCTTTTTTGCGAGCGAGAGGGGATGACGTCATCAGATGTTGCCCAACTGCGCTGTCTAGGCTCCGCCTGCCCGCATTCTCCACCACTGTGGCGGGAGGAGCCAACGACAGACACAGTGGGCGTGGCGTCAAGCCTCGGAGAGGTTTTTATTAAACAATATATCCAAATAAAGTGTCCAAAGGGGGAAAAGTGTCCAAAATAAACGGGGATCTGGTGTCCTCGTCGTGCTGCGGGGCTGTGCAGGAGGGCAGTGTTCAGAAGGGAAGGGTCCAGGGAAGGGGCGGAGTCCGGTGGCCGCACGCGCTCCCCTCTCGGGGCCGGGAGCGAGTGGCGGCGGCGTCTCTTGCGCGGCTTCGTCCATCTTCGGGCATCCCGGCGCTTCTGGGGGATTCGGCGGCCCGGCATCCTGGCCCGTCAGCCGCCTAATGGGTGCGGCAGTCCTCCTCGACGCTCCCTTCCTGGACCCACGAGGACACCAGCGTGCATGCACGGGGGAGAGACCAGTCTCCCGAGGAGAGGCGCGTTCGGCATTTAACGGCGGCGGTGATGAGGCTCTATTCACGTCAGGTGCGCCTCATCACACACCGCCAGCCCTGGCTGTTTCAGCGCCCCTCCTCTCTCACACACCCACTCCTGTCGGGAGCCTGGTGAAGGGCGGCGAATACGGGACGGGGTGGTGATGATAGACAGGGGGGAGGCAGCCGACTCGTCACAAAACACAAAACGCAAACTTACACACATGTGGAAGATCAGGACTGGCGTCCAAAGAATTTGGATTCTTTCACAAACACCTTTTGTCATTTATCTTCAGACTGGAAACACAAACAACATTGTAAACCTGTTCTTAAATAGCTTGACGAGAAGTATTTTCTTGACTAGTCTTCTTTCCTGAGTAAATCCCAAAGGAACAGATACGTTTTATTGTATATTATCATAAATCAGTATATTATTTCAGCAACTGAAACAGGCAATTCTGTGGACTTTATCTATGTATTTGATTCAAAGATCCAACAAATGAAGTTTAACGTCAAATAAAACCATCACTGCTCGGGTTAAACAGCAATCCATCACACTGCGGCTGATAGTCAATGCGTTTCACAGACAAGACTACATCAGAGTCAGACAGCAGTCCAGTAAAACATGTTCCAAGAACGTTCTGATAATGTTTCCATTAAGTTATGAAAGCATCATTTCTCAATGTTCTCTGAACATTCAAAATGTCCAATATCTAATTTATTTTTCTTGTAAGGAACATTCCATTTTATCATTTTAGGAACATTGTTTTTGAATGTTCACTGAACGTTTGTAAACAAATAGTAAGCTGCATTGCTCATATCATTGAGAGTACCTTGCCACGACATTAGCAAACGTTCTGAGACAAAGTTAGATGGGAGTAATCAGATACACGTGAGAAGACTTGTGAGAATGGCGTATAATGTATAAATGTAGGGTAACGAGTTAAGAGTGTTTTCTCCGATTATTTAAATGTGTGTTTCAGGATGTACACGGCTGTGTCTGTAGTCTTTGCCTACAGGAGAGCGAATGAAGCTATTGCACTGATTTAAGAATACAGATGTAAATGGACATGCCATTTTACACAACACTGATTGCATCTCGTTCTGGTAAAACAAGTTATTTTCTGCTCTGAGAGACAAAAGTAGGTGCATCACAGAAAAGAAAAGAGCCACTGAGCAAAGACTTACATTAGCAGCCTGTTCAGCAGCCCATGAAGCTGTTCGGGCCTGTCAGCAAACAATAGCACAAATACTAGGATGAGCATGAAATAAATATCTCTGACATCGCAATGAATTATGTCAAACTTTAGCCAGTCATCTTCATTTCTTCATCTTTAGACTATAAAGATATTCTCACACGACTGAGAAATGTAAGATATTAGGAACAGCTAAGTCTCAACTGTAAGGAAAAAATCCATAAAAATGGGAAAGGTACTGGTTATTTTCTGACAGGTCATTATCCCTTAAGTGTTTTAACCGAAATAAATGCAAAGCATAATTCAGAATACGGCTAAAATACTGGTGAAAAATGAATACTGCAAAATCTTTCATAAATTGAGTGTCTTGTTAATTTGCAAAATGTGTCACTTGAAGATGTTTTATTTCTCTCCGAACAAGCCCTGTTATTATAATTTTACTTCATAGTAAATTTGTTTAAACAATATTTTTTCTACCATTATTAGAAAACAGGACAAAAACGGTCAAAGAAAATGTGTTGGCGATGTAAGCCTCATCTGTCTCTCCTGATGGATGTTTTATGAAGGATCAGAGAGCGTTGCATATCCTGATTATGTAAGTGAGGGAACCTTTACAAAAAGAGATAAAGGCTGTTTTGGGGGTATGATGCTTCTGGAGTTCATCTTTCATCAAATCCAGACATTTCTCTTCTGACTAACATGAGTGTGACTTCAGAACATTTTTTTTCAAACGTCATGTGTGGCTTCATATTGAAAACAACTTAAAAGGTGAAAGATTACAATCAATCGATAAAACATCCAATCTCAACTGTCAGATGCTTTGGCTCAACTTTGCTTATAAAAATCCATCCACATGAAATCAGAAAGTATTAATATTACAGACTGGGAGTAACCTGATAGCGGCAGGTAAATGAGCAACAGTGAACAGACTGAGTCATGTAAACCTTACAAAGCTTTAATACAAGCCTAATACCACTTTCTTCCTACACACACACCTCTGTGTTGGATTAACACGACGAAACCTGGAGACACACCTCTGTAAAATTCCCCTACTTCCTACCTCTTCACCTGCACCTGTAAAGTCTCTCCACACCTGCAGATATCCGCACTGACTCACCTGTTTGAAAAGAACACTCATCAAATAATAGAACACGATAATTGCTTTAACACAATATAAAAAGATAGCTTCAGTTGTATCTGCAATGCAATTTAATTGTTTCATAATGTATCTATTGTTTCAAAATGTAGCTTTTACTGAACACTTTCATTAAGTACTGCAATATACAAAAAGCATTCGAAAATCTAAGAGAAGTGTAAATCTTTACTTAAAACCTTTATATAGTCTATCATTATAGTGTTAGATTATTCACATGTAGTCCGTTAACATACAAAACAAAATTATAGTAATGTAATCCATTAAAATTACGCAGAATATCATCAGGCTACTTTTTATTACGTATAGATTACTTATGTCCTAACTCGTGTATCACATTGATTTAAATTGGTTAATACTGTACCATATTTATATATAAATACAAAGAGATTGGTAATAGATTCCATTCGTTGTAATTAATAACAAAGTAAATGAAACATGACTTCAAGGTTTCTTAAACTGCGGTTGGTGTTTGAGTTTAATGAAGGTTTGTGAGTTTAATTAAATGCTAACAATTAATTATAATCATAAAAAAATGTCAAATGAAAATAAATCATTTTAAAATACCCACAATCAAATAAAACGCTTAAATAAGATGGAATATTTAATTTGTTTACCTACTTGCCGTGTGACCGTTAACCAATGAACATGCAGATGTCCTATATTCAAGTAAGAATATTTGCTGAAAAAAGTGTGCATTTTAATGTGTTTGAAGATATACATTTATGCAATCATATGATCGATAAAATCCAAATTATACGTAATCAGTTACTACCCAGCACTGCATATAATGCATTATAAAAGTATGTCTTATAATGCATTGTATGACCTCATGAATAAACCTGTGATAATACATTATAATACAAATCCACATCCAATTTCAGATGTAACAAGGAATCTGAACAAAACTATTTTTTTATTGTGATAAATAATATGCTACATTATGAATATATTAATAATGCATTATACATAAAGGCTTCAGGTTGTGTGTTACCAAATACTGGACATGAAAAGGTAATGACTATAAATGTCAACTGGGGAAGAAAACGAAAAAAGCTTCTTTGCTTAAAACTTCTTATTATATAAAAGATCAGGCTTTTTCTAGGCAGTGCTGAACATGTGATCGCTCAAACTTGCTCATGACTGAAGAAACGTCTAGAACACCTGTGCAGGTAATCAGTCTCAGGAACGGGAACGGGGTGATATGGGAAATGGAGTCCGAATGATAATGTTAGTACTCAGGAGATGGTTCCCTCTGGTGGTGATCGGAGGGAGCCACAGAGGCTGAATTTGTGACATTAGTAGACTTTTCTATACTAGGTACTACCAAAAATCCAGAGTTTTACGACCTTAGGGAGCGGGTTGGATTGTAGCGTGGTAGAAGACAAGTTAGGTACGCAGGAGCTAAACCATAGGGCCTTATAGGCAAGTAATAATATTTTGTAAATGATACGGAACTGAATAGGTAGCCAGTGCAGAGACTGTAAAATTGGAGTAATATGATCATATTTTCTTGATCTGGTAAGAACTCTAGCAGCTGCATTTTGGACTATCTGTAGCTTGTTTATTGAAGATGCAGGACAACCAGCTAGCAGTGCATTACAATAGTCCAGTCTAGAGGTCATGAATGCATGAACAAGTTTTTCTGCATCAGAAACAGGTAGCATGTTTCGAAGCTTGCAATGTTTCTAAGATGGAAGAATGCTGTTTTTGTAACATCGGAAATATGATTTTCAAAGGACAAGTTGCTGTCTAATATAATACCCAGATTTTTGACTTTAGAGGACGTAACAGTGCATCCGTCTAGTTGCAAATTGTAATCCAAGAGATTCTGTGTACTGTTTTTTGGTCCAATAAGTAATATATCTGTCTTATCTGAATTTAATAGGAGGAAATTATTGGTCATCCAATATTTTAATTTTTTTACACAATCTATTAGCTTAGATAGTGGAGAAGTTTCATCTGGTTTTGTTGAGATATATAGTTGAGTATCATCAGCATAACAATGAAAACTAATCCCGTATTTTCTAATAATATTACCAAGAGGCAACATGTATATTGAAAATAGCAGAGGACCTAGGACAGATCCTTGTGGTACTCCATACTTTACTGGTGATAATTGAGATGACTCCCCATTTAAATGAACAAAGTGGTAGCGATCGGACAGGTAGGATCTAAACCATCTTAAAGCCTGTCCTTGAATACCAGTATAGTTTTGTAATCGATCTATGAGTATATCATGGTCTAAAGTGTTGAACGCAGCACTAAGATCAAGTAATACTAGCAATGAGATGCAGCCTTGGTCTGAAGCAAGAAGAAAGTCATTTGTAATTTTAACAAGTGCAGTTTCTGTACTATGGTGAGGCCTGAAACCTGACTGAAATTCTTCAGAGAGATCATTTTTTTGCAAGAAGGAGCACAATTGACAACTTTTTCTAAAATTTTAGACATGAACGGAAGATTTGAAATGGGTCTGTAATTTACCAGTTCATTAGAATCTATTTGTGGTTTCTTAATTAGAGGCTTAATAACCTCCAGCTTGAATGGTTTTGGGACATGACCTAACAATTTAGGTCACTGATATCTTTATTCTTCACACTCCCCTGTGAAGGATAAGGATATCAGTTCTCGCACAGATCTCCAGATCAAGACTAATCACAAGATACTCACCTGCTCCTCACTCTCCTCACTATCCGCATTCACGTCAATAAATATTCCATTGTGTTACTTACCTATTGTTTCCGGCTCTATTTGTGACACTTTTAGACACTTATGCTCTGGTTGATTTGTTAGTTGTACTCCTCTTATGAAAGATCTGGGTTTGTAAGACTGATAATGACTTTTTGAGACATCACTGTTCTAACCAGACAAATCTGCAAACTGTTCAACCACCCAAACCAGAATGCATGCAGATAATTATAATTGGTAAAACACTTTCTCTCTCTCTCTTTTTTTTTTAAATCTTGTCTAGTTGAATGTCATATAACTTAAAATTTAGTGAAAGTGGTAAATGAATTAAAGTAATGGATAAAACGTTGACTGATCATATATTTTACAGTGTACCATGTAATATTTGATCATTAATAATAAAACTGTTGTTAAACTTGCTTGTTTTTCATAGCATCAGTAAATATGCTGCTGCTGATATCTAGTGGTTAGAAATATTATCATTCCAAAAAACATTATGTGTGAATTAACAGCTAAACATTTCAGCACTTAGCAGTCCTCTGACACTTTGTTACATGAGGCTGCAACTTTTTATATTGCATTTTTTGTATTTTTTAAATACTAATGACTATGCAAAAGCTCAAAAAGAAAAAAATGCAATGAAGTAAATTAAATTAGTAAACTGCGTAAACAAAAACAACAACCTTGAGATAGAATGATGTTAATAAAAATATAAAATTTAACTTAAATAACACTGCCTCATTGTCAAGTTACACTTTATACAATACAAATGGCTTCAAAGCAGCAATCAGGAATCAGTAGTTTCAGTTTTCACATACAACTTTATTGTGATCAGCAATAAATGGAGAAAATTCCAGCATGTAAATGAAGAACATCAAAGCTGATCTGAAGAGAGTTTAGGTTTCCCATCATCATCATCATCATCATTTCTTTCTTCACGTCAGAAATCCCTCGTTCTGCCAGAAGAGATTAAAGCTGAAATGAGCAGATCTCTTAAAACTGCTATCAATGTGATTCGATTTCAGATTTCTGTATGTTTCCTTCTCTCACCTGTGACAGGAGCTGGACTCTCATTTCAGGTTCAGACAGACTCAAACTTCAGGTTCGTCTTCACAGGAGTCTTCTTGGACAACAAGACCTAAAAGGGCACACAAGCATGAACATGCATAGAAGAGAAAAGAAAATGCTAAATGCAAATAATAAAAACATAAAATGCATCGAGTCTAAAATATCTACAGCAGTTTGTTATAAATGCATATGTCACTTAAGATTAAACAGATGCAGTGAGAGTTTGTGTAGTGATCCTCAAAAAAACTAAGCTGCACAAAGTAAAAAAAAAACAACTAGATGACATTAAATACAGGTTCACCTGCGGTAGTCAAACACAAATACTGTTTTATGCAGTAAATTACTGAAAGCTGAGAGCACGCAACTGTTGAAGTTTCACATTTTCAAAAACCATAAATTGCCAAATTTCTACAGTTGTGAAGCCATTAATAGTTTCCTAAAACACTAAATCTATTTGTTTGATCTCACCTTCTCCATAGACCTCCACCTCACACAGAGTAAGATTCTTTGAATCTCCAGGAATTAACAGATTCACGTATTGACCCTCCATATCGTTACATGTGTAGGTGGAGGAAACACCAGCTGGAATGCTAGAAATCACAGCACATCTAAAGAGAGACGGAGAAACCATTATTTATACTTCTAGTCTTTCTTCATATGTGTTTTCAGGGATTTTTATGGATATAAAGTCACAGAAAGAGGGTCTCACATGGGATTGTTGTTGCCGTTGTTCTCCAGAGAGTTTCCGATGTGAATCTCTGCTCCGTCTATTCGCTCTGGACAGCAGTCCAGTCTGTTTGTGATGACAACTCTGTTAACTCTGTACACAGAGCTCAGATCCACCCTCCACCATGGGTTAGTCTGAACAGTGGTTGAGGAACATGATAACGACGGTTGTTTGAAACCTGGATTGAAGTCAATGGCTCGTTCAGCAGACCAGAGCTCATAGGTTGATGACTGTGTGACGGTTCTTCCTGTTGCCAAATTACCTGTAAGATGTCATAGGGTCAAGATATGGTTTTAGTCAGCTCATTTTATTCACTTAGAATGTTTTTGAGGAGGTTTTCTTAGGAATGCATATCTATCAGATCTGTCTGAACTGGTCCAATCTTGACAAAGTCATTTTTGAGGAATATCTTTTGACTTGGCGGCTGTATTTGTAGTGCCTCCGAGCAGAGGTTCTCCGCCAGTGGTGTCATGCACTACATATTTTTGAGGGGGCAGGAGTGTGTGTGTGTGTGTGTGTGCCTTATTTTATAGCCGCATTTACAATTCTCCTCTGTTCTCTGTATGGTGGAATCCAGTCAGAAAAACTGAATTTACTGTAAACGCCGAATTGATCAAACTTTAAATGAATTCATCAAAAGTAGGAGATTACAACACTTAAATACGGACTAGTATGTGTGCACATTAAGCCACAAAAGACTAGTTCAATATGAATCCTGCATGTTCTGCGTGCGAATGCAGATTTGAAATTAGCAGCTGGCGATGTGACACTGAATTAAAAATCCACTTGGCTCAAAAATCTGGTTTGAATGAGCATGAAGCACTGTCCCCCATGGTTAAAATCATTTTGTTTAAAAGCAGCCGTGATCAAAATGAGTACATGATGTTTGGAACTAATGTTACAGTTCAAATATAGACTGTAGGCCTATATGTTACATTATTCAAGTGGGTGGTCTCCAGTGACTTTTAAAATCTATTTGATGTCTGAATCAATACTTCAAGTGATTTGTTCAAAAACTCTGGACAAAACAAGTCTTCATTCAATTATTTCTATTTTTTTTCTTTTGTTTGTTTTTCATAGCTATTCAGATACACGAATATTTGTATGTAAATGTATTTTGTGTTTTAAAAAATTCATAATGATCACAGTTGATGGCTTAGTTTAAGGGCTATATGTATGTTATAAGAGCTGTTGGATTTACATCCATTTCTTTTGAAAGACATGAAAGTGAGTGGCTAGTAAACAGGAAGAATAGAGTCAACCTTATGTGTAGGCTATTATTAAATGTATAAAACATTAAATATCTTAAAAATTACGTGGATGAAAACACTAACAAGTGCACACTGAGCGAGTCCCTCTCTGGCTCAGTTCCAAAAGATGTGCTAGTTCCAAACATCATGTACTCATTTTGATCGTGGCTGCTTTTAAACAAAATGAGTGTGATCATACGCTTCAGTAACCAGCCTATATTGATCAGAACTCTGTTTGGTTTTTTGTTGTTGTTGTTTTTTAAGGTAGACCATAAAGACTTGCTAAGTCACAGGTCTAAAGTCCAAGTCAAGTATTGTTGTCAAAGTCTAAGTTGAGTCGCTAGTCTTCTTTATGTCGAGTCAGGTCAAATTTGGGACTCGAGTCCACAACTCTGGTGTCTTGTGACCGATTGTGTCATGCTACTGGACAGGAGTAAGTTTTTGAATGAGATGTGAGCGTGTTAATGGCTATCATTTTCAGTGATTAAAACCTCATGTTTTACTCTCTTCTTCACATAAAGAAATTGTATGGCTTCAGAAGACTTGGAATGCAACACGACTTGTTTGTAATGCTTTTATACTGCTTGTTTATGGTCCATTTTTGCAATAAATACCTGTGACTGCACTTATATTTGCCTGTTACGTGTTTTCTGTTGTTCAGTGGGTAGGTTCAAGGTTAAAGTGTTAGGTGCTCCAATGAAAGTATAAATCTGTTTTTTCTTTTTTTCTTTTTTACAAACCAATAAATTAATACAAATAACTGAAAATAATGGAAGAACCTGCAAGATAACCCTCTATAGGACTAATAGTGAATTTACAGCTTAAAAAAATAATTGACTTTATATTTTACATATATTTAGGAATAAAATCATTTTGCAAAACTTGTTTTCTTCATCTGACCTTTGACCTTTTTTTAGGGATCCATCATTTGTGGGAAGTCGTGGCCTAATGGTTAGAGAGTCGGATTCGTAATCGAAAGGTTGCGGGTTCGAGTCCCCGGCCGGCAGGGATTGTAGGTGGGGGGAGTGAATGTACAGCGCTCTCTCCACCCTCAATACCACGACTGAGGTGCCCTTGAGCAAGGCACCGAACCCCCAATTGCTCCCCGGGCGCCGCAGCATGGCTGCCCACTGCTCCGGGTGTGTGTTCACGGTGTGTGTGTGTGTGTGTGTGTGTGTGTGTGTGGGCATTTGTTCACTACTCACTGCTGTGTGTGTGCACTTGGATGGGTTAAACGCAGAGCACCAATTTCGAGTATGGGTCACCATACTTGACAATACGTCACGACTTTAACGACTTTAACTTTAACGACTTTAAACTGACGTTGTCCCATTAGGGTAAATTATTTTTGGCAAATTGTCTGAAACTTCACACACAATCAAAAGCTTGTCTGAAAAGAACTATCTGAAAAGAAGTGAAAAGGTCTTACTGTTTCGAAAAATATAAAAAATCTTCATGAACATTTTTTTTTTTTTCTTGTGCTGCTATATTTGATTTGGAACTCATGCATGAAAATGTCTAAACTTGACACAAATTCAGATGCAATTTCACTGCCTGAAAACCATGTCTTAGTGTTTCAAAAGCATTAAAACAACTTTAACATTGTGTTCCATTTTGAAATTTCTAATTAGAAACACAAAACGAGGATTTGTAAAGAAAAATGTTGGAGGATGTCGATAGAAGTCAAGAGGAGACTGTAAGTAAGGAAACTTTGCTTCCTTTGCTCCTGTAAACAAACTTGCGAGATTAGCATATCTCAGTGGTACGCACGCGACGCATATGTCCTACGTCATCCACCGGAACGACTTCAACACATGACAGTCAGCAGAATTGAGAGAAAAGTGTTTATTATGTTTGAAATATGGATTTTTTTTTAAAAATTTTTGTGAAACGCATGGATTCGCTACAGGAGGCCTTTATTCACGCCCCGGAGCCGCGTGAGGCACATTTTATTATAGATGCGCGTTCTTTATTTGACGACTTGTGGACAGTTGAACAGAAACACCCACTTACTGCAATGATAGAGCTTGGAATAACCAGGACGATTTTTAATATAACTCCGATATGATTCGTCTGAAAGAAGAAAGTCATGTACCTTGCCTCTAGGGTGAGTAAAACACAGGCTAATTTTCATTTTTGGGTGAACTAACCCTTAAAGTAGCTCTGAATTACCTGGAATCCAATAGACTCCCACTTCACAGAGAGTAAGAACCTTTGAAGTTCCAGGAATATTGACAGTAACATAACGTCCCTCCATCCCACGACACGAGTAGCTGTAGGTAGCTCCTGCTGGAATAGTAGAAACTACATCACACCTGGAGAAAGATGAAAGAGTGAGTTCCTGTGATTTTGTTGCTCATTATTAGTACGACTCTTGACTTGTATTTTCTTCTCTTATCCCTGAATGTATGTATAACACTTTCTTTTACAACACAATGTTTATTTTATAATTAGATATGTCCTCTAACTTATATAACATGTTTTACACTATTTTTTTTATTATTTATTGGTATTATTATTTGTGGGGATCTAGGCAGGCATACAACACAGCTGCATCACATTCACTCAATCAATCATGTGATCTGTTGTAAGGTCACCTGACTAATCAGGAAGTGATAAATGTTTGCTGGCTGCAAGGCAGACTCTTTCGTGTTGAGGTTATATACTGTTGTGTGAGTTGGGCTCCCTTTTTCATGCGGGTAAAATAGGTCATTGCAGAGCATGTTTAATCACTGCCATTGAATTTTAATACTTATTTATTCCATTTGATCAGGGTAATTCTAGAAGCACGTGTCTACTCTTCACGGAGGACACAGGCTTCTGCATGGAGTTTTGATAGTTATGCGATCACTCCCAGTGTGACTTGAGCTGCTGAGCTGCACTGGTAAATGCCGCAATATGTACATTTTCCATTGAATGTTTTATACTTGCATTGAAACATGTTTTAACGACTTTCTCTGTCTGTAGCAACGGAACGTCCACCTTTTCTCTGCATGTGTTAATGCGCTGTGGGACAGTTGAGCATACTGAAAAGTAGGCTTATATTTTCTAGTTATGTTTTAGTTGACTCTGCTGTTTATTGAGGTTGGTAACTAACATGCTTGGTTTCTTTTGAAAAGGGACCAGGCCAGCCACTGTTTTCCTGTAATTAATAGGCATTTCTTTATTGCTTCCTGTTGTTTGACTTTTTCTTTGTTTGTTTGGTTATTCATAATTTTGTCACTCATGTGCCACATTCATAGTATTTTTTATTTTGACTAAGTGTTGCCATTTATGCTGGTGATTCTCCTCTCCAACTATGTCTTCTGCGTAGGGTATTCTTGTACAAGGCCGGATCCCCACTGATGCTTTGACCCTTCTCTTCAGGGGACCACACTGGGAGAGACACTGTATTGGTGTGTACTTATAACTGCAACACGGTGTGATATTTTGTAGTGGTATATAAAGATCTTAAGCGTGTAGTGCTTGTTGTATCGCATGCTTCGACTGGTGTTGGGTGGCTGTCTCCTGTTTCTGTCTCCCCAGGGGCCTCCTGAGCAGGGGTTTTGCATTGGCTGATCCGACCTTCCTAGATTGAGGAAAGTCCACCAGTCATTTATCACAGTATTTTTAAGATCTGTTTTAAATAACTTTTGTACTAATGTAATAAATTTGGAGTACATTTACATTTCTGCGTCTTGTTGACTGTCCCTTTGCGGGGATAAACGTAGTATTAGCCACACTACATTCACAGAAAGAGTTGGGGTTCCTCCTGCCCATCATCAGGGGGTGGCGTAGTCAGACTTAAAATAAGGTATACTGCATGGCAGGTACCACATATTATTAGCAGTATTATTAAGCAGCTAAGAAAATGTGCAATTATTTGTCATGTCAGTGAAGTGTTCATTATTTATATAAAACACCTTGTTTTGTCTGACATCTAGACATTGTCACACTGTGTTTTATAATAAAATCATGTAAAAATAACTGTTGCAGTGCTGTTTTTACCACAAGAATAGCAATGCACAGTGAAATACTAGTAATTATCTACATTTATAAATAATTGCAACCACATTATATTTTAAACACATAATTCATATATTTTTTCTATTAATCTATTTGTCTACATTGCTTGAACATATGTTTAGAGAAATTATATTTTTCACCCATTCGAAAATGAATCCCTCATTCACGAGGAATGTATGTGTCACTCCCGAAACCTTGTTGCATTTATAGGGTATATGGCCATTAGCAGCACAAAAACACAAAACTTTTATTCTAAATCTGAAAGGATTATATATCCTAGAAATTGCACAGGTGTCACTTACTTCAGTTCATCGTGATCTCACTAAGTTCCTTTATATTCAGTAGTGCAGGGAAGTGTGCAGGGAAAAAGTTAAATAAAAATCTACCATTTAGAGGTGAGTGAAGGCAATGGCCAATCACAGGTGTTCAGGAAATGTGATTGGCTACATTGCTCAGTGCTACAAAAATACGTTTTAAATAGAATATTTTGGCGATTTACAGAGCACAAACACATGCGAGCTGCCATTTTAGAAAGATATTAGTGTTGTCAAAAATATCGGTATTTCGATAAATATCGATACTGAAATATCTGAACGGTACCAATATTAATTTCCCGAAGTATGGATACACCGATACTAGCCGAGCTGTCACTTTCACTTCTCTCCAAAGGCGCGTGGACAAGCACCACACGTGACCGCACTCGTCTCCTTCGCTCTGGTTAAATAGCAAAAGTGAAGTGAATAGAAAGATGACTGCTCTGGTTGTTAAAGAACACAGCAGGAGCGCTATCTGTAGGGATCTATGATCTCCGCGATGCAGAGAACGCCACGGAATCCAGTCATAAACACGGAATTTACAGTTTAACGCGGAATTTGTCAAAGTTTGGATGAATTAATCAAAAGTAGGTCATTACACTTAAATCAAATCGCGATATGGACTAGTATCTGTAAATATTAAGCTGCAAAAGTGGATTTAAATATGAATCCTGCATGTTCTGCGTGTCTCTGTGTGAATGTGCTGCACGTGCGGTTGTGTTTACTAATGTGGCGCTGGTGGTGATTTCAGCGTCTGCCGTCTCAATGAGGACATAAATACATCAACAATATCTCCAGAACTGATCTGAAAGGCACTTTACCATTTAATTTGAGTAAAACTAGCGTCATATCATACACACACAGAACTTTAAAAGTATTCACGGCAACCCATCAAAATAAAAGTTCGGTTTAACTTAGCCTATTAAAGACCGTGTGCCAGAAATAGGCTATATTACTATTATTTAGTAGAATGTACATAATACTACTACTGTTGTGTTTTTTTCTCCGTGGTATCAAAAATGGTATCGAATATCGATATTTTTCAAGGTATCGTATCGAAGCTAGAAATTCCAGTATCGTGACAACACTAAAAGATATAACATCAACCATGTGATTATTAGGTAGGTAAACCAGTGTTTCGTCCACTGATGATTACCACACCAAAAGAAAAACATAAAAAAAAAAAAATAATTTAGCTCATATTTGAATGTGAGTTCACAGTCTTTATTGAATGTGATGGAATAGTCTGTGTACTGTGAAATAATAGTGCGAAAGTCTTTGCATTGCAATAAACATAGCTACAATACAACCAACAAACAAATTACTCTTATGATCTGCTTCTTTTTAGCCTAGTCTGATTCAGGAACAAAGGACTTCTATAAGTTATCTAAATGAATTGTTCAAAAAGACGAGAGTGACCTGTTAGAATCAGTAAGACAAATCCTTCACTGAACTGAATCGACATCTGACTCACTCACTAAACTGCAAATACCAATATTAACATAGTCTAAACACCTGCAAATACTCAGTATATGAAACACACACACACATATGTATGAAGATACTGAACAACTGGCCAGAATCTGTATCAGAATATATCAGAGAGAGACTCACACTGGGTTGCTGAGAAGATCTAAAGAATGGTTTCCGATCCGAATCACTGCCCCGTTTATCCTGTCTTCACAGCAGTCGAGTCTGTTAGTGATGGTCACTCTATTCACGCTGTACGTCTTCTTCAGGTCCAGCTTCCACCACGGGTCACTCTGTGTGTTTGTATGAGTACAGTTGGAGTTCAACCCATCCAGAGCTTTTTGGGCATACCAGTCAAAATATAATGACGACTGATCGGCTCTTCCCCATGCTGCTACGTTCACTGGAATACATTCAAGAGAAAACCTTATTTACAATTACAATTATTTATATTATAGCCTTGCTGGGCTATTTAAGTTCATGGGTTTTCATGATGTGTCTGAAAAAGTTTCACAGCAGCACAAACTCAGAAACAAAAGATGTAATAGTGTTTAATTCATAAAATCTCACCTTCTTCTTCTGCCTTCGTCTGAACTGAGAAAAACCCTTGAAATGAGAAACACAGAATGATGCTCAGTATTTAGTAACTTAAAAGGATTGTTCTTATGAGCATACGCCTATATTTTGTTGGATTTATTCTTTACAAATATTTTCTATTTTGTTAAATTTGAGTATAATCTCTAAAATCATGTATGTGTCTTATATCATTTAGCCTCTCTAGTAAAATTATGTTGTTTAAGGCTGTTCAGATAACGTTAACCAAAAACAACACATTCAATTATAATTTAGGGTCTTCTGTGTTTCTTAAGTGTTTCTCTGTCTGAAGATGAAGCTGAAAACAGACTGTAGCTCAGGAATATATTAGAAAGATTGTATGTTTTACTCACCCAGTAAAAACAACAGACTCTTGTAGAAAACTCTCATGTTGATTTCAGGCGATTCGTGACTCTTTCTGCTTCTGTTTGAGGAGGTTTGAATGAATCTTGTTCCTGGGAGAAATATATTAGTTCAAGTTACATCAGAGTCACATGATCCTAGTTTTCCTCCCACTTTTATTTCTGATTGGAGATGGAAAAAAAAAAATTATAATTATAAGTATTTTCTTAAACGTCTTTTAGCAACAAAACATTTTCACTGAAAACAATGATAATTTGTATCTTCAGTTTAGTGATTAATGAAATCAAAATGTCAATGCTATTAATATTGCACATTATCTCTTTGGCGGACACTTTTATCTAAAGCAAGTCAAAGAATGACTTTCATGTTGACCTGCTCACATTGAATATGAGGTGATAACAACAATAGCAAAATTCACCAAACTGGATTGGTTTGTTAGCAATGCTGACCTATCCTGAAAGAAAAGTGAGGACAAATCTTCCTTTGCTCCATTAAGGTTTGTATTCACTTTTGCTTTCATCAGATTTGACTTAAACTCTGTTTTTATTCTATGTTGTTCTAACCTGTATGAGTTTCTTTCAGTGAAACACCAAAGATGAGTTTTTGAAGTGAAAGAGACCTGAAGCTTTCAAGCTCAAAAAATAAAAAAAGAAAGCAAAAAATAAAATAAAAAATCATAACAGTGGCACAGAAGTGGTTCGACACTTCCCTGTCTTTATCTGGCATACTGCATGTTGTTTCCATCTTGTGTGCTGCACCTGCCATTTTTAAATTGATCTTTTCTTTCCCATCTTACAGACTTCTCAAGATCAACACAGATTTGCATTTTGTTGTTTTATGCACAAAGTCTGCCCTGTCTGAAAGCATACAAATACCATCTTTTGCTTACCGTCGTTTGCTTAAAATATGTTCCAAAAACCATGAATGTAAATGTAAATGTAAATGTAAATGCAAATGTTCCAAATTTTTTTTGTTGTTGTTTGTTTTTCTTCTCAGAAGAGCACAAATGTGTGAAGAAGCACACTATGACTGCATCCGTACTGGCGTCTTGGTGTTTGAAAGCAACCAGGTCATCATCATGTCTATTACATTTTTCATTTTCAAACTTCAGATTAAGATTCATATTAACTTTATTGTCCCCCAAGAGGGAAATTATTTTCTACAGCACTGCACTTATTTGACACACACAACATAACAAACATTGTACAATTATATTATATTTACACACACACACACACACAGAAAACCCCGTTAAGATAACCTCAGCGATGTCTGTTGTTGAGATACATGATGGCTGCAGGAAACAGGCTTCTTCCAAAGCGGGCCCTCCAACACCTCACAGCCCTATACCTGCGCCAGGAGGGAAGTGGGGCTAAATACTCGTTAAGTGGATGCGTGGAGTCCTGTTCTATTGAAATTGCAATGCGTGTAATAGCTCTATTATTGAGTTCTATGAGGTTGGGTGTTGAAAGACCTATAACTTTTGCAGCAATATTGGACACCTTTGTAAGTTTGGTCCAGTTTTTAACAGAAAGCATATTGTAAAAACAAGAAGAAGAATACAATAGAATTGGCAGAATAATGCTTTGATAAAGTAGCAATAATAATGGAGGAGCAACATTAAGTCCTTTGAGTTTATGAATAACTGAACAACATAAAAACATACCTTTAAAAGTTTGGGTGATCAGGCCATACTCTTCCCTTCTACATGTTCAAAAGAACAGGTTGCTTCTGTCATGTAGCCTACCATCATCAGTAAGGGGACATGTTTGTCTTTGACTGTTGTTGTACAACAGTTAACAGTAATCTGACAAGCAAATCAACACTCTTATGGCAATGTACGATGATAAACACTCATGCAACTAAAGCTTTTAAATGATTCCAAAGTGGCCCCAATACTGATCCAAATTATGTGTCTCACTCAGATGTTAAAAGAACATAATCCTTAACTAAATTCAGATACATGTTCATGCAGAACTTTAGCTACATTATACACTGCATTACATTATTATACATTACATTCAGTTGCAATCATTTGGCATGCTTCAGTCTGTGATTGCAATTGGATTTTCCAAAAACTCATTGTAAAAACATATTCTTTACCATTTCATATTGCATGTGCTTTTAACTTTTCTAACTTTAATATTTTTGGCCATTTGTCATCTTTAGCATCTCTTAATATTTAGTATTTAGTGCCCTAGTATTTACTCAAGTTGTTCATCAATTTGAAACTAGAATTGTCAATTGGAGTGCACCATTCAAAATTAAATCAGATAGTGGTAATACATGTGCATACAAATTCCATTATGAATTGATCTGAGGAAAAAATCCCTTAAGGTTTGACCAAAATTACATCACTGTGACATTCTGGCATGGATAAATCATTGAATACACATCACATGATTTGACCATACCTTTGAGCGTGACAATTAAAAAAAAAAAATCTAACCATGAATTGACTTGACTGACTTTCTATGACGAATAAATTACTTAAAAACATCCCTGTATGTTAAAAACGAAAAGCACAAAATTCAGTTTCTGACTAGTCTCAGCCTCAGACGTCACGGACCGTTGGCTAAACGTCTGATGCATATGGCACACTTTTCTGGAAACACTTCAGGAATGTCGATGTCGTCACTTGCCTGGTTGAATTAAACCGGATTTCCGGGAGACGCGAGTGTCGCATTTATTTTTCGGTCTGCCGAGAAAAAAAAGATGCCATCTAGAATCAGTCAAATCCACAGATTTGCATCTTGGCTTTAGCTGTGAGTGAGGTGTTTGAGTGCGCAGATGACATGCTTCAGCAGTGAAGATTTCTGCCGTTCATGCAGCATCAACCGCAGAAGCCTGGTCAGCAAGGGTTCATCCGTCTCACTTCTTAATGAGGAAACCACTCTTCTGTCAACCTGCTCCAAAGTCCTGCACAACACCAAATATTTTTTGAACTTTGTAAAAATAACCTGATTAAATCACTCTTTCTCAGATTCTGAGACTAGATGATAATTTCCCACTCAGCTGTTGTTTCTCAAGCTGATAAAACAAAGGGCGCAAGATTTCAACTCCCCAAAATTAATAACAGATATTATTATAAATATAAATTATAGTTATTCCCAGTTTTCTTGGAGGTTTTAGGACGCAATTAAGACTCACACTGGCTTTAAGGCTAGCATTCTCTGCTCACGCTACATCTTTAGCAGCTATCATGATAATTTAACAGTGAGATTAGTGCATCAGTGCATCTTAACCTGTAAACGAGATGGGTTTCAGTAAAACACATTCCGTCTGAGTTATTTACCCTACTGTTAGTAATGTGCTCTTCGCACAAAAACAAACATCATCAAGCTTTTTTTCAAACTCTTCCCCAAATTGGAAAACCCTTCCAAAATTCCTAACTATTCCCTACTTCATCCCCTACTTTGACCATGATAAACCAAACACTTAGAAATCAGAGGTCCAACTTTCAACTGATTAACCAACAACTTTGTTTTTCATTGCCAACATTATCTTTACCTTCACAGCACTTACTTAAGCCTTCTGTTTCAACTGACAAATATCTTTAAAAACTCTGTAGGAAAGTGGATCTTTCAAGCCAGATTTGAGGATCTCTGGCCTATATTAGTTATAGCCTTCTGTTGTAGGAATTTTTCTTATTGTCTGTCCCAGTGTTACGTACTGAACTGGGAAAAAAAGTCATTTAAATTTGCTGTTCCCTTTGCTTGGAATAATTTGCAAATTAAATTACATCTTAAGGCGCTGGTGTCACTAGATATTTTTAAAGGGATTTTAAACAACATGGAGACAGAAACATTGGGCTTTAGATGTTTTGACTAGTTGTGTATTGATATGCTTGTTTGGGTGTATGTGTGTAATCTATGGATGTTATTTGTTAAACCAACGTGATCTGGGTTACTGTTAATCTTGGCCAGGATGCTCTTGTAAAAGATATTTTTTTCCTGGTAAAATAAAGGTTATAAATAAATAATAAACAACAGGTTCAAAATCAAATTCAAATTTTATTTGTCACATACATATACATACGTAGTACGACATGTAGTGAAATGTATTGTACGACTGTCCAACAAATTGTCCAACAAAATTAAGAAAAACCTCAAGTTACAAAAATACAAATAGAAAAAGTACAGTAAACATATATACAGAAATAAACTAGCAATAAAATAAAATAACAAATAGATATGAGAATAAAAATAGATATGAGGAATAAAAAATAGAATATGATTCTATATAGATTCTATAAGAAGTAAAGTGTATGTCAGTGATAAAGTGTCCGTGTGCTGTGCAGTGCAGTAAAGTGTGTAAGTGAGTAAAAGGAATACTAAAGACAAAAGACAAATGGTATGTAAGTCCCACTCATTTATCCTTACGTAACCGTCTACAAATTAGTGCAGATTGTACTTGAAAAATGTGCAAAGTGGCAGTGTGGGGTGATGTGATTATAGTGGAGAGTGGTTAAGACTCCGAATGGCCTGCGGGAAGAAGCTCCTCCTCATTCTCTCTGTGTTCGCCTTCATGGAGCGGAAGCGTCTCCCTGAACGCAGCAGAGAAAAGAGTCCATTGTTGGGATGGCTGAGGTCCTTCACTATCTTCCTGGCCCTGGTCAGGCACCGCTTGCTGTAGATGTCCTGCAGGTCAGGGAGCTCGGTGTGGATGGTACGTTCCGCTGAACGCACCACCCTCTGGAGGGCTCGTCTGTCCTGCATAGTGCAGTTCCCGAACCAGGAAGTGATGCTGCCCGTCAGGACGCTCTCGATGGTGCAGGTGTAAAAAGTCTTAAGCACCCGAGAGGGAAGTCTAAAGTCCTTTAAGCGTCTCAGATGGTACAGACGCTGCCTGGCCTTCTTCACCAGGGTGCTGGTATGACAGGACCAAGTCAAGTCCTGCGTGATGTGAACACCCAGGTATCTGAAGCTGTCCACTCTCTCCACTGGAGTCCCGCTGATCGTGATCGGCTGGTATGACCGCTCCTGCTTCGTACTGAAGTCCACTATCAGCTCCTTAGTTTTGCTGATGTTCAGGTGTAGACTATTCACCTGGCACCAACTCTCCAGGTTCTTAATCTCCTGTATGTAGTCCGTCTCGTCGTTGTCTGAGATCAGGCCCAACACAACAGTGTCATCAGCAAACTTGATGATGGTGGTGGAGTTGGAAGTGGCCACACAGTCATAAGTGCACAGTGAGTACAGCAGGGGGCTCAGAACACAACCTTGAGGGGCTCCAGTGCTTAGGGTGATGGAGGATGAGGTGTGTTTACCCATCCGTACGGCTTGCTGTCTGTCCTTCAGGAAGCTGGAGATCCATTGGCACAAGGATGTGCTGAGACCAAGGACCTCCAACTTGGAGGTGAGTGTGGAGGGAATTATGGTGTTAAACGCTGAACTGTAGTCCACAAACAGCATTTTTACATAATTCCCTTTTCTGCAGTCCAGGTGACTTGTTGTGGTGTGGAGGAGGTGTGAGATGGCATCCTCCGTGGAGCGGTTATGTCTGTATGCAAACTGTAGTGGATCCAGTGTGTCTGGTAGTGATGCAATGATGAAGTCTCTGACCAGTCTCTCAAAGCACTTCATCACCACTGATGTGAGGGCTACAGGGCGATAGTCGTTTAGGCAGGTGGGCTGCGGTTTCTTGGGGACAGGAACAATGGTGGACTGCTTAAAGCATGAGGGGACTATGGACTGTTCCAGGGAGAGGTTGAAGATCTCGGTGAACACCGGTGCTAGCTGGTCAGCGCAGGCCTTCAGAACCCGACCTGGTTCTGAAAAGTTGTTTTAGTTTGAGCCATTCCAGTTCAATTGAGTGACTAATGAATGGCCAGTCAATGTTAGCACTGATATGGCTGCCTATACAAAACCTGCATGAGCTCAAAGGTACGAAAGTTAGTCTGGGCCCGAACGGGCTGGCCCACACTGGGCCATCATTGGATTAATATGGGCAGTCCCATAGTGTGGGCTGCTCACAGAGAGCCCATGGTGAGCACAAAGATATGGGCCTCACCTGGGCAAGCCCGCACTGGGCCTGTTTAGGTTTGGTGTGGACTGGCCCTAGCCCACTGTGCCCGCAAAAAGCCAGCATGGGCCCCGCAGAGGCATGTTTGCAGGGCTACCTTGACATTTTAATCCATGCACTAATATCCTATCGATTGGATTACTGTATCTCTGTACATTGGCTTACCTTAAATTGTTTAATATGTATTTACATTTTAATAGTTTTTTATACTTGTTTTATTTTCCTTTGCCTTTTTTCCTTTTCTCTTTTAAATTTAGATTTATTTTTTTTATTGTAAAGCACTTTGTATCAACTACGGTTGTGTTAAACTTGTGCTCTATAAATAAAATTTGCCTTACCTTGGTTCTTACTCATTATTTGACTTGAGTGGGAGCATATAGAGGCTAAACAGGAGCGGTAGAATAATTCAGACTTGTGGGACTCCGCATGTCATGGATGTCCACTTAGACTTATGCTTCTATACCCACATAATAACTTCTCTCTTCTAAGAATGAGCTGAACCATTTGAGGGTAATTCCAGAAAGCCCGACCCAGCTTTCCAGTCTCTCTAGAGCAGTGGTTTTCAAACTTGTTCCTGGGGACCCACAGCTCTGCACATTTTGCATGTGTCCCTAATTTACACACCTGATTCAGATCATCACCTCATTAGGAAAGAGCTCCATGAACTCAAATTAGTGGATGCTTCTCAATTCTTATTTGTGCATCCTCGTTTCCTTTCCTTGCGTCCTTTCCTCGCATCTTAGCTCCACCCCTTCAGGATACGAGGGAAGGATGCACATAAAAGACGCGAGGATGGAGGAATTGAATCAAGTGAAATGATATATCCTCGCTCCCTTTAGCATCACTTTAGAGCGTCATCAGCTGCGCAAAATGGATCTGCCCTTATGTTGTTAAAGTTTGTTTTTTAAGACTTTCAAAATAAACATTAATAAAGCAAGATGCCCTGTTGAAATATATGACATGTATGGTTTATTTAAATTGCAAAGGTAAAATATAAATTAAAAATTATTACAACAGATGAGAAGGGGGAGGAGAATTTACACGTGCGTCAGGTTTTTCGATGAAAAAGACTTCCGCATAGGATACACCTGTGTATCCTCGCTCATAGCTCCTTTGGAAGGCTCCTCACTCCTCGTTCCTCGCCTCCTCACGGTGCAATTAGAGAATTGATATGTCCTTCAAGATGGCTAAGCTCGATCGGTTTCCGGGTCATAGGATGGAGGACGGAGGAGTGAGGAAGCGAGGAGGGATATTGAGAAGCACCCAATGTGTCAGATAAGGGAGACATGCAAAATGTGCAGAGCAGTGGGTCCCGATGAACAGGATTGAAAATCACTGAGGTATGTTATGATCGAAAGTGTCAAACGCAGCACTGAGATCTAGTGGTACCAGCACAAGATAATATAATTTATTATCATTATGAGTGCTGTCTCTGTGATGTGACGCTGTCAGAAGCCAGATTGAAAATTATCCAGGTATCCATTTGAGTTTAAGTAGTTGTTCAGCTGAAACCTTAAAAACAACCTTTTCAATAATCTTGCCTATGAAAGGAAGATTTGATATCGGTCTATAGTTGGTCAATATGGTGTTATCAAGCCCTTTTTTTTGGCTTAACAACTGCAGTTTTCAGGAAATTTCAAAAAGTCCCAGAAAAAAGTGAGGTGTTTACCACTTCTAAGTGATCTTAAAACAGTTAAACACCGTTTTGAAAAAGACGTGAGAAGTGTGTCAAGGCAGCAGGTTGACAATTGAAGGTGCTGTACTATTTCTTCCAAAAGTTTGCTATCAATTTCTTCAAAAACAGGACGCAGTGTCTCGTTCCCTATTTTCAGGGAACCATGGTTACATATGTAACCTGAGACGTTCCTTTGGTGACACTTATGATGGCAAAGGCCTGAAATAATTTCAAGATATTAAGGCTCTTTTTAATCTACCAGGAACCTCATTTTTCATGTATCTTCGTATTATGTCAGTGTTTCGTGCATATGGAGTTCCCTGGGATGCACAATTACATCCTTTGCAGAAAAGTAATTCTCCCCACTGATAATTCTGTTGTTTCTGCTTCAGTTATTTATTCTTTTCTCCTCAAACAATCATACAAACCATTATCCATAACAACTGTCTGGTCTAAGGATATCAGTGGTGACTTACAATCTTTATTTTCTGACCAAATTTGGGAGACAATCACATCATCCTCAAAAAACCCAAATCATCAGATGATTCATTGGAAATTACTACATAGACTCTATCTTTTCCCTTTAAAACACTTCTATATGCATGTGTCACCTTCCCCAAATTGCAATTTATGTCCGCAGGAGGCACTCTGTATATATTTACATTTTTTGGGGGGAATGCTCTGCACTTTCTCCTTTCTGGCATCAGCTTGCTCATGACATATCATTTCTATTAGAAAAGGATGTGGTTTTGACTCCAAATCTTTTCTTCTTAAATAACTTTTCTGAATTGTCTCTGTCTCCGCAACAGAGAAACTTACTTTTAGCTGCTCTCACTGCTGCAAAGAAAATGTTAGTCAGTCGCAAGTTTCCTCCCCATTCAATGACCAGACATGTACGGGGCTTATCTTTGCTTGACATTTGTTTCTATGTGTGGCAATGCTGAGAGGAGGGGGAGGAGAAATAATGTATAAATGTATCAGAGCACACCTAAAAAAAAAAAAAAAGACTACATCACCCCGTAAGGAAAAGGGGAAATAGCAATCCCAAATAAGGGACACAGGTTCGTAGGCTAAGTAAAACCCAAAGAGATGTGTGAACAATGTACAAATGCTTTATTCAAATCGTCACAATATATAATTAAAATACTCAAGGGCATCAGTGCCAAGTGTCGGATCACAATTAGATGTCAGGGGAACAACTACAGTTTTCTTGAAAACCTGCACAGACAGCTCAGATGTCAGAGAAAGGGACAGCTTGTTTACTGCTACTGCTCTGTACTTCCTATCTACTTCCTATTGAAATTAACATGCATAAAGAAATTAATTATTACATATAATTTCACATATAGAATTATAGAATAAAATCTATGTTAGAGCCCGGTCTCATGAAATTGCGTATAAATAGTACGCCAAATAAAAACTAAAACTTGTGGTATTGATACGCAAAAACAGACCTTGGCGTATATGTGATATGAAGATGTTTGGCGTGCATATGATACGCAGTTTTCGCATACATGTGATATGCATCTACCCCACAACCCTAATCCTACCCATCGCGTAGCATATACACGCCAACGTCCATGTTTGCGTATCAATACCACGAGTTTTCATTTTTATTTGGCGTACTATTTATACACACTTTCATCGGGTTGTCTGAATACAGAGACGTCAATATTGGTAAACAATACACAATGACTGTAACATTCTGTGGTTCATGTCAGAGTATAAATCTGTCATTGAGTAGAAAATTAACTCCAGATGTAACAAAATCACAAGTAACTAAACCTCACAAAAGCAATACTAAAACAGTGTAAATACTGCTGGAAAACAAGGGAAAAAACAACCTTATTGATTATTAATGCCCCAGTGCATGATATCAGTAAAGTTTTACTTCATTTTACAATGTTTATATTTACGCTTTATTCTACACGTGATGCTTTCTTCTTCTAAACTTCTACAAGATTAAATTGAGTACAAATATAGATTTGTTTGTTTTTTTAATTATTGACTGAACTAACTTTTTCATTTAGAAATTACATTTGTTTTTCCTGTAGTATTTACTTCACCATTTTTTATCAGTGCAATTCATAATTGTTTTACATTATTTGAAGGAAGTTTATTGTAAAATGTTTTGTTCAAGAATAAAACCACTTGACTGAATTCATCTCGTATGATCATAATCATAATTGTTAAACAGTATTTCTTTAGGTGTGCTTTTTTAATGCAGAAAAACATTATTGTGCAATCTTAAAGTAAAATGGACATCAAAGATGAGTTTGTTTCCTTACACGAAGGAAATTCCTTATACTATTTCCTTATGGAGTTATATTTCTTACTGTAACTCACAGAGATAGTTTGATGTCACTCATCCAGTCGCATTTTTCAGATTCCAGCTACAAAAAACAACAAAACTGTGGTTGTGGTTACACAGCTTTTCAACTATTTTTTCAGCAGCCCAGAGTCTGAAAGTCACAGGTAAACCCTGCCTACACCCTCCCCCTTGACAGCTTTGTAAAACTAGTCATTCACCCTTGATCTGATTTTTGGACATCCAGTAACATTCCTGTAGTGAGACAGAAACTAAACTCAGCACAGAAGTGAAGTGAAGTCTGAACTGCTCCGGCATGAAGACGAAAACAATTATTTCCCCCTCATGTTGCTCCAATAAGTCTCTGAATGCAACAATTAATATTTCAGTCGCTATGCATTACAAAAACATACAAAACAATCATAAAAATGGCCATGAAAAGCAGATGTAACAACTGGTAGCATTAGCATATGTAACCGGCAGAGTAGTCTGTCTGGTTGAAGTTTGTCCCTCTGCAGCTACGGTACCCCCCTGATGTCACCCAGCTAGCCGTGAGTGGCTAAACAACTAATTGGAGTCTAGGCCAGTTTCTATAAAACAGTCTGCACTGTTGAGCTTAGAGAGATTCTCTGGTGTCCAGATACATTTTCAGCCTTGTTACTGCTGGGGTATGCGGTTTTCCTGTGCAACGAAGGTATGGTAAATGTTTATATGATAGCAAGCTGAGCACTTATAGTGAATCTAATATTGGGCTATTGGAAAATAGGTGTTTGACTGATTGCCAGACGCTTCCGGGTAATCGTGCGGTGTATTACTGAAGGTATTATTTGTGCATTTTACTGTCAATTATAATGTGGGTGTCATTGTTGGGACATATGCATGTTAATGAGCAAATTTGCGTGCAGGTCTGGGGCAAAGCACTTGCCGGGTAGCTGCACCGCATTGAAGCAGCAGCATCAAGAAGGTATTGTGTTACGTAAATGTGTATTGTGTTACGAGTAGATCCAGTGTGTTAGGACTAAAAGCTTTGAACACGTAAAATGAGTCTGATGGTGTTGCCCTGATGTACTGCATGGCTGGGTTTTGTCAACTCTTAATATAAATGTATGTAATGAATATGCTGGCTGTAACAATTGTTATGTAGAATTGTGAAGACTGGTGCAAAGGGCTGTTTTTCCATTGTGTCAGTTCGTATGTTAACATTGAGATAAAAGAGAATAATGTTTTATGAAATGTTTGCGACGCTATGTGTATATCAAGCACTAATTTTAATGATTTTGCGTCTGCAGGCAGATTGCTCCTGCTGCTTTGCCTTGCCTAAATTAAGTTTTATATATATATCTCTTTTCTTTTTATTGTGGTTATTTTGCCGTAGCTTCCGTCTAACGTTCTGTCTGACTGATGTGGTATTGGCTGTTCTAGTAGTGCTAGTGATAACTTTCTTGTCCTTTTTGTCTATTTTCTAGAATACTAGAGTAGCTGCTCACAAGAGAGGTTCCTGGTTCCGTCCCTGCGCACTGTATCACGTATTGTAGTGGTAAACTGCACTTCACAATATTGATTGAATCGTTGGTTTGTAGTGGTTGTGCCTGCGTGTGTGTGCGTGCGTGTGTAACTGCATGTGATCGTGGGTACCAGATTCCAGAGCACGGGCGGTGAATGTCACGCTTCTCCCGGACGGGTAACCTGCCTTGATTGTGAATCAGTATTTTACAGTTAAATTGTTAATCGTATTGTCTCTTGTAACAGCCAATACCAGGTCTGGTCTCTCGCGTTAGTACTGTGCCTCTAGTATGACTGTGTGGCTCTTTTAATTATACCATTGTACAATAAAGTTTTGTTATTGTTTTTCTACTGAAAGCACGTCTCTGTTTAGTTCATCTTTGGTGTATTTCGGCGAACCTGCTTGCCTTAGATTGTGTATTTAGCAGTTAAGGTACAAAGCATATCCTGGTGTGAGAGGCACCAGGTGGCGTAGTCAAGAACCTTTAAACCTAGATCTGGTCAAAGTTCCCATAGGCCACACATATACATATGTATTTAAAGTATCAGCACTTTTAAAATTCCTAATTATTTCTATGAACATTACTTCAACAAAAATGCATATAAATATCTGTATGCATGATACAAAACACACAGTCAGTGTTTTAATTCATTAGTTACAGCAGTCCATAACCAGCATGAGCAATTTCTACCAGCAGGCAACCATGTTTTCCTCGTCATTTTATTCATAAGCTACTCAGATATTAGAATGCACATTTGCCTGGGAGGGACTTCAGTTAGTTTGACTTGTTAAATAAACCAGTATTTCCATCAAAGCTGATATTTCAGCCAGACACTCGACGCAGAGGCTGCTGTGTAAGAATATTTCTTTACATTTGTTAAATAGCTACATTGTGTCTCTAAAAATATTTTGACATGGAAAAATATTCCTCAAATATATGTTTTTTAATGTTTAAATGATTACATATAATAATAATAGCTTATATGAAAATTGACTTATGGGGAAAAAGACGCCAGTCAACCAAACAAAATTATTCTGCTGGTGGGAGAGACTGGTGCTGGTAAGACAACTCTCATCAATACAATGGTCAACCACATACTCGGGGTGAAGTTTGACTGTCGTCTCTCAGACAGACAGCATTACGTTATCAGTTCAGTTCTGTCTTTGTTTGCAAAAGACATTGTGGACAATATTGTGTTTTTAATCACACACTCTGATGGTCTGCCATCCCAAAATGTTCTCGTTGCCACTAAAAAAAGCTAAGATCCCCTGCAGACGAGACAAAAGTGGAAAACCCGTTCATTTCATATTCAACAATCGACAGGCTGAAGAACGTCGCACTAAAGACGTCATGTTCGTGCTCAAAGAGACACCTGGGAAGACAGTGTAGACGTCATGCAGTATTTCCTTCAATCTCTGAATGAAATGAACAGAAGAAGCTTAGAGTTTACTTCAGATGTCTTGATCGAGCGCATTCAATTTGAAGCATTAATCAGCAACTTACAGCTGCGACTTCAAGAGAAAGAATCAAAGTCTGAAAAACTTAAAATTCAGGAGTCAAGAAGACAATAAGAAGGCAATAAGAAAACCAGGAAAAGATTGATAGGCATTCAAACTTTAGCATTACAGTAAAAAAGACTGTTAAAGAGAATGTTGGGTGCTGCCCCTTTAAGAACGTTGTTTCAGTAGGCTCATGTGATCGTTAGAAAAAAAAGGTCATGTTGTTCTCGTGTTGAAGCTTGCTGAACTTCTATAACAATTCCAGATTGAATTCATAACTTAAAACTATATTCCCAGCGTGGTGAGTAATTCTTGTTTTAGGTACTGATAGTTTCTGAGGTATTGCTATGTGGATTGCTATTTGCGATTAGCGCCATAGCGCCTAAACGGTTAATATATATACGCTATATGTTTGCTGTTTGTGTAGACATATGTTGTTTATTATGCTGTTTAAATATTTGTGCAATATGTTGCATTTAGCTAGTTAGCAAGTATAACGCTTTGACACGAGAGATTGTTCTAGAAATCCGTATATCACATGTGATAATGCTTAATTGTGATATGTGAAATATTACAAAATGTTAATTGTGAACTCTTGTTTTACAGTTTGACCACACACATACACGTATGCATGTATAAATGTATACAAATTCTAAACTACAAGTAAACAACAACAATGACCAAAACGTGTACAGTGTGAGTTCTGCACTAGTGGAATAAAGGACAAAATCAAGTTCCAAGTTAATGTTATAATTTTATGGGTAACATTAAAGTCAAACACAGATGAAGAAAGAACATTAATAACAACATGGATGAAGAAACAGAAGAAAGTTCTACCCCAGATCAACAACAAAGGGGTCTCAAGCGTCAACGTGGAAGTGCAAAGGCTGCTGTGACACTATGAATTGTAATCAGCCCAAAGAGGTAGAGATTAAACTTGCTGCTTTGGATGAGGCAGTTATGCGGTTTCATGAGATTCATGACATGTATCATAAAACATTAGAAGATGATGATGACCTTGACGCTTCTAATGGCTATTTAACGTCAGTCCTGCGGGATGTGCAAGACTTTCAGCACACAGTCTTAACCTTGATGCATCAAACGATTCCATTGATGGCTTAAAGTCTTCAAGCCATCAATGGAATCGTTTGATGCATCAAACTTCCAAGAGGAACAACAAATGCTTGATGAAGCTGATAAACCGCAAATGTCTCCTGTAGACCAATTATCTACCCAGTTGCAAGAGCTACAGAATTTAAGACAGACAGAAAATAAGAAGTTCTCTGTGCTTTTAGCTCAACAAGAAGAACGTCTGCGTGCAGAGTTTAAACTACAACTTCAGCAAACTAAATTTGAAATGGATGGACTAAAAGGCTTATTGGAACTCAAAGATGCGGAGATGGAGGAAAATCGACAGAAGGCTGAGTTAACAACAATAAACAAAGATTTCTCAACTCCTGTCTCAGGTAACCCATCCCTTAACTTTCGTCCATCACTCTCAGCAGTAAATGAGAATTCTTTATGTCAACTTCTAGAGCTGTCAAGGCAACAGTATCAGTCACACGTTGATTCCATGCACTTACCACCTGTTGACATCATCAAGTTCGATGGAGAACCCTTAAAGTACTGGCAGTTCATCAGATTATTCTCCTCAGTGATTGACAAAGAGACAGTGCCAGATCAAGAGAAACTCACTCGACTGCATCAGTACACTGTCGGCCAAGCTAGAGATGCCATCTCACATTGCTTGTACAACGCTGACTCTAGCCTGGGCTATGCAGAAGCCATGGCTATTCTGAAAAGACATTTTGGCAATCCATATGCAATATCACAAGCATGGGTCGACAAGGTGCTCAATCACAAAGACATTAAAGACAACAAGCAGTTGCAAAGTTTTGCAGACATTCTGTGTAGCTGTCGAGACACTCTAAAGGCAATGAAGTGTGAGGATGAGCTGAATGGTGGGCGCACTTTGCTACAGATCGTGGAAAAGCTGCCTGAAGACATAAAGAAAAGATGGCTCACAATAAATTATGAGATTATCAAATCTGGATGTTTACCAAAGTTGGTCGACGTAGTCAGTCTTGTTCAATCTGAAGCCGCTAAGAGAGCTGATCCTATCTTTGGGAATCTTCTTACTCCTGCCAATCGAACTTTTCCAGCGAGTTCTAAATCAAATGCTAAGTCAAGCTTCAATAAGAAAAGGCAGACATTTGCAACAGTGTTAGTTACTAATGAATCCACCACATCGTCCACACCAAAGGCAACATCAAGATTTAAGTGTCCAAAGTGCACTGACGGACACTTCCTGAACCAGTGTCAAGCCTTCAGAGCTTTGTCTGTTCATGAGCGTTTGGCCTTTGTTCAGCGAAAGCAGTTCAAGCAGAGTTGCTTTATGAAGGGTCATAGCAGCACAATCTGTTCTCACAGCTGGGTATGCAAGGTGCCCGGATGTGGGAAGAAGCACAACAGTTGGCTACATTCTGCCATTGTAGCTTCTAACAACGACAAAGGGCAATCTACTAATCAAGCTACTGAAGATGAGCCAGCTGTCGACCCGCCACAAGCCATTCAAGCACATGCCACCAGAAAATGCATTGAAGTCAGTCAAAAGAAGATTGCACTTCCTATTCTGCCTGTAGTGGTTTCAGACAGACACAAACGATTCTCTATGAATGTCTTTGCTTTGCTTGACAGTGGCTCCAAAGGGACCTTTGCTTCTAAGAAACTAGTTCACGCTCTTAAGCTAGAGTCACGTAAAATGAACATTAAACTGAACACTATGGAGACCAAAAATCTCAATGTAGTCACCCTAGCAGTGGATCTACAAGTTGAAGATGCCCAACAAAGGACCTCTTACCTGATGAAGGGAGTGCTCTGTCGGGATCACCTGAACATAAGTCTAGACAATCTAGTCACACAGCACGAGGTGTTCTAGTGGCCGCATCTGAAGGAAATTGCAGATGAAATCAGTTTACCTGATGTTGATCTAGCCGATGAAGTTCACCTGCTGATAGGTCTAGACCAACCAGATATACTTGCTCCACGTGAGACATGCTGTGGTGAGTCAGGTGAGCCTTACGCAATTCTGACTGGCCTGGGGTGGACACTCAATGGACCAGTAGCTGACGGTTCAGCATCTATCTCTGCTAATTTCATTCAAGCTGACCACTCTCTACAACAAGCTGTTGAAAGATTTTGGAAACTGGATGATCCAGTGCATGTGAACAATGACTCATTGTCAGTAGTCGACGAGCAAGTTGTGGATCTATGGAACAAGCAATCAGTCAAAGAAGAGGGTCATTACACACTACCAATCCCTTTCAAAGAACATCCACCACGACTGCCTAATAACTACATAATGGCCAAACATCGATTAGACCTTCTTGGAAAGAGGCTAAAGAAAGATCTGACTTTGTGTCAGAAGTATACAGAAGGTATAAGAGACTCTTTGCTGAAAGGATATGCAGAAGAGGTCGTTGACATTAACAGAGAAGATGGTTGCGTGTGGTACCTGCCACATCATCCAGTGCTACATCCACGCAAGCCAGAGAAGGTTCGTATTGTCTTCGATTGTGCAGCACGGTACCAAGGTACTTCGTTGAATGATCATGTTCACCAAGGCCCAGACCTTACCAACAAGCTACTAGGAGTTCTTCTCAAGTTTAGGCAAGAACCCGTTGCTTTGAATGCGGACATCGAGAGCATGTTTTATCAAGTCCAAGTGCCATCTGATGAAAGAGATGTGCTTCGCTTCCTGTGGTGGGAAGATAACGACCCAGACAAACCACCTAAGCATTATCATATGACGGCTCATCTGTTTGGAGGTGTCTGGAGTCCTAGTGCTGCCAATTTTGCCTTGCAACGAGTGGCGGAGGACAATCATGGAAACTTCTCGGATGACACGGTGGAAACGGTGAAGCGAAATTTCTACGTCGACGATTGCCTTAGGTCAGTACCAACGGAAGAGGCTGCCATTAAACTTGCTTCCGAACTCCGGGAACTGCTGATCTGTGGAGGCTTTAGATTAACCAAGTGGTTAAGCAATTCCAAGGAAGTGATGAAATCAATACCAGCTGATGACTGGGCAAAATCATTACATGAGGTAAACCTTGACCAAGAGGATTTGCCATTTGAACGAACACTGGGTGTCCTTTGGGATGTAGAACGAGATTGCTTCACATTTGATGTCAAGTCAGTGGACAAGCCTGTAACAAAGAGAGGAGTATTGAGCACTACCAGTTCCATCTATGATCCTTTAGGATTCGCAAGCCCTTTCGTGCTCAAAGCTAAAGCAATCTTTCAAGAGTTGTGCCGCATTAAAGTCGACTGGGACAAGGAGTTACCGGTGGACATAACAGCACAATGGCACAGATGGTTGAACGACTTGCCTCTGTTGTCAGCACTGACAATTCCAAGATGTCTTAGACCAACATCCACTAGTTGTTTGTTACCAACCCAGCTCCATCACTTTTCCGATGCTTCGGAATTGGCTTATGGTGCTGTTTCTTACACCAGGATTGGTAACACCTGCAGGCTGGTGATGTCAAAGGCCAGACTTGCTCCAATCAAGCCAGTTAGTATACCACGACTGGAGTTACTAGCAGCAGTAGTTGCTACAGAGCTGGATCAGCATATCAAGCGCCACGTGGAGATTCCAATTGAAAGGACTTTCTTTTGGACAGACAGTACTATCGTACTTCAGTACATCAACAACAAGCATTGCCGTTTCAAGACGTTCGTCGCTAACCGTATTTCAAAAATACATGAGCGTTCAGAACCATGCCAGTGGAAACACATTGACTCTGCTTCGAACCCTGCGGATGATGTCTCTCGAGGAATGAATATGGGAGAGATTTTGTTGAGTAAACAATGGGTGTCTGGTCCGCACTTTCTACAACTTGAGGAGGAACACTGGTCTGCTCAACCTATCTTAAATGATTTGCCACAGGAAGCAGAGATCAAACGAGCCAAAGAAGTCTATGCAGCTAGCATAAACCCAAACCAAGTGATGAAAAATGCAGTGGACAGACTACTGGAACGATACTCCAGTTGGCATCGAGTGAAAAGGGCTACTGCCATCATGTTGCGTGTCAAGGTTTTGTTATGTAAGAAAGCATGTGTGCATCTTTCTGACCCCATCACTGTTTGTGAGCTCCAACAAGCAGAGTTAGCCATTCTCAACTACATACAAATGGCATCTTTTGGATCTTCTCAAGCCAAACCCAGTTCCCTTCTCAAGCTTAAACCCTTTGAGGATGAAAACAACCAACTCCGTGTGGGAAGCAGACTAACAAATGCCCCAATTCCCTTTGAGGCTAAACATCCCGTGATCCTACCTAACAATCATCACGTCACCCAGCTGATTATCAGTCACTACCATCTTCGCTTGGGTCATGCAGGTCCAGAGCGGGTACTTGCAGAAATTCGTCAACGTTTCTGGATATTAAAGGGACGTGTTGTCATCAACCGAACTCTCAAGTCATGTCTACAGTGTCGTAAGTTAAGAGCTAAGCCACAAACCCAGCAAATGGCAGACTTGCCTGATTCTAGAGTGACTCCAGGTGAGCCTCCATTCACTCGTGTGGGCATAGACTACTTCGGGCCATTCTTGGTTAAGAAGGCACGCAGTGAGCTCAAGAGGTACGGATGTTTGTTTACATGTCTCACTACGAGAGCCATCCACTTGGAAGTTGCGCACACCCTTGATACAGACTCCTTCATCAACGCCTTACAGCGATTTATTGCTAGAAGAGGCCCACCCGCGGAAATACGATCGGATAATGGGACTAATTTCGTCGGTGGGTTACGAGAGTTGCGGAAAGCCATCAGTGAATGGAATCAACAAAAGATTTCTGATTACCTGCTGCAGAACAATGTAAAATGGATCTTCAATCCACCTGCCGCCTCCCACATGGGTGGTGTTTGGGAGCGACAAATTCGCACCATTCGGTCCATTCTAAACACTGTCCTATTGCAGCAGGCACCAGATGACGAGGGTCTGACCACACTGTTTTGTTGTGTTGAGTCTATTGTCAATGGTAGACCAATCACTAAACTCTCAGACGACCCATCAGATCCTCTACCACTCACCCCAAATCATCTGTTGTTACTCCGTTCCGGTCCAACTCTACCCCCAGGAGCCTTCGTGAAACAAGACCTTTACCGACGCAGATGGCACCAGGTACAATATCTTGCAGATGTCTTCTGGTGCAGATGGCTCAAGGAGTATTTACCTGCATTGCAACAACGCCAAAAATGGCTACAACCAAAGCGGAATCTTCAAATAGGAGATCTCGTGATCATTCTGCATGAAAATACACCACGCAATCATTGGCCGTTAGGTCTGATTACTCAAGTCTATCCAGGTGCAGATGGACTGGTGCGTACTGTGGAAGTGAAAACACAGACGGGAGTCTTCAAACGTCCTGCAGACAAAATCTGCCTCCTGGAAACCAGTCTTCCCAGTTGACTCTTCTCAGTTAAATTAGCTTAATTCAGACATCACCCTTCCTTTGTTTGAATGACCTGTTTGGGTCATTGGGGGCCGGGATGTTGGGTGCTGCCCCTTTAAGAACGTTGTTTCAGTAGGCTCATGTGATCGTTAGAAAAAAAAGGTCATGTTGTTCTCGTGTTGAAGCTTGCTGAACTTCTATAACAATTCCAGATTGAATTCATAACTTAAAACTATATTCCCAGCGTGGTGAGTAATTCTTGTTTTAGGTACAGATAGTTTCTGAGGTATTGCTATGTGGATTGCTATTTGCGATTAGCGCCTAAACGGTTAATATATATACGCTATATGTTTGCTGTTTGTGTAGACATATGTTGTTTATTATGCTGTTTAAATATTTGTGCAATATGTTGCATTTAGTTAGTTAGCAAGTATAACGCTTTGACACGAGAGATTGTTCTAGAAATCCGTATATCACATGTGATAATGCTTAATTGTGATATGTGAAATATTACAAAATGTTAATTGTGAACGCTTTTGTGTTTTACAGTTTGACCACACACATACACGTATGCATGTATAAATGTATACACATTCTAAACTACAAGTAAACAACAACAATGACCAAAACGTTTACAGTGTGAGTTCTGCACTAGTGGAATAAAGGACAAAATCAAGTTCCAAGTTAATGTTATCATTTTATGGGTAACAGAGAAGGTTCCCATAGACAGCATGTCATGGAAGCACAGAAAGGTCGACAACTTGCACCGTCTGTGAGAAAAACTGTCATGAGTTTGACTGCTGATGGGGTTCAAATGTGAAGTCATGAAAGACGGCTACTGCTTTCTTTGGGGCTAATAAACAAATACAGTCCAGATGAAACAATGAACATTTAGAAGACTGCTTACAAAGATAAATCAATGCAGATGACATTCAGTACACAGGTGTTTCACTCATATATAACAAGGGTTGCTGTTATATATGAGTGGGATATATGAATATTCTTAAACATGTTTTGGAAACTTTCTGCCATGCCTTCATTTATTGGTGTTACTTTGTTTACCCTTGTTCTAAATTTTTCAATCTAATATACAAAGGACTTAACAAACGGAAATTATTTTTAACTTCTACAGTATGCTAAAGATGTCAAGACTGTCATCCATGCTAGAGCCCTGCATTTCAGCCTGGGCCCAATGGGCCCTGACTTATTTACGCCCCTAGGGCCGGGTTTCGGGCCAATTTTCACGTCAAAGCTCAGACGTGGGCTGGGCATCAGACCTGTTTTAGGCTTCTCCTAATTTTTTATATTTTATAGATCCATCAATTATGATGATGAAAAAAATTGCCACGCTAGTGGAAATAACATGAGACCATGCTACCATGACTGTCAAGACTGGCTCGACGGTGGTTAGTGTCCCAGCAGCAGCAGCATGTATGATACGTGCCTTCAGCACAGCTGGAAGAGTTCCGCATTCAAGCACACAATAGGCTAAAGCTTGCCATAAAGCACCAGCAGAAGTAATTACCATGAATTTGTTGGGTGGAAATAGAAAGGACATATTTTATTTATTTATTAATAAAGTAGTGTTTTCTGAGTCAGTGTCGCAAAGATGAAGTTGATGATCCTGCCATCTCCTCATTGGATGCTCCTTTGCATCTTTACGTAATGAAAGAGTTTTTGTTTTCAATTTGAATTATTTCGTTAGTAATTCAAAGCGTTCTATAGAGTTTTAGTTCATTTTTGTGAAACACTCTTGTTCAAGACCAATATGGCAGAAAGCACATCCTGTTGTTTCAAATGCAAGTGATCGCGCGGGCACCTCCATGTCCTGCAAAGTGCACTTTAGCTTCCACTTTCGGCACAAACAATTGGATATGCACCTAACAACACATATTTATATAGGTTAAATGTTTAAACTAACATTGGGATATGCTTGAACTGTTTTATATCTATAGATTTTATTTTATGCAAGTCGTGATGATTTGAGAAGGCTAAATTTATAAGCTATGATCGACTCACTGTCTGCCGCTGGCCACTTGGTCATGACTTTAAAAAACTAAAACTTACATTTAACAAACAAGAAATGCTCCAAACGTTTTTCTAAATTAACTTAATAATAAAAAAAAAAATGAAACAAAATAGAATAGAATTACTAAATATAATGTCATTACATACAAAACTGAACTATTTTAATATCTGAAACAGCAGTATAAGCTGTTTTAGGAGAAGAACAAGATGGGCTCGGGTCAAACTCAGGCCAAGAATTCTGATAAACTGTCAGACAAGGGCCAGGCTAGGGCCTATATTTGAGGCCCATGCAGGGCTCTAATCCATGCTGTATTTAATGCAGTAAACCCATATCATAAGCTACTGTTATTCTAATACATATTACACTGTGATACAATATGTGTATTATATTATATTGTTGTATACTGTGTTATATAGGAATACAATTAAAAAGTGAACAATGTTGTTCTTTAATTTACGTTTTTTACTCTCATATGAAAGTGTAAGCAGACGTGCAAATTGACATGAAGAACACAACTACAGAAAACAGAGTATATGAAGATGCTTTATTTAAAGAATAAGAAAATAAGGGAAAAATGATTTAATCCTGTACTGTTAAAAGTAAAATATAAAAAATATTGTAAAATTATTAGGCAAGGCATTAGGCATAATAGCTAAAAGCGGACTCCCCTTGTTTTGTGTGAATGCTTGGTATTTCTAACTGACTCAATCCTAATGATCTGAGTGGCCTGTTAGGTTTATATTCAGTGAGAATACCTGCAATGTATTTAGGTCCTAGGCCATTGAGGCCATTTAAATCTTGCAGTGTTTTTGAAATGAGAGTGTGCTGATTAATTCTGCTTTGACATGACTTCTGAAAATTAGGTCTGTCTCCAGATTATTAACTTGATTTGTAGTTGTTTGTCCCCTAGAGTCAAGGTATGCATTTACCTTGAGAACTTCATCTTTGATAGTATAATACATATTTGATGTTTTTGGTTCACCTACAGCCGATGGAGGAGGGTTTGGGCCCTGGCGTTGTGGCAGCAGTTGGAGAGCTCTCACAGGAGGAAGAGGAGGGAGAGCTGGGCCTGAAGCCTTTGGTGGTTGGGGGGCCCACCGTTTATTAATTGATATCTGGGGGCTCGCAGCGAAAGAGTGGGAGAGTTTGGTACCAGCATACACCAGTTCCTCCATTTTCTGTGAGAAGCTTAGAAGTGGAGATGCTGGAGAGAGGAATAATGTGTCTGGTGAGATGGGCTCTGGCTCTTGTGTTTCTGGTGGCTGTAATATGTTGTCCTGGCTTCCCTGGCTGTTTTCCAGAAAGTTGTCCTTGGGTGCTGAGTCTTGGAGCTGTTGTAATACGTCACAGTCTGAATGTGATGAGCTCTGTGGGCAGGACTCAGCCGGAATGTCCATGAACAGTGGTTGTTTTGGCTGTGTGGTGTTATCAGTGTCCTTGTGGGATGTGTCAACCCCATGATGGCTCGAAAGCTGATATGAAGTCCTGTGGTCACTCATATTCTGTCCAGGTGTGTGTGAGCCATTCAGGTTAAGTGGATTGGCACGTACCACTGAAGGATGATGGAGGGAGAAATAGATATTGTCCTTTAGCACTCTTGCACCAAGTTTGTTTGGGTGGAGGCCATCCAGTCTAAACAGTTGTCTGTGGCCCCAGAAAAGATGAAGTTGACTCCTTTTATACTGCAGGTTCTTTGTAGCCATGTATTCAGCCCAAGCAGCCGTGAGAACATATTAGTTCCCCTTGCTGGGAGTAGTCCACTGATGAACGACTGAACTTCAAGTCTTTGAAGAGTTTCAAAAAATCCACTGAAATCCTTCTTAATTATTTCTGACTGCTCTTTCCGAATATCATTATTCCCCACATGTATGATGACTCGATTTGCAGTCTTGTGCTTCATTAGAATTTTCCGAAATTCTTTGTCCACATCAGAGACGGTTGCTTGAGGAAAGCAGCTTGTAGTTATAGTCCTGCTACTGATGTTTCTGATAATAGAGTCGCACATTTTATCAGAGTCCTGGGCTCGGCTGCGCTCTGAGCTGAATGCCGCTGTCTGCTCGCCCTTGAGCGCCTGTTAGTAGCAATGTTAGCTGCTGGCTGATATGATCCATGTTCAGTCACATTTGAGGATTCCTCACCCACATTCATTAATGCTTCAAATCTGTTCTCAAGATGTATAGGGGGTGGTAGAATACCAGTGTTTGCCAGCCTTGTCGTAGCCGTATCTGGGGTGGAGGATACTATGGCAGCAACATGAGATACTTGTGACAATCTGATGTCTCAAATGCCTTTGGGTCTCGCTCCCTGTTTGCGCCAAATGACAAATTTGATGCTGATGACAGCAAGTCCACTGAGAAGCTCTTGGGCCATGGTAGACCTCAAGTAGGTTTTAATCAGCTTGAGCTTTGAAAAGCTCTTCTCTGCAGCTCAAACGTTTCGAAAGACATTTAGTGCACTTTTTTGGTGAATTAAAAGCAAGCAGTAATGTAACTGAAATTAAAACAACATTACAGAAGTTTAAATTTATTTTAAAGAAAATAAAGTAAAATTAAATAAGCAGTTAACTCAAGCAAAAACATTCTACTGTGTCAGTGTTGCTAGTTAAGATGTTCTAAAAAGGCTATTTCAAAACACTGCATAAACACCATGGGCTAATACACAATGATTAACTTGTGATTCTTTCCTCTATATTACTCTTTTTTTCTGCTCCTCAGCGTCGCGTCCTGCCTTGTTCCCCTGATAATTTTCGTTTTTCACTCACTTTTTAGAAATGATACTTTCAGAGCACATCAATGACAACTATTTTAACTGCCTGCGCTATGCATAATTAATGCATTATGATTATAATTACGTCATGACGGGGAAAGTGTTTAAATTAGTCCAACATGACATGTTAAATCTTATGATTTTTAGTTTTTCAATTTTATTTTATTTAACATTATTTTAATCAGTTCGATCAGTACTAAAATTGTTAACTGTCAGTAATCATTTTGCTTAATATATGGGTGTAGGAGCGCACAATGGTCACAAGATATAGAGAATAGAACAGAATATAATCTTTTCTATATTTCTCTTCCGAGAAAAAAAAATAACTGGGGGGTGGTGCCCCACAGTCATTTTGCGCCCTAGGCAACTGCCATGTTGCCTATGCCATGGGCGGGCCCTGCCTCTACACTTGGTATAAACTGTTGAGATTCACTAGATTCACAGGACTCACCGCTGTGTGCTCAGTGGGTCCATCATAACAATCTGCTGTGTGTTCCGCCTGTTTTGTAAGCCCAGCAAGTAACTTGTCAAGTCTGTGGCAGTTCATGCAGCAAGTAGATTCTACAAGAGGCATTTTCTTTCTTGTCTGTTTGAATGTAGGCAGTTGTGTTTTCCCTTCTCCGGAATGTAAGCTGCTGGCAGTGGGAGGCAAAGAGTCTTCTTTTTCGTACTATTATTCCAGTCCTGAAAAGTTTTTATTTTAGTGTTTGTTCCAAAAATGTGTTGTTTGAGCACTGTGCTGATCTGCTGAAATAAAAATCTTAGAAAAGTACATAAATAGGAAGCAAAGAGCGGAGCAGTAAGCAAGAGCGTTCGAATGGTAGCGAAGCTGGAAGCAGATGTCCTATAGTAATTAAAGGGCAGAGAGACAGAGACCAAAAAGTTCCCAGAAGATTATTTGGATTAACTGATAATCAACTGCTGCACTATACAAAAGAAAATACTTATATTAACTGCACTATGAAGAATAATTATTGTGACGTGCTCCTGGGTCCGTTCTGCTTTAGTCAGCTGTGGGGCGGGACTTTTGGGGTAATTATCATGGGAAACACCTGCAAAGAGGTTTAAAAGAGTTTTTTGGACTTCTGACCTGGGGGGGGGGGGGGGGACTCTCTGTGACCCTCTTTGGTTTTTTGTTATGTTGGGTTGTTCTGTTGTGATTATTTGTTGACTTTACGCAGTAGTTTAGTTTGGGATTTATGTTTTACGGGCCTGTTGGTTATGTTGGATTGTGATTGTTAACTTGCGTTAATTTAGTTTTATTTCTATTATGATTTGTAATTTTTATTTTTGTAAATAAACATTGGTTAATTTATATTGCGTTCTCGTTGCCTCCCTTATTTGTCGTGGCTCTGAGCCGGCCGTGACAAATATGGGGGCTCGTCCAGCCGTGGTAATTAAGAACACCGGTTTCTTCTTTATCATTATCTCTGACTTCGTGAGCGAGTGCTCCGCATGTGCTCTTTGGGAGGCTTCGAGCAGCGATTGTTTGGGAAATAAAGTAGATACTGAAAACGCTGAGTGTGGTAATTTACACGAAACTGGATACTTGATCGAGTGTGTAGAATAATAATATAGATATTTGTCAGTGTTTCTTTTTGTGGAGTTAGAATTTTGTTCGTTTGGTAATTTGTTTGGGGTAGCAGAAAAGTAAATCATGACCTCCAATATTGAAGAGTTTATTCATAATCCGTCGGAAGATCTTTTAAATGAATATTCAAAAGATCAATTGTTAGCGCTCGCGAATCATTATGATGTTGGTCTTTCTGTTGCGGATAAACGATTAAAAGAGAGTTTGAAATCGATTTTGATATCTGCTTTGGTCGAACAAAATGTACTTCAAGCTGAGCAGGTGTCGACTGTTCAGGCTAGTCGAACATTTTTGTCTTATGAGCAGCAGAAGGATTTACTTTTGATAGAAACGAAATCTAAGGAAAAAATCGAACAGAAAAAAAGTAATGTACGAAATCGAAAAAGGAAAATTAGAGCTGGAGCGCTATAAATTGGATTTGATTAAGGCAGGGAAATTTTCTAAGGAAACTAGAAGATTGTCTGCTGAGGGTAATGAGGATGATTGGCATGATTTTGATGTGGTCACAAATTTACGACTTGTACCCAAATTTGACGAAAAGGATATTGATACCTTTTTCTCTTTGTTTGAGCGTGTAGCTGAGGCTAGAAAGTGGCCAGATTCAGTGCGTACTTTATTATTGCAGTGTGTCTTTACGGGGAGAGCCCAGGAAGTTTTATCTTCCTTGGATACTCAGGATTCAGAAAACTACGATTGCGTGAAATCAGCTGTTTTGAAAGCTTATGAATTGGTACCGGAAGCATATAGACAGCGGTTTAGAGGTTGGCAAAAAACTGGAAAACAGACACATGTGGAATTTGTGAGAGAAATTCAAACTCATTTTAATCGCTGGTGTACTGCTTCTGGTGTCAAGTCTTTGAATGGTTTAAGGGAGCTGGTAGTGTTAGAGCAATTTAAAAATTCAGTGCCACCTCGTATTGCTACTTATGTAACTGAGGCTAAAGTTCATACAGCTTATGATGCTGCAGTTCTTGCTGATGAATTTGCTGTAATGCATAAAAATCAGTTTGGACAAAGAATGTTCAAAGATAGTAGATGCGAACCATATGGATTTGAAAACAAGACTAAGGAAAATTTTGATCTTTCTAGGACAAGATTTTGTTCTCCTGGGAAAAGTGATTTAGTAGATGTTTGCAATTACTGTCAGGCTAAAGGTCATTGGAAAAATGAATGTCCAATGCTTAAAGCTAAAGCTCAATATTCAGTAGAAGGCAAGCAATTAAGAAATACTGATTTAGAAGCGAAGTCTGTCGGATTGGTAATGTCTATTCAGTCGTCCCTTGAACCAACTGTGGAAAATCACTGTGAAAATCAGAAAACTAGCTTTTCACCTTTTATTACAGAGGGTTATGTTTCACTAGTGGGCTCTAAAGAGAGTAAACGAGTAAAAATCCTCAGAGACACGGGCGCAATGGAATCGTTTATTTCTGAGAATGCCCTGCCCTTTTCTAGTGAATCGTATACTGGTAATAATGTCTTGATTAGGGGAATAGGACTGAATGTAGTATCTGTTCCTCTACATAAAGTGTTATTGGTTTCAGATTTGGTGCAGGGGGAGGTAACACTTGGTGTACGACCCTGTTTACCAGTTGTAGGTGTTGATATTATTCTTGGAAACAATTTAGCTGGAAATAGGGTTTGGTCAGTTGGTTTGCCAGCTTTGGTGGTGTCTCCCTCTTTATCGGTTTCAGATGGGTTTGATGAAAGTGCCAAGAGTTTTCCAGAAGTGTTTGTTTCTTCGGTAGTGACTCGGGCTGGGAGTAAATCTTTATCTACGACTCAGTCAGATGTTAAGAAAGAAGGTAAAATACTGACTGAAATACCATCAGTTCTGACTATCTCACGTAAGGACCTGGTGAAAGAGCAACGAGCGGATACATCGCTTGTTGACCTATTTGACCGAATTCTTTCTCCAGAGGTGCTGTCAGATACACCTTCAGGGTATTATTTAGATGGAGAAGTGTTAGTCAGAAAATGGGTGCCTCACTGTAAGGACTTTGTTGGAGACCCAATTTTTCAAGTTGTGGTTCCAAAGAAAATGCGTGATCTTGTTTTGAAAACAGCGCATGATTCTTCAGGCCATTTGGGTGTTAAAAAAACATATCAGTTGATTCTGAGAAGTTTTTTTTTGGCCTAAGCTAAAACGAGATGTGTCTGCATATATTAAGACCTGTAATATTTGTCAGGTGACTGGCAAGCCAAACCAAACCCTGAAATCTGCACCACTTTTTCCAATCCCAGTGGTAAATCAACCATTTGAATATTTGATTGTGGATTGTGTGGGCCCATTACTTAAGTCTAGGGCGGGTAGTAAGTATTTGCTTACGATAATGTGTCAGACAACTAGGTTTCCAGCTGCCTATCCATTACGTTCAATCACTACAAAAACTGTATTAAAAGCCTTAACGCAATTTATTGCTCTGTTTGGAATTCCTAAGGTTATACAAACGGATCAAGGTTCGAATTTTACTTCGAAGATATTTGCTCAAATATTAAAACAGTTGCATGTTAAACATCAAAAAGCCATTGCTTACCATGTTCAAAGCCAGGGGGCCCTAGAACGATTTCATCAGACGCTGAAGTCTTTGTTTAGATCATATTGTACGCAAATGAAGGGCGACTGGGAAGAGGGTTTGCCCTGGCTTCTTATGGCTGCTAGAGAAGCTTCTCAAGAAAGCACAGGGTTTAGTCCAAATGAGCTTGTGTTTGGACATTCTGTGCGTAGTCCAATGTCACTTTTGTCTGAGGATTTGAAGGGGGTTGATCCTCCAAAACATTTGTTGAATTATGTAAGTGACTTTCGCAGGAGATTGTATGAATCTTGGGAGCAGGCAAAAGTGAAATTGGGGCATTCACAAGATAGAATGAAGCAGTTCTTTGACCGTCGAGCAGAGGTTCGAGTTTTTCAGCCTGGTGATCAGGTTCTTGCTTTAGTGCCAGTTGTGGGTTCTCCTTTTCAGGCAAAATTTGTGGGTCCTTATACAGTGTTACGTCAGATTTCAGATTTGAATTATTTGATTGAAACTCCTGAGAGGAGGAAGAAGACACGTGTTTGTCATGTGAATCTTTTAAAACCCTATTTTGTACATGATTTTGTGGAAAATCCTAATTCTGTTGTAACTGTTGAGAATCCTGAGGAAACACAAGTGAAACCTGTGCTTTTCGCTAGTGTAGTGGCTCGAATGGCAGTATGATATCATTTATTAGTCGCCACGCCCTTTGTATGGGTTAACCAATGATATGCTCCCTGGGAGCGTATAAAAACGAGACGCTATGGCGTTCCTAGGGGCCTGGGTACTGTCTCTGCCATTCTGTCCGAGGACCGCCTCTTCCGGTTGGTGAGCGCTTCTTGTGGAGTTGGACGCGGTAGCTGGCTAGTGGCTGCTACCTCTTATAGTGGACTTCTCGTACATCATTGATTGGTCGCTGCTTGTTATCTGTATGGATTTACAACTGTAGTACAATATCTGGTCTCGTGCTGTGGCAGGACAATGCCTCCTGTTGTGTGATCACTCTGTTAGATCAAAGGCTGTGGCCATAAAACGAAGGAGCAGTTGGCATTTTAGATAACTCTTGGGGCAACATTTTTTCGATGCTGCTGTCTTGTTCGCACTACATCGTCTGGGTCTTGCGTTGCTGCTGGACTATTTTGTTTGTGTGTGTGTGTATGGGTGTTTGCGTGTATTTTGATTGTCATATCATTTTGTCGGTTTAGTTTTGTTTCTTGGTTTTGTTTATACTGTGTTGTATTTGATTTTGTGTAATATTTGAGTTAATTGATATTGAATGCCAAGTGAAGGTTAATGTGAATTACATTTAAACTCTTCAGTGATGTTGTTAAATCTAAGTTTGACGACCAGCTTGTAGTAAGATCATTTACAGGGCCGCAAGGTTTTCTGGCCTGTGTGTAGAAGCTGGTTATTCATTTCTTTTATTTGTTTACTTATTTGATTAACTATTTCCTGAGTCATTTATTTGGGTTTTTAGGGTTTTTTTCCTTTGTTTATTTGGAATTTATTTTGTGATTTCTATTTAAAGTGTCATTTGGTGATGTCTAGTTTTTGTTGCAGGAGCTGAGGTTCAGGGCGGGCAGCTGGTAGTCTTTATGCGGTGGAGGGTTCCCTGTCACTGAGTGCTGTGTGCTGTGCTTGATTTCTGCATGTGTGTATGGTGAGATATTGTGCACCTGGTAATAGAATTTGCAATTATAGGAGCCCTAGGCTCAGTTGATGCCTTCCCTGACCCGGGTAAACCTTACTTGTTGTTTAGTGAATGTGTTGGATGTTTTGTTTTTTTTAACCCTTTCTTATTGATTGTATTAAATAAAGTTTTGCACTTTTGATATCCACGTCTTGGGTCCTTTTTGCACTATCGAACCTGTTTGTTCCTTTGTGGGTAGTTATTAGTTTCCCTTGTAATAGGGTGGCGTAGTCTGCTACATTTAGATTCTGCTGAAACTTGCCTTATACCTTCCCGCCACATTTTGGCGTAGTCGGCAGGGTGTGTTGGGGCCAAGACGTGGATAATTACTATTTGGAAGTGTAAATTGTGTTGCTTGTTTGTGTGGCTGTTTCAGTTTTTTTTGGTTTGTTTTTTAGTGCAGGGGACAAGGCAGCAGTGTCGTGGCTTGACTGGAGTTGGAACGAGTGGCAGTTTTGCCTTTATCCATTTCAGTGGTTGGTATTTAGGTAATTGTGGTAAGATCTATTGTCTCTTGTATAATGGAAGAAGAGTTACGAGAACTGAGGGATCTCGTTACCCAGTTGAGGGCTGATAATGAGAGGTTGCGTCAAGAGCAGGGTCATGCTTCCCCATCCAGTCTAACTGCTGGCCCCTCTGTGGAACCTGTTAGGTCTGCTGCGGGGTCTCCAGTGGGTGCCGGTGCTACTTTAACTGAGAGATTTGTATTTATACCAAGAGACCGTAAATGCCCGATATTTAATGGCAGGTCAGGAGTTGGTATAAACGAATGGATGGAGGAAGCAAGAGCCTGTATGCGTATTCGCCACCTGTCTGTGACGGAGCAAGCATTTTTTCTTTTTGATCATCTGGGTGGCGAAGCACGAGAAGAGATTCGTTATCGCCCTGTTGCTGAGCGTAGTGACCCAGAGAAAATTTTCCTTATTTTACAAGAGTTAGATGGGTGTTCCCAGTCCTATGTCGCCCTGCAAGAAGCTTTTTTCTCTAGGAGGCAGCACGAGGGGGAGACTTTGTTGGAATTCTCCCTGGTCCTGCTGTCCCTCCTAGAGAAGATCAGGCAGAAATCCCCAAATGCTATGCCAAATGCAGAGACTTTGTTGAGGGACCAATTTGTTGAGTATGTGTTTGATAGTTCTCTTCGTCGCGAACTTAAACAATTAGTTCGCCGCCAGTCCAACATAACATTTCGGGAAGTGCGTAGCGAAGCCATTCGATGGGAGCAGGAAGGAATGCCGGGCGGAGCCAGAGGTAGGAGTCTGTCTGTTCCCTTAATGCAGGGCTTCCAGTATGAGGTACGTGGAAGTGCACAATTAGGGAATCGTACTTCTCCTGTTAAGTCCGAGATGGGGGAGCTTAGAGAAATGCTAAAGTTGCAACAGGAGCAGCTGAATCGGCTCACTCAGAGTGTTTCGCGATTACAGGCTCCTTACTCTCGTCCGCGTGCCCAGTCGTTTCGGGGTGGGCCGGTTATTTGTAGGCGTTGTCAAAAGCCTGGTCATTTTGCAAAGGACTGTGAGGGGGAACGTGTTTTGCCTCAATTGTCTCTCCACCATGGTGCTGACACAGTAGCTGCAGAGGGTAGGCCGCGACATTCTGATAGTGTGTCGGAAAACTAGTTCCCGCCGTGCTGAAGAGCCACCGCACGGCTGGGGTAACGACCGGCTCCAGTGTTTATAATCAGTCTAGTTCAACGTCAAATTTAATGTCTTCGTGCCCGCATCTCGATGTTTTAATTGGCGGTGTGTTAGTTCCCTGTTTGATTGATACCGGTTCAATGGTGTCAACCATTACAGAGAGCTGCTTTGTTCGTCACTTCGAGCCATGGGGTCAAGACCGATTGAGGTCATGCTCATGGTTGCAGCTAAGGGCTGCCAATGGGCTTTCCATTCCATATGTGGGATATATGGAGTTGGATGTGAAGCTCTGTGGGAGAGTAGTGCTGCGATGCGGGGTGTTGGTGGTCAAGGATCCTCCTGGTGGCTTGCGTTCTTCCGCTCCAGGTGTTCTGGGGATGAATGTACTCGGGAGATGCTACCGGGAGCTCTTTGGCCAGCATGGCCCTGCTTTGTTTAGTTTCCCTTCAGTTGCCGATGCGCCGCGTCCGGTTTTTCAAGCTCTACAGTATTGCCATCATGGTGGTGATCAGTGTTTGCAGCGTACGACTGGAGTAAAGGTGCGCGGTCCTCGGGCATGTCGAGTTCCGGGGGGTACAATTAAGTTTGTTGCAGCGACCTGTGCAGAACAGTTGGCGGGTAGTACCGTGCTGTTTGAGCCTACTGAGTCTGGGTTACCTGAGAATGTAGTGGCCTCCCCTGCTTTGGTGAGGGTTATGGGAGGCACCGTTTATGTACCGGTGGTTAATCTGGGCACTTCTGATGTCCTGCTTTTTCCACGTAGGGTATTGGGCACTCTGGATGGGGTGCATGTAGTTAGTCCACCAGCAGGGGTCACTGAAGTTAGATCTGGTACCATAAGTGCTAGTCTTCAAGCCATTCAAGCAGCTGGTTCCACTGTGTCTGAACAAATTGCAGCATTGGACCTGTCTGCATTGTCAGAAATTGAGCAAGGTAAGGTTAGAGCTTTACTTATGAGGTATCGTATGGTCTTTGCGGAGGGGGATGATGACTTGGGATGTACAAACCTTATTTCTCATGAAATCCCGTTGTTAGACGATATCCCTGTGCGACAGCGACACCGCCGTATTCCTCCATCAGAGTATGAGGTTGTGAGGGCCCACATTAATCAACTATTAGAGTCTCAGGTAATCAGGGAAAGTTGCAGCCCATATGCGTCTCCAATTGTGCTGGTTAAAAAGAAGGACGGTGGTCTACGCATGTGCGTAGATTACCGTCAGTTGAATGCGAAGACCAGACGGGACGCATTCCCTTTGCCCCGTATTGAAGAGTCGCTGGATGCATTGACAGGGGCCTGTTGGTTTTCAACCTTGGATTTAGCCAGTGGGTATAATCAGGTCCCTGTCATGGAGGGGGACAAGCCGAAGACCGCTTTTTGCACCCCATTTGGTTTGTTTGAATTTAATCGAATGCCGTTTGGTTTGTGCAATGCCCCCTCTACTTTCCAGCGACTCATGGAGCGGCTATTTGGAGACCAGCAGTGTCATTCCTTGTTGTTATATCTAGATGATATTGTGGTGTTCTCTACCTCTATTGCTAAGCATTTGGAGAGGTTGGGTGTTGTTTTAGGTCGTCTTGAGCGGGAGGGGTTGAAGGCCAAGTGGGAGAAATGTGCTTTCCTCCAGAAAGAGGTAAAGTATTTGGGTCACATCATCTCTTCTGGGGGTGTAGCAACGGACCCCAGTAAGATTGATGCTGTTAGTCAGTGGCCCCGTCCCTCTAATGTCACAGAGCTGCGATCCTTTCTGGGATTTTCTAGCTATTACCGGCGGTTTGTAGAGGGATTTGCGAAGTTGGCGGCCCCTCTACATAAGCTGGTAGGAGAATTTGCTGTTGTGAGGGGTAGGAAGGCAGACAGGTGCTTTGGGGGTGCCTGGGATGCGCGATGTCAGGAGAGCTTTGAGGGGTTAAAGGAAAAGCTTACCAGCACCCCAGTACTGGCGTATGCAGACTTTTCTAAACCTTTCATCCTGGAGGTTGATGCTAGTCATCAAGGGTTGGGGGCAGTCCTTTCCCAGGAGCAGGGGGGGAAGGTGAGACCTGTTGCATACGCCAGCCGTAGTCTTAGGCCCTCTGAGCGTAACATGTCCAACTACAGTTCCATGAAGTTGGAGTTTGTTGCGCTCAAGTGGGCCATGACCGAGAAATTTCGTGAATATCTTTTGGGTAGCAAGTGTATGGTATTTACTGATAATAACCCCCTTAGCTACCTGACATCTGCAAAGCTTGGTGCCACAGAACAGCGTTGGGCTGCCCAACTGGCTGCCTTTGATTTCGATATAAAGTATCGCTCTGGTAGGAGTAATAAGAATGCTGATGCATTGTCACGACGGGACCCTTTGGAGCTTAGTGTACTGGATGGGGTGGTTCCAGGCACTGTAGTTCCGGGGTCGCTACGGCAGCTAGTAAGGTTGGATTCTGTAAGGGTCGCGACCCAATGTGTAGTCGCTACGCTGCCGGGCCATACGGTAAGTGAGCTAGGCTCACTACAGGCAGATGACCCTGTTATTCAGGAAGTGTTGCGATTTTGGAGACAGGGCATTCGCCCAAGGCCTGATGAGCGGCAGCAATTGTCTAAGCCAGGGTTGGTGCTGCTTCGCCAGTGGGATCGTTTACTAGAGGAAGAGGGTTTGCTTTATCGCCGGGTTTGTTGTCCTAATGGTAAAGAGGAGCTGTTGCAGTTAGTACTGCCAGCGACCTTGAAGTCAGTAGTGTTGCGGCAGTTGCATGAGCAACATGGACATCAAGGAGTAGAGCGTACGACTGAATTGGTGAGACAGAGGTGTTATTGGCCGGGATTGTCAGCAGATGTGGCTCGTTGGTGCCAGGAGTGTGATCGATGTCAAACGGCCAAGGATAACCAGCCACTTGCCCGGGGTTTTATGGGGCACCTGTTGGCGTCTCGGCCAAATGACATACTGGCAGTTGACTTTACAGTGTTGGAGCCCGCCAATTCGGGTATCGAAAACGTCCTAGTGATGACCGACGTTTTTAGTAAGTATACCTTGGCAGTTCCGACCAGGGACCAACGAGCTGAAACTGTGGCTCAGGCCCTGTTGTCAGAGTGGTTTTATAAATTTGGGGTTCCTGCCCGGTTACTTTCTGACCAGGGTAGGAATTTTGAGTCCCTGCTAATTCACCAGTTATGTGATTTGTATGGGGTGCAAAAGTCCCGCACTACCCCTTACCATCCGGCTGGCAACGGTCAGTGCGAACGTTTTAATCGCACCTTACATAATTTGTTGCGGACTTTACCAGCATCCAGGAAGCGACACTGGGTAGCCTGTCTTCCCCAGGTACTGTTCAGTTATAACACGACCCCTCATCAGGCTACCGGGGAATCGCCGCACTTTCTGATGTTTGGCCAAGAGCCGCGGTTGCCAGTTGACTTCCTGCTAGGGAGAGATCCGCAGCCTAGGGAAGGAAGTGTTCATGATTGGGTCCTGGAGCATCAAACTAGGTTACAGGTAGCCTTTGCAGGTGCACGGGAACGGTTGCAGGTCATGGCAGACAGGCGTAAGGCTCTACATGATCCACAGGTTAAAGATCTACCACTGGTGGAGGGTCAGTTGGTGTACCTTCGTAATTACGGGGTAAGAGGACGCCATAAAATCCAGGACCTGTGGAGCCCAGTGGTTTATCAGGTGGTGAGAGCGCCTAAGGAAGGTGGTGTGGTGTACTCCATTGCGCCAGTGGATGACCTAACGAAGGTAAAGAATGTACACCGTTCACTGTTAAAGAGCCGAGTCCCTGCGGAAATTAGGCCTGTTGACCATGATGCTCCATTTGGTGACCCAGTAGGGGAAGTACCCTTGTTGGCAGAGGAAGGGGAAGATGAAGTAGATATGCTGGCTGTATTGCAAGAGCAGAACCAGGTTGCCGTTGAACCGGAGTTGAGGGGAGGGGTACGTGTAATAACGGGTAGCCCGCAGGAACAGACAGTAGAGGTGACTGAATCGGCCCCGGTGAATGCTTCAGGGGGGAATTTGGTGGTGTCACAGGTGCCCTTATCTGAAGGCCTGGTTAGTGTTGAGGAGCCTGTGTTGCGTAGGACTGGACGTGTAACTGCAGGCCAGCATTCGAATCCACACCACCTCCCTCGGCTGGTAGGAGAGGTAAGGGAAGCCTCTTTTCAGCATATGGGAGGTACGGTGGTAGGCCTTTTTAGGCCTTGGGATTAAGGAATTGTGGCCTTGTCTTTGGATCGTCGGGGCGACGATCCAAGGGGGAGGGGATAGATTGTAGTGGCTCGAATGGCAGTATGATATCATTTATTAGTCGCCACGCCCTTTGTATGGGTTAACCAATGATATGCTCCCTGGGAGCGTATAAAAACGAGACGCTATGGCGTTCCTAGGGGCCTGGGTACTGTCTCTGCCATTCTGTCCGAGGACCGCCTCTTCCGGTTGGTGAGCGCTTCTTGTGGAGTTGGACGCGGTAGCTGGCTAGTGGCTGCTACCTCTTATAGTGGACTTCTCGTACTTCATTGATTGGTCGCTGCTTGTTATCTGTATGGATTTACAACTGTAGTACAATATCTGGTCTCGTGCTGTGGCAGGACAATGCCTCCTGTTGTGTGATCACTCTGTTAGATCAAAGGCTGTGGCCATAAAACGAAGGAGCAGTTGGCATTTTAGATAACTCTTGGGGCAACATTTTTTCGATGCTGCTGTCTTGTTCGCACTACATCGTCTGGGTCTTGCGTTGCTGCTGGACTCTTTTTGTTTGTGTGTGTGTGTGTGGGTGTTTGCGTGTATTTTGATTGTCATATCATTTTGTCGGTTTAGTTTTGTTTCTTGGTTTTGTTTATACTGTGTTGTATTTGATTTTGTGTAATATTTGAGTTAATTGATATTGAATGCCAAGTGAAGGTTAATGTGAATTACATTTAAACTCTTCAGTGATGTTGTTAAATCTAAGTTTGACGACCAGCTTGTAGTAAGATCATTTACAGGGCCGCAAGGTTTTCTGGCCTGTGTGTAGAAGCTGGTTATTCATTTCTTTTATTTGTTTACTTATTTGATTAACTATTTCCTGAGTCATTTATTTGGGTTTTTAGGGTTTTTTTCCTTTGTTTAGTGATTTCTATTTAAAGTGTCATTTGGTGATGTCTAGTTTTTGTTGCAGGAGCTGAGGTTCAGGGCGGGCAGCTGGTAGTCTTTATGCGGTGGAGGGTTCCCTGTCACTGAGTGCTGTGTGCTGTGCTTGATTTCTGCATGTGTGTATGGTGAGATATTGTGCACCTGGTAATAGAATTTGCAATTATAGGAGCCCTAGGCTCAGTTGCTGCCTTCCCTGACCCGGGTAAACCTTACTTGTTGTTTAGTGAATGTGTTGGATGTTTTGTTTTTTTTAACCCTTTCTTATTGATTGTATTAAATAAAGTTTTGCACTTTTGATATCCACGTCTTGGGTCCTTTTTGCACTATCGAACCTGTTTGTTCCTTTGTGGGTAGTTATTAGTTTCCCTTGTAATAGGGTGGCGTAGTCTGCTACATTTAGATTCTGCTGAAACTTGCCTTATACCTTCCCGCCACACTAGCACAGAAGGAGGAACATCGTTAGGTGTTCCTGCGATGCCTGTTTCTGATGACGAAGGGCTGGATCCTGGTGAATCAGTTACACAAGGTTGTTTAGCCAATACTGAAGCCCTTAGGAATTTAGGGGTGATGTTGAAGCATCTTTCTGATGTTCAACGGTTGGATATGTCTGTTTTAATAAATGACTATGTGTTTCTTTTTCCTGATACTCCTACACAAACGACCCTAATTGAACATGATATTGAGGTGGGGGACGCTAAACCTGTTTGTCAGCATTACTATCGCGTTCCTTTAGAGAAAAAGCGACAGTTGGAAACTGAGATTGCATATTTGCTGGAAAATGGTTTGGCTGAGCCTTCTTTTTAAAGTTGGGCGTCTCCGTGTATTCTGGTAAAAAAAGCTGATGGCTCCCATCGATTTTGTACAGACTATAGGAAGGTAAACTCATTAACTAAACCTGACTCTTACCCTTTGCCTCGAATTGAGGATTGCATTGATCAAGTTGGGTCTGCCACCTATGTTAGCAAATTTGATTTGCTGAAGGGTTATTGGCAGGTGCCGTTAACATCTAGAGCTCAAGAGATCTCTGCATTTGTCATTCCGTCAGGCCTATTTTCTTATAAGGTCATGAGTTTTGGCCTAAGAAATGCCCCAGCTACGTTCCAACGGTTAATGAATAGAGTTATTGCAGGTTTGGAGGGTTGTGCAGTTTACTTAGACGATGTAATCGTCTATAGTGACACTTGGTTGGAACATAAATGTCGGATTAGAGCTTTGTTTGATCGTCTTACTGCAGCTAACCTTACGGTAAATTTGAGTAAATGTGAGTTTGCTAAGGCCACCATAACTTACCTTGGAAAAGTAGTGGGTCAAGGTCATGTACGTCCTGTTCGAGCTAAAGTGACCGCAATTGATCAATTTCCTATTCCTAGTACAAAAAAGGAATTAATGAGGTTTCTTGGGATGGTTGGTTTTTATAGGGGGTTCTGTCAGAATTTTTCTACTGTGGCAGCTCCTATTACCAACCTTCTAAGAGAGAAAATCAAATTTGAGTGGACCTTGGTGTGTCAGAGAGCATTTGAGGATGTTAAATCGCTCCTCACGGTGTCCCCAGTGTTAGTTGCACCAAGTCTGAATAAAGCTTTCAAATTACAGGTTGACGCTAGCAATGTGGGAGCGGGAGCGGGAGCTGTTTTATTGCAGACCTCAGAAGATGAGGTTGATTGTGTGGTCGGGTATTTCTCTAGAAAGTTTAATTCCTATCAACTTAACTATTCAGTTATTGAGAAAGAGGCCCTAGCTTTGATCTGGGCACTGAATCATTTTGAGGTTTATGTGGGTTCAGGTGGAGGGCCGTTGGTGGTTTATACTGACCATAATCCTCTAACATTTCTACATTCTTTACAGAACCCAAACCAGCGACTCATGAGATGGTGTATCTTTCTACAAGGGTATCATCTGGATATAAGACATATTAAGGGAACCGACAATGTGATTGCGGATGCTCTATCACGAGTATAATGCGTGTTATTGCAATGTTTTTTGCTTTTCCTTTTCTAGTTTTCTCTCTCCATCTTATCTCTTTTCCTAGGCATCGAAGGTTGAGGAGTGTTATGGGGGGAGGAGATGAGTGGATTCTGGAAGATGCTGATATCGTTGTTATTTGGGAGTATATGTATTGGAGAGTTGTGTGTGTTTAGTAGGTGTGCATCCCAGTTTAGTTAGTGGGGGGTTTTTTGTTGGGGACTTTTTTGTTTTGTGTTTTTTTGTTTTGGGTGGTAATTCTGAGTGTTGGTACACTTCAGTATTCTACAGCAGTCCTGATTATGGGCTTGTTGTCGATGCTGAGTTTAGTGTTTAAAAGCCGCCCCGAGCTTGGCAAGCCACTGAAGACTAGATAGGTGTAAGGGAGTGAGTGATGTTAGTTAGGAGGTTGGGATGTACACTATTTTGAATTATTTTTGTTTTGATGATTGTATGAGAGTTTTTTTTAAGGGGGGGTGTGTGACGTGCTCCTCTGTCCGTTCTGCTTTAGCCAGCTGTGGGGCGGGACTTTTGGGGTAATTATCATGGGAAACACCTGCAAAGAGGTTTAAAAGAGTTTTTTGGACTTCTGACCTGGGGGGGGGGGGGGGGGGGGGGGGGGGGTCGGGTTCTCTCTGTGACCCTCTTTGGTTTTTTTTGTTATGTTGGGTTGTTCTGTTGTGATTATTTGTTGACTTTATGCAGTAGTTTAGTTTGGGATTTATGTTTTACGGGCCTGTTGGTTATGTTGGATTGTGATTGTTAACTTGCGTTAATTTAGTTTTATTTCTATTATGATTTGTAATTTTTATTTTTGTAAATAAACATTGGTTAATTTATATTGCGTTCTCGTTGCCTCCCTTATTTGTCGCGGCTCTGAGCCGGCCGTGACATTATTTTAAATGAAAGTCTCATGTGTATTTGTGGTTGCACGCTGAAGAGGCCAATCACAGCCATATCTGTAGAGCATATGAACGCAATGACCAATCGGAGGAGTTAGATTAGAAACCCGCTAAAAACAGCAACATGACTGACAACAGTTTATCTAATAACATGTACGAAATGTTCAAATCAAAATGTAAAAAATTTCATAAAATGGTAAACCTCACATTTCAGCCTTTAAATAAATAAAGGGTTAAGTCAAAATGATAACTGATAAATAAAATATTATATGTATTTTATCTGCTCAATAAATAAAGATATCTTATCGAAATTGTTAAAATGTGCAGAATCCACATGAGCTGGTTTTTCATCAACTGGTCAAAATTTACAACAGGGCATGAAAATTCGGTCTGTTTTTTTTTTTATTTTATTTTTTGACCAGACAAAAACTGCACACAGGCTGAATGTAACTGTAACTTGCTGTAAATCCACTCTCTGCCACTAGGTGGCGCTTATGAAAAAGCAGAATTACAGCAGTTTCCCTGTAACATCCATGGACAAAGCAGCATTGCGGTTAAGAAGACTACTTTATTAGGTATTATATTGAGAAAGGATGAAAACAAAATGCCATCGAATCTTTTCTGAAGACAGTCAGAACCTTCAGAGGTACATTCATTCATTCATTCATTCATTCATTCAACAACATCTTAAAAAAACATTCTAGGTGATAAGAGAACAATGTCTGAAAACCGAGACAAAATATGAGGAAAAAGAAACCAGCATAGTCATGCCAGTCAAACAAGTCGGTGAAGGAACCAAACCTGAAACACAAAGAAACCTGTATACACAAACTACGGTGCTGAGACCATTAGGTTTTTTCTGGAGTTCCCAACATTACTGAAAGTGAAAGAATGATCTTACAGACAAATATTAAGAAAGTGAAAGTGTGAAATATACAGTTTGCTGACTACAGAGTACATTTACATGCAAAGATCTTCATGCAGGTGCAATAGGTTTGGTGCATAAAAAGAAAAGTCGAATTGTTGACTTGGTGCACAATTCAGTTCACTACTTTTTAAAATGATTTGCACGGTTTTACAGATTTGCAAAAGTATTATAAAACAAATGCTCTTTAGAAAATATACATCAAAAATGCACTTTTAAAACAAACAAAACATATTATTCTTTATGCAAAATAGTAAACTGTTGTATTTATCTTTATCTTTAAAATTTATAAATAAGTTTGCTTATGCAAGTTCAGCAGAAGTATACTGCATTGTGAAACATATCAAGACTCAGTTTACAGTTTTGAAAATGGAAGCATCAACAAAACTACTACTATATAGGTGTTTGTTGAGAGAGAATGAAGGCTGCTGAATGTTACATTATTTACATATGATGAGTTTTAACTCAATAGAAAGCAGACAAATAAATGTTTCAATTATTTACTTGCTTGATCAACACAGGTTGAATTTGCAAATAATTGAATCTTAATTTAAAGATTTAGGCAATGACTAGACTATACACAAATACTAATGTCCGATTATTTTTGAAAATATTGGATTATTCTTTATCAATGTAAAATGCAAACACATTTTTTAATTGGTCAAACAATAAAACAAAATGAACTGAATTGAGAAACAAATAATGTTATTTCATCAAGGCCCTCAGAATTACATGTTAAGTTTATAGTTTCAATATATAATGTGTTTTATTAACCCTAGAATGCCATAAGACAATGTTCACACACATTACTCATACCAGAATAATTGGGTGGGTTAGCTACACTATGCAACATGTTCTGATTAAATAAATAAATACATACACACATACATAGATAACAATTAACTATATCATGAACTGAATATTTAAGGCGGCCAATTTGCTTGTTTGTATTCCCAGTTTCTGACTGTTGATTCAGTACTGTGCAGTACATCAACATCATATGTCCTAATACTTAAAAAATAGCACATGCAGTAAATAAAAATATAAATACAAAATATATTGATAAATATAAATATAACTGCAATAATAATGCATGGAACATGGACTAAACAACAAAAACCTTAATATACATAACTGATAACAAAAATGAAGAAACACAATTGCTGAAATGAAATAGTATCAAATGTGAAGTGTCACCCAGGGATTTCTGGCAATGTAGTTTACTGTGAAATTACATGAAATGTAATCTCATCTATCCAATTTTCCCCATATATAGCCAAACAAGGTTTTTATTGCAGGATTTTTTCCAGTCTTTTAAAATTAAAAAACAGTCCAAGAGTGCACATTAATTAGGCCAAAAAAGCTCAATGTGGGTGCTCTACCACACAAGAATATGGACGAAAACCTCAAAGTAGGCACACCACAGGTCCAGAGATATAGAGGTATTTAATTATGTTCTTACCACAGGTGACGTTTCGAGCTTAAACACTCTTCACCAGACAATGAACATACATGACAACGCCCTTATATACACAACACTAAATCACATGATTGCCCACATGACCAAAAAAAATTTAAATAAAAAAATTAAATTAGGGCAATCAACAAATCATGTAAGAAAAGGGCAAAAAGCATATCACATAAAGGTAAAAACAGCAATAAACTGCGGGCGGGAGATCGTTTTCCTATTTACCGCCCAAACTCTGGAACAATCTACCTAACACTGTTCAGGAAGCAGACACACTCTGTCAGTTTAAATCTAGATTAAAGAATCAATCAATTCTCAATCGAAGTTGGGTAAGATACATCCTATGCATAAATGTATTGTTCTGTTCAGCTGTTTTGTTACAAGAAAATAAAGTGAAAATATTCTGACATATAGTCCTCCACTGTTCTTCTCTGAAGTTACACCCTAGATCCCTTTGCCACACATTTTTAAGTGAGACCAGAGAATAATTATGATAGTCTAACAGTGCTGAGTATATCTCAGAAATCCTTCCTTTCAAAATGTGGGAATTCATCAAAATCTCCTCTATCCTGGACCACTCGAGAGATATTCGTCCTGCCTTTTTAAGAGTAGTTATCAAATGACATATTTGAAGGTATTTATAAAACTCCTGTCTTGGAATCTGGAACTCTAAAGAAGTCTTGAAACTGACATATACCATATTTTTTTCCACTTTATAAGCAGAGATTTTCCAAGTGAGGATGGTAGGTCTGGTTTGGAGGACAGAGGAGCCAACATAGAGATTTTAGCAGAACAACTACAAAACTTTTTTACATCTTGTCAGGCCCGAAGAATGTTGTAAACAACATAAATACAATACTTTCCGTGACAAGAACTTATGTTGTTAATAAAAGGTAAAGGTGTCAGGGGAGTAGGGGAACAGAGGTCTTCTTCAATATCTGTCCAGTGAGCAGTTCTAGCCAATCATACCTTTTATCTGAGCAGCCCAAAAATACAACTGAAGATCAGGAAGACCCAGTCCTCCCTTCTCTTTAGTTTTAGTTAGTGTTTTAAAAGATATTCTAGGTGCTGAGTTCTTCCAGATTAAGGATTTAAAAAAAAACAAAAAAAAAAAAACAACTTTATTCAGGAAACAGGGCAGCGACTGAAATAAAAAATTAAGTCTTGGTAATATATTCATTTTTATTACGTTGATTCTTCCAAGCAATGAGATAGGGAGCAAATTCCAGTGTTCCAAATCTTCCTTAATCTTTTTAAGAAGTGGGTTTAAGAAGTTCATGCAAAATAAGTCTTTGAGTTTGAGAGATACATTCACCCCTTAGATACTGAAATCCAGTCTGAGCCCAGGAGAAGGGCGAAATGCTCTTTAATTTACAAGAGATTGGCATATTTATTAAGAAGGCATTGGACTTAGATACATTTATTCTGTAACCTGATATACTCCCAAATTCCTTTATAAGGTCTAACACCACCGGTATTGAACTTTCTGGATTGGTCAAATACAGATTTATATCATCAGCATACAGTGAAATCCTGTTTTCCATTTGCCCAATGCCAAAATACTTATGTAAAATGTATTCTTACTATTCCAAAAATATTTTGTAATGTATAATTCTATTTATTATTTGATTATTTAAATCTCCGGTTAAAAATAGGAAAATACGCACTAGTTGTATATAATTGTATGCAATATATATCTGTTTATAATACACATTTTAAAATTATTGCTGCTGCTGCCATAATAAAGACCCATTTTGATTGTTTACGTGCTTTTCTTGTCTTTCTGCTCCCTGTCGCTGTGGTGGAGCAGTTATGAATTTTAAATACTTTCCAGCATTTCAGAAATAAATAAATATGTATGCAAATTACACCGAAGTACAACGGTTACCGGGAGTGCTCAAAAAGGGTGTAAACGCTGAATTTTGAATCGATTTCTTCTCGTAAACTCAGAGATGTGGATTCGGATGGCAATTAAATTACCACATGACCTTGTTGTTTGTCAAAAAACAGTAACTTTTCACCTGTTTTTTTTTTTCTTTAGTCAAGTAGAGAGGTAAGATTGTCTTTTATTTTGTTCAGCCAGGGAAGTTGTTTTGTTATAACCTTTAGAAAGTTGATTAACTGCCCTGATATTGTATATTTTCAATATATATATTATTTTGGTCTATGTTAAGCCCTTAATAAAATGCTTAAGTATATTTCTGGTATTTGGTATTCTTTTATATTATGGTGTTAAATAGAGGGTTTTGTGTGAACCTTTATGGGAAGTGTCAATGTGAAAGTGATAAGAGTTTGGACAGAGGAAAAGGAGATTTCTTAACGTTCACTTATTTAATCACATCTTTTAACTTCGTTACTTCCGCTCTGTAACCCCTAGACTAAAGAAATGATCGTAACCGTATACTTTTCTTAAAATATGAAATTAAACCATCAACTTTTGAAACCTTACATTTTGTACTATTACATATAACGCATTTAATGTTTATATTGTTGTATACTGTGATACCTTCTTATGGCAATAAAAGAAAAAAGTGAAAAAGTTGTCCTTGAATCGGCCTGTTTACTCTCTCAGTGTGCTGTACTGTATGTGTATCACATCTGTATCACATCTGTTTGACTGCCCAACACCCTTAAACATAATCCATATACTGTCAAATTTGTTCTGTGTATTTTGTGTTTCAGCAATATAACTGCTTTACTGAAGCATGACTGACCTCTGATGGCGTTATTTTGCATCATTCACCTTTCATTTTAAGGCCATTCCCTTCCCTGTCAAACGAGGCCTGAGGGAGAGACGGGCCGTTTCTCAATATGCATTCTTGTACTTGTGTTCTTGTGGACTTGTGAAACATCATCAGACGTTGCCCAAGTACTGTTCCAATTCAAAGTCCACATCTAGCCAAGTTCAAATCCCCGGATGTGTTCTTGCTCCGCCCCTTTTATCGAGGATGCATCAAGAGGTGACTTGTGCGAACTTGAGGCAGCCAGATATCCCAGAATGCAATTTGCACCAACCAGTGAGCATTAATGGCAGGAGAAAACCTGCATAATTAAAAAAAATATTACTGTTATTGTGTCACAAAATGTAACTTTAAGAGTATGCAGTTGTTTAAAACTCAAATCTGCGTTTTTTTCTTTATAAAGATATTTGAAAATTTGCTTTGCTGATTTTGGAGATGTGAGCTCCAGGCGATCAGCGGGCACTCAATGCTCAAGCATCCCGCCGAGAGCAGTCTTACCTCGGCTAGTCCTTCTCTCTGATGTCTCTGTAGTGGTTAAACATGAGCTAAAAAACATTTTGGGTACATCTACAGGTAATCTTTGGTCTCATGAATTTATTATTTGTTACAGGTCATCTAGTTTTGCTAGAGCGCAATGTTTCATAACTTTATATATTTACTTATTCTTAGTAACTGTTATTATTTTTGTCTTTATTTACAATTACATAAGTCTCTTATACTTTATACTTATACTTTCATAATGGCTAATATTGTTTATTAAAACTGACGTTGTGCTTTGTCATATTTTATTTTATTATACATACAGGGAAGATAATCAGAGTATTATGTGGAAATATTGCCTAAACCACATATTAATGTTTTATATTTAAAAAAAAAAATGAAAATGAAAAGAGAGTTGTAGCCTATTTTCTATTCTGTTTTGTTAAGTATAGCATACATAGAGTAAAGTAAATGAAAAGAGGCAGTGATGTTTGATATATTTCATTTTGTCGTAATGTGTGTAGGCTACACCTTACATGAACCACATGTTAATAGCCTATGCTTAAATGAAAATGAAAAGAGGGAGTGGTGTTTGATATTATATTTATTTTATTGTAATGTGTGTACGTGTTGCATTTTTGTGGCTATTAACATGTTGAAATGATGTACGCGCACATGCGTATGGAAGTCCACAGTTTCCAAAGTGCAGAGGGAATATTATTTAAACGTTTTCCTCTTCAGGTATAGTAATGAATGTTCAGTGAGTTATAATGAAGAAAAGACTAATGGTTAAATTAGGCAATTCAGTACCAACTTTGTATGTTTTCACAGTTTTCACAAAATTAGATAAATAAAAACAGCCCACATATTCCTTTGAATCACGTCACTGACTGAACTGGTATTACTGGAAAAAACAGAGCAGGAAAGACGTTTCTATTATTGTCGTGATATTTCACAAATGATTCAAGAGCTTTGTCGTGAGAACTCCTCAACGATATGGTCTCAGATGGTGTAAGTATATTATAAATGCATGCTCTCTCAGAAAAAAAAAGTTTGGAAAAATACTTCAGGAATACATTTTTAAAACAAGCTAAATATACTCTTCTTTATGTGAAGTATCTTTTGTTGTATTTCTTTTTCTTTCTTTCTTGGACTTTGCAAGCTACTTGAGCAGACGTTGAATTGGTATCTATTATGGATTTCTTTTTTGTAAATTGTGAAAAAATGTCAAGACTGAATTTCCAGAGTTTTGAAAAGGGTTAAAAATATCACTACACACGCTGAAAAACTATACATTCTTTATATTTGAGGAGATTCAACTCAACAGACCAAATCAGCAACAGTATACATGTTTTGATTTATGTGACTAATTTACTTCCTGGATTCACTTGTAACACGGATTGAATTTTGCTGAATCTTTAAATCAAAGAATTAAGCAACGTGATCTACTACTCAAAATACACTAAGAAGGGAAACTTGTTTTATTAGTAGATAAAGAACCTCAGAATTATACACAAAAGAAGACATTTTGACAAAATGTTGCATTCCTGGGATGTATGTTTTATATTAATATTCATTGTTAAAGTGTGTTATCCTGCCACTTTGGGTGTGGTTATATTTCCCCCTGTGTGTGCACTCTCTCTCCCTCTCGCTCACTCTCTGATTGCTTGGCAGTTGCCCACAGGTGATGCTCATCAGAGAGCGTGCTGCTTCAAAAGAGCAGAGTGAACACTGCTTAGAGAGGTTCACATGTCCCCTGCTTGTGTTGGGTGCTTCTTTCAAAGTCTTTATCAGGGGTGCGTTTCCCAAAAGCAACTATGGTCACAAGTTACGTCGTTACCAATAGAGTTCAATGGGACTTACCACCATAGTTAGCTAACGATCCTTTTGGGAAATGCACCCCTGTTGAATGTGGTGCAAACTTGAACCTTTTTCTGTTGTTCGATAACCCTTGAATGCTAAGGTGTATTCCTGTTGACTGGCCGTGTTGTGCTGAATCTACAAGTGATAATTTTTATTTACTTTCTTTGTTAAGGTATCAAAAGGTATTGTAACTTGTCTTGTTTATTTGATTTATGGTTAGATTAGAAGCTGTAGGGAGAGGGTGCCATTTTATTTTGCATTCTTGTTTATCCCTGTTTTTGGTTAGTGAGGGAGTTGAGGAAAGCTTTTGTTGTTGATTTCTTTTCTTTTCTTTTACCTGGATAGGTTATTTAGTACTCCTCCGCATTTTATTGATTTCTTCTTTATAAGTTTTAGTTAACCTGTTACTCCCACTCCCAACCCTAGACTGGGGAACGGGAATGTACAAAATATATATATTTTTTGGTCTATAACAATGATTGTCAATGGAGCAAAATGTTATTTGGTTTCCAACATTCTTTAAAAACCTTACTGTGTATTCCACAGGGCAAATAAAGTTACAGTTTTGGAACGACATAAAAGAAAGTAAATGAAATCATAATTTTCATTTTTGGATGGACTAACATTTGAACCCCAGCAACAATGAATTCACCCAGAAACCGCGGACAGCGCAGCAGCAGCATGAATGAAGGTCCCAATATACAGTAAGATAATGTTCTTATGGATTATTCGAATAATTGGGGTTTTAAACAAAAAAAGAGATTGTTGTATTAAGGCTGGGAGTATATGTTGAACTTTTTTTTTTTACATACTGCCAAGTATGGTGACCCATACTCAGAATTCGTGCTCTGCATTTAACCCATCCAACGTGCACACACACAGCAGTGAACACACACACACACACACCATGAACACACACACCCGGAGCAGTGGGCAGCCATTTATGCTGCGGCGCCCGGGGAGCAGTTGGGGGTTCGGTGTCTTGCTCAAGGGCACCTCAGTCGTGGTATTGAGGGTGGAGAGAGTACTGGACATTCACTCCCCCCACCTACAATTCCTGCCGGCCCGAGACTCGAACCCGCAACCTTTGGATTACGAGTCCGACTCTCTAACCATTAGGCCATGACTTCCAACTTGTACATGCTGACTATATTTGGAGGGACTTCTTGGTTCTAATTCTTTTCTAATGTTCATGCACAAAAACTATGAATTAGATGTTTACATTTTACATAATCACGAAATGGTTATTGGGTATTTAGACTTAGTTTCTTGTTACATTTTTGCCTCTATTTGAATTTTACAGAAAGCCAAAGCTTCTACCACGCAGACTATCTCTGCTTCAAAGAGGTTCTCCAAAACGATTCCGTCTGCACACAGAGAAGAAAGTTCTTGATGAAAATGGAAAAGTTAGAAAATGGACTTATAAGAAAAAAGACAGCAGTAAACCAAACAAAATTGTTCTGCTGGTGGGAGAGACTGGCACTGGTAAGACGACTCTCATCAACACCATGGTTAACTATTTACTGGGAGTGAAGTTTGAGGATGAAATATGGTATGAAATCACAGAAGAAGCAGCCAGAGACCAATCAGAATCCCAAACCTCTGAAATCACCATGTATGAGGTCTTTCCTGTGAAGAGTCCCTTGTCTCTCACCATCATTGATACTCCAGGATACGGAGACACTAGAGGACTGGACAAAGATCTGGAAGTTGCTGAGAATTTAGCCACTCTGTTTCAGAGCAATGATGGAGTTCGTGAAGTTGACGCTGTGTGTTTTGTGACTCAAGCGTCTAAGAATCGTCTCTCAGACAGACAGCATTACGTTATCAGTTCAATTCTGTCTTTGTTTGGAAAAGACATTGTGGACAACATTGTGTTTTTAATCACACACTCTGATGGTCTGCCACCCCAAAATGTCCTCGGTGCCATTAAAAAAGCTAAAATCCCCTGCAGACGAGACAAACGTGGCCAACCTGTTCATTTCTTATTCAACAACCGGCAGGCTGATGATCGTCACACTAGAGAACGTCTTATTCGTGCACAAAAAGATGCCTGGGAAGACAGCATGGAAGATATGAAGCAATTCTTTCAGTCTCTGAATGAAATGAAGAGAAGAAGTTTAGAGTTGACTTCAGATGTCCTGATTGAGCGCATTAGATTTGAAGCGTACATCTGCAACTTACAGCTGCGAGTTCAAGAGAAAGAGCTGAAAAAGTCTGAAAAATGTCAGATTCAGGAGGCAATGATGCAAAACAAGGAAAAGGTTGAGGAAAGTATAAACTTTACTATTAAAGTAAAAAAGACAGAAAAAATGAAGGTTCCCATTGAGAGCAAATCATGGAAACACAGAAAGGCGACGACCTGCACCGTCTGTCAGGAAAACTGTCATGAGTTTGACTGCTGGTGGAGTTCAAATCCCAGCAAATGTGAAGTCATGAAAAAAGGCTTCTGCACCGTGTGTTCAGGGAGGTGTCACCACAGCAAACACGTCAAAGAGAACAAAAAATACGTTGTTAGAAACTCCAGCATGCATTTGGAATTTGATTCCATAAAAAAGGAATATGAAAAATCTCAAGATCAAACCAAAACTTTTTTAATTTTAATGCAACATCTTGAGAAAGATCTCAAAGAGATTGAGGACCATAAGTCAATTCTTCTGACCGAAGCTTACCAGACCATCAAGCATCTGTCTCAGATCGCATTAAAACCAGACTCTGCCTTCACTCTTCAGCATCTCGACTTCTTCATCCCCAGAGTGAGAGAGGCTGGGAAAGAAAACTGGTTCCAAGAGCTGGAGGAAATGAGGAGACAAGCTGAAACTGAAGAAGTGAATAAAGATGCTCTGAGTTATCTTAAAGCTGGTCTGGCAAAACTTTTTCTGACCGGGGAGTGATTGAATCCAGACCTTTTATAAACCAGAGGATGCCTGATGATTTCAGTCCCTGGGTTACACCAAACTAATTTCAACTATTTTTGTAATATGAAGATTACATGAAAAATGGGTAACACTTTATAAAAATGTTCAGTTGTAAGTGATTTTTAAGTGATTAGTTAATGATGAATTAATCATTTACAAAACATTTATAAGCAATTAATAAGTGATAGGCTAATAATTTGTGTATGTTTTGTTAATTAATTTACAAGTCATTTACAAGTAATTAGTTTATGATGAACTAATCATTTACAAAACATGACTATACATTCACAAATGATTAACAAATCTGTCATAAGTTATCTTTAAAAAATAGCCTCATGAAATAATCAAACAGATCCTTAATGGTTAATAGTTTAGTATATATAGTAATATATTATTAATCACTTATAAATCATTGAAATGTCAACATTGTACTATTATCTCAATAAACATAAATCATTTACAAACCTTTCTATTATTTATGAATGTTCTATTAGTATATCTTTCTTTCTTTCTTTCTTTCTTTCTTTCTTTCTCTTATGAAAGTTAGTTGAGCAGAAGTAGACCTAATATCTATCTGGCTTTCTTTTTTGAAATTTGTAAAATTATGAAAAATGAAAAGCTTGAATTTCTCGAGTTTTGAAAACATAAATTTTCACTACAGAGTCAAATTTTACATATTACATTACACTATACATTTCAGGAGATTCTACTCAGAGAAAATAGTTAAACAGTTTAAAGGTTTTTATATGTGACTCATTTATGGTTTCCAGTTGTGTGTGTGTAAATATATATACAAGATTCAAGATTATTATTCGTCACATACACAATTATACAGAGTATGACCAGCAGTGAAATGTAGGTCAGGTCCGCTCCAAGGACAGTGCAATTATAAAGTATACAAATATTAAGAAAAAGAAAAGTAGAACAAATAAAATAATAAAATAAATGAAAAGATAAAAAATATAAATATAAATATAAATGTGCAGGTCAGTATGTTGTTGACTTAAATAGTAATAAAGAGGAATGTGCAAAAATAATGTGCAAAAAAGTTGTACAGGGTATTAAAATAGCAGCAACATGAGGTAGAGAAAAATTATGAATAGCTTATTGATATGGTGATATTAATATGGAGTCATGTGATGTTATGACACAGAGTTAGAGTTTAGGAGCCTGATGGCCTGGGGGAAGAAGCTCCTCCTAAGTCTCTCAGTTTTTGCCATCAGGCTACGGAAGCGCTTTCCAGATGGAAGCAAAGTGAATAGACGGTTACCAGGGTGAGTCCTTGAAGATTTTAACAGCTCTATTTTTGCAGCGTTTGAGGTAGATGTCCTGCAGAGAGGGGAGAGCAGACCCTGAGATGCGCTCAGCTAAGCACACAACTCTCTGTAGTGCTTTGCAGTCCTGATTGGAGCTGTTTCCATACCACACTGAGATGCACTGAGTCAATACACTTTCTATGGTCCATGAATAGAAAGTTTTCAGGATTGCTGGTGAGACTCTGAACTTCCTCAGCTGTCGCAGATGATACAGTCTTTGCCTGGCTTTCTTAACCTGTGTTTGGATGTGTGTAGTCCAAGTCAGGTTCTCGGAGATGTTTACACCGAGGTACTTGAAGCTGCTCACCCTCTCCACAGGGGTCCCACTGATCATAAGAGGAGTGTAGGGCTGCTGCTGTCTCTTCCTAAAGTCCATGATCAGCTCTTTAGTTTTGCTCACATTCAGAGAGAGAGAGTTGTCCTTGCACCATGATGTGAGACTCTCTACCTCGTCCAAGTATGCGGTCTCATCGTTGTTGGAGATGAGGCCCAGAGCCACAGTATCATCAGCGAATTTGACAATAGATGTGGAGCTGTGAGAGGACACGCAGTCATGCGTGTAGAGAGAGTAGAGCAGGGGACTCAGGACACAGCCCTGTGGGGCTCCTACGTTCAGAGTGATGGAGTTTGAGGTGAACTGGCCAACTTTCACCACTTGAGGTCTGCCGGTGAGGAAGTCTTGAATCCAGTCACAGAGTGAGGAGTTTAGGCTGAGGTCAGTGAGTTTAGAAGCCAGCTTGATGGGGACTATAGTGTTGAAAGCTGAGCTATAGTCAATGAATAGCAGCCTTACATAATTCCCATACAAATAAAAATACAAACACAAACAACCTGTAACCAGAAGGTTTGTAAAACATTTACAACTGATGAGTAGTTTACACTTTAGATTAGGGGATTAGTTTAATTAGTAATAATTAGATTAGTAAATGATTTATTATGTTTATTGAGATAATAGTACAATGTTGACATTTCAATGATTTATAAGTGATTAATAATATATTAATATATTAACTAGTAACCTAACTAAACTATTAACCATTAAGGATCTGTTTGATTATTTCATGATGCTATTTTTTAAAGATAATTTATGACAGATTTGTAAATCATTCGCATATTACTTTTGTGAATGTATAGTCATGTTTTGTAAATGATTAGTTCATCATCATCTAATCACTTGTAAATGATTTATAACTTAATCTACAAAACACAGTTAAAAGTATTAGCATATCACTTATTAATCATCTATGAATGCATAGTCATGTTTTGTTTACTTGTAAATTAATTAACAAAACATACACAAATTGTTAGCATGTCAGTTATTAAAAGCTTATGAATGTTTTGTCAATGAATCGTTCATCATTAACTAATCACTTATAAATTACTTATAACTGAATGTTATTATAAAGTGTTACCAATATAATATATGGGTTTCACTTTCTGAAATGAGTGACCTTTAAATATTGACCTTTTTCACGATCTTCTAATTTTTTGAGATGTACCTATAAGTGCTGCTGAAGTAGAGAAACAAACTCACAGCCTTTAAAGATGTGTATTGAAATAGAAATATACAGACACAAATAAAGTTCAATAAAATAAACAGTTAAATGCACTGTAAAAAAAATAAATTATATATTATATATATATATATATATATATATATATATATATATATATATATAAATAATAATCTGTAAAATTTAACGGGAAAAAAGGCAGCTGGGGTTGCCAAAATATTGCCATAAAAATATGGTAGCAACATTTTAGATTTTACAGGTTTAACTTGCATGTATATTAAAAAAATAATATTTTATTAACTGATATAATGCTAATATGCCAACCTACTGAGGTTCTGAAATCTGTTTTGTACTTTTGTAATATGCTTGATAACCACCAAAAGCAGGGGATGATAAGAAAGTCACATGATGGACCAAAGCCCATCACAAGCAGCTTTTCCATAAGCTGAGAAAGAAAACATTACTATAGAAGGTGCACAATGTCATTCACACAAATATTAAACACCATCATGGAAACTAAAATAGCAACATTATATTTAGCAACATTATATGCAACATACAAAGCAGAAACATTTATTTCAATGACAAACATCAAATGTGAAATGCAACGCACAGATTTCTGGGAATGTACATTTATTTTGTTGGTTTTTTTCACTGTAAATTATATGTTCTTTTTCACATCCAAAAACTGTATTTAACAGTGAAATTACATGAAATGTCCATTACAGTTTTGTTTGTTTTGTTTTGTTTTATTGTATATGGTAAGGGAATTTACCGTAACCAATTAATAGGTTTTTACTGTAGCATTTTGTCAGTTTTACAGTTAAAATCCTTCTTATTATTATTATTGTTTTACAGTGTGTGTATTTTAGATGATTTCTTTCCTCTAGTCTGAAACAATGCTTTATGAAAAACCACTACAGGCAACCTTTTTGCCTGTAGTGTCTTGCCTTAAGGTACAACATACAATGCTGTCAAACAGTACATCTTTTTGACAGAGAGTCACAGTCCCCGCCGTAATCAGCAATCACCGGATCCCGGTCACCTGAGTTTTGATCACCTGCACACCCAGACCCTCATCAGCACTCCTATAAACTCCACACACTCTCTGACACTCATCGTCTGGTCTACGGTTCACTATAACGAATGGTACCTGACTCTGTCTGTATGCACTTACCTGTGTTTACTTGCCTCATAGAATCTCCAGGGAATGTTCCAGGACTCGTTTACTCCAGCGATTCCCCTGTGATTTTCCAGCGTTGACTCCTGCTCTCCTGAGCACTCGGATTTCACTCAATTCAATTGAAGTTTATTTGTATAGCGCTTTTTACGATACTAATCGTTGCAAAGCAGCTCTACAGGAATTTAAGTTTCCACAATATATTTATATATTGCAGAACCTTAATATGTTTGACTTATGGCAAAATTTGGTAATTCTGTATGTTGTCTGAGCGTTGGCATCTCAGATCATTTAAGGGTTTGATCCAGACTGAAGCTTCTGTAATTCCTAGTATCAGAAACAGAGAAACAAATAGAGACATAATTAGCGTAGCTGCTGTTCCATCTAATCAAAAATTTGTTCAACCCAAGCTAAAGAATAATAATAAATGTACATTTGATCAGATATAACTGCAGTACAAGATTATAAGATGCATTATGTGAATGCTTGGCTAAAGAGATTTGTCTTTAATCTAGATTTAAACAGAGAGAGTGTGTCTGAACCCCGAACGTTATCAGGAAGGCTATTCCAGAGTTTGGGAACCAAATGTGAAAAAGCTCTACCTCCTTTAGTTGTAACAGGGAGGCATTTTCATTTAGATCCATGTGCAGCTTTATTAGTTCCACAGAATAGTCGTACAAGCAGAGGTCAATCACAGACTGTAAACACAATGTAGACAAGGCAGAATCATAAACCAAGTTCAGGCTGAGGGTCAGGGCAGGCGGCAGACTGAGAATAGAGCAGGTCAACAAGGCAGGCAGAGTCAGAGTAGGCAGGCAGAGTTCGTTTGTAATCGATATAACAGTCCAGGTCAGCAACAGGAATTCAAACACGGGAATAACGCTCAGAAATGTCTGCATGGGCAAGAACAAGACTTCGCACTGAGAGAGGGGAAGGAATGGTTTATATATGCTGGTTGATGAGGAACACCTGTGCAGGTAATCAGTCTCAGGAACGAGGTGATATGGGAAATGGAGTCCAAATGATAATGTTAGTACTCAGAAGATGGTTCCCTCTGGTGGTGATCGGAGGGAGCCACAGAGGCTGAATTTGTGACATTAGTAGACTTTTCTATCCTAGGTACTACCAAAAATCCAGAGTTTTGCGACCTTAGGGAGCGGGTTGGATTGTAGCGTGGTAGAAGACAAGTTAGGTACGCAGGAGCTAAACCATTTAGGGCCTTATAGGTAAGTAATAATATTTTGTAAATGATACGGAACTGAATAGGTAGCCAGTGCAGAGACTGTAAAATTGGGGTAATATGATCATATTTTCTTGATCTGGTAAGAACTCTAGCCGCTGCATTTTGGACTATCTGTAGCTTGTTTGTTGAAGATGCAGGACAACCAGCTAACAGTGCATTACAATAGTCCAGTCTAGAGGTCATGAATGCATGAACTAGCTTTTCTGCTTCAGAAACAGGTAGCATGTTTCGAAGCTTGGCAATGTTTCTAAGATGGAAGAATGCTGTTTTTGTAACATGGGAAATATGATTTTCAAAGGACAAGTTGCTGTCTAATATAACACCCAGATTTTTGACTTTAGAGGACGTAACAGTACATCCGTCTAGTTGCAAATTGTAATCCACGAGATTCTGTGTACTGTTTTTTGGTCCAATAAGTAATATCTCTGTCTTATCTGAATTTAATAGGAGGAAATTATTGGTCACCCAATCTTTTACATTTTTATACACAATTTATTACCTTAGTTTAGAAGTTTCATCTGGTCTTGTTGAGATATATAGTATCATCAGCATAACAATGAAAACTAATCTCGTATTTTCTAATAATATTACCAAGAGGCAACATGTATATTGAAAATAGCATAGGACCTAGGACAGATCCTTGTAGTACGCCATACTTGATCTGAAGCAAGAAGAAAGTCATTTGTAATTTTAACAAGTGCAGTTTCTGTACTATGGTGAGGCCTGAAACCTGACCTAAATTCTTCATAGAGATAATTTTTTTGCAAGAAGGAGCACAATTGACAACTTTTTCTAAACTTTTAGACATAAACGGAAGATTTGAAATGGGTCTGTAATTTGCCAGTTCATTAGAATCTAGTTGTGGTTTCTTAATTAGAGGCTTAATAACCTCCAGCTTGAATGGTTTTGGGACGTGACCTAAAGATTTAGGTCACTGATATCTTTATCCTTCACACTCCCCTGTGAAGGATAAGGATATCAGTTCTCGCACAGATCTCCAGATCAAGACTAATCACCAGATACTCACCTGCTCCTCACTCTCCTCACTATCCGCATTCACGTCAATAAATATTCCATTGTGTTACTTACCTATTGTTTCCGGCTCTATTTGTGACACTTTTAGACACTTATGCTCTGGTTGATTTGTTAGTTTTACTCCTCCTATGAAAGATCTGGGCTTGTAAGACTGATAATGACTTTTTGAGACATCACTGTTCTAACCAGACAAATCTGCAAACTGTTCAACCACCCAAACCAGAATGCATGCAGATAATTATAATTGGTAAAACACTTTCTCTCTCTTTTTTTTAAAAATCTTGTCTAGTTGAATCTCATATAGCTTAAAATTTAGTGAAAGTGGTAAATTATGAATTAAAGTAATGGATAAAACGTTGACTGATCATATATTTTACAGTGTACCATGTAATATTTGATCATTAATAATAAAACTGTTGTTAAACTTGCTTGTTTTTCATAGCATCAGTAAATATGCTGCTGCTGATATCTAGTGGTTAGAAATATTATCATTCCAAAAAACATTATGTGTGAATTAACGGCTAAACATTTCTTTAGTAACTTTATAAAGTTACATGAGGCTGCACCTTTTTATATTGCAATTTTTGTATTTTTTAAATACTAATGACTATGCAAAAGCTCAAAAAGAAGAAAATGCAATGAAGTAAATTAAATTAGTAAACTGCGTAAACAAAAACAACAACCTTGAGATAGAATGATGTTAATAAAAATATAAAATTTCACTTAAATAACACTGCCTCATTGTCAAGTTACACTTTATACAATACAAATGGCTTCAAAGCAGCAATCAGGAATCAGTAGTTTCAGTTTTCACATACAACTTTATTGTGATCAGCAATAAATGGAGAAAATTCCAGCATGTAAATTAAGAACATCAAAGCTGATCTGAAGAGAGTTTAGGTTTCCCATCATCATCATCATCATTTCTTTCTTCACGTCAGAAATCCCTCGTTCTGCCAGAAGAGATTAAAGCTGAAATGAGCAGATCTCTTAAAACTGCTATCAATGTGATTCGATTTCAGATTTCTGTATGTTTCCTTCTCTCACCTGTGACAGGAGCTGGACTCTCATTTCAGGTTCAGACAGACTCAAACTTCAGGTTCTTCTTCACAGGAGTCTTCTTGGACAAAAATACCTAAAAGGGCACACAAGCATGAACATGCATAGAAGAGAAAAGAAAATGCTAAATGCAAATAATAAAAACCTAAAATGCATCGAGTCTACAATATCTACAGCAGTTTGTTATAAATGCATATGTCACTTAAGATTAAACAGATGCAGTGAGAGTTTGTGTAGTGATCCTCAAAAAAACTAAGCTACACAAAGTAAAAAAAAAAACAACTAGATGACATTAAATACAGGTTCACCTGCGGTAGTCAAACACAAATGTGTTTTATGCAGTAAATTACTGAAAGCTGAGAGCACGCAACTGTTGAAGTTTCACATTTTCAAAAAACATAAATTGCCAAATTTCAACAGTTGTGAAGCCATTAATAGTTTCCTAAAACACTAAATCTGCTTGTTGGATCACACCTTCTTCATAGACCTCCACCTCACAAAGAGTAAGATACTTTGAATCTCCAGGAATGGGACCTTGTCATGTGACACACATCATAGCAATGTATAACTGATGTTATTCATTTTATTTTATTTTATTCAAAATATTTCCAAACGTGTAAACTATAGCATGAAATAACTTGATTCTCAATTAGGTGTAAGTAAATGCACATTAATCTATTACAGTGTTTCTCCTAACATTATATAGTGCAGCCCACCCCCTCCCCTTTTATTTTCCTTTTTCCTTTTATTTTATATAGTGGCAGATTACAACAGAAGTCATTTAAGGTTACCTTTCTTATAGAACATGTCTATACCTTGTTTTATTAAAAGCCTCATGTTATTTATCTTTTTTACAGGACGGCATGTCATTCTGTACATGGTTGCACATTTACAATTCTCCTCTGTTCTCTGTATGGTGGAATCCAGTCAGAAAAACTGAATTTACTGTAAATGCCGAATTGATCAAACTTTAAATGAATTCATCAAAAGTAGGAGATTACAACACTTAAATACGGACTAGTATGTGTGCACATTAAGCCACAAAAGACTAGTTCAATATGAATCCTGCATGTTCTGCGTGCGAATGCAGATTTGAATTTAGCAGCTGGCGATGTGACACTGAATTAAAAATCCACTTGGCTCAAAAATCTGGTTTGAATGAGCATGAAGCCTCTGTCCCCCATGGTTAAAATCATTTTGTTTAAAAGTAGCCGTGATCAAAATGAGTACATGATGTTTGGAACTAATGTTACAGTTCAAATATAGACTGTAGGCCTATATGTTACATTATTCAAGTGGGTGGTCTCCAGTGACTTTTAAAATCTATTTGATGTCTGAATCATTACTTCAAGTGATTTGTTCAAAAACTCTGGACAAAACAAGTCTTCATTCAGTTATTTCTATTTTTTTTTATTTTGTTTGTTTTTCATAGCTATTCAGATACACAAATATTTGTATGTAAATGTATTTTGTGTTTTAAAAAATTCATAATGATCAGAGTTGATGGCTTAGTTTAAGGGCTATATGTATGCTATAAGAGCTGTTGGATTTACATCCATTTCTTTTGAAAGACATGAAAGTGAGTGGCTAGTAAACAGGAAGAGTAGAGTCAACCTTATGTGTAGGCTATTATTAAATGTATAAAACATTAAATATCTTAAAAATTACGTGGATGAAAACACTAACAAGTGCTCACTGAGCGAGTCCCTCTCTGGCTCAGTTCCAAAAGATGTGCTAGTTCCAAACATCATGTACTCATTTTGATCGTGGCTGCTTTTAAACAAAATGAGTGTGATCATACGCTTCAGTAACCAGCCTATATTGATCAGAACTCTGTTTGGTTTTTTTTGTTGTTGTTTTTTTTAAGGTAGACCATAAAGACTTGCCAAGTCACAGGTCTAAAGTCCAAGTCAAGTCATTGTTGTCAAAGTCTAAGTTGAGTCGCTAGTCTTCTTTATGTCCACCGGAACGACTTCAACATATGACAGTCAGCAGAATTGAGAGAAAAGTGTTTATTATTTTTGAAATATGGATTTTTTTTTATTTTTTTTTTTTGAAAACGCATGGATTCGCTACAGGAGGCCTTTATTCACGCCCCGGAGCCGCGTGAGGCACATTTTATTATAGATGCACGTGCTTTATCTGACGACTTGTGGACAGTTGAACAGAAACACCCACTTACTGCAATGATAGAGCTTGGAATAACCAGGACGATTTTTAATATAACTCCGATATGATTCGTCTGAAAGAAGAAAGTCATGTATCTTGCCTCTAGGGTGAGTAAAACACAGGCTAATTTTCATTTTTGGGTGAACTAACCCTTAAAGTAGCTCTGAATTACCTGGAATCCAATAGACTCCCACTTCACAGAGAGTAAGATACTTTGAAGTTCCAGGAATATTGACAGTAACATAACGTCCCTCCATCCCATGACACGAGTAGCTGTAGGTAGCTCCTTCTGGAATAGTAGAAACTACAGCACACCTGGAGAAAGATGAAAGAGTGAGTTCCTGTGATTTTGTTGCTCATTATTAGTACGACTCTTGACTTGTATTTTCTTCTCTTATCCCTGAATGTATGTATAACGCTTTCTTTTACAACACAATGTTTATGGGTGGTTATGGGTGGTAATGGCGCAGTGGATAAGACACATGCCTTTGGTGTGAAAGACCCGGGTTCGAATCCACTGTGAGACACCAATGTGTCCCTGAGCAAGACACTTAACCCCTAGTTGCTCCAGAGGCGTGCGACCTCTGACATATATAGCAATTGTAAGTCGCTTTGGATAAAAGCGTCAGCTAAATGAATAAATGTAAATGTTTATTTTATAATTAGATATGTTCTCTAACTTATGTAACATGTTTTACACTATTTTTTTTTATTTATTGGTATTATTATTATTAGCAGTATTATTAAGCAGCTAAGAAAATGTGCAATTATTTGTCATATCAGTGAAGTGTTCATTATTAATACAAATATATAAAACACCTTGTTTTGTCTGACATCTAGACATTGTCACACTGTGTTTTATAATAAAATCATGTAAAAATAACTGTTGCAGTGCTGTTTTTACCACAAGAATAGCAATGCACAGTGAAATACTAGTAATTATCTACATTTATAAATAATTGCAACCACATTATATTTTAAACACATAATTCATATATTTTTTCTATTAATCTATTTGTCTGCATTGCTTGAACATATGTTTAGAGAAATTATATTTTTCACCCATTCGAAAATGAATCCCTCATTCACGAGGAATGTATGTGTCACTCCCGAAACTTTGTTGCATTTATAGGGTATATGGCCATTAGCAGCACAAAAACACAAAACTTTTATTCTAAATCTGAAAGGATTATATATCCTAGAAATTGCACAGATAGCCCTTGCTTTAAAAAGGTGTCACTTACTTCAGTTCATCGTGATTTCACTAAGTTCCTTTATATTCAGTAGTGCAGGGAAGTGTGCAGGGAAAAAGTTAAATAAAAATCTACCATTTAGAGGTGAGTGAAGGCAATGGCCAATCACAGGTGTTCAGGAAATGTGATTGGCTACATTGCTCAGTGCTACAAAAATGCGTTTTAAATAGAATCTTTTGGCGATTTCCAGAGCACAAACACATGCGAGCTGCCATTTTAGAAAGATATAACATCAACCATGTGATTATTAGGTAGGTAAACCAGTGTTTCGTCCACTGATGATTACCACACCAAAAGAAAAACATTAAAAAAAATAAATAAATAATAATTTAGCTCATATTTGAATGTGAGTTCACAGTCTTTATTGAATGTGATGGAATAGTCTGTGTACTGTGAAATAATAGTGCGAAAGTCTTTGCATTGCAATAAACATATAGCTACAATACAACCAACAAACAAATTACTCTTATGATCTGCTTCTTTTTAGTTAAAAAAACTCAAGCCTAGTCTGATTCAGGAACAAATGACTTGAATAAATTATCTAAATGAATTGTTCAAAACGACGAGAGTGACCAGTTACAATCAGTAAGACAAATCCTTCACTGAACTGAATCGACATCTGACTCACTCACTGAACTGCAAATACCAATATTAACATAGTCTAAACACCTGCAAATACTCAGTATATGAAACACACACACACACACACACACACACTTGCCCAGAATCTGTATCAGAATATATCAGAGAGAGACTCACACTGGGTTGCTGAGAAGATCTGAATAATGGTTTCCAATCCGAATCTCTGCCCCGTTTATCCTGTCTGCACAGCAGTCGGGTCTGTTAGTGATGGTCACTCTGATCACTCTGTACGTCTTCTTCAGGTCCAGCTTCCACCACGGGTCACTCTGTAAGTCTGCATGAGAACAGGTGGAGCTCAATCCATCCAGAGCTTTTTGGGCATACCAGTCAAAATATAATGACGACTGATCGGCTGTTCCCCATGCTGCTATGTTCACTGGAATGCATTCAAGAGAAAACCTTATTTACAATTACAATAATTTTTTACAATTATATATAGCCTTGCTGGGCTATTTAAGTTCATGGGTTTTCATGATGTGTCTGAAAAAGATTCACAGCAGCACAAACTCAGAAACAAAAGATGTAATAGTGTTTACTTCATAAAATCTCACCTTCTTCTTCTGCTTTCGTCTGAACTGAGAAAAACCCTTGAAATGAGAAACACAGAATGATGCTCAGTATTTAGTAACTTAAAAGGATTGTTCTTATGAGCATACGCCTATATTTTGTTGGATTTATTCTTTACAAATATTTTCTATTTTGTTAAAATTGAGTATAATCTCTAAAATGATGTATGTGTCTTATATCATTTAGCCTCTCTAGTAAAATTATGTTGTTTAAGGCTGTTCAGATAACGTTAACCAAAAACAACACATTCAGTTATAATTTAGGGTCTTCTGTGTTTCTTAAGTGTTTCTCTGTCTGAAGATGAAGCTGAAAACAGACTGTAGGTCAGGAATATATTAGAAAGAGTGTATGTTTTACTCACCCAGTAAAAACAACAGACTCTTGTAGAAAACTCTCATGTTGATTTCAGGCGATTCGTGATTCTTTCTGCTTCTGTTTGAGGAGGTTTGAATGAATCTTGTTCCTGGGAGAAATATATTAGTTCAAGTTACATCAGAGTCACATGATCCTAGTTTTCCTCCCACTTTTATTTCTGATTGGAGCTGGGGAAAAAAAATAAAAATAATTATAAGTATTTTCTTACACTTCTTTTAGCAACAAAACAAGTGAACACATTTTCACTGAAAACAATGATAATTTGTATCTTCAGTTTAGTGATTAATGATATCAAAATGTCAATGCTATTAATATTGCACATTATCTCTTTGGCGGACACTTTTATCTAAAGCAAGTCAAAGAATGACTTTCATGTTGACCTGCTCACACTGAATATGAGGTGATAACAACAATAGTAAAATTCACCAAACTGGATTGGTTTGTTAGCAATGCTGACCTCTCCTGAAAGAAAAGTGAGGAAAAATCTTCCTTTGCTCCATTAAGGTTTGTATTCACTTTTGCTTTCAAATTCAGTGGCATCAGATTTTACTTAAACTCTGTTTTTATTCTATGTTGTTCTAACCTGTATGAGTTTCTTTCAGTGAAACACCAAAGATGAGTTTTTGAAGTGAAAGAGACCTGAAGCTTTCAAGCTCAAAAAATAAAAAAAGAAAGCAAAAAATAAAATAAAAAATCATAACAGTGGCACAGAAGTGGTTCGACACGTCCCTGTCTTTATCTGGCATACTGCATGTTGTCTCCATCTTGTGTGTTGCACCTGCCATTTTTAAATTGATCTTTTCTTTCCCATCTTACAGACTTCTCAAGATCAACACAGATTTGCATTTTGTTGTTTTATGCACAAAGTCTGCCCTGTCTGAAAGCATACAAATACCATCTTTTGCTTACCGTCGTTTGCTTAAAATATGTTCCAAAAACCATGAATTTAAATGCAAATGTAAATGTAAATGCAAATGTTCCCAAAAATTTTTGTTGTTGTTTGTTTTTCTTCTCAGAAGAGCACAAATGTGTGAAGAAGCACACTATGACTGCATCCGTACTGGCGTCTTGAGGTTTGAAAGCAACGAGGTCATCATCATGTCTATTACGTTTTTCATTTTCAAACTTCAGATTAAGATTCATATTAACTTTATTGTCCCCCAAGAGGGAAATTATTTTCCACAGCACTGCACTTATTTGACACACACAACATAACAAACATTGTACAATTATATTATATTTACACACACACACACACACACAGAAAACCCCGTTAAGATAACCTCAGCGATGTCTGTTGTTGAGATACACGATGGCTGCAGGAAACAGGCTTCTTCCAAAGCGGGCCCTCCAACACCTCACAGCCCTATACCTGCGCCAGGAGGGAAGTGGGGCTAAATACTCGTTAAGTGGATGCGTGGAGTCCTGTTCTATTGAAATTGCAATGCGTGAAATAGCTCTATTATTGAGTTCTGTGAGGTTGGGTGTTGAAAGACCTATAACTTTTGCAGCAATATTGGACACCTTTGTAAGTTTGGTCCAGTTTTTAACAGAAAGCATATTGTAAAAACAAGAAGAAGAATACAATAGAATTGGCAGAATAATGCTTTGATAAAGTAGCAATAATAATGGAGGAGCAACATTAAGTCCTTTGAGTTTATGAATAACTGACAGTCTTTGGTGACTTCTTTTCTGAATATCCATAATGTGCTGATCAAAGGTAAGTGTGTTATCCAATGTTACTCTGAGGTATTTGAAACTGTTCACTATTTCAACCGTTTGATTATGAATAACAATAGGGTGCTGAAGTGAAGGGGAACTGACTATCAGCTCTTTTGTCTTGCTGACATTAAGATTCAAGTGGTTATCCTTCCATTTAAGGAAGTCTTGTCTAGTACCCAAAATACCCAAAACTCTATTAACACTCAAGGAGTTGACTGTGGAAAAAGCCAATGAAGAGCAGAAGTAAGGAGCATCGTTTATTGAAGTCTTGCATATGTTTCAAAGCTCAGATTTCTTCTGACCAGCACAAATTCAACAAGTACTGTTATGCCAAACTGATTCACAATAACATCCCATAAACCTTGAGATTCCATAAACATTCTGATGTATCTCTTATTCATGAAGACAAACAGCCCTTTAAACCACACAGTCATAAGACTACACAACAATAGAAAAAAATATATATATATATAATACAACAATATAATTGTCAGGATTGTGGACTGTTTTGTGTGTGTTTTGCTCCCCGTGTGACCCAGTTTCCCCATGTTAATTGTGTTAATTTGATCCCAGGTGTGTCTCCTTAGTTCCCTGATCATCCTATGTTTAAAAGCCCCAGTCCTTCTATGAAAGTTTTGTCGGTCGTTGAATTGTCATCCCTGTCCGTGATGTGTTTCCTGTGCCTCCCATGCTCCTAGTTGGATTAAAGATTCTCGTGTTTGTGAATTCCTCGTCTCCTGGTCTCCGTGTCTTCGTGCTCCCGGGCAGAGTTGTAACAGAACGACCGACCCAAAACAGATACCTCTACGTTTACCTTCCGTTTTGTTTTCCGTTTTACCCAGTGTTTTTCTTTCAGTTGTGACCCATGGATCCCTATGTCCGGCCCGAATTCCTCCTCCTCCTGCTGGAGCAGGGGGACCGATCTCTCGAGGACCATACAAGACTGTTCCTCATGTTAGCTAACGCCACCAGCTACCCGGACGACGTGCTCTGCTCTTTCTATTATGGAAGCCTGAACACCGCGTGCAGAGCGCTGTCGTCCGAAGATGGTCCTCGAGAGGATTTCGCCGCTTTTGTGGAGTGGATTCTGGTGAGAAACGGATCGCCTCTGACTGTCTCATCAGAGGATGATCTCGCCAGAACCACTCCAGACCCAGAGCCCAGCCCACCATCTCCCCACGGTGCGGAGCACCAGCCCGAGCCCACCGATGACGGAGAGCCATTTCCCGCCGCGATCTGCGAGCCAGCGCGAAGCCGAGCGACTGAGCGGATGATCGTCCCGGAAGTAGAGCCCAACCCGTCAGACCAGGTGCGAGAGCCGGCGTCAGTGTTCATCACGAGGGAGCAAGCCGTGGACGGTGTGAGCGCGGAGTGGAGCTCCGCCCCCTGCACCGCGGCTGAGGGTGAGCTGAGGACAAATCTGGGACTGCTGGACAGAGAGGGGGCGTCCGACTTTCCCGTGCCGGCTCCCTCCAGCCCTCCTGAGTTCCCGCTGGTTCCGCCCAGCCGTCCTGAAGTCCCGCTGGTTCCGCCCAGCCGTCCTGAAGTCCCGCTGGTTCCGCCCAGCCGTCCTGAAGTCCCGCTGGTTCCGTCCAGCCCTCCTGAGTTCCCGCTGGTTCCGTCCAGCCCTCCTGAGTTCCCGCTGGTCCCGCCCAGCTCTCCTGAGTTCCCGCTGGTCCCGCCCAGCTCTCCTGCGTCCCCGCTGGTCCCGCCCAGCTCTCCTGCGTCTCCACTGGTCCCGTCCAGCTCAGCTCTTCCCGAGCGCCCCCAAGTGTCCGCGCTTCCAGAGCGCCCTCCAGTGCCGGCTCCACGCACGTGCCCTCCAGTGCCGGCTCCACGCACGTGCCCTCCAGTGCCGGCTCCACGCACGTGCCCTCCAGTGCCTGCTCCTCGAAGATCCCCACCCTCCCACCCACTCCTGCCTCCTCCACCGCTGTCGTCTGGCAGCCCCCCCGCTCGCCCTCAGCCCTCTATCGGTACGGTGCGAGCCCCGTGGGTCTGCCATCCTCCAGCGTTGCCGGGGCTGGAGTATCCCTTACCTCCGCCTCCAGCCTCCGAGGCCCGGACTCTGCCTCGGTCCGTAGACCCAGTGGCTCCACCTCGGCTCCTAGCTCCCTCGCCTCCACCGTCACTCCTCGATCCACCAGCTCCACCGGGCTCCCTCGTCCCTCCGGCTCCGCCTTGGTCGGGCGTCGACCCGCCATCGCCTCTGGACTCCTCTCCTCTGGCTGCGCCTCGTCGCTCCGTCCCACCGGCTCCGTTGGGCTCCTTCCTCCCTCCAGCTCCACCTTGGTCCTCAGTCGCTCCGGCTCCGCCGCGGATCTCCGGGTCTCCGCCTCCACCTCGGTCACCAGAGCCCTCGGCTCCACCCTGTCCCCCCGGATCCTCGGCATCACCCTGGCTCGTTGGCTCTCCGTCTCCGCCTCGGGCTCCTCCACCACCTGCTCCGCCGCCGTTGCTCGGCCCCCTGGAGTCGGCGGCCATCCCTCCTCCATGGCTCCTCCCTCCGTCGGCTCCACCTTGGGCCATTTTCACGGCTGTGGTCTGGGTCCAGCTGAGCGCCTCCTGCTCCGGGTCCCTCCTGTCTCTTCCCTGGCTCCTCCCTCCTTTGTCACCGCCTTGGCCTCTGTCTGCCGGCCCCCTCCCGGGTATCCGTCCTCCTCCTGAACCGCCTCCCTAGTTCCCACCCGCCCCTCCCCTTTGGATGTTTCTACGGTGCGAGGACGCACCTTCCGGGAGGGGGGCGATATGTCAGGATTGTGGACTGTTTTGTGTGTGTTTTGCTCCCCGTGTGACCCAGTTTCCCCATGTTAATTGTGTTAATTTGATCCCAGGTGTGTCTCCTTAGTTCCCCGATCATCCTATGTTTAAAAGCCCCAGTCCTTCTATGAAAGTTTTGTCGGTCGTTGAATTGTCATCCCTGTCCGTGATGTGTTTCCTGTGCCTCCCATGCTCCTAGTTGGATTAAAGATTCTCGTGTTTGTGAATTCCTCGTCTCCGTGTCTTCGTGCTCCCGGGCAGAGTTGTAACAATAATATAAATGACTAATCAATAAATGAATCAATAGTATGGGTATATAAATGACTAATGATTATTATAAATGCTTAAATGATTAAATTGAATAAAACAATTATTAAAAGATCAATTATTATAAATGAATGAATAAATAAATGAGTATAAAATAAAGAAAGTAAAACAAAACACATGTATGGTTGCTCGCTTGAAGCAAAACACACACAGGGTGCATTTCAGGATCCTCAGATCCTTCATCCCCCTCTTAATCATATGAAACCATTTGATTACATAGACTGATTAAATGCAAGCAAACTTCCATAATCATTATCAAAATCATACCTTTAAAAGTTTGGGTGATCAGGCCATACTCTTCCCTTCTACATGTTCAAAAGAACAGGTTGCTTCTGTCATGTAGCCTACCATCATCAGTAAGGGGAAATGTTTGTCTTTGACTGTTGTTGTACAACAGTTAACAGTAATCTGACAAGCAAATCAACACTCTTATGGCAATGTACGATGATAAACACTCATGCAACTAAAGCTTTTAAATGATTCCAAAGTGGCCCCAATACTGATCCAAATTATGTGTCTCACTCAGATGTTAAAAGAACATAATCCTTAACTAATTTCAGATACATGTTCATGCAGAACTTTAGCTACATTATACACTGCATTACATTATTATACATTACATTCAGTTGCAATCATTTGGCATGCTTCACTCTGTGATTACTGGTACAATTGGATTTTCCAAAAACTCATTGTAAAAACATATTCTTTAGCATTTCATATTGCATGTGCTTTTATCTTTTCTAACTTTAATATTTTTGGCCATTTGTCATCTTAAGCATCTCTTAATATTTAGTATTTAGTGCCCTAGTATTTACTCAAGTTGTTCATCAATTTGAAACTAGAATTGTCAATTGGAGTGCACCATTCAAAATTAAATCAGAAAGTGGTAATACATGTGCATACAAATTCCATTATGAATTGATCTGAGGAAAAAATCCCTTAAGGTTTGACCAAAATTACATCACTGTGACATTCTGGCATGGATAAATCATTGAATACACATCACATGATTTGACCATACCTTTGAGCGTGACAATTAAAAAAAAAAAAAAAATCTAACCATGAATTGACTTGACTGACTTTCTATGACGAATAAATGACTTAAAAACATCCCTGTATGTTAAAAACTAAAAGCACAAAATTCAGTTTCTGACTAGTCTCAGCCTCAGACGTCACGGACCTTTGGCTAAACGTCTGATGCATATGGCACACTTTTCTGGAAACACTTCAGTAATGTCTATGTCGTCACTTGCCTGGTTGAATTAAACCGGATTTCCGGGAGACGCGAGTGTCGCATTTATTTTCGGTCCACCGAGAAAAAAAGATGCCATGGCCGGGAAACAAAGATGCCATCTAGAATCAGTCAAATCCACAGATTTGCATCTTGGCTTTAGCTGTGAGGGAGGTGTTTGAGTGCGCAGATGACTTGCTTCAGCAGTGAAGATTTCTGCCGTTCATGCAGCATCAACCGCAGAAGCCTGGTCAGCAAGGGTTCATCCGTCTCACTTCTTAATGAGGAAACCACTCTTCTGTCAACCTGCTCCAAAGTCCTGCACAACACCAAAGGCATCACAGAAATCTGTGTTGATGTCAGCTGTTTTGTCATTTGCCAACTCGCATTTAGAGCAACCAAATTAACTGAGAGCAAGACTTTTAGTCTGTAGTTACTGCTTCACCTGCCTTGCATTCCCTGTTGTTCACAAAAGATGAACAGCACAGAATATCTAATTAGAATTTAGAGTTCCAAATTATCTAAATGTTCTCTACCCTTAAAAAAGTCTTCATTAGCTCTGTACACTCTTGACCATTTGGATTTACTTCAGATAAAAAGAAATAAATTCCCCAAACATTATGTTTGGCAATTTTAACTTCCACTTGCCACACGTCCTGCTACTCAATAGACAAAAACGACTGTCTGAACTGTATAAACAAGGCAAAGGCCTTGAGTCGTAGTGTGGGTTGCGGTGAATAATGCCCCATAGTCAAAGTTATTCTGACTTCTCCTTTCTCCTTAAGACTCGCACTGGCTTTAAGGCTAGCATTCTCTGCTCACGCTACATCTTTAGCAGCTATCATGATAATTTAACAGTGAGATTAGTGCATCAATGCATCTTAACCTGTAAACGAGATGGGTTTCAGTAAAACACATTCCGTCTGAGTTATTTACCCTACTGTTAGTAATGTGCTCTTCGCACAAAAACAAACATCATCAAGCTTTTTTTCAAACTCTTCCCCAAATTGGAAAACCCTTCCAAAATTCCTAACTATTCCCTACTTCATCCCCTACTTTGACCATGATAAACCAAACACTTAGAAATCAGAGGTCCAATATTTCTTATTGTCTGTTCCAGTGTTACGTACTGAACTGGGAAAAAAAGTCATTTAAATTTGCTGTTCCCTTTGCTTGGAATAATTTGCAAATTAAATTACATCTTAAGGCGCTGGTGTCACTAGATATTTTTAAAGGGATTTTAAACAACATGGAGACAGAAACATTGGGCTTTAGATGTTTTGACTAGTTGTGTATTGATATGCTTGTTTGGGTGTATGTGTGTAATCTATGGATGTTATTTGTTAAACCAACGTGATCTGGGTTACTGTTAATCTTGGCCAGGATGCTCTTATAAAAGATTTTTTTTCCTGGTAAAATAAAGGTTATAAATAAATAATAAACAACAGGTTCTGAAAAGGTGTTTTAGTTTGAGCCATTCCAGTTCGACTGAGTGACTAATGAATGGCCAGTCAATGTTAGCACTGATATGGCTGCCTATACAAAACCTGCATGAGCTCAAAGGTACGAAAGTTAGTCTGGGCCCGAACGGGCTGGCCCACACTGGGCCATCATTGGATTAATATGGGCAGTCCCATAGTGTGGGCTGCTCACAGAGAGCCCACGGTGAGCCCAAAGATATGGGCCTCGCCTGGGCAAGCCCGCACTGGGCCTGTTTAGGCTTGGTGTGGACTGGCCCTAGCCCACTGTGCCCGCAAAAAGCCAGCATGGGCCCCGCAGAGGCATGTTTGCAGGGCTACCTTGACATTTTAACTAATGCACTATGCACTAATTTCCTATCGATTGGATTACTGTATCTCTGTACATTGGCTTACCTTAAATTGTTTTATATGTATTTACATTTTAATTGTTTTTTATACTTGTTTTATTTTCCTTTGCCTTTTTTCCTTTTCTCTTTTAAATTTAGATTCATTTTTTTATTGTAAAGCACTTTGTATCAACTACGGTTGTGTTAAACTTGTGCTCTATAAATTATTTGACTCAGTGGGAGCATATACAGGCTAAACAGGAGCGGTGGAATAATTGAGACTTGTGGGACTCCGCATGTCATGGATGTCCACTTAGACTTATGCTTCTATACCCACATAATAACTTCTCTCTTCTAAGTATGAGCTTAAACATTTGAGGGTAATTCCAGAAAGCCCGACCCAACTTTCCAGTCTCTCTAGAGCAGTGGTTTTCAAACTTGTTCCTGGGGACCCACAGCTCTGCACATTTTGCATGTGTCCCTAATTTACACACCTGATTCAGATCATCACCTCATTAGGAAAGAGCTCCATGAACTCAAATTAATGTGTCAGATAAGGGAGACATGCAAAATGTGCAGAGCAGTGGGTCCCGATGAACAGGATTGAAAATCACTGAGGTATGTTATGATCGAAAGTGTCAAACGCAGCACTGAGATCTAGTGGTACCAGCACAAGATAATATAATTTATTATCATTATGAGTGCTGTCTCTGTGATGTGACGCTGTCAGAAGCCAGATTGAAAATTGTCCAGGTATCCATTTGAGTTTAAGTAGTTGTTCAGCTGAAACCTTAAAAACAACATTTTCAATAATCTTGCCTATAAAAGGAAGATTTGATATCGGCCTATAGTTGGTCAATATGGTGTTATCAAGCTCTTTTTTTTGGCTTAACAACTGCAGTTTTCAGGAAATTTCAAAAAGTCCCAGAAAGAAGTGAGGTGTTTACCACTTCTAAGTGATCTTAAAACAGTTAAACACAGTTTTGAAAAAGACGTGAGAAGTGTGTCAAGGCAGCAGGTTGACAATTTAAGGTGCTGTACTATTTCTTTATTTCACAAGTTTGCTATCAATTTCTTCAAAAACAGGACGCAGTGTCTCGTTCCCTATTTTCAGGGAACCATGGTTACATATGTAACCTGAGACGTTCCTTTGGTGACATTTATGATGGCAAAGGCCTGAAATAATTTCAAGATATTAAGGCTCTTTTTAATCTACCAGGAACCTAATTTTTCATGTATCTTCGTATTATGTCAGTGCTTCGTGCATATGGAGTTCCCTGGGATGCACAATTACATCCTTTGCGGAAAAGTAATTCTCCCCACTGATAATTCTGTTGTTTCTGCTTCAGTTATTTACTCTTTTCTCCTCAAACAATCATACAAACCATTATCCATAACAACTGTCTGGTCTAAGGATATCAGTGGCGACTTACAAACTTTATTTTCTGACCAAATTTGGGAGACAATCACATCATCCTCAAAAAAAGCAAATCACCAGATGATTCATTGGAAATTACTAGATAGACTCTATCTTTTCCCTTTAAAACGCTTCTATATGCATGTGTCACCTTCCCCAAATTGCAATTTATGTCCGCAGGAGGCACTCTGTATATATTTACACTTTTTGGGGGGAATGCGCTGCACTTTCTCCTTTCTGGCATCAGCTTGCTCATGACATCATTTCTATTAGAAAAGGATGTGGTTTTGACTCCAAATCTTTTCTTCTTAAATAACTTTTCTGAATTGTCTCTGTCTCCGCAACAGAGAAACTTACTTTTAGCTGCTCTCACTGCTGCAAAGAAAATGTTAGTCAGTCGCAAGTTTCCTCCCCATTCAATGACCAGACATGTATGGGGCTTATCTTTGCTTGACATTTGTTTCTATGTGTGGCAATGCTGAGAGGAGGGGGAGGAGAAATAATGTATAAATGTATCAGAGCACACCTAAAAAAAAAAAAAAAAAAAAAAAAGACATCACCCCGTAAGGAAAAGGGAAAATAGCAATCCCAAATAAGGGACACAGGTTCGTAGGCTAAGTAAAACCCAAAGAGATGTGTGAACAATGTACAAATGCTTTATTCAAATCGTCACAATATATAATTAAAATACTCAAGGGCATCAATGTCAAGTGTCGGATCACAATTAAACGACAATGGTTTTATAGACGGGCACGAAGACAGACCAACATCACTGAGTGGAGCACTGGATGAAATGCCCTTGAATGAGCTGCAGCGGTGCAGGTAATTTCACTTACACTAATTTAACGCACTCCACAATTTCTTAAAATTCATATGCTAATATTACATCGAAACTAAGTGTTAATTGATTGTTTTGGACTGCAAGAGCCTCTTTCCCTATGCACATCAGTTCCTGTCTGTGTTTTATATATGATGTTATAATCAACATTACAGCTGCATTGATGTGCTTTGCAATTTGCTCATTAAAGTATATAGTTAAAGTTAATTTTAACTATATAATATCGGAAAGAGATACTGTAAGCTCATTGTGCTTTCTGACAAAATCAATGGAGCAAAATTACGTTATAATGTTTATCTCTGAGATGTAGTCTAGTCTAGACTATAAGTATAAAGCTGCACAAAATGGAATTACTCAAATACAAGCACCTTGAGTACTGTACTTGGTTATATTGCACCAAGTACATTGGCATGTCAGTGACATGCCAACTAGCATCAGCGATATACATGTAAACAAATCAACTGCCCTTTTTAATTTATTTTCTCCAGGCCAAAACGATGCCCTCATTAGTTATTATGAATGTCTACTATTAATTTCATTGATGTTAAATAGCAAATGAAATTGCAACCTTAGTTGTGAACTCTGTCATTGAACACTTGGGTTACTGTAGTATAATTATTCATGTCTGTAGAGGCATTTTATTTGCATGGGTATGTAGGCTGTGCTTTGTAGCTGTTCTGCCTTGTCCTTAAGAAGGTGGAGCTCAGATCAAGTGGTATCTGGGGATATTTTACAACTACAACTTATAATTATTACATAATTAGTATTCTACAGCCTTTGAAATGATCTTTACCAACTATGTTTTAATACTAAATATACACTACTCATAAAAAAGTTATTTATGGAAAATGTAAAAAGTTCATGCTACAGTGAAATTATATCATGAAAGTAGAGCATTTAAGTAGAAGCATGCAGTGGTAATTTCTTCATCTGAAACAAACGGTGGTGGCTATACCACAACAAACATATCAATGTCTCAATAACTTGTCATGTGTCCTTGAGCATCAATTACAGCTTAACAACGATGTCTCATGCTGTTGACAAGTCAACTTATTGTCTGCTGAGTAGTGTTGCTTTCGTCAATGAAAATTATTACTAAATATCATCGTCAACGAACCTTTATCACGTGATGAAAACGAGCCGAAACGTAAATGCTGGTCATGTGACGATGACGATAATTAAATGTATAATGCAATATTGTTGACGAATAAAAACGAGACTAAATGTGGTTTACAAAATAAAAACTATTCTAAAATGTCTCTTAATTTTCGTTGACTAAAACGAGACGAAATAAAATGTTATAACGTTATTTCGTCTCATTTAGTCACGTTATTATTATTATTATTTTGCAGTATTTCTGTTTCTGGTGTCTCACTTCAGGTCGCACTGCGCAGACGCAGGCGAAGTCACTTCCTCAAGCCCCACTCGCACCATTATTTTGAATACGACAACAAAGTTAAGTCTGACACAGAGAAAGGGACCGATGGCTGGCCAGCCGGGGTTCGTCTTTGGGAGATGTGTGTGTGTACTTCTAACATGTTTGGTTGGTAAAATGAATGTTGTAAATTCAAATCAGAGCGTCTTCCGTGTCTGGAATGGATGTATTCTTGAGTCTATAAGGTAACAAGATAACAATGTTTGTAATAAGATAACCTTGTTTGAAATGGGCTAAAAGAACATTTTGGTTTCGTCTATACTACTAGGTACTTATACTATATTGACTGGGTTAAATAGAACTGTATTACTAAAAAGAGACTAAAATACAATTTTCATTGACGAAAACTAGACGAAAATAGTCATCAGATTTTGTCGACTAAAACTAGACTAGACTAAAAAGAGTATGAACGTGACTAAAACTAATACAAACTAAAATGACAGCTGCACACAAAGACTAGACTAAAACTAAAATTAAAACAGGCCGCCAAAAACAACACTACTGCTGAGGCATGGCATCCCACTCTTCTTTAAGGGCTTCCCTCGGGTAACTGAGGTTCTGGGGTGCAGGGTTTTGACCCTCTTCGCGACAACTCAGCTGATCCCATAGGTTTTCTATGGGATTCAGGTCTGGAGAAAGTGCATTCCACAACATTTGAGGTACCCCAACCTCCAGCAGCCGTTCCCTAATGATGCGAGCTCAATGAGCTACATCTTTAGCAGCTATCATGATAATTTAACAGTGAGATTAGTGCATCAATGCATCTTAACCTGTAAACGAGATGGGTTTCAGTAAAACACATTCCGTCTGAGTTATTTACCCTACTGTTAGTAATGTGCTCTTCGCACAAAAACAAACATCATCAAGCTTTTTTTCAAACTCTTCCCCAAATTGGAAAACCCTTCCAAAATTCCTAACTATTCCCTACTTCATCCCCTACTTTGACCATGATAAACCAAACACTTAGAAATCAGAGGTCCAACTTTCAACTGATTAACCAACAACTTTGTTTTTCATTGCCAACATTATCTTTACCTTCACAGCACTTACTTAAGACTTCTCTTTCAACTGACAAATATCTTTAAAAACTCTGTAGGAAAGTGGATCTTGCAAGCCAGATTTGAGGATCTCTGGCCTATATTAGTTATAGCCTTCTGTTGCAGGAATTTTTCTTATTGTCTGTCCCAGTGTTACGTACTGAACTGGGAAAAAAAGTCATTTAAATTTGCTGTTCCCTTTGCTTGGAATAATTTGCAAATGAAATTACATTTTAAGGCGCTGTTGTCACTAGATATTCTTAAAGGGATTTTAAACAACATGGAGACAGAAACATTGGGCTTTAGATGTTTTGACTAGTTGTGTATTGATATGCTTGTTTGGGTGTATGTGTGTAATCTATGGATGTCATTTGTTAAACCAACGTGATCTGGGTTACTGTTAATCTTGGCCAGGATGCTCTTGTAAAAGAGATTTTTTTCCTGGTAAAATAAAGGTTATAAATAAATAATAAACAACAGGTTCTGAAAAGGTGTTTTAGTTTGAGCCATTCCAGTTCAACTGAGTGACTAATGAATGGCCAGTCAATGTTAGCACTGATATGGCTGCCTATACAAAACCTGCATGAGCTCAAAGGTACGAAAGTTAGTCTGGGCCCGAACGGGCTGGCCCACACTGGGCCATCATTGGATTAATATGGGCAGTCCCATAGTGTGGGCTGCTCACAGAGAGCCCATGGTGAGCACAAAGATATGGGCCTCGCCTGGGCAAGCCCGCACTTGGCCTGTTTAGGTTTGGTGTGGACTGGCCCTAGCCCACTGTGCCCGCAAAAAGCCAGCATGGGCCCCGCAGAGGCATGTTTGCAGGGCTACCTTGACATTTTAATCCATGCACTAATTTCCTATCGATTGGATTACTGTATCTCTGTACATTGGCTTACCTTAAATTGTTTTATATGTATTTACATTTTAATTGTTTTTTATACTTGTTTTATTTTCCTTTGCCTTTTTTCCTTTTCTCTTTTAAATTTAGATTTATTTTTTTATTGCACCCAGGGAAATACCACACACCCTCAGGTGCTACTCAAGGAAACAGGTTCAATTCTACTGAATAAATGAGCAAGAGACATGGGTACAGAAATATACTTTATTTTATTAATTAAATTAATTGATTATTTTATTAAAAAGAATCACATGAACAACAACAAACTTAAAATGATGGTACTACTTGCTGCTGCCCTCCCAAAATACACAAACACCACACAGAAAAGAGAAACAGGGCTGTGGCCAACTGGTATCAACCTCTTAAAGAAGCATACATTTCAATTATCACACACCATCAGTGCACATGTTCACACACACACACTCACACAATAACTGGTGAAATTACTGTTGGTGATCGACACGGCACACCACTGCACACAGTGACAAGACAGCACCACCACCGCACAAGTGGAAAATCTGTGTCACGAATTCAGCCTCTGTGGCTCCCTCCGCTCACCACCAGAGGGCACCGTCACCTGAGTACTAACCATCATTGGACTTCATTTCCCACATGCCCCGTACCTGTGGCTGATTTCACTCACAGGTGTTTCCCATTGACTCTCAATTATTTAAACTGTTCTCCCAGCTTCCTCATTGCGAAGTCTTTCCTTGCCATGGAAACATTTCAGAGCGTTTATGCTGTGTGTGATTCCCTGTGTATGACGTTTGACTTGTATGACTGTTTACTGGACTCTGATTCTCTGCCGCCTGCCTATTCTGATTCAATCTGCCTTGTCATTTGATTATCCTGTGTGTTTGCCACCTGCCCTGATCTCTAGCCTGAACTCTGACTTTGATTCTACCTTATCTACGTTGTGTTTGAAGCCCGTGATTGAACTGATTGCCTGTTTGACTTGCAGTCTGTTTTAATAAAGCTGCACATGGATCCTAACGTCACCGACTCCTCGTTACAATCTGCCTCCCTGCACCGACTCCTCGTTACAATCTGCCTCCCTGCCTCCCTGGAGGGGCGGGGGGTTGGACACACAGATGAACCACACAAAATAAACTACACACAAATTAAGAGAAAATAAACAATCAGATCATAAATCTAAATGAATAAGGTCACCAGGCATTTGGCATATAATGTATAGAGGCCGATGAGGCCTTATATAAACAGATATTAAAATATAAAGCCAAGATGAACCATCCAACAGAGAAAAACTAATGCATAAAAAATTAAACTGATACAAACAAAAAAAAAAAATCAACAAGGAAAAGACATCAGCGTATCACACCGCTAACAAGCACACAATGTCGAACGCCAGTACCAGAAAGGGGCAGGGGCACCTGAGAGTAACACATCTGACTGACACAAATCAGCCCTTTATAAACCCACCTATGCCCACTGATAGGCTAACAACATTCTAACGTGAATACAGGGAGGATCTAACTACCCTGCCACACGTACACCATGTGGTCATTTAGAAAGCACTAGAATTCAATATTGTTCACTCAAGTCTGCAAATTCTGAGCTCAATTAGCACACAATTACCGAAGTGGAAACGCTAAAAGTCAAAATTGAATCACACACCAATCAGAACCATCGATGGAGATAAAAGGGCCAAAGTCAGTTTACAGTTTTTCTCAGTGGCTTTCATGCATTTCTCAGATCAGAAATTAAATTCTCAAAACTACCTGTTCAACCTCCACATCATCTAGTCACTTGTGCACATCATAAAATGTTTGTCATTCTTTTGGACAAGTTGCGATTGGTTTGGTACATTCATGCAACTGATTATGTACATTTCTCTGTGGTTTCCTACATTATCAGTTACTATTGCTCAAAACGTATTATAGTTCTCTGTGCAATAGTCTTACCCCTCAAAACATCTAGTCATTAGTTCATCGAACAAGTCATTACGGTAAATGCAAAATGGTTGATCTAGATGTCATAAACTGTCAAGTATATTTTCTACACATTTCTATTGGACTTTTTATAAATTTGCCATGAATTGTTCAAGTGAATCTTGACTTTCACTAATGAAGAGAATATAGATCAACCAATGACAAACAAGTTCTCTGAAATAGCTCAAAGATACATCTCATCAACATTCAACTGGAAAGAACATATAGACAGAGCACAACACAAGTTACACATTTTTACTCTCTAATTTTTATTTTTAACTTTGTGACCATATTTCTTTTTCTTTTTTATTTCTTTTTCAATGACGTTGTTTTTTTGTTTGTTTTGTTTTCAGACCACAAGTAAAAGTGTAACTGTGAATTATATCCAGTCTTTTTCAATCAACTTCCCACATACAGTAATGTGTAAATTTGTACTTTTAAAAAGTATATATGGCATTCATAAGAAGCACAGCCTTCTGCATTTCAGTACAGTAACTGTCATCCAACCTTTTGCCATAGTTTACATCAGTTAATACTAACAGAGTGCACTGTTATACTGACAACATGACTAAGCATTTTGACTATCTTGTTTGTGAACAATGACACAAGGACTTTTCATTCTGATGGAGCTGGGGTGTATTCCAGAAAGCACAGTTAACTTACCGTCAGATAAACCCTGAACTTTGGGTTGATTAACCCCAAACCTTGCTTATTCGAGGTATGTGGTTCCAAAAAACGCGTCTGGGAGTAAGTTCATTCAACTCAGAGTATGTTCCTGGTTAAGACTCAAGACATTCTCAACAGAGCGACGAATCAACGAGTCACTATGGAAACGGATGCTAAGAAAAAGCGCACCATGCTGTTTCTTTCTTCTTCTTTTGTTCAATGGTCGTTTACATGATTAATGCATATCGCCACCTAATTGATGGTTGTGTAATCATTTTTTTCCCCCGTTTAATCTTCAATCCTTGAGAATATGACTTATATTTTTAGTTTGATGCTAATTATATATTAAGTCATATCAGATATGGGTAACACTTTAGAATAAGGTTCTATTAACATTAGTTAACAACATTAGTAAACATGACCTAAGAATGAACAATACTTCTACAGCATTTATTAATCTTAGTTAATGCTAATTTCAGCATTTACTGATGCATTATTAAATTCACAACTTGTGTTTGTTAACATTAGTTAATGTAGTGTGAACTAACATGAATAAACAATGAACAACTCTATTTTCATTAACTAACATTAACAAAGTTTAATAAATAGTGTAATAAATGCATTGTTCATTGTTTGTTCGTGTTAGTTAATGCATTAACTAATGTTAATAAATGGAACCTTATTCTAAAGTGTTACCCAGATATGTATTTTTATTATAGAAATACATTAAAGAAAATGCCAATCCATGTGAGATGATAATATAAAATGTAATAAGTATACATAATATAATAAATTAAACATTACCTTGTCATAGTATTTTATAATTTATACAGATAACTGTTATATATGACAATAAAATAAACATATTAGAATAATATATGACCTTATCCTCAAACTTACCCGGGTATGTCACATAACCTGCTTTCTGGAATACACCCCAGGAAAGACTTAAATTGTTTACAATTGATGAAGGTAAAATGTAGAAGAGATTAACCAAGGTTGTGATATTTTAGTTTGTGACAAGTTAACATCCGTACTAAAACTAATTTACAGTATAATTAGAGTACATGAACTAATAGGAGATTAAAACATTATCAACCTTGCCTAGTTTTAAATAAACGCTAAAAACAGAGATAAAAATGAACTCAATGGTATGGTTAAATGAACGCTATTATATTCCGGTATACAGAGAGCCACTGGCATTTATTGTATTTCTCATAGTAAACCGTTTTCTTCATTGTCATTGATTTATCTGTTGTCTTGTCTGCATGTGTTCATTGCCCACTAAAAAAAGAGATCTAGTTTTGTCAGACCTGCCTGGAGATAACTCAGAGCATCTTTATTGGCTTCTTCAGTTTCAGCGTTTCTCCTCAATTCCTCCAGCAATCTGACCCAGTCTTCTTTCCCAGCCTCCCTCACTCTGGGGATGAAGAAGTCGAGATGCTGAAGAGTGAAGGCTGAGTCTGGTTTTAAAGCGATCTGAGTCAGATGCTTGATGATCCTGTAAGCATTGAACAGAAGAATTGACTTATGGTCCTCAATCTCGTGCAGATCTTTGACAAGTCTATCCTTTATAACCGAAAACTTCTTGGACTTTTCTTCAGCTTTTTCATATTCTTTTATAAAGTTGTCAAACTGTATGATTATGCTGGAGTTTCTGATGATGTATTTCTTGCTTTCTTTGACGTGTTTGCTGTGGTGACACTTCCCTGAACACACGGTGCAGAAGCCGTCTTTCATGACTTCACATTTGCTGGGATTTGAACCCCACCAGCAGTCAAACTCATGACAGTTTTCCTCACAGACGGTGCAGGTCGTCGCCTTCCTGTTTTTCCATGATGCATTTTCAATGGGCACCTTCATTTTAACTGTCTTTTTAAATGTAATGTTAAAGTTTTTACACTCTTCGATCTTTTCCTTGTTTAGCATTATTGCCTCTTGGATCTGAAGTTTTTCAGCCATTTTCACTTCCATCTCTTGAAGTCGCAGCTGTAAGTTGCTGATTAATGCTTCAAACTGAATGCGCTCCATCAGGACATCTGAAGTCAACTCTAAACTTCTTCTGTTCTTTTCGTCCAGAGACTGAATAAATGTATTTGTCTCTTCCATGCTGTCTTCCCAGGCGCCTCTTTGAGCTCGAAGATAACGTTTCTCAGTTTGACGGGCTTCAGCCTGTCGATTGTTGAATAAGAAATGAACAGGTTCACCGCTTTCATCACGTCTGCAGGGGATTCCAGCTTTATTAATGGCTCCGATGACGTTTGTGGGTGCCATACCATCAGAGTGTGTGATTAAAAACACAATGATGTCCACAATGTCTTTTCCAAACAAAGACAGAACTGAACTGAAAATGTAATGCTGTCGGTTCTTCTGAATGCTGTGATTCTTAGACGCTTGAATCACAAAACACACAGCGTCGACTTCACGGACTCCATCATTGCTCTGAAACAGAGTAGCTAAATTCTCAGTGACTTCCAGATCTTTGTCCAGTCCTCTAGTGTCTCCGTAGCCTGGAGTATCAATGATGGTGAGAGACATGGGACTCTCTTCAGGAAAGACCTCATACATGGTGATTTCAGAGGTTTGTGATTCTGATTGATCTCTGGTTGATTCTTCTGTGATTTCATACCATATTTCATCCTCAAACTTCACTCCCATTAAGTAGTTAACCATGGTATTGATGAGAGTTGTCTTACCAGTGCCTGTCTCTCCCACCAGCAGAATTATTTTATTTGGTTTACTGGTGTCTTTTATCCCATAAGTCCATTTTCTGACTTTTCCATATTCATCAAGCACATTTCTCTCTGTATGTAGACGGTATCGTTTAGGAGGACCTTGATGAATCAGAGTTGATCTGCGTCGTGGAAGACTTGGCTCTCTGTACAATAAAGATGTAGGCAAAAGTCAGAAACTTGACCGATTTCAAACCAATAAATAAAAATCAAATAAAAATGCAGACATTTTGTGTTATGTAAATCTGTAACATGAATAATCATTTAAAGAAACAATATTTTACTCATATTACAGTTGACATTTAAAACATTCACATTTATCTGGAGATCACTGGGAAAGAGTGCAGCATCTCATTGTGCATTTTTACAGGTTGAACTTCTTTGAAATTGACACATTGATTTAAAGCTGCAGTCTGACATTTTTTGGTTAAAAATGAATACATTTTTGAGCAAGGACATAACCAGACAGTGTTCAAAACTATCGCCTTATTTTAGCCCGATTCACAACGGTAAGATTATAATAATGTTTTATTTGAGTGGTACTGGTAGGAATTTGCATTAAATTCAAGCATGTTGCCGTGTCATTACATCACGTCTGTAAAGACTGTGTAGGCTATATTGCATGTGAGGATGCTGCAGGTGGCGGATCATTCATAGCCTTTTCTCACATCAACTGGAATAATTCAAATTGATCAATTTCATGGTGGATTTTAGGATTATGTGTTTATGAAATACATGTAAGTGACTGAAATTACTGTAGATTATTCCAGTTTTAAATGTGCATCTGATTACAGATAGCCTATGTGGGATTATACACGATTTTAAAGAGAACCAGTTCTAAGAAAGAATAATTTGCATGAAATGCATTTTTGCACTTAATGCCATGATGAAGGTACGAAAAGCACAAATAGATGCACTTTTAAAAGTTGAATTTATTTTAACTTTACTGCTATTTGTTTTTTTTTTAAGGCTGAGATTCTAGGAGAAAAGGCAGCAGACACATCCATCTGGTGCCAGCTCTTCCGGTGAAACGTCATTTGATGTTGTGGTATTCTCAGATTAGTTTAGCTGCCATTTCCAGCCCCTAGATTTTTTTTTTTTTTTTTTTTTGATTTATTATAAAATTACCATTATAACAAATTTTTGTACTTTTAATTATAAAGTATAACAAGCGCAGGAAGTCTAATATCATAAAAAAAACATAAATAAATAAATAAGCCCAGACACCAACAGCCAAGAAAGGTTAATAATGTAAATACGTAACTAGTTATCTTAAAATTAAATTAGTTAATTATTGATGATTTTTAGATTTAAAACAACTAGCTAAAGTTTAATCTTTAGCTGTCAAAGATGCTAAATATATTCAGCCAACACAGACTAGTCTGAATCACTTAAAGCACAGGGAGAGAAACCATGCAACTGACCGAGCTTACTCACTCCAAAATTCCTGATATAATCAATGACTGACTACACAATTAATCTCTTATTTACATATGTATGCTTTTTTTATAATAATGGGAAGATCTGCAAGTGCATAGAACTCCGTAAACTGCAGAAAACAAAAAATAAAGAAAGAAAAAAATAAATAAATAATAATAATTTGAAACCAGAGTGTGCACAAAAAACACACAGGAGCACTTGAAAGCGGTCGCCTTCGAGCGGGTACGGAATTCAGTTGGTACTGTAAAAAGACTCACAAAAATCACCCCTTTTGCGTTCAAAACAGTGAATTTTGCCAGTAGGTGACAAGATGGTATCCCTGATTTTGTGCTGTTTCATTATTTAGAGTGAGATTTGGTTGAATAAGTGTTGAGAGCTTAAATCCTTTTCTCGTTTGCTGGATGAAGCCTTCGAGGTTTCATCATTGATGTTGACTTGAGGTAAATCCTGAAGGCAGCAAGTGTAGAAAGACATATTCTTCAAAGCTGATTTTGACCGGAAATGACTGAGCTGGCTTCTCTAAAACAAGGAATCACGTTTTCAGGCGTTACGTAATTTAATGTAATCAGTCACAGTTACTAAGAAAAAATTAGTTAATTAATAGTTACTTATGAAAATGTTAACGATTACAAAGGGGGTTACATTTGAATATTTACACATCCACATACAGATTTAATTGATTTCTTTCCCAAATTGCTCTGACTACTCTAAAATATGAAACATACGGCCCTATGATTTCCGCGACGTGGAAAACACGAACTGGTTCGTAGAATCCAGTCATAAAAACGGAATTCCTATAACGTGGAATGTCTCGGAATATGCCACATTTTGGATTAATAAATCAAAAGTAGGTCAGTGCACTTGAATCAAAACGCGATATGGACTAGTGTCTGGAAATATTAAGTCACAAAAAGACAATATATGAATCCTGCACGTTCTGCGTGTCTCTGTAAATTAATGGCGCAGACGCACGGTTTCACTTACCACAAATACTGAAGCAGGTGTTTTCAGCCTCTGCCGCCTCAATATATGAGTACATGAACACATCAACATAATCTCTAGAACTTCTCTGAGTCACTTCATGAGCATTGTACTGTTTATTTTGAGAAAAAACTATCGTCATATCATGTACAATCCGACACCAATGTTTCAGGAGTTTAGTACACAGAAAAGGACACATGATTATTAGATAACCGTGATTGGGTTTTTCCAAAGCATTGTTAGATCCCGGTGTTTCCTGTAGTCATGCAAAGATTTGGTTTCAAAAACAGTAACATTAAGCTAATTCTTATTATTTTAAATTTGCATTGAACTTCAGATCAACCTCAAAGTAAAAGGTGGTTCTAAAGTCTGATTTTGTGGTGGATGTGTTCAAGTATTATCATCCTAATTCAAGTGATGAATGAAGGATTTTGAAAGTCTAATAGTAATGTGTTGAATACTGTTAACCCTGCATGATGTAAATGTTTGAAAATTATTAACAGTTGAAAACATTCATTATAAATTTAGAAAAGTAATCAGTTACATTACTTTAGTAAAGTAATTGAAAAAGTTACACTACTATTACATTTTAAATATTAACTTGTAATATGTATCCTATTACATTTCCAAAGTAACCTTCCCAACACTGATAGCATGGTAGTCACCCATTGGTTATGAGAGTTAGGCCAACCTACTGTATGAGGAAGCAGAAGCGGAAGCGGGTATTTAAAGGCTTTGTGTGTGTTGCAGGAAAGCGAGAGGTTTTAGTACCCGCCCCTCTCAGTTGGTGTGTTTGGACTCTACAGTTGTAAGAAGAGGTACGTGTATTTGTAAAAGTATTTGTTTGGTTTGTAGTTGAAGTTGTCATTTTTATCTGTGTTTGTATGAGTACAGATTAGGAGGTAGCATGCTTATCATGCGAGCCAATGATATAAACAATTATTGTTTCTTGTATCTAATTTGTATTGGGTTACTATAATTTTTTTTGCAGGGTTGCCTGAAGTAGCTGTCCCTCAGCCCTGCATTGTAGTGGTATAGTCTTCTGGAAATTGTACTGAATTGTTTTTATTATTGTTTTTTTGTTTTGTGTGTGTGTGTTTATAATTGTTTGTTTTCATTTGCATTCCAATTTACCTTGTTCTTTTTTTTTCAGGCTCTGTTCATTCTTTTGATATCAAATTTTCTATACAAATTCTAATGGTATTGAATTTTAAGTGTGTTTAGTAGGATACTTTATTGAGGGAATGGGTGTTTTATTAGATTGACTTGTGATTTTATTTGGTTGAATAAAAATAATTTTATGGGGAACTCATGTCTCTGACCATTCCCTTGTCTGATAACGAACCTGTGTGACCTTTAGAGAAAATTTCCTGCTGATAAGTTCCTGGGGTAATAGGCCCTAGGTGGAGTAATCATAATAAAAAAACAAAACAAAAATTCTAATTGTTAGTCTGACTTTGTTGTCAACCAGTCCCTTGGGCCACACGTTCATATCACTGTAAAAAATGATCGTGATTTAACGGTAAAAAACTGTGAAAATGCTACGGTAAAAACCTGTTACATGGTTAACGGAAACTTCCTATAAAATTTACAGGGAAAAACCGTAAACTGATGTTCCCAGAATTCCCTGCGTTCCATTTCAAATTCTGTTTGAATTTGACGTTTTTTCTTTGAAATAACTATGTTTCTTCTTAGTTTTTTCTTATCAGTTATGTTTATTAGGGTTGTATGTTACATCTAATGTTGTTAAATTAATGTTTATAGCATATTTCATTTTAAGGAGTCTCACCATGATGGTGTTTAGTGCTTGTATGAATGACACTGCATCTGCACCTTCTGTAAATGCTATTGTTTAAAAGTTGCTTGTGATGGGCTTTGACTCATCGTGTGACTTTCTCATCATCACCTGCATTTGGTGGTTATCAGTGTATTTCAAAAGAACAAAACAGATTTCAGTACTTTAATAGGTTGGTATATTAAGATTATATCAGTTAAAGAAATTACGGTATTTAACTGTAAATTTAAGTTAAAACCGTAAAACCTAAAACGTTGCTACTGTATTTTATACGGTAGAATTCTGGCAACCACAGCTGCCAGTATTTTACCGTGAATTTGACAGATTTTTTTTTACAGTGTAGTCGATTGAAAAACGCGTTATGTGGGAAGCCACCACTGCTTATCATCACGACATGGATGGGAGAACAATGTAAAACTAATATTTTTCACCTAGATTATTATTAACATAAATATTAAAACCAATAAACTGATGCTTTTTCTGTTGATTGTTCTGTTTATGTGATTGTGACACAGGTAGAGCTGTGACAAATATATGACATAAAAATCAGTTCATCACAGAGCATCACAACATATGTGACCCTGGACCACAAAACCAGTCATAAGATTCAAAATTGAGATTTATATATCATCCAAAGGCTGAATAAATAATCTTTTCATTGATGTATGGTTTGTTAGGATCGGACAATATTAGTCTGAGATACAACTATTAGAAAATCTGGAATCTAAGGGAGCAACAAAATCTGAATATTGAGAAAATCTCCTTTAAAGTTGTTCAAATTAAGTTCTTAGCAATGCATATTACTAATCAAAAATTAAGTTGTGATATATTTACAATAGGAAATTTACAAAATATCTTCATGGAACATGATCTTTACTTAATGTCCTAATTATTTTTACCTGGAATTCATGGTGATTGTTGGACTAAATTTGTCCACTTCACAGAAGACAGTCACCGACTCTCTCCAGTCTGCTTTGAACAAAACAATTCATTAGTTTCCTGAGAATATGATGGTTTTTAATTGTAAATATTTAAATAAAAATCTTTAAATCACCTATAAGGATAATAAGGCCTATCAAAACAATTTGAGACACTTAATAAAACACACAAATATTCCTTCACATCAGCGTCGGTGTCGTGTTTAGATGAACAATCAGCATACTGGTTTATTTAACAACTGGCTATTAATGCAACATACATCTCATCCCATAATGTCCATGAAACACCCTTTTTATGGCAAAATGCAAACACAATTGTACACTCTTCATTACCACAGCAATATTTTTTTTACATTTTCTAATTGCATTTCAAATTAAATTTTCACAAACTGAATTCATAGAAGTAATTTTTCAATGTCTTAAAAAAAATAAAAAATAATAATGTTTGGTTTTGGAAGACAGAAGCTTTTTGCAGTGCATTTGGAAGATGTTTTGCTGCAATGTTTGTTTTTTTCATTCATAAACAGCCTCATCAAATCCAAACGAATGCCTTCAAATGTCACACATATCAAGGGTAAACACACTGATTATTCACTGCTCATAACATAAAGAGTGAACCGTCTCCCCTACCTCCTCAAAGAAAACACTCCTGGGACAGGATTAGGATTAGGATCCAGAAAAGCAGAGATATTTCCAGTCAGAGAAGCAACAGCGGCTACCATTAACCTACAGAGGTGCACTTTTATATCTGTAGACTTTATGAATCTTCAGAAAAGTATTTTTCAAGTCTTCCCTAGGGATTTCATGCTCACCCACAGTAAGGAAACCTTTTTTAATATTTGACGAAAACAACCTTTGTACTTATTGTAGTTTGGGTGTGGTTTTTAAGATGTATCTTCATGGTTATGATTACAGCTTTGATCCGCACAACTTAGTCAAATTTATATTGCTGTGCAAATACAAGTTTAATTTTTGGTGTACTGCAAAACTAATCTTACTTTAAACAGGTATTTATTAATATTATTATTATTTTTATTAGTATTAGTAGTAGTAGATTTAAATACTTCTGAATGGCAAACAATGTAGTGAAATGGTATTGGCGGTTTCTGACCTTGATGCAGTCACACTGACTCATGGTTACTGCCCATTACTCTTAATAAAATTTGTTTACCAAACATTTCATACCTCCATGATATACTGTATGTGTATGTGTATATATTAATCTCATTTTCACAAATAATACCATTATCACTTTTACTGTGCAAAAACAATTTGGAAAGAAAATACAAAGTAAGCCTACTGTTGCTATAGTAGCATACAGTTTGCATCAGACATTCAGCAGTTTAACAGCATTAACAGCAAGCCAAAGATGGCAAGAAATATGCCATTTGTATGCCACACGTACAGTACATTATGTTCTTGCACTGTCCATGCAACAAATACATGTTCTTAAATGAGCGAGGTTTTCTAGCATAAGAGCTATTAAACTCTGCATAATTTGCACCTTCATAGCACACAAATATTTTTGATTGTCAGCCTGCTTCTGCACCGCATATGAACCGCACATGGCTTGCATACACACTGCAAACGGAGCATGTGTGAACCTGCATCAGCCTTTACACCGCAGACTGACGCCGCCTCGAGTACTACAACACATATTTTTGCTTAAATTATTGACAAGCATCAATCACTCAATCAATCAAAGCATTATTTTTATTCATATTTCTTGTAAATACCTCTTCTGCACATTGCATCTTGGACAAATGTGTTTAGTCACCTGTGCATCTATTTTCTGTACATTCTTTTATTCTTATTTTGATTATGTTTCCCATATTTGTCTCGTGTGTGTGTGTGTGTGTGTGTGTGTGCGCGCACACATTTTTGTGACAAATGAGGACATAAATTTGTATAATGACATGGGTATGACACAAGTATTACAAGGTGAAGGTGACTTATGAGGACGTTACCCCATGTCCCCATATTTCAAAATGCTTATAAATCATACAGAATGATATTTGTTGAGAAAGTAAAAATGCACTCCTGTAAGGGATAGGTTTAGGTGTAGGGCGATAGAAAATACAGTTTGTACAGTATAAAAACCATTACGCCTATGGAATGTCCCCACTTTTTACAAAAACAAACGTGTGTGTGTGTGTGTGTGTTTTATTCATTTAGAGCTTCTTGTCTATTCTTTGGTAAGACTCATTTTGTGACTCTTACAATCATAGCACGTCATAAAAGTCGAATATATATATATATATATATATATATATATATATATATATAAAACAACAACAACAGGTTCATACTGAAAAAGATAAAACTAAAAACTACAGCTACTGCTTCGACTTTGAATGCTTTCACTTTAATTCAGGGTCATTAGATAAACCTCCCCAAAAGCCAAATGTACTGTAGTAAAATGGATTCTTTCTGCATATAATACATGTTTAAATGGAACTGTAAGAATGACAGTCATTGATGGAAGTGATGTGAGTGGATCAAACTGAACCAAAAAACATCCCCTAACAAATTATTCCTCAGAGAAAAATGTACCATCAGAAATGAAGGTTGTGACACCTATGTGCAATATAGACAATTTACAAAGAGGAATCATGAGAATGCAATCTATGAAATTATTAATGGTCTGTAAATTCACCCGCATTGACCAGTGTTGCAAGATGTTTCTAACCAGATGACTGCTATCTTAATATAAAGTCCAACAGCATGGTAGTGAGTGTGATTGTTGTAAATTATTAACCAATCACAATACTGACATTGTTCCATGCAAAGTTAGATCAATTACTATTGCCCTAGACAGTTCTGAGATACAAGCAGATGTTCTTAAAATAAGGTAAGACTCTGTGGAAAAATGTACTTCTTTTATTTTGACCTGAATTATTGCTCTGTTGCTTATCGAAACCATCCAAGCACAAAGGTCTTGAGATTATTTGATGTGGCCTAAGCGCCAATTAATGTTAAGTGACATTTATGCACGTGCTTAAAAAAGACTGTTAAAATGAAGATGAATGAATGAATGAATGAATGATGCATTTATATAGCGCTTTATTGTGTATTGCTGTACACACAAAGCGCTTTACAATCATGTGGGGGGGTCTCTCCTCAACCACCACCAGTGTGCAGCATCCACTTGGATGATGCGACGGCAGCCACAGTACAACGGCGCCAGTGCGCTCACCACACACCAGATACAGGTGGAGAGGAGAGAGAGATAGAGCCAATCAAGTGGATGGGGATTATTAGGAGGCCATGATAACAACATTATCTTATATTTAACTAGTATGTAGCACCGTGGTCCAGTGAGACACGACATTTCGTTTCACTATATGTCCACACATGTAGCAGAATGACAATAAAGCTCAACTTGAACTTGAACACATTGATTATTGGAACACAGATAATCAATTCAGAATAAAATACTTGTATACTAGTGCTGTGGGTTATTAGTATATATTTTTACGAGTTCTTACGAGTAGCCTACCTTATAAAAAAAATCTTAAGAAATGTTCTAATTTCTGAAAGAAAAACAAATTATGGAAATGAGCCCTTGCAAATACAACTTGCTGTAATCTTTTTACAGGATTATGTAAAAGTAATGACAGAATGTGATGGGCCTTACCTGTTGAAATATTGTTTCAAGGTATTACAATGTGTTAAAAAGTGTGAATTAAATGTTTACATTACCCATAATCTCACTCAAAATGACTGTGTTCTGATGGGTATTTAAATTCTTGCTACACATTTTGAGAAATATTTGCCTCATCTGCATTTTACAGAAAGCCAAGACTAGCAGCACGCAGACCAACTGTGATTCATGAAGGCCCTCCAAAATGATACCGTCTGCATACAGAAAGGAAATCTCTTGATGATAATGGGAAAGTAAGAAAATGATACGGAGACACTAGAGGACTGGACAAAGATCTGGAAGTTGCTGAGAAATTAGCCACTCTGTTTCAGAGCAATGATGGAGTCCGTGAAGTCGACGCAGTGTGTTTTGTGATTCAAGTGTGTCTAAGAATCGTCTCTCAGACAGACAGCATTACGTTATCAGTTCAGTTCTCTCTTTGTTTGGAAAATACATTGTGAACAACATTGTGTTTTTAATCACACACTCTGATGGTCTGCCACCCAAAAACATTCTCGGTGCCATTAAAAAAGCTAAAATCCCCTGCAGACGAGACAAAAGTGGCAAACCTGTTTATTTCTTGTTCAACAATCGGCAGGCTGATGATCGTCACACTAAAGAACGTCACATTCATGCTCAAAGAGACGCCAGGTAAGACAGCATGGAAGATATGAAGCAATTCCTTCATATCCGTCTCAAAATGAAATGAACAGAAGAAGTTTGGAGCTGACTTCAAATGTCTTGATCGAGCGCATTAGATTTGAAGCGTACATCTGCAACTTACAGCTGCGAGTTCAAGAGAAAGAGCTGAAAAATGTCAGATTCAGGTCACTGTGCAGAGTACAAGTACAGAGCCAATGAAATGCAGTTAGCATCTAACCAGAAGTGCAAATAACAAGGGTTATAAATAGATATAAAAAATGTGTATATACATTGTTTTATGACATATAGTGCAAGCTATGAGGTAGATGAGGAGAGACTAGCTCCGTGCAAATGACTGTACATACGATTTAGGTTGCAAGGAAATATAAACAGAAGGTGCATTATAAAGAGAGGTATGTAAGTAACATATGTATGGCCAATGACCTTCACGGCATCCGGAGGTAGAAATGTGCAAGGGAATGTGCAAATATCAGAAATGTGCAAAATAGCAGGAAATAAAAGAAGATTGTGAGTGAGGAGTGCAGACAGGTTGTTGAACAGTGCAGTTTTTTTTTTTTTTTTTTTTTAAACCATTAGGTGGTCCATCTTGGGTGTAGTGTTCAGAGCCTGAGATTGGAGTTCAGTAGGCTGACAGCTGAGGGAAATAAACTGTTCCTGAGTATGTTGGTGCGGCAGCGAAGACTCCTATAACGTCTCCCAGATGGGAGAGGAGTGAACAGTTTGTGACTGGGGTGAGAGGAGTCTTTGATGATACTTTTCGCTCTCCTTAGGCAGCGTTTGTGGTAAATGACTTTGATGGAGGGTAGCAAGACACCAGTGGTGTATTGGGCAGTTTTCACCACCCGCTGGAGGGCTTTCTGGTCCGAAACAGTGCAGTTGCCGCACCACACTGTGATGCAGTTTGTGAGTATGCTTTCAACAGTGCAACGGTAAAAGTTCAGCAGGATGTGGGGGGACAGGTGAGCTTCCCTTAATTTCCTAAGGAAGTAAAGGCGCTGTCGTGCCTTTTTGATCAGGGTGGAGGTATTGAGGCTCCAGGAGAGATCCTCAGAGAGATGGACACCAAGAAACTTGAAGCTCGCCACGCGCTCCACTTCGGCCCCATCAATGTAGATGGGAGTGTGTGTGTGGTCCTTCTTAGTCCGCCGGTGGTCTACAATCAGCTCTTTGGTCTTCTGGGTTACACGCTTATGCAATAAAAAATATTAAAGGTTTCGAAGATGCTTTATGAAGTAATAGAGAAACCCAAAGCATGTGTAACGTAACTGCTGGACACAGAGGTAAGTGGTTCAAGTGAAATGGGTTTATTGATAGATCGTGAGTGAATACAGCACAAGGTGGATGGCGTGGAGTCAGGTGAGTAATTCTTCTCCTTACTCAGCGGTGATCTTGAGTCTTGATAATAACGGTCCCCCTTTTCCTCTTTCAGATCCGTAGATGATGGGAGTCTCAGAGAGTTCGGGAATGGCGGTAGGAACCGAGAGCTGGATTATGCGTGCAGGAGATGAAGAGTAACAGGTAAGTACGACTGGTAGATAATATCAGGGAGTATACTCAGCTGGAAGCTTCGTATGGAGTCTGTCCTTGTAGAAACAACAGGCTTTGCAGTGTGGTAACTTCAAGATCAGACATCGAGTGACTGGAGATGCGTGCTTTTCTATTGTGCAGGATGATGATGGTGACGATGATCAGGTGAGCATGATTAGATGAGGTGCAGGTGGAAGTGATGAGTGAAGGTGGAGACGGGCTATTCTATGACATTACCTCCCCCTCCCGGACGGCGCGTCCTGCGACGTAACAATAATACCGGGGAGGGGGGGTGGGCGCCCTGGAGGCTGGAGCAGAACCAGGACAGGGAAGCCTCCAGGGCGGATCAGGAGCCTTAGGAGGCCAGGGCAGGACTGGAGACTCGGGAGACCATGGCGGATCCGGAGACTCAGGAGGCCGTGGTGGATCAGGAGCCTTGGGAGGCCATGGTGGATCAGGAGACTTGGGAGGCCATGGCGGAGCAGGAGACTTTGGAGGCCATGGCAGAGCAGGAGACTCGGGACGCCATGGCGGATCAGGAAGCTTGGACGGCCTTGGCCGTATTCTTTTTAGGGGAGCCCAAAGGGAATCATGAGGTCATGAAGATTGAGCCATAGTGGCCCTGACCAATGTCCCTAGCAAGGCCACTATGTCTACCAGGATTACAGGTATATACCAAAATTTCTTTGGGAATGCTCCCCACAAGGGGTCTCACTGGAGGAGCGGGCTCTGTGGGGCACTCAGAAGGAGCGGGCTCTAGGGGGCGATCTGAAGGAGCGGGCACTTGAGGGTTCTCTGGAGGAGCGGGCACTTGAGGGCGCTCTGGAGGAGCGGGCACCTGAGGGCGCTCTCGCAGCGCGGACCTGTGAGGGTCGGGAACGGCACTCCTGGCCGTGGCTTGAGAACTAGATTCTTGGGGGCCCTCTGAAAGCGCGGATTCAGAGGGGCGCTCTTGTAGTGCGGAGCTGGACGGAACCAGCGGAGACGAAGGAGAGCTGGACGGGACCAGCGGAGACACAGGAGGGCGCTCTTGCAGCGCGGACACTTGAGGGCGCTCTTGCAGCGCTGACACCTGAGGGCGCTCTTGCAGCGCGGTGCTGGGCGGAACCAGCGGAGATGAAGGAGAGCTGGGCGGGACCAGCGGAGACGAAGGAGGGCTGGACGGGACCAGCGGGAACTCAGGTGGGCTGGACGGGACCAGCGGGAACTCAGGTGGGCTGGACGGGACCAGCGGGAACTCAGGTGGGCTGGACGGGACCAGCGGGAACTCAGGTGGACTGGACGGGACCAGCGGGAACTCAGGTGGACTGGACGGGACCAGCGGGAACTCAGGTGGACTGGACGGGACCAGCGGGAACTCAGGTGGGCTGGACGGGACCAGCGGGGACGAAGGAGAGCTGGGCGAGACCAGCGGAGACGAAGGAGAGCTGGGCGGAACCAGCGGAGACGAAGGAGAGCTGGGCGGAACCAGCGGAGACGAAGGAGGGTACTTGCGAGGAGCAGGCACAGGAGGGCACTGGCGAGGAGCAGGCACCGGAGGGCAATGGCGCGGAGCAGGCACTGGGGGGCACTGGCGAGGAGCAGGCACTGGAGTCCAAGACATTCCCTCATACTCGATCAAAGTTCCCACTGGCACCTGATCTTCCTCCCTCGGTGGTTCGGGGAGATCCGAAAGAGGCGGTGGAACCCTCTTCGTCACGGCCGGCGCAACGTTCATCGCTCTTTGCAGCAGAATCCTCCTCGCCGCGGGCGGAACATACATCGCCGTGTACGGCGGGATCATCCTTGCCCCAGACGGAATCCTCTTCGTCGTGGGCGGAAACTTCATCGCCTTGAACGGCGGTAGGCTGGAGCGAGCTGCGGTCAGCATGTTGTTTCCGGATCGGGGCTGAACACTCTCCAGACACCGGAGGATCCCTTCCATCCAGCTGAGACCGGTGGTTTCTGGGAGGTCTACGGAGCGATGGAAATTTGCCCCGATCCAGAACAAGGAGTTCAGCGTTGCGTCATCCAGCACTGTCATGACGGCAATCTGGCTGAACCCCTCCGCATACTCTGGCAGTGGCAGATCCTGGCATGCCAGAGCATTAATCCGATCCGCCCACTCCATTCTTCAGTAATAGGTCCGATCTTCTGTAACGTAACTGCTGGACACAGAGGTAAGTGGTTCAAGTGAAATGGGTTTATTGACAGATCGTGAGTGAATACAGCACAAGGTGGATGGCGTGGAGTCAGGTGAGTTATTCTTCTCCGTACGTGACGGTGATCTTGAGTCTTGATAATAACAGTCCCCCTTTTCCTCTTTCAGATCCGTAGATGATGGGAGTCTCAGAGAGTTCGGGAATGGCGGTAGGAACCGAGAGCTGGATTCTGCGAGCAGGAGATGAAGAGTAACAGGTAAGTACGACTGGTAGATAATATCAGGGAGTATACTCAGCTGGAAGCTTCGTATGGAGTCGGTCCTTGTAGAAACAACAGGCTTTGCAGTGTGGTAACTTCAAGATCGGACATCGAGTGACTGGAGGTGCGTGCTTTTCTATTGTGCAGGATGATGATGGTGACGATGATCAGGTGAGCATGATTAGATGAGGTGCAGGTGGAAGTGATCAGTGAAGGTGGAGACGGGCTATTCTGTGACAGCATGATCCTGTTTTCAGGTGGAAACAATAATTATCAACAAAATTACTGTAAACTAATTAAGGGACATAGACAGACTAGATATGCCAAATGCTTCACTGATTAACCATTAAAACGAGTTGGTCAAATATGCTGTATTAAAAGAAAATTTAAAGTTTCATGTATTATGAAAAGAAAAACTGAAAATTTGTTTAAATTAAAATCCTTTCCACTGTAGGTGAAACACAGAGGGTCTTTTTAAATTCATGAAATGCAAAGTTCCGGTGTTGTGCCCATTTTCAAGCCCTGCCAAATCATCACCCCCTCTTGTTGAAATCGCTACCTGATTGCCTAATCCTAACCCCTCCCCCACACCTCATCATGATATTGGTCAAAAACCATGTTTTATTCACAATAAAACATGGCTAACAGCTTTTTAATTGGCCAACCGCTTCACTGATCACATCTGTATCACTGCACAACACCCTTAGCAGCATAAACAATCCCTATACTTTCAAAACTGTTTCATGTAAACTACTTTGTATTTAGATTAGATTAGATTCAACTTTATTGTCATTGCACATGTAAGGTACAGGGCAACGAAATGCAGTTAGCATCTAACCAGAAGTGCAATAAGCAGAGGTACAGGATATACAGTGTCTACAATAGTTACATATGTACAGAATATACAGATAAGGCAGTAGTACTATGGACATAATTTACAAATTTTTAAATACTATCAGTATGATATACAGATGGGTGATATGAACATACTATACAGATGGATTGTACAGTAAATGTATGTACACTATGAGCAAACACTATGAATATAATTACAAATGGATATGAATAAGCTATACATTAAGATATATAAATACTAGTGCAATGAACATTGAAAGTGCATAGAAATAAAAATTTCCAGTGCATAGTACTCAGTGTGTGGATGTTTTTTTGTTTTTGTTTTTTAACCGATTTTAATGATGGGGAGGGGTGAAGAGTTTGTGGTGGTGTGTGAGGGGGGTATCATTGGGCAGAGTTTAGTAGGGAAACAGCTGTAGGGAAAAAGCTGTTCCTGAGTCTGCTTGTCCTTGATCGGAGGCTCCTGAAGCGCCTCCCAGAAGGCAGTAATTTAAACAGTCTATGGTCAGGGTGAGAGGAGTCCTTAAGAATGCCGCGAGCTCGACGTAAGCAGCGTTTTCTCTGGACGTCCTCAATGGCAGGAAGTGGTGTCCCTGTGATGCGTTGGGCGGTTTTCACCACACTCTGCAGTGCCTTGCGGTCAGCAACTGTGCAGTTCCCATACCAGACTGTGATGCAGTTGGTCAGGATGCTTTCAATTGCACACCGGTAGAAGTTCCGCTGGATGATTGGAGACAGGTGGTTCTTCTTCAGTGTCCTAAGGAAGAAGAGGCGTTGGTGAGCCTTCTTGACTAGGCTGGATGTGTTGGTGGTCCAGGTCAGGTCCTCCGAGATGTGGGTTCCCAGGAACTTGAAGCTGGAGACACGTTCAACAACCATCCCGTTAATGTGGATGGGGTCATGCGTTCCACTTTTCTTCTTCCTGAAGTCCACAATAAGTTCCTTTGTCTTGCTGGTGTTATTGTCAGCGCACCATGCAGCCAGGTGCTGTACCTCCTCCCTGTAGGCAGTCTCATCGTTGTCTCTGATGAGGCCAATCACTGTGGTGTCGTCAGCAAACTTGATGATGGAGTTGGATCCATGCACAGGCCTGCAGTCATGGGTGTAGAGGGAGTAGAGGAATGGGCTCAGATTGATTTGCTTTATTTCAGCAACACAACTGTTTTAATGAAGTATGACTGACCCCCCTGCTGGCGTCATGCTGCAACATTCACCTTTAATTGTGAGGCCATGCCCTTCCCTCATATGAGGCCTGCGGTAGTTGAAGTGCAGAAGGAAAATTATTTAAACGTTTTAATTTTCTGGTATGGTACTGTTTGGTCATTGAGTTATAATGAAGAAAAGCTTATTCGCTGAATACAGTCAACTAAGTAGGCTACTAACTTTATTGCTTCACATAATATTCCTGTTTAATCATGTGACTGACTAAACTGGTATTACTTGAAAAAGCCAGAGCAGGAAAGACGTTTCTATTATTATTCTCTTCCTTGAGATGTTTCACAAATGACTCAGAAGCTTTTCTGTGAGAACTCTGCGACGATATGGTCTCGAATGGTGTAAGTGATATACTGTAACCACATTCTCTCTCTGTAAATGAAATAATACAATTTTAGTATATGTATAACGTTTTTTTTTTAAAAAAGCCAAATGTACAATTGTTTATGTAAAATGTATTTTATAGTATTGTTGTTGTTATATCTTAACTTTCTTTCTGTATGTATGGATGTATGTATGTAGCTTATGAAAGTTAGTTGAGCAGATCCTGACTTAATATCTATCTGGTTTTCTTTTTTTTAATTTGTAAAATTGTGAAAAATGACAAGATTGAATTTCCAGGGTTTTGAAAACGGTTCATTTTCACAACACAGTCAAATATTACATATTACATAACATTATACATTTAAGGAGATTCTACTCAACAGACAAAATCAGAAACAATTTCAAGGTTTTTATATGTGACTCATTTAAGTCCTCAGTCCACTTGTAATACAGGTGAAATTTTGCGAGTAAATTAATCTTAAACATTTAGGCAATGTGTAGACAACTAAAATGACTAAGAAAGGAAACACAGAATTAAGCACAAAGGTTATGTGGAGAAACAGCTGTGTTGTTTGTACATATGATGGTCAGTGGAGTTCAGTGTTTATTCTTCAAATATCTTCTTTGTTTCCACAGAAGGAAGTCAGTCATAGAGGATTGAATCGACATGAGAGTGATTAAATGATGACGTACATTTTTGTGTGAACTGTCCCTTTAACCACAGCAACAATGGAATTAAACAATAACCACCATCGGCACAACAGCATGGATGAACCTTCCAATAAGCAGTAAGAGATTGTTCTTATCTATGACTTGATTCAAGGGATCATAATCATTTCTAAAAGGCACAGCTGGGCTAACCTTTTTACAAAAATGTCATTATTGTATAAAGGCTAACCTAGCCTGAGGTAAACTGCTCTTTAACTATATTCAGATGGATTTCCTGGTTTAAAACATTGTTCCTAGGAATTACTTTATTATTTGCATGTTTAAAAAAATATAAATTAAAATGGTTTACATGTTGTATAACAAAATTCTGTATTATTTTGATTTGATTTAGTCTTAAATTCTTACTACGCAAATATTTCAGAATAACTTGCATCAATTTACATTTTCCAGAAAGCCTCCACCACGCAGAAGACTACCTCTGATTCATGAAGGTCCTCCAAAACGATTCCGTCTACACACAGAGAGAAAAGTTCTTGATGAATATGGGAAAGTCAGAAAATGGACTTATGGGATAAAAGACACCAGTAAACCAAACAAAATAGTTCTTCTGGTGGGAGAGACTGGCGTCGGCAAGACAACTCTCATCAATACCATGGTTAACTACTTACTGGATGTGAAGTTTGAGGATGAAAAGTGGTATGAAATCACAGAAGAAGCAGCTGGAGATCAATCAGAATCACAAACCTCTGAAATCACCATGTATGAGGTCTTTTCTATGAAGAGTCCCATGTCTCTCACCATCATTGATACTCCAGGATACGGAGACACTAGAGGACTGGACAAAGATCTGGAAGTTGCTGAGAATTTAGCCATTTTGTTTCAGAGCAATGATGGAGTTTGTGAAGTCGATGCTGTGTGTTTTGTGACTCAAGCATCTAAGAATCGTCTCTCAGACAGACAGCATTACGTTATCAGTTCAATTCTGTCTTTGTTTGGAAAAGACGTTGTGAACAACATTGTGTTTTTAATCACACACTCTGATGGTATGGCACCCAAAAATGTCATCGGTGCCATTAAAAAAGCTAGAATCCCCTGCAAACGAGATGAAAGCGGTGAACCTGTTAATTTCTTATTCAACAATCGACAGGCTGATGATCGTCACACTAGAGAACGACACATTCGTGCTCAAAGAGTTGCCTGGGAAGACAGTGTAGACAGCACTAAGTATTTCCTTCAATCTCTGAATGAAATGAACAGAAGAAGTTTAGAGTTGACTTCAGATGTCTTGATTGAGCGCATTAGATTTGAAGCGTACATCTGCAACTTACAGCTGCAAGTTCAAGAGAAAGAATCAAAGAAGTCTGAAAAACTTCAGATTCAGGAGGCAATAAGACAAAACAGGGAAAAGATTGATAGGCATTCAAACTTTAGCATTACAGTAAAAAAGACTGTTAAAGAGAAGGTTCTCATAGACAGCAAGTCATGGAAGCACAGGAAGGCAACGACCTGCACCGTCTGTGAGGAAAACTGTCATGAGTTTGACTGCTGGTGGGGTTCAAATCCCAGCAAATGTGAAGTCATAAAAAACGGCTTCTGCACCGTGTGTTCAGGGAGGTGTCACCACAGCAAACACGTCAAAGAAAACAAGAAATATGTCATCAGAACCTCAAGCACAATGATAGAATATGACTCTGTAAAAAAGGAATATGAAAAAGCCCAAGAACAAACCAAAAGGTTTTCAGCTGTAATGGATGATGTTGACAAAGACCTGCAGAACATTGAAAACCAAAAGTCAATTCTTCTGACTGATGCTTACAAAAACATCAAGCATTTGTCTCAGATCGCATTAAAACCAGATTCTGCCTTCACTCTTCAGCATCTCGACTTCTTCATCCCCAGAGTGAGGGAGGTTGGGAAAGAAGACTGGGTCCAAGAGCTGGAGGAGATGAGGAGACAAGCTGAAACTGAAGAAGTGAATAAAGATGCTCTGAGTTATCTTAAAGCTGGTCTGGCAAAACTTTTCATGACTGGACAATGAATTAATTTAGTACAGATGAAACAATGAACATGTAAAAGACTGCTGAAAAAATCAATGAAGGTGAATGTCTGTACTCCAGTTTCTACAGGACATATCCTCAGGGGTTTTCATTACAAGAATTTCATTTCAGCTATTTTCTATTCTGCAGTTTCAAAGTCTCATGTCCTCATTCATTTTTGCAACTTTCAAAGCGTTTATGTATATATTTTCTTGAAATTACACCTTTTAATTTTGAAATTGTTTATGATTAAACAAAAGTCTACAGTTACATTGCTTTAAGGGAAGAAAATACACATTTTATTTGTCTGTTTCTCTAGTTGTGGTAGACGAAACTTGAAATTCACTATAACATCTATAAAGATAGCCTTCATGCTTTCAATGTGGAAGTAAGCTTAGCTAGACAGAGCTTCTTCTCAAACCTTATTAACAGTAACTTAAACAACATTCATACTCTTTTTGCTACTGTTGAGACACTAACAACCTCCCAAGTCAGATTCCCAGTGAAATTCTCTCTGACAGCAAATGCTTCCTTCTTTTCTGAGAAGATCAGTAATATCAGAAAGGCGATTGGCACATCCTCAAGTTATGCAGAGGTTAAACAGATCCGACCGCAATTTCAAAAAGTTACTACTGTATGTCTCTTTTTGAAGAAATCGATAGCAAAATTTTGGAAGAAATAGTACAGCACCTTAAATCGTCAATATGCTATATTGACAGACTTCCCACATCTTTTATTTTTATTATTTTTTTTTTCAAAAGTGTGCTTAACTGTTTAGAAGTCGATCTCTTACAATGGGTAAACACCTCACTTCTTTCTGGGATTTTTCCATACTCCCTGAAAACTGCAGTGGTTAAGCCCCTTCTGAAAAAATAACACCATATTAAGCAACTATAGAAAAATATCAATCTTCCTTTCATAGGCAAGATTATTGAAAAAGGTTGTTTTTAATCAGCTGAACAACTATTTAAACCTAATAGATACCTGGACAGTTATCAATCTGGTTTCCGAGAGACAGCAAATATAATAAATTATATTCACTTAAATTCTGATTCTGGCAAAATATCAGTGCTGAAGGCTGAAGGTCTGGAATAGATGTCCGCTTTCATTGGCCAAGGCCCGCCCACGAGGCCGTTTGACAGACATGTCAAACCACCAATCACAGTTTGTTTCGTTTAGCGTCACGTTTCAGGGTGTGGAAATGTTGCCACAATAACAGACTCTCGGATGTATTTTAAAGATTCTATGCCGCAAATTTTAAATATTTCACACACTTTTGAAAATCCAGCGTTTAGTTGACCCTGATAAGCGTTTGTTGTCACATTTGTAAACAAGACGACATTCTTTTTCCGTGAGGGGGTTTGGCGCCATGGCATCTTTGTTTCCCGGCAGACCGAAAATAAACTTGACGCTCGTGTCTCCTGAAAATCCGGTTTAATTCAACCAGTCAGATGACAACTTCGACATTCCTGAAGTGTTGAAGTGTGGTGTTGAAGTGTGCCATATGCATCAGACGTTTAGCCAATGTTTCGTGGGCGTGACGTCTGAGGCTGAGACTAGTGCTGGTAGTACTATATCTTAGTGCTGCGTTTGACACTGTCGATCATAACATACTTCTAGAGAGACTGGGAAACAGGGTTGGGCTTCCTGGGATGGTCCTCAAATGGTTCAGCGCATACTTAGAAGGGAGAGGTTATTATGCGAGTATAGGAGAGCATAAGTCTAAGTGGACGTCAATGACATGCAGAGTCCCACAAGGTTCAATTCTTGCACCGCTCCTGTTTAGCCTGTATATGCTCCCACTGAATCAAATAATGAGAAATAACCAAATTGCTAGATTATTTATTGCCTATCACAGCTATTCAGATTATATCCAGATTTGCCTAGCCTTGACTACAGCCCCATTGACTTCCTCTGCCAATGCATTGAAGAAATAAACAGCTAGATGTGCCAAAACATTCATTAGTTCACACACCCGGAGCAGTGGGCATCCATTTATGCTGCGGCGCCCGGGGTGCAGTTGGGGGTTCGGTGCCTTGCTCAAGGGCACCTCAGTCGTGGTATTGAGGGTGGAGAGAGCGCTGGACATTCACTCCACCCACCTACAATCCCTGCCGGCCCGAGACTCGAACCTGCAACCTTTGGATTACAAGTCTGACTTTCTAACCATTAGGCCACGACTTACCACAATTTAGCGTGTCTCTAATAAGATCAGTCATAAACATGATCCCTGCATGAGCTAATGTGTAGCGTCTTATAAACTCACTGTCATGCATTATGTGCAACACATTTCTTCTCTCTCTTCATGTTTCGTCCATTTTCTCCACAGCTAAATAAACTCTTAAGCCCCTTAAAAGTCCTCGTCCGTACTACTAACAATTTTGGACCTTAATAAGTCTTTTAAGGGTTAAGATGCTTTCTGAATTACTTTTTTCTTTACTAGGATCTTTTCTTTAATTTAAAGATGAAACACCCACATTTCTAAGAATTTTCTTAGAATTTTGTTACGAGGAGCAACTCTTAGCACTAACATTTTTCATGAATATGGGCCCAGATCTATGGGGTCACAGGGACCTTGGGTGACCAAACAGACCTTGAAATTTTGAAGAAGCTCTACAATGGCATTGAGACCTGTAGGATTCCCTCATTTAGACGAAGGTCATTTTATGAGCTGGAGGATTTGATGATACGGTATGAAGTAAGTAAGTAAGTAAGTAATTTTATTTGTCACATACATAATCATACAGAGTATAACCAGCAGTGAAATGTAGGTATTATAGAAAAGATACAGCTTGACATGAGGAGAGGGGGGAGAAAAAATTATTCACAGACTATATTCTTATGAGAGTACAGTGTGAGAACAGAAAAAAACACCCCAGCAACAAAAAGCACATAGTAACAGGGGAGACACACGACTTGCAACGGGGGATGGGGGGGGTTAATCCAGTTCCGACAAGCAGCCATCTGGTCCTGCAGCCATTTCCGGCGCCGGTCAGACCCGCCTATCAGAATGGCGGTACGAAGCGGCGAAGGCATTGGATGGGGGTTTGGGAGGTAAGTGCGTATCTGTATGTGTGTGTGTATGTATGTGTGGCCTGGGAAGTTGGCACGCTGGCATTCGAATCAAGTTGCCTCAGTCCGCAGATTGTGAAAGCGACATAGCAGACAGCCTTGATCAGGACCCCAACCGAGTCAACAATAGCAGGTGTCTGGAAGGGGGGAGGAACGCAAGAGAGTCTAACTGCAGTGCTCTTCCTGGGGAAATTTTCCAGCTTCGACCTTGTCCGAGGTTGCGCTGGTTAGGAGAGCCAAAGAAGATAAGATTGTTTGGTCTTGGGGCGAGTAGCCGCATTCCAATTTCACAGCTACTCTCTTAGTCCATTTCTGGTCTCCAAATCATCAATTTTCCTTTAACCGTGAGCTTCTCCGTGATGGTATCCATATTGCGGTTAATAGTCTCAGACAGTGCTGACCGCTCTGCCCACTACTCCATGACGGGCAGCCTTGAGGCTTTGGACAGCTGTTCCTTCTCCTGAATTCTAAAAATAACAGAGCAAAGCCTAATCCAATCAGCAGAAAACCCGTTATCGTGGTTCCGAATAGGTAGATGTCTTCAATGTCCTCCACGGAAAGAGCTGCCAGACACACGACCTGCGTCCATCGTGTAGCCAGCTGTGAACGTTCCGTCAGGGCAGTCAGGTTCCCCGATCCCAGGCTTCTCATCGAAGAAGATGGTGTCAATTTTGTTGAGAGACCAGTTGATCAAATCCATATTTTTCAGTTTGGAGTGCAGTGCAGAAAGAGTCTCTCAAGTGAGACGACACGAGACGAAGAGGCAAGCAGGGAAGGATAGGGAAGGGAGGGAGAGAAAAAATGCGACCACCTTCGCTGAGAGCCAAACGAGAAGATGAGTGGATCACGACCATCTGTAATTTTGTTTGGGATCAAGTGACCGCCACAGTATATCGAGGTCCACGAGCAGCTCTCGTCATCTGTGAAACAATCCATCGTGCTGTGAGTTTTCACAGGTCCCTTGCAGACACCATTTAAAAAGACAAACTAAAACTAACTGTGATTATCAACATGGCTAACTCAAAGATAATAGGTAATACAGTCCAAGCGGGGGATGTCATCATTGAGACTAATCTCGCAGAACGACGTACAGACCTAAAGATCAGTGAAAGTGTCTGTTTGTGGTGCAAACTTTCTTACCTCTGAACAGTGGTGGGCCATCAGGGGAAGCAGGGCCTTCTTTGCTGGCCCTATAAAAATGTAATTGTGTGAAAAATGTTTTTATTGATTATTTAGGTATCATTTTCATTTGTGTAATGTCCACTAAATTGCCTATGATTAGTTTAGTAGAGGTTGAACTGGAATATCCTACATAAAAAAAGTTATGAGCATTAGTGACAGAATCATCAGCCAATCAAATTTTGACATTCATTGACAGCCCACTTTCTGGGTCTAGCTATGTGCCCAGTGCTACCCCAGTGTTAGACCGCCCCTTTAGTCAGGGATTTCCAATATAAGAAAGTGAAAGTAAACGAAAAGAAAATAACAGCAGTCACCGGTGCCTACACCAGATCTTGTTGCCGGTCTACTAAAAACGTATTTTTCAAGGTGCTCTTTTGCAGACAAAAGAGAATAACTGAGAAAGGAAGACCAACACCAAAGCTGAATTCACTAACAAAGGCCAGCAAAGGTTTTATGCGCCATTTCAAATATTGCAACTATGAGTGGCTAACAGCTAGCACCAAGCACAAGTTATTTTGTAGGCCGTGTTTACTTTTTAATACGAGTAAAGGGGCATCGAACGACAGATCCATGGTCTATATTTACAAGTGACAAGTGAGTGCTTTATTATTTGATGAGTATTGTATCATGCACATTGTTATGGAGGTGTAGGTGGTGCGTTGATAATACTGTGGTGTGGTGTGTGGATGTCCATTTGTACAGTTTTGCTGCTTTGGGCGTGTCGTCATTTTAGAATGACGTGAATGTGCAAAGTGACCTGTGTATTTGCGGATCACTTTTACTGACCATGTAGGTAAATTTACTCTGCATTTAACCCACCCTAATCTAGCCTACTGTTGAAATCGTTGATCAGCCATCATTGTTGTTGAGAGCCTGTGTGCAGCATAATATGTGCATTATATGCATATTGCTGCGTTAGCTGTAACAGAGATGTGTAAGATATGTGCATGTAGTTTAAAGTTGCTTACTGAAGGCCCTGACTGAAACCCCACGGTACGCCACTGCCTCTGAATGTAGATGTCGAACAGCAAGCCTTCGGACGAACGGCTCGTCAAGGGAGTCCAGGATCCGCTCAGCTCATCATGTGTGCCAGTCATTTCTCTGATTTAGTCAAACTAGTGATGGGCGACTAACATCTCATCTAATCATCTAACAACTATATGTATCTATTCTCTCTGTTTGAAGAAGCAGTTAATCACTACCTGTAAAATCACAACTCTCAAAATTACAAGGAAATTATCCTTTCTCTAAAATCCCTCTTAATGATGAATTCATTACCATTGGAGGAAAGAAACCTAGAAAAGGCTAAAGACACCAGGAGCACTGTGGTACGGTTTCTTGGAAAATACATTCTAAAAATCACAAAAGAGGACATTTTGGACAACATTTAAAGATAATGTTTTCTCAGACCAGCTTGATGTGATTGTATCCTCTCTTCATGAGTGTTGAGGTTTGTGGCTCCTCACTCCAGTGAGGAAAAAGCCATTGAGATGTTGAAGGAACAGCTGAAGGTGAATCCCATCCTCCATGGTCTACTATTACATAAAGTCTGGGAACAACCTCCATGAGAAAGGACGCCTTACTGAGAGCATTGGATGTACACCAAAGCTTTGGAGGACGGTGCATCTGGAGAGATTTTTCCTCTCTATAATCGTGCACTGGCCACTATTATGAAGAAAGACATTGGCTATTTTGATCATGCACTGGATGACCTGGAAAAGTCTGAGAAAGCAAAAGATTCGTACAAATCATATCTGGCACATATTCTTACAAGTTTGAAATTGTCAAGTCAAAAGCTAATTGCCAATAGTAATTTGCTCACAACACAGTTCCAAATGAAGTGTATGACTGTATACCTACTGAAGATGAATATTCAAGATGCTATAATGAAGCTGAAGAGAGCTCAAAGTAGAGGAGGAAATGTGAGGCTGACTGAAAAACATACAATTTTTTTTGCAGAAGAATTTTTCATTCCTCTAAGAGTTCCGAAAGAGCTGCCAGTCGAATTAATACATTTCAAGTCACTGGGTCTTGACACCATTTTCTCTTTGGACACCATGTTTTCTTTCAGTGGCTTTTTGTCAAAGATCTTAAAATAGTTTTTAAATATGACATTTCTCAAATATTTAAACAAACAAGATTAACATAACATACAAGTGCATCAAATATCTAAAGTGTGTGTATAAAGATATTTCATCCTTAAATATCCTTCTGAAAACCAGTTTAAATATTAAATTGCAAATCATGAAAGTCATTCTGAATGTTTCATGTGTTATGTCCATAAGGACGAATGTTTAATATTATTATTATTAGTATTATTATTCTTGAATTTGTTTCGCTATTGTTTACAAAGGTGTGGGTGTGGTTGAATGCTCCTTGTCTGTTTTTGCGCTCTCTCTCTCTCTCTCTCTCTCTCTCTTTCTCTCTCTCTCTTTCCTTCTCAGGGCAAATCACCATCACCTGTAGCTCGTTTGTGAGAGCGTGCCTGAGACCAAGAGGATATAGGGGCAGTTCAAAGTTTGTTAGGAGACACACTTCTCTCCTGTTCCAGACTGAACTTTGCTTGTTTTTCATGTAGAGACAATAGTTGTGTATTAGCAGTGGCTAATTGAGTTTTAGCATGATCTGTTGATGGATAGACGATGGATATATTGATGGATATATGTTCCAGGTTGAGATTGAGCAAAAGGTATTGTGGCTCTTTTGTTCAATGTGATTTTAAATACTAGCCTGTGTTAAGAGGGATGCTGTAGGGGGAGAGTGCCCTTTTCTTTTTATATTGCTTTTTACCTCTTTTTTTTTTTGTACAGCAAGGGAGGTGAGGGAAGTCAGTCAATCTGAGCGTATAACCATTCATATTGTTTTATCAAGACAAATAGTTTAAAATTCTAAGTGGGAAAAGTTAAGTCCTAAATGGGAAGGGTCATACCAAATTATCTTAATCACACCAACAGCAGTTAAATTACAGGGTAAGACCAATTGGATACATGGACATTGCGGTGCTGTGTCAAGTGTCAAGTGTTGGTGCAGACTTGGAGTAAGAGCTCAGGGACAGAACTTCCTCCTATAGGGAGGGAGCGGCCAACCACTTGAGTGAAGAAAATCTACTCACTTGCTGCACCTTCTACCATGCTCACTGACACTTCACAGTTTAAAGACTGATAAGGGGAAGAGAAAACAAAAAAAAACTACCCTTAACAACTCAATATTGCACACTGTATTCCTGCTTTGTAATATTTTCTCCCAGACAGCAAGCAGTGTCGGCCCAGATCTGGCCCACATCTGGCCCGCATGGATTTCACACGGGTGAACGGGTGTATCTTACAGGATAGATTCAACCCTTCTTAACATCTGCTTCTGATAAAGTTCCTCCAGACCTTTCTGCTCAGAACCTCCCTCGAAAAGGGAGTTTTTTGTTTTACAGTAATGGACCCATACCAGCAGATTAAGGAGAAGGAAACAACTGACTCAACAAAGGACCTATAGAAAAGGGTCAACAGAATCTTGTCCACATTAAACTTTGCCAGCTTCCTCAGGCAATACAGGTGCTGCTGGCCTCTCTTGCAAAGCAAACTGGTATTAGACTCGAAACACAACTTATCATCATAGATCCTAAGTACTTATACTCTGTAACAACCTCTATTTCCTGACCATTTATACTAGATTTTTCAATGTTAGTGACATTGCGCCTAAAATCAATACACATGTCCTTGGTCTTAGAGGCATTCAGCTCCCAGAAAGGCATCCTGACACCACGTTACAAAATGAGCAATGACCGGACCATGTCAAGGTTCTTCATTGTTCAATAAGCTGACAATAACCGTATCATCAGCAAACTTCACAAAGTGTCGGTTTTCAGTGACAGAGCGACTGGGGGACGTCGTGGCCTAATGGTTAGAGAGTTGGACTCGTAATCCAAAGGTTGCGGGTTCGAGTCTCGGGCCGGCAGGGATTGTAGGTGGGGGGAGTGAATGTCCAGCGCTCTCTCCACCCTCAATACCACGACTGAGGTGCCCTTGAGCAAGGCACCGAACCCCCAACTGCTCCCCGGGTGCCGCAGCATAAATGGCTGCCCACTGCTCCGGGTGTGTGTTCACGGTGTGTGTGTGTGTTCACTGCTGTGTGTGTGCACGATGGATGGGTTAAATGCAGAGCACGAATTCCGAGTATGGGTCACCATACTTGGCAGTATGTCACTTCACTTCACTTCACTTCACTTCACAATCATTAGTGTACAGAATATAGAGGAGGGGGGAAAGAACACACCCCTGCGGAGAGCCAGTTGATGTGAGGCCCAAGTCAGAAAGATGGCCATTTACTATCACTTGCTGGGATATATTTGTGAGGAAGTCCAATATCCAACCCACAAGGTTAGCCTCCAGTTTGAACTGATGCAAGAGCTTCTCAACCAACAAGTGGGGTTGAATGGTGTTAAAGGCTGACGAGAAATCCACAAACAGTAGTCTGGCATGGTTTCTGTTGCCCTCAAGGTGATTAAGAATGAGGTTGAGTACTGTTACAGTTGCATCCTGGACCCCTCTGTTGAGTCTATGTGCAAACTGTAATGGGTCGAGGAGGCATTTCGTCCTAGATGTCAATTCTCTCTTGATCAGCTTTTCAAAGGACTTCATCACAAGTGACGTAAGGGCTATGGGTCTGTAGTCATTTAAAGTCTTAGGGTGGCTATTCTTAGCAACAGGGACTATAATTGACTGTTTCCATAAGTCAGGGACCTTCTGTTGGCACATAGATTGATTGAAAATATGATTAAAAATAGAGCCTAGCTGTTCCGCACAACAAAAAAGAACACGGCTGCCAATATTGTCTGGGCCGTACTTGTTTTGGCTTTGCAATATTTAAAGGTGTTCACAACACTTTGTGTAGAGAAACATACAGCTGATTGGGGCTGGGACAGTAAAGACTGTTTTTGGCCGACAATTTCATTGCTAAAATCATATTTGTCAAATCTTGAATCCCGGCTGTATAAAATCCGAGACTGAAAGGTGCCGCACCAGGCCTCCGTCAGATGGATAATCTCCCACAACACCACCAGCAGTATACATCCAACAGACCATTTCATTGTAACCGGTCAGGAAAAAGTGATCGCTGCAGTGCTGATCATGTGCATAGGTTGCAGATGTGCGATTAAAAAAAAACTAAGATCAGATATAAAAAGAGAACTCGGATAACTTTAATGAGTTATACAAACAACAAACAAACAACCATCTGAAAAGCACGTTCCTTCTGTGTTGTTCCTGTGATTACTGCAACATAAATTCAACATAAATAAGTGCAACATAAATTCAATCGTGGCTGGCTTGACCGTGTTTTTCTGAACTGCGGCTGGCTTGTCCACAGTGCGCAGGGCTCTAATACAAAAACGCTTACAATGAATGTCGTCTGCAGAAAGCAAAAGCTGAATCCCGGACATTTTTGGCAATTTAAAAATCCCGGACGAACGCATTTTTTTAGAAATGAGGATATGTCCTCTTTTCCCCGGAAGTCCTCAATTAACTTTTTTGGATCATCACATATTTTTCTTTTTTCTTTTTTACTTTTTGAATGTTTTTGTGCAGTGTTGGTCATCTTACTTTAAAAAAGTAATTAGTTACAGTTACAAATTACTTCTCCCAAAAAGTAATTGAGTTAGTAACTCAGTTACCACACTGTAAAAGTAATTAGTTACTCAGCAAAGTAACTGTGGCGTTATTTTTTATGTTCTATAACGCTGTTACGTTCTATAACATCTTTAACGTTTATATTAACTGATTGAAGAATAAAAACACTATATACAGTATTTTAGAGCATTTGGTATTTATTTGAACTTAACAGATTGCAGCCTGCCAAATGATGCATAGAAATAAAACCATATAGAAAATAAATATTGAAAATAAAATTCAAGTGCAAAATTAAGACACAAATGTAAACAACAGAACACTATCCTACTCTTAAATATTCCGTAAAGTAACAAAATTAAATATTGAAAATAAAATAATATTCACACACTTTGCATTGCACAATAAACAGAGCACTATCCAACTTGTAAATATTCAGTACAGTAACCAAAATTAAATATTGAAAATAATATTCAGCTATTCACACACTTTGCAATCAAGTGCAAAACTTGACTCAAAAAAAGACACAACTGTACAACTGTAAACTTGGGTAAAAAGAAACAAAGGAAGATCTGGCCATTAAGTAGTGCAATTATCTGTACCTGTATATTATTGCACAATAATCAGAGCACTATCTAACTCTCAATGTAGATTAACTAACTAATTAATGGGTTGATGTAAGGTGCTTCATTAGATTTGAGTTACTTGATGCAGACGTGGATAACGTTTTTTTCCCTGGGCATAGCGTTTCATCATTTTAATTTTTTTGTCATAAATCAGTGCTATTAGTCACCCTTTATGTCTGTCTGAAAAGTAATGGTTTTGGACACACAATGTTTCTATCTGACAGTGTCAATATATAATCATTATATACATGATCAACTGTTTGTTGTGCACTCTTTATCTAGAATGTTAGTATGGCTGAAATTAAGTAAATTGAAGTGACATGTGGCCAAGTATAATATGTGCTCTGCATTGTGAATACACACCCGGAGCAGTGGGCAGCCATTTATGCTGCGACAGCCGGGGATCAGTTGGGGGTTCGGTGCCTTGCTTTCGGTGCCTTGCTTAAGGGCACCTCAGTCATGGTATTTAGGGTGGAGAGAGCACTGTACATTCACTCCCCCCACCTACAATCCCTGCTGGACCTGAGAATCAAACCCATGACCTTCGGGTTACGAGTCTGACTCTCTAATCATTAGGCCACGACTGCCCTGTGATTTTTTTTTTTTAAAAAGACATGACTCTGGTGGGACTTTATTATTTTTCATTATTAGTCCTGGTTTAGAGTCTAAAATATCTGATACTGATGACCTAGACTATACCACAGGTTCAATCTGGAGTTGTGTGTGTAAATGCAGCTCTCCTAGATGAAGAAGACTGTGATGACACTGAAGACTTGTCTGATGAGTTCTCTGAAGAGGAAACTCAGACCCAGTCCAATAGAACTGTGTGTCCCCCTGCTTAAGCCAGTACATGTCCGGGCCCATCTGAAGTTTGCTAGAGAGCATTTGGATGATCCAGAAGAGGATTGGGAGAATGTCATATGGTCAGATGAAACCAAAATAGAACTTTTTGGTAAAAACTCAACTTGTTGTGTTTGGAGGAGAAAGAATGCTGAGTTGCATCCAAAGAACACCATACCTACTGTGAAGCATGGGGGTGGAAACATCATGCTTTGGGGCTGTTTTTCTGCAAAGGGACCAGGACGACTGATCCGTGTAAAGGAAAGAATGAATGGGGCCATGTATCGTGAGATTTTGAGTGAAAACCTCCTTCCATCAGCAAGGGCATTGAAGATGAAACGTGGCTGGGTCTTTCAGCATGACAATGATCCCAAACACACCGCCCGGGCAACGAAGGAGTGGCTTCGTAAGAAGCATTTCAAGGTCCTGGAGTGGCCTAGCCAGTCTCCAGATCTCAAACCCATAGACAATCTTTGGAGGGAGTTGAAAGTCCGTGTTGCCCAGCGACAGCCCCAAAACATCACTGCTCTAGAGGAGATCTGCATGGAGGAATGGGCCAAAATACCAGCAACAGTGTGTGAAAACCTTGAGAAGACTTACAGAAAACGCTTGACCTCTGTCATTGCCAACAAAGGGTATATAACAAAGTATTGAGATGAACTTTTGTTATTGACCAAATACTTATTTTCCACCATAATTTGCAAATAAATTCTTTAAAAATCAGACAATGTGATTTCCTGGATTCTTTCCCCCTCTCATCTTTTTAAGTGGGAGAACTTGCACAATTTGTGGCTGACTAAATACTTTTTTGCCCAACTGTAAGTATGGTATCCCATACTCGGAATTTGTGCTCTGCATTATACCCATTCAAATGCACACACACACACACACCATAGCATTTTAGTCAAGCATTATTGTTTCCATTTCATGAAGTGGCTATTTTCTATTAATTTGTACAATGAGAATTGCATTAAAAAAAAAAAAAAAATTTAGAGAAAACAAAAAACACACACACACACACACACACACAAAAAGCATGATCACCCAACCTTAACCACGCCTCTAAACATAACCTTCTATAGGATGTGAGCAGTTAAAAAATACTAATGAGTTTGTATGAATTCATGCGAATCAGCCAAAACCAAAATATTACCCAAAACATAAAAACAGTTACAAATTGCCAAAACAAAGATTGTTGCTTTGACATACAGGTGTACTCGCTTTATGAAGTTTGAGAATTAGGACCAATAATACCCATGCAGTATAATCGCTCTATTGACCATTTCAATAAAAAATAAAAAAGATGCTGAATCTTTTTATATATTCATTTATTTATTTTGTATTTTATTTTTTTATTTTTTTGACTGTATTAAATCATAATTATACTCTAATATGCTTGCAGATATTTAGAAGACATGCTGAGTTCACATACTTGTTTCTTCAAAAAACAATGCTACAGTTATTCTGCTTTGAAATGTGCTTTCTATGTCAGAATGTTTTTGTTTTGGTCTGTTATTCCACACACTGACGATGTACCTGAAAGTATTTCAAAATCCTGGGTTGCCAGCTGGTGGAAAACAAAGCATACTATATTTGTAGAAGCCAGCAACAAGATGTCAGATTCTACCGGATATAAAAAACGCCATTTCTCCCCTTCCCCTCCGAAGGCAAGTGTGGCTTTTTAAGACCGGAGAAAGCGTGTTTTGGAGAAGTGCAGGCAGATAGCAGAGGTGCGCAGAAAAGGACATTGGGATAAAACCAACGAAAATATGATTATTGTACAGGTCCTTTGGATCTCAGGAATTTTGGGTTTTCATGAGCTGTATGCCAAAATCATCAATATTAAAACAATAAAAGGCTTGAACTACTTCAGTTGTGTTGTAATGAATCTAAAATATATGAAAGTCTAATGTTTATCAGTACATTACAGAAAATAATGAACTTTATCACAATATGCTAATTTTTTGAAAAGGACCTGTATATGTTTCACGCTATTTTAATATTTTAGCTATAAAGTTGGATTATTTGATCTTTAATTTCCTTCGTCAATCAGGGCCGGTGTTATGCTGAATTCTGACCCCCGTCAGATTACTGCCCCCCTAGTATTGGTAGGTTTAGGGTTAGGTGTGGGGGAGGGGTTAGGATTAGGCAATCAGGTAGCGATTTCAAAGAGAGGGGGTAATAATTTGGCAGGGAGTCAAAAATGAGCACAACAGCTAGCTATCACTGCTGACGTCAAAACATTATTACCTAAGTATAATGTAATAATCTTCAGCTGTTTCTGCCATTTGCTCTCTGTATTTGCAGATATTTATCTGTTCAAACATGTTCTGCTGCATCTACAACAGAAAGGAGAACACATCCCGAACCTCATTTTCCTGTAGTTTGTTCTGCTGTGTACTGTAAACCTGTTCAACCTGTTTTGGGACGGGAGAGCAGAGGAGGAAGAGAAGAGAAAGAAGACGGTAACTGAAAGTGTGCTTATGATTTTCAAACTTCATTTCGGCTAACTTCAGACGATGTACGCCTTGTTTATCTTTTTTTTTAATGTCTTAAAACTAAATTGTATAGATAGGATCCATGCATGTTAAGTGCAATTTAGTTTTTATCGTCTCGGTGTTAAAAGCACGAAGCTGCTCTGTTTCAACACCTGGACTTCTCCAGTTTCATCATAATCGTTTATTAGGGTGCAAAATACAAGCTCCGATCAGGACCTCAGCAAGGTTGGTCTAGTGTTAATGTGTGTGTGTGTTTATGTGCTTGTTTGTGCGCACTGTAATGTACAGTGCAGTAAGTTGTTATAGAGTCTGGGAATGTGTCGTCACAGTGGCAATGCATTCTGGGAATTTAGGTAAAAGGAGCTACCGCGGAGACTGGATAATATAGTGAATATAGCCGTTGATATCATTTAATGTTTCTATTATTCTACTTAAGATCGCATTGGAGTGGTTAAGGCTCACTTTACATCATTTGCCATAGCCCTATACACGGCCGGTGTGAAAAACATGCTTTTTTCAGCCTTAGAAAGCTGAAAAAGCGGTATTTCCTGCAGACATTAATAGATGTCATAAGTTAGCCCTTATCAGTGTCTGCATGAAATACCTCTGCTTTTGATTAACGCTGTTGATACAGTAAGCCTTAATCATTCCAACGTGATCTTAAGTTGAATCACATAAACATAAAATAATAGCCTATATAATGTCTACATTCACTACGGAACTCAGATGAAAGTTAAACTGAAACTCGATAACAGCTCAAATAAGAGATGGTTTAATAATTGATCTCTGTAGATTTTATATATATATATATATATATATATATATATATATATATATATATATATATATATACAGTGATTTGCATTAAACTGTAAGCCCTCACACTACAAATAAAAGAAAATCATATATGGAAATATTATCTGTGGCAGTTCTTTGATCCCAGGCCACTTGTTTGTAAGGACTAAGTTTCATTCATTCATTTATTTGATCGCTTGCATCATTGATCGGCATCTCTAATAATAATGAATCTTCAACTTGGTTCATTATTTATTTTGCACAGCATCCACAATAAACATCGATTCAAAGCAGCTTATAGTAAGTTCTGTTACCTCTATAATGGCTTAATTCTTTACACTGAGCAGATTTACTGGGCAATATTGTGATATATAACAATGCTAAACGTTCCACTGTTTAAGATCTAGCTATGTATTATCCCCTTTCAAAAATAGGCATGGTTTTGTACTCTAATCAAAGTGTTTTAGCAGTTAGCCTGTATCAGTACCACTGTAGTGAATGAGACTGAATAATGAATATCTGCAGCCTCTCAGACAAACCACAGAGCCATTTTATTTATTTAATGAGATTTACATATTAGTCTGTTTTATATATTTAGTCTGTTAAGAGTAAGATGGTTTTCAAAAAACAACCTGGTCTCATAAAAATACTTACCACTGTGCACTTTATGTGCGACACCGTTTTACGTACCTTACCTCACGTTTTGTCGCTGTTTCAAAGAGAAATGTCCACTGAGTGGCACTAAAACACAGGTTAATATATTAACATACGTTAGCATACTGAACCCAGGCACATTTTTATTATGTTGATATAGTAGTAGTAGTAGCCCTTTATTGTCACTAGTCACAAGTACCAGCGAAATTAGCCATCAACCTGTCCATACATACACAAACATGCATACAATACAATATGACAGGGGGGTGGACAGGACAGGAAGACAGGGAATTGAGGAAGAAATACAGCTTAAACATGAGGAAGGAGGGGAGAAAAAAAATAACCCCCAGACAATGCTCCTATAGGAGTACAGTGTGAGAACAGGAAAAACACCCCAGCAACAAAAGCACATAATCAATACACCATAGACACACGACTTGCAACAGGTGGGGGGTAAATACGACCCAAGTTCGAGCCCACCTTTTGCCAAACATTTTTTTCTCCTTTTTCAAATCTCATATCGCATCAGAAAGGCATTTATTTTCAATAAAAATTAAGGAAATAATCAAAAAGTTGAAAATAAAGTATTGGGTAGGGTTAGGGTAGTTGTAGGGAGGGCTTTATTGTCCCAATAAGGTGGCATCCATTTAATAAATTAAAATTATAATTTACACTCAGTACGTTATTATTGCGTACTGTTTTATAATGTACTACAATACTGAGGTGCAGGTAATTGCCACTATTTGCAATAAGTAGTATAAATAGCAGAAAATCTTGCTATTTTAACATAGTGTAAATAGAATCTATAGCTATTTGCACTTAGTGTAAATATCCTCTGTCACTAAAAAAATATGCTATTTTCACTTGGTGTAAATAGTGTCTATGGCTTTATATAGCGATAGCCGCTGCCAAAAAAAAAAACTGACGGCTATCGCTGCATTAAAGGATTAGTTCACTTTTAAAAAAACTTTTGCTGATAATTTACTCACCCCCATGTCATCCAAGATGTCCATGTCTTTATTCCTCGTCTGGTATCGTTTAAAGCCCTTTGAAGCTGCACTGAAACTGTCATTTGGACCTTGAACCGTTTGGGCCCCATTGAAGTTCATTATATGGAGAAATGTTTTCATCAAAAACCTTAATTTCTTTTCAACTGAAGAAAGAAAGAAAGACATGGACATCTTGGATGATGGGGGTGTCAGAACTTCTCTGGCTTTAATAACTCGCACTCAGGGCGGGACCTGAAGGGTTGGGCAGTTTTTACTGTTTTTTACTTCAGACTTTGTCATTTGCACATTCAAACATAAAAGCAAAATCATCATCCATTATTATGGCAGGAGCAGTACTGCAGCTCATATTGATACAATCCTGCTGCGCTTTTCAGCTCAACTACTACAGCTTTTCCAGTGACGCTGTAAAATAACTACTGTGAAGTAATCACTGTTTTTTAGCGTCATCATGTGATGCGCTTGATTGACAAGTTTTCTTTATCTTCATTAAGTACTGTTCATTTTCTCACTAAATTCCCCTCTATAAGAGAATATTTGTATTTGTTAACTTGAAGCCAATTTGGTATAGATAATATCATTAAATATGAAGATGTTATGATATGTCTGAAATGAAGGTCTAAAAAGATTTGTATGTCTACTTTTTAGAGAAAGTTTGGTGAATGTATTTCCCCTTTAATACAAAGATTTCACCAAAATACTATACAAAACCAACATGATACAAGTGAAATGACAAAATATGCTTCAATGTATAAAATAAATCAAATAAATAAATGAAGCCAAAAAAGACTAACTCATTTTCAGATATATATATTTTTTATCTTATACTGTTTGAAGGCAATGCCATACTAATGTATCATGTTTTTATAATAGTAACTGGTATTTTGGGCATAAGTTTTGGCTAGCATGTAGCATATTAAAAGAAAAAAGGTTATTGCAGTAAGTCAGAGTTGAGAGATGCCATCTAATCACTGCCTCCTTCAGCCTTTGTTCAACAGTATGGGAAAACTCTTCTCCAAATATTTACTCAGGGTGAGGTTTAGACATTTACTTTGTTGTTTCCAGTTGTTTGTGATTTAATGCCAGTCCAACATGTCGTCCATCAAAAATGACCTTGAACAACCTAAGAAAAACTAAATAAAGCCAATGATAAAACATACATGAGAAAATGAGTCTTTGCTCTCAAAAATGTCAGCGTCTAACTTGGCATTTCCTTTATTTTGTTCTTTCCGGCACTGTTACTCCTATTTTAGGTAACTGTACTCAACCCTGTCTGGTGTGTTATTTATTTTATGTAAGATCTACAGCATAGCTGAAATATATCAACAGAAGTTATTGTTAAGCTGCTTTACCAGTTTCTGGCACGGTTACATAGACATAATGGAGCGACAGTTCTGACCCAGTTTCTCACCCAGACAAAAGACACTTATCCAATGAGCCTTCTAAAGATGCCTTTGATTCTTGTTTTTTCTTTTTGTTACTCCTTTTTTCAGCTCCAGACATGTACTTTCGAAAGTTATCTAATTTGCGGCTTGTCGCCATGTTTAAGCAATTAGATAAGTGACTTATAAGATGCAAAATCTGCCACGCAACATCAGCATCATAAACAAATAATAGTAATAATAATAATAATAATTCATTACATTTATATAGCGCTTTTCTGCTTTTCTAAGCACTCAAAGCGCTCTACATTGTGAGGGGTGGTGTAGTATGTGAGGGGTGGTGTAGTGTAGTATGTGGTAGTATGCCTTAAGGCTCAGATAATTATTTCGAACTCTTACATAATAAAATCAACTGAAGTTCAGATGTTCTGTAGCGGTCTTGTGAGGAGTTTTCACTCTTCTCCGTCTCATAGGTTATAAACATATACATTTATAATACATAATTAAACTTTAAAATATAATTTAATTTAATTCAGTGATGCAAATCAGAATTTTTATGAGCTGTTACTCCAGTTTTCAGAGTCATATGATCTTTCAGAAATCATTCAAATATATTGATTTATTACCACTTTTGTTGAAAAGAACAGCATATGCTGGTTAGGTATGTTTTGAAGCATGGATGCTGGTTTATTCTGGTCCTTTGCTGGTTTAAGCCGGTCCTTAGCTGGTCATGTGCTGGTCTTACGCTGGACAGACCAGCACATGACCAGCTTAAACCAGTAAAGGACCAGCTTAAACCAGTAAAGGACCAGCTTAAATCAGCTCAAACCAGCATCCCATGCTTCAAAACATACCTTACCAGCATATGTTGGTTTTTTCAACAGGGAACAGTTTTGCTGCTTAATATTTTTTGGAACCTGCGACATTTTGTTCAGGATTCTTTCATGAATAGAAAGCTAAAAAAGAACAGCATTGATAATAAACCAGGCTGATACAAATTCTGATTTGCATCACAGAAATAAATACATTAAATAAACATTAAAAGTATTTTGAACGGCAATGTGTGTGTGTGTGTGTGTGTATATATATATATATATATATATATATATATATATATATATATAGATATGTGTGTGTGTGTGTACATATATATGTATGTGTATATATAAATTGTATCTAAATATCTATATATCTAAATAAAATTAGACTATATTCAGTATATGATCCAAAGTAACTAGTAACTAACTACTTGAGTAGTTTTTTTATCTGATACTTTTTTACTCTTACTCAAGTAACTATTCGGACTATTACTTTTACTTTTACTTGAGTAAATATTTATTCAAGTACTTGAAGAAATTCAGTACAGTTTTTGGGTACTCTACCCACCTCTGATGCTCGGCCCCCCACAGATTACATCTTAGTATGGGGGATGAGAAATCTCTGTAGGAGCTGTTCTCAAGCCCCAAACGGTCACACCTTGTGTGGAGAAATGTTTATCAGATATTGAAAGGAGACCGAATATACAGAAGTACAGAATTCACTTAAGTGTTCAGTATTTCTCATAATATAGGTGACTACTGTAAAATTTAGACCAATTTACCAATCGCACAGAGACCTTTAAAATGATACCAAACATGAAAGGGAAAGAGCAACATTGACAAGATATAACATTTGTTATATCAATAACAATAACATATGGATATTCTTGCTTTTTGGGGAAGAAGAGTGAAGGAGGAGAGGCAGGGAGGGTGGGGGTAAATGATCAAGGAGATAAATTTGGTCGGGGTGATATTGTTTGTTCTCTTTGGAGATCTCTTCTCCAGATTAGTTTTATGGTTTTATTGCATGGCATCTGTTTTTGCGATAGTTTTGGCTTCAGAATTAATTTTATAAGAAAATAAATTCACTCCTTGCATACTTCTGTGGTCCTATTTTTAAAAAGTCTCATAAAAAAAATTCAATAAAAAGAAAAAAGCTAAACACAACATAAATAACACAACAAGCACGGAGCCCAACCAAGTGTGCATGCGCCAAACAAGAAAGTTTATTGTTTTGTCGTATGACATCTGTTTTGTGTGAGTTCCTGATGTTTGGTTTCATGAGGAGTAATTTTCATAATTTTGCCTCTTATAACAGAAATAAGTTTGCATGTTTCAAAATTCAGTTTCAGGAATCAGTAGTTTAAATTTTCACACACAACTTTACTGTGACCAACACTGCGTGATGGAGAATATTTCAGCAGGTAAGAGAAGAACATCAGATTTTCTGAAAGATGTTCTGATCCGAAGTTTAGGTTTCCCCATCATCATCATCATCATCATCTCTTTCTTACAGCACATTGAGCTGTAAATAAAAGTTCACTACATCATAAAACAATCTTCCATTTAATTTGTAGTATATGCAGATTTATTTTAATAATTATATTTTTACGTAAGTCAACATTCTGTTCAGGTTTTTCCAGTATGTGTATGTACACACTCACCTGGTGCAGCTTCCTTCCGTGTCACTTCCTTTTTGGGCGGTTGAGACCATTGCAGTGTTATGTCAGAAAACCCTCGTTCCTCCAGGGCAGACTGAAGCTGAAACAAGCAGAACTCTTAAAACTGCTATCATTGCACTTAGATTCATGTGTGTTTCCCTCTCTCACCTGTGACAGGAGCTGGGCTCTCATTTCAAGTTCAGACAGACTCGAACTGGACTTCATTTTAATCTTCACAAGGGTCTTCTTCAGTACAGGACCTACAAGAGTGACACATGAGAGTGGGCATACATGGACAGAAGAGAAACAAAAATGCTAAAAGAAAATAAAAACATAAAATGCATTGTGACTTCAATGAAATTCGATTGCTTGGGGCGCATGGCATGTGCAAGTGCTGACCCACACATGATGTGCTCGTGTCGGTTTCACATAAAGTTTGCCTGCAAATCCACCACTGGGTCTGCACCCCTTTACCTAAATTGACTACTTCAGACCTATGTGCCCTCTAGAAGCTTGATTTCTGCAAGAGAACAACACATCATTGTACCATCCAAAAGAGGCACAAAATCACTTTCACAGACTTTTTCATTAACTGTTCCCTTCTGGTGGAATGACCTGCCCAACTCAATCCAAGCAGCTGAGTCCTTATCTCTTCCATCTTTATTTGAACCTCTAAATCTAGCACTCTATTCTAATTCTGTTTTATCTATCTGTCTTCTTTGTATTTATTATCTGCTTGTTTTCTTTATAAAAAAACAAACAAACAAACAAAAAACACTTGCTATGTGTACTGTATGAAGGTCATAGCGCTTGCATATTATTGCTCTTTTGTTGGTTTTGATCGCTTCTATAGTCCTCATTTGTAAGTCGCTTTGGATAAAAGCGTATCTGCTACATAACAATGTAAATGTAAATGTTTAAGTTTGTTTGTTTGTTTTTATGCTATTTTATATATAGACTTTTGGAAATATGCTTTTTAAATTTATTTTGGTCTGGATCTGGAGTTTAAAATGTGCAGTAATCTTACACTCGAAGCTGAAGTGGAGTCGGGAAGTTTGAAAACCAACGGACTGATATTTACAGCTGTGATGATTTACTGAGCCTTTGATATAAAATGAAACTCCCACCGAATTCTCTTTGTGATGTTCCCATCAAAATTATTTATTCCCCACAAACAACGTGGAGGAAAAAAAAAAAAGAGGTTCTAGAGGAGGAATTCGGAATCGACCCAAACGACACTGCAGCCGCTTTCCCCTGCCCACAGTAACTCTGACTAATGTTCGTTCACTCAAGAACAAAATGCCTGAACTCTCATCATTAATGAAATATCATTGAGATTACAAGAGAAGGAATCTGCTCTGCATTATTGAAACATGGTTAACAGAGTCTGACGATATAAGCCTCAAGGGATATTTGTTCATTCGACTGGACCGCGATAGCCAGAAATCATCCAAAACCATCAGGAGGACTAGGTATGTTTGTCAGCGACCGCTGGGCAACAACTTTAATGGTACATGGGACCTACTGTTCAACTGATTATGAATTGTCTCTTTTATTTAGACCACATTACTTGCCCAGAGAGTTCGGACAAATTACTGTTATCCTGGTCTATGTACCGGGGCCAAGCTTCACACTTGCCGCAGAGGGCATTGCTGATAGTTATAACAAGGTGCTGCACAACTCAGTGGATGATCCAGTGTTTCTCCTCTGTGATTGTAACAACTGTGAAATATCCACATTTTTGCTGAATTTGGAGCCTTATATAACTTGTCCGATGAGGCTGGGTACAATTCTGGACAAGTGTTTTGGTAATGTGGACAGTGCTTATGTATTGAGGTCACATCCACCATTAGGTCGCTCAGACCATATTTATTTTTATAAATTTTTTTATGAGGATAGTGTGTGTTCAATGTGTTCTATAGATAGTATACATTTTTTGTCTATTGTATGTTTTTATGCCAGTGTCAAATATGAATTTATGTCCAGGGGCTCTGTACAGACAATAAAGTAAAGTAATGTAAAGTAAAGTATCTACAGCAATTTAGTGCAAATGCATCTCTTAAGATTAAATGGATGCAATGATAAGTTGTGTAATGATCCTGAAAAATCTATGAAAAACAACAAAAAAGACCCAGATAACATTAAATACAGGTTCACTTTAAATAAGGATGGACATGGTTTAGTGAATTATTGACTGTTGAAAGCATGCATCTCTTGAACTTAACATTTTCAATCAATAATTTATATTTAAAAAATAAAGTCATTAATAGTTTCCCAAAACACTAAATCTGCTTGTTTGATCTCACCTTCTCCATAGACCTCCACCTCACACAGATTAAGATACTTTGAATCTCCAGGAATGAACAGATTCACGTATCGACCCTCCATATCGTTACATGTGTAGGTGGAGGAAACACCAGCTGGAATGCTAGAAATCACAGCACATCTAAAGAGAGATGGAGAAACCATTATTTATACTTCTAGTCTTTCTTCACATGTGTTTTCAGGGATCTTTATGGATATTAAGCCACAGAAAGAGGGTCTCACATGGGATTGTTGTTGCCGTTGTTCTCCAGAGAGTTTCCGATGTGAATCTCTGCTCCGTTTATTCCCTCTGGACAGCAGTCCAGTCTGTTTGTGATGATGACTCTACTTATTCTGTAAATATAACGCAGATCCACCCTCCACCATGGGTTAGCCTGAGCAGTGGTTGCGGAACATGATAACCACGGTTGTACGAAACCTGGATTGAAGTCAATGGCTTGTTCAGCAAACCAGAGGTCATAGGTTGATGACTGTGTGACGGTTCTTCCTGTTGCCAAATTACCTGTAAGATGTCATAGTGTCAAGAAATGGTTTTAATCAGCTCATTTTATACTCTTTGAATGTGCTTTAGGTTTTCTTCAGACCGTGAATGCATTTCTATCAGATCTGCCCAAACTGGTAAAGTCTTGACAAATTCCCTTTCAAGGAATATATTTTCACTCAGCAACCATGTTTGTGGTGCCTCTAAGCAGCTATTTCAGGCATCCAAGACCAAGTCCTGTCCACCTGAATGTGCAAGTAACGGCAGCTGCAGTGACACGATGACTTTGCCAGTTGCTGATAGGCTATTTTATTCAGGGTCAGCTCCAGTGTGTGTGTGTGTGTGTATATATATATATATATATATATATATATATATATATATATATATATATATATATATATCCTATACGTTTATTAGATGAATAAATTATGGTGAAAAATAACAAGTTCAAATTATTAACACATTTAATGCACTTGCCCCGCCCCAGACCCATGTGGGTCAAATGAGATTTCATACAGTTGATTGATGACAAATATGAGGCAGGGCAACAACTCACTGCGTGAAGGAGCCTAGAGAATGTAGTTAGAATGTCCCTAAAGATATTTTCCTTCAAGATATGGGGAAAAAACGCCCCTGTTTCAGTTTTTGTCTCATATTTACATCAAATAGTTAAAGGGGTCCTATTATGCTCTTTTACAAAGTCTTGATTTTGTTTTGGGGGTGTATTAGAACATACTCTCATGCTTGATGGTTCAAAAATCACAATATTTTCACATAATTTAGATTTATTACAATACCTTTCTCCCCAGCCTGACACATTACTGTCAAAGTATAGCCTAATGTTAGTGTATTAACTATGCATAAAACCTGTCTTTTTACTTAAGTAACAGATATGGGTGTCATGTCATAAAATATTTTAATATGACTGACTTACTGTATTTAACATGAATTTAATAAAAACATTTTAAGTTACTTTTACTTCTGTAAAACTTCATTTTACAGAAAGAGAGCAAAGAACATTTACATTATCAAAGAATATTATCATCGACTTCAGTCTAACCAGAGTTGAAGCACTCTCAAAAACCTCTCATTATAATCACTGAAGCTGTTTACACTGTGAAATTAATGTCTCACTTACATCACATGCACATCTGCACTTTGACATTTCTAATGAGAGAATTCACCAGAGAGCAGAATTTAGTCAGTGAGTTTGTGCTGAACAAAACTGTTTCAGCGATGACTCATCTGAATGCCTCTGATTGGTTGTTGCCTTCATAACCTCAACAGAATTGTGTGTGATTGGTTATAATGCGCAGTGCTGTAAGCATGCGTCTGTCTCTTGCTCAGCGCCAGAACGCAGATTTTAATTTACCTGCTGATGATTATGGAAGCAAATGCGTAGTTAAATTCAATTTGCAATGTAATATGCAAAATGGCGATGCAAAATGTAAAATGGCAATGTATTTCTGTATTTAAATGTACATTCTCCCATTCATATGTGCAACATTTAGTGCAAAATGAAAATGAAAATTAAATTATATAATTTAAATTTGCCATTTTCTACACTAGTTTTAATATGCAAATTAAAAACATATTTTAAAGCTTTATAAGTTGCTAAATGAAAATGAAAATGTATTACCCAAATTGATTAAATATGTTTAACATGTCTAATCCAAAACTGTAGCAAAATCATCATTTAAATGCTGTTTCTCCTAAATGGATTTAGATTTAGGGGTAGGACACTTGGGATTGCATTTTCATTGTGATACCGTGGGATAATTGTAGCAAAATTCAATGAGAGCTTCAAAATGCATTCTGAGCCAAAGGTGCAGCAAAAGGGTAGCAAACCTGTGATTTAAACGTCTTTTATTTTTCTTAAATGCATTGACACTTGCATATATGACGTTTCAATTGCATTTTCATGAAATACCCCGCAATGAATAGAGTATAAATCACTGTGGATTTGAAAATGCATTCCGAGCCGAATATTGAATGAATGAATGAATGATGCATTTATATAGCGCCTTATTGTGTATTGCTGTACACCCAAAGCGCTTTACAATCATGTGGGGGGTCTCTCCTCAACCACCACCAGTGTGGTATATTCACCATTAACCAAATGCTTTTCAAACGGGTTTACACTCAGATTGATGCACATAAGGGGAAGGAGTGTGATGTGAGGCCCAGTATGGTGACCCTTACTCGGAATAACAGTAACAGTAGTGAACACACACCCAGAGCAGTGGGGGTTCGGTGCCTTGCTCAAGGGTCTCAGCTCAGTCATGGTATTGTTGGTTATTCCCCCCCCCACAATCCCTGCTGGACCTGAGACTCAAACCCACGACCTTCAGATTACAAGTCCAACTCTCTATCCATTAGGCCACGACTGCCCTATTTTTTTTTTTTTTTTTTTACAGTGCGGTTCTACACTTTTTTTACTACCTTACCTTATATTTTATTACTCTTTTATTTTTAATCCGTAAAATAGCACATGCAGAGAGTTCCTCAGGGGCAGGGGCTCAAATGTAAAAAAAAAAAGAAAAAAAAATTATGGGTCAAAAGTTTGGATACATTAATATTTTATATTTTTTGCAATAAGTCACAACATTTAAATATACTTTAAAATACATTTTATGCAATGCTGATTTATTAGCAATGTTGGAAAACAGTCATACTTTTTCAGGGTTCTCTGATTAATAAAAAGTTAAATAAGACCAGCATTTATGTAATGATTGACAGCTCGGGGGCGTGCTCGGCTCGGAATGCATTTTCAAATCGCGGGGTATTTCATGAAAATATGTAATATATGTAAGTGTTGATGCATTTAAGAACAATAAAAGATGTTTAAATCACCGTTGTGCTACCCTTTTGCTGCACCTTTGGCTCAGAACGCATTTTGAAGGTCTCATTGAATTTTGCTACAATTATCCCACGGTATCACAATGAAAATGCAATCCCAAGTGTCCTACCCCTAAATCTAAATCCATTTAGGAGAAACAGCATTTAAATGATGATTTTGCTACAGTTTTTGCTTAGACATGTTAAACATATCTAATATATGGGTGGTGATGGCGCAGTGGATAAGACACATGCCTTTGGTGTGAGAGACCCGGGTTCGAATCCACTGTGAGACACCAATGTGTCCCTGAGCAAGACACTTAACCCCTAGTTGCTCCAGAGGCGTGCGACCTCTGACATATATAGCAATTGTAAGTCGCTTTGGATAAAAGCGTCAGCTAAATGAATAAATGTAAATGTAATCAATTTGGGTAATACATTTTCATTTTGCAACTTATAACTTATAACTTATTACTAGTTGGCGATTGGCTGTTTTACTTTGAAGGTGGGACTTATTCAGTCAAATTCTGCATTTTACTTTCTCCCATTCATAATAGTATGAGAGCAACATCTATACCTAAAGTATTTGGAACTGATCTTGACTAGAACTAGGCATAGAACTATATATATAAAAAAAAAAAACTCTTTATTGACATTAGTGTTTTTTGTTTTGTTTTTTTTTTTGCATGGAAAAATTAGCATGGAAAGAGTTTAGACCAAGTTGTTAAGTAGGTATGCATTACCTGGAAAAATCACATAGACTCCCACTTCACAGAGAGTAATAATCTTTACAGTTCCAGGAATATTGACAGTAACATAACGTCCCTCCATCCCATGACACGAGTAGCTGTAGGTAGCTCCTGCTGGAATAGTAGAAACTACAGCACACCTGGAGAAAGATGAAAGAGTGAGTTCCTGTGATTTTTTTGCTCATTATTAGTATGACTCTTGACTTGTATTTTCTTTTCTTATCCCCTGAATACATTTAATATGATTAAATCTTACTTTTACAACACAATGTATATTTTTGTAACATATATTTTACACAATTTTTATTTATTTTTTAGTATTATTAAGCAGCTAAGCAAATGTGCAATTATTTGTCACAGAAAATAAAGTTTTGCTGTGTTTATCCTTGCCTGTGTGACACTTCAGAAAGAAATGGTCTCATTGATTTTGTATTGTTAGGAACGTTCTATGCAGGACAATGTTTTGTGTTTTATTTGATTGTAGGTGGTAGTAATCTGATCACTGGAGGCGAATTGCTGAGCATATTGCCTGTGTGACACGAGCTGCCATTTTAGAAAGATATAACATCAACGGTCTGATCATTAGATAACTAATCCAGTGTTTCCTCCACCGATCATTTCCACGCCAAAAAAATAAAAAAAGTATCTGATCTGTGAAGGTGAGTTCACAGTGTTTATTGAATGTGATGGAATAAAAAAAGCAGTGTACCATGAAATAATAGTGTAAAAGTCTTTGTATTGCAATAAGCATAGAACAAACAAATTACTCTTATGATCTGCTTGTTTTTATGTAAAAATACACAAGCCTAAGTGTAGTCTGATTCAGGAGCAAGTGACTCGTATAAGTTATCTAAATGAATTGTTCAAAAAGACGAGAGTGACCAGTTAGAATCAGTAAGACAAATCCTTCACTGAACTGAATCGACATCTGACTCACTGAACTGCAAATACCAATATTAACATAGTCTAAACACCTGCAAATACTCAGTATATGAAACACACACACACACACACACACACACATGTATGAAGATACTGAACAACTGGCCAGAATCTGTATATAAGAATATATCAGAGAGAGACTCACACTGGGTTGCTGAGAAGATCTGAAGAATGGTTTCCAATCCGAATCACTGCCCCGTTTATCCATGCGTCACAGCATTCGAGTCTGTTAGTGATGGTCACTCTGATCACTCTGTACGTCTTCATCAGATCCAGCTTCCACCACGGGTTACTCTGTGAGTTTGTATGAGTACAGGTGGAGTTCAACCCATCCAGAGCTTTTTGAGCATACCAGTTTCCATATGTTGTCGACTGAGAGGCTGTTCCCCATGCTGCTATGTTCACTGGAATATATTCAAGAGAAAACCTTGTTTGCAATTACAGTTATTTATATTATAGCCCTGCTGGGCTATTTAAGTTCATGGGTTTTCATGATGTGTCTGAAAAAGTTTCACAGCAGCACAAACTCAGAAACAAAAGATGTAATAGTGTTTACTTCATAAAATCTCACCTTCTTCTTCTGCCTTCGTCTGAACTGAGAAAAACCCTTGAAATGAGAAACACAGAATGATGCTCAGTATTTAGTAACTTAAAAGGATTGATCTCATGAGTATAAACATATTTTGTTGGATTTATCCTTTAAAAATATTTGCCAGTTGGGTAAAATTCAGTAAATCATGCATTAATGTACATTATATAATTTAGCTTCTCAAGAAAAAGTATTTTGTTTAAAGGTGTTTAGATAAGATTAACCAATAAAAACACATTCAGTTATAATTTAACTTTTTTTTTAATATAACTTTCTGTCTGAAAGATGAAGCTGAAAACAGATTGTAGCTCAGGAATATATTAGAAAGAGTGTATGTTTTACTCACCCAGTAAAAACAACAGACTCTTGTAGAAAACTCTCATGTTGATTTCAGGCGATTCGTGATTCTTTCTGCTTCTGTTTGAGGAGGTTTGAATGAATCTTGTTCCTGGGAGAAATATATTAGTTCAAGTTACATCAGAGTCACATGATCCTAGTTTTCCTCCCACTTTTCTTTCTGTCTTAAGCTGGGGAAAATTTTGTTTACACATAACAATACTAATAATAATAATAATAACAACAACAACAAGTATTTTCTTAAACATCTTTTAGCAACAAAACAAGCTTTCACTGAAAATTATAATTTGTAACTGCAGTTTAGTGATGAATGATAACAAAATGTCAATATTGTGCAATTATCTCTTTGGCAGACTCTTTTATCTAAAGCAGGTCACAGAATTAATTGCATGTTGACCTATGTAAATATTAACATATTGTTTATTCTGAAGAGCACGGACATGTGAGGAAGCGCACTATGACTGCGTCCACACTGGGATCTTGGGGTTTGAAAGAAACCAGCTCATCATTATTTCTTTTACATTTTCATTTTAAAACATCACCTATAATCTTCCACAAGTCTTAGTTGCTTACAACTGTCTGATTATTATTTTGCTTGTCCCTGAGACACTCGGTTATGCAGTTCGTTTGACTAGGCGTACAGTTCTTTTGCCTATGTAAATAATTTATTTTTGTGTGTGTGGAAAGAAGCTCAGAAAATGGCAGTTGATGGAGATAAATGTTTAATTAAATGTGTTACTTTATAAGTAATTACAAAATGTACAGTGCATCCGTTAAAATATTCACAACGCTTCACTATTAATACTATTAACTATTAACTTCACTATTAATGATAATGGGATTATTATTATTATTAATATTATTATTATTATTCACTTTTTCCACATTTTATGTTATAGCCTTATTCCAAAATGGCTTACATTCATTATTTTCCTCAACACTCTGCAAACAATACCCCATAATGACAACGTAAAAGAAGTTTGTTTGAAATCTTTGCAAATTATTATTTTTTTTTTAAAAAGAACATGTAAATAAGTATTCACAGCCTTTGCCATGACACTCAAAATTGAGCTCAGGTGCATTTACATGTTTGATCTTTTGTGGTTTCGTTAAAGATTTTTGAGGATGAGAAAGTGTCACACAACCTGTCAATGTTGCATCATAAATTTCCTGCAAAATACCATACATGCGTTTCCCAAAAGCACCATAGTTACTAGTATGGTTCCCTGTCAGTCACTACAAGTTATGTCCCAATCCCTTTTCTATCCCTTAGCCCTTCCCCTTTGAAGGAGCAGCTGGTGTCTCGATTCTGTATTAGTTGCTGGGATAGGGGTAAGGAGAAGGGCCAGATGTGTTTTATATCTATAGATTTTTACTGTCTTCTTTCAGGCGAATCCAATCGGAGTTATATTAAAATATTTTCCTTGCTCTTCCAAGCTTTATTATTGCAGTGTACATCTACACTATATTGCCAAAAGTATTGGTTCACCCCCTTCTAATGAACAGGTTTGACTACTTTAGTAATTCCCACGAGCACAAATCTTAATGTTTTAGCATATAATGATATTCTAGGGAACTGTGTGCTTCTAATTTTATAGCAACAGTTTGGACAGAACCCTTTTCTATTTTAGCATGACAAGGCATATGTGCATAAGGCAAGGTTCAAAAAGACATGATTGATTCAGTCAGTGTGGAAGAACTTGGCTTCTGACTTTTGTAGAAGGACTTCTTTGATCTCTGGATCATTATGGTCCTTGGTAGACTGTGAAGGAAATGTATAATTTAATAATTGTTAAAAGCGCTATATAAATAAAGGTAACTTGAGTTGACTTGACAGAGAAGAAGTTTGAAATAGATTACTTTTTAGTAATAATCGACAAAGCCCTGGGGCCGGATTCACGAAAATCTTCTTAAGAAATAAGTTAAGAAATGTCTTAAGATAAATTATACGAAGTTCGTAAGAATGTTCTTAAGTGCAATTCTTGAAAAATTCTTAATAAGTTCTCAAATATATTCTTAAGTACATCTTAATTTTTTTCTTAAGAAGAAAATGACAGGCTAAACTCTTTATTGTCTTTTTGCGCTTTCTGCAGATTACCCTAATAATCATAGTAAGCACGCACACTATTTTTGTCACGATTTTGACTGGCGCTCAGCTTTACATTTTTAATGCGGCATGTTTTTGAACAGCCTGTCTCAAGCCGCAGCGATCTGTTTCATTCAGTTTTGTAGTGCTGTGTTTTTGCTCTCATCCGAGTGAACGCTTCCGGTATGTGTATCCGCGTTACACAGTCATATGCGCTGCATACTGCCAAAGATTATGTCGTATTTATAAGCTAAAATAATAGCGTCCAATTAAAGTTACCTATCTTACTCGTTTTTGTAGAGTTGCTACTGAGTTTTGAAGTTAGCAAAAAGTAGTGTTACATACAGGCTAATCATGACCGATCATTGTTTACATTATCAGTCATCGCTGTCGCTTCAGAAAACTCGCGCACATCGCTATTAATAGTCATACTATGTATTAGGCTATATGTAGCTAACGTTGTTGTAATGCTTAAATATAACAATTATTTTGAAATAACTCAATAAATTCATTAAATAATTCTTACTGTTTTGGATTTAAGACAAGTCTGGGGCTGTCCTAAATTTAAGAAGTTATTTACGATGATTTTTAAGAAGATTCTTTTCAAGAATTTGAATTCTTCTTCATTTTTGTCTTAAGAACAATCTTAAGAAAAAAGATAAGAATATTCTTAAGAAGAATGTTTGGGAATACAAAATATTCTTAACTTTTTTCTTAAGTTAAAAAATAAGAAGAAAATGGCAGTTAAGAAGAAATTTCTTCTTAAGAATGTTTCGTGAATCCGGCCCCTGGTGTCTTTAAATTCACGATTTCAACAAATGCAGGATTTCCAAGATAAGTTTTTTTTTTTATTTAATATGGCAATATTGGATGTAATGGCGTGTGAAGAAATGAAAGATCACTGCATGAAACTCAGCCTTGCTGATGGCTGTAATCTCTTTTCCGAGCTGAAAGTGATGAGAGAGATGATGCCTCAGGGAACCAACACAGCACTTGAGGCTATTCAGGTTATAAAGTTTGTTGAGGGCACGTTCCCTTTTTTTTTTTTTTTTTTCGGTTTTTGATTATTCAGACGCTTTGTTGGATGTTTTGGTCGGAGGGGCAGCGGTCCTAGTCAAACGCGCGCTCAGACGGAAAAGAGGGAAGCGCGCCGGCGCGCTGGTTAAACTCCGCAAACGCGGCTTCCGAACTGCGCTCCCAAGCATTCATCTAGCGAATCTCCGATCCCTTCCTAACAAAATGGATGAACTACTTCTCCTCACCCACACAAATAAGGACTTTACAAACTCTGCTGCATTGTGCTTCACTGAAACCTGGCTGAGTGAAAACATCCCGGATAACATGCTTCATTTGCCGGGATATCAGCTGTTCAGATCAGACCGCATCACGGAGCTAACGGGGAAAACGAGAGGTGGTGGACTATGTTTCTACATAAATGAAGGTTGGTGTTCAGATGTAACAACTCTGAAGAAGATGTGTTCTCCTAATTTGGAGGCCTTCTTCATAAACTGTTAGCCGTTCTATTCACCCCGCGAGTTTTCCTCCTTCATTCTCGTGAATGTGTACGTGCCTCCGGACGCGTGCGTGAGCGCCGCGATGCAACAGCTGGCTGAACAAATATCTGAAACAGAGCAAAGGTACCCGGACTCTTTTTTAATCATTCTTGGAGATTTTAATAAAGCAAATCTCTCCCGCGAACTGCCAAAATACAGACAGCACATTACATGTCCCACTAGAGACAGTAATATATTGGATCATTGTTACACAAAAATTAAAGATGCATATCACTCTGTCCCACGGGCAGCTCTGGGGCTCTCTGATCACTGTTTGGTTCATCTCATACCGACCTATAGGCAAAAACTCAAATCTTCGAAGCCTGTATTAAGAACTGTTAAGAGATGGACTAATGAAGTAGAGCAAGATTTAAAAGCTTGTTTTGACCTCACTGATTGGAGTGTTTTTGAAGCCGCTGCCACCGATCTGGATGAACTCACAGAGACTGTAACATCATATATCAGTTTCTGTGAGGATATATGCATCCCCACCAGGACATTCTTATCATTCAATAATGATAAACCATGGTTTACTGGGAAACTCAAACAGCTTCGTCAGGCCAAAGAGGACGCTTACAGAAGTGGGGATAAAATCTTGTATAACCAGGCCAGGAACAGACTAACAAAGGAGATCAGAGTGGCTAAAAAGAACTACTCTGAGAAGTTGAAAAAAGAACTTTCAGCCAACGATCCGGCGTCGGTATGGACTGGTCTGAGGAACATCACCATGTACAAGACACCACCCCCACAGTCTGTGGAGAATCAACAACTGGCTGACGATCTCAATGTGTTTTACTGCAGATTTGAAAAGGCCAGACTGACACCCAACACCCGCTCTGATCTGCACTTCACACATTCACCTTCCCCCCCTGCAACCCCCCTTACTCCCTCCCCCACCATTCTACCTGCGTTTAAAGTCTGTGTAGAGGATGTGAACCGGGTCTTCAGAAAACAGAAATCTAGGAAAGCTTCTGGACCAGACGGTATTTCACCTGCCTGTCTAAAAGTCTGTGCTGACCAATTGGCCCCCATCTTTACACAAATCTTCAACAGATCTCTGGAGCTGTGTGAAGTTCCCTGCTGCTTCAAACGCTCCACCATCATTCCCGTCCCCAAAAAGCCCAAAATCACTGGACTTAATGACTACAGACCTGTCGCACTCACGTCTGTGGTCATGAAGTCACTTGAGAGACTGGTCCTGGCCTACCTGAAGGACATCACTAGACCCTTGCTGGATCCTCTTCAGTTTGCCTATAGAGCAAACAGGTCTGTGGATGACGCTGTCAATATGGGACTGCATTACATCCTGCAACACCTCGACAAACCTGGGAATTATGCAAGGATCTTATTTGTGGACTTCAGCTCGGCCTTCAATACCATCATACCTGACCTTCTCTCAGACAAACTGAGACAGCTCTCTGTGCCCTCCTCCATCTGTCAGTGGATCACCAGCTTCCTGACAGACAGGCAGCAGCTAGTGAGGCTGGGCAAACTCACATCCAGGACTCTCACCATCAGCACTGGCGCCCCTCAGGGTTGCGTTCTCTCCCCACTGCTATTCTCTCTCTACACGAATGACTGCACATCAAAGGACCCCTCTGTCAAGCTCCTGAAGTTTGCGGACGACACTACAGTCATAGGCCTCATCAAGGACGGTGACGAGTCTGCTTACAGACAGGAGGTTGAGCAGCTGGCTGTCTGGTGCAGTCTTAACAACCTGGAGCTGAACACGCTCAAAACTGTGGAGATGATAGTGGACTTCAGGAGAAACCCCCCTGCTCTCCCCCCACTCACCATCATGAACAGCACTGTGACTTCAGTAGAGTCATTCAGATTCCTGGGCACCACCATCTCCCAGGACCTGAAGTGGGACAATCACATTGACTCTATTGCGAAAAAGGCCCAGCAGAGGCTGTATTTCCTCCGCCAGCTAAGGAAGTTCAACCTGCCTCAGGAGCTGCTGAAACAGTTCTACTCTGCAATCATCGAGTCTGTCCTATGTTCTTCTATAACTGTTTGGTTTGGTTCAGCTACCAAAACAGACATCAGAAGACTACAACGGACAGTTAGGACTGCTGAGAGAATTATCGGTACCACTCTGCCCAGCCTCCAAGAACTTTACACCTCCAGAGTGAGGAAAAGGGCTAAGAAAGTCACTCTGGACCCCTCACACCCAGCTCACTCTCTCTTTGTACTGTTGCCCTCTGGCCGGCGCTACAGATCACTGAGCACCAGAACAGCCAGACACAAGAACAGTTTTTTCCCCAGGCCGTATCCCACCTGAACAACACATAACACACCCCGGTACTGTACATCTGTAAATAACCCATCAAACCTTCATCTGTACATAGGACACATGCACATTCACAGTTCTGTCTATGGCCATGTCTCTTTTCTGTATATTTTAATTTTATTACTATTGTTATCCTTAATTATTGTATATTCTCTTCATTAGTGTTCTTTATCACCTTAATTATATGTTGTCTGCACTATGTTTGTACTTTCTGTACTGGAAGCTCCTAACACCAAGACGAATTCCTTGTGTGTGCAAACACACTTGGCAATAAAGCTCTTTCTGATTCTGATTCTGATTCTGATTCTAACGCCGAAGTTGTATATCGAATTTTATTGACCATCCCAGTGACAGTAGCTTCAGGGGAGTGAAGCTTAAATTATTTAAGAACTATCTACGGACAACTATGCGACAGGAGAGATTGTGTGGACTGGCAATGTTATCAATTGAAAGAGCTGTTACTTCTGACCTGGACTATGGAAATTTGATAACGAGTTTGCTGCAAGGAAGGCCAGAAAGATTCCACTTTAGCGTGATCGGCAAGTTATTCTTTAAAAGCCTATGAAAAATCGAATTCTAGCATTCCGTGAAGAGATTTGTAATTCTGTAATTATTGGTGTTCTCTGTTATTATTATTATTCAGATCTGCAGTGAATTGTGTTTTTGTTTGTGCACTTTGGGCTACTTTTGCCGTGAAATTATGTTTTTTTTCCATTGGTATGGTTAGCGCTGTTTGTCTCAGTGGAAAGAATTGTAACAGAACTGTTTGTTTAGTTTCCTTTTTGCCCTTATTTGGTTCTTCCTGTTTTAGTTTTTGACCTAGTTCTGTTAATTAGTTATATGCATCACCTGTGTTTGATTCAATTATCTTGTTTTCTCGTTTGTTCCAGCCCCTTTATAAGTCCTCAGTTCTGCCTTTGTGTTTGTCTGATCTTAAGTTAACATATGTCAAACGTGTGTTGATGCGGTTCATTAAAGATTCCTATTTTTGTTTACTCTTTCGTCGTGCGCCTTTCATCCACAACCACAGACCGTTACAAGAATGGGGAGCTGCTTATTTTTTCTTGTTCTTCATGAATACAAGTTAGAACATGCATTCTCAGACATTAAAAAAAATGTGCAATTGTTGTTGATTAGTCCTCATTCTGTTCTCAAAATTGATTGCATGATGCTTTTACTTGCCGTCACAAACACTGCTGTCCGTTACCACGACAACTGCTTGCGTTTGTGATGAAAGTGGTTTTCCTGGATGAAAAGTAGCCAGGTGACTAGATAACAAAAAAAAAAAAAAACTAATTGAGTAAAATGTATTTTGCGCAGATGAATTCTGTTTGTGAATTTTATAAATGTTTCATTGTAGTAACACATACATGATTTGATATGAAGTTGACAGAATCGCCAGGTTAGGGCCCCGCATCTTCTAACTCTCACTGGGCCCCGCCCCCATGCTTGACCCCAGACATTCTAGATTAACGGCTGTAATGTTTGTAGAGATGCTGCATGATGAGGAAGATCAGGCAATTCTTAGTCCTGATTCAGAGTCTCAAATATCTGATACTGATTACCTAGACTGTGTGTCACAGGGTCAATCTGGAGTTGTGGGTGTAAATCCAGCTCTCCTAGATGAAGAAGACTCTGTGATGACATTGAAGACTTGTCTGATGAAGAAATCAAAGAAGAAATTTCTTGGAAATATATTTTACCTAATTGACGTTGATCACTCAAATGCAGTTATGGGGTTTTTGAGCAGCGAATGTATGCAAATGTGCATTTCTTCTGTCATTAAAACAGCGGCTCACATTACGTTTCCATCAACAGGTTACAACGTTTGGGCGCTCAGTTTTTCTTGCTGTAAAATACATTTGGCCAAAATCTCATTTGATTAAAGATGAATTGCTGCTGTCTGCAGGGGTGGATTTAGTGATTTGGGGGCCCCAGGCAAATATAGGAATGGGGCCCTACACATTTACCTAGATCAACCTTAAGGATCCTTTTTTTGTTGTGATGCTTGCTACGGCACAATGGTGTCCCATAATTGTGTCCAATGTTTCTATAATTCTTTCATTTACATTTATTCATTTAGCAGACACTTTATTATTTCATGTTGTAGACCAAGAAATAGCAATTGATTTACCATTGAGATACAAGCTTAAACAAAAAACTAAATAAATTATGACATGATAAACCTCACAATTGAACATTTAAACCATTTTTTTTTTAAGAAAAGGGATGAGTCAGATGTATACATTATTATATTATTTAAAACGGGTTTATGTGGGTGGATTTTCGCATTGGTCTGAACAAAAACTGCAGACTGGATTATTGAAAATGCACATTCATTCTCTGCCAGTAGGAGGTGTTTTTGGAATGTCAGAAATATAGCGGTTTCCCCGGTAACAGCTGTAAACAAAGCAGTGCTCAGCTCATAAATGATACTTTATCAGGTAAAATGAAAATGCCATCGAAATGTTTCTGAAGACAATCGGTTCCCTTCATAGGTTCATTTCTATAAAAACTTTAATTAGCGAGAATGAGAAAAGTGTGAAAAAATACAGCCTATATTGACGAGGAAAGTCCACTGATGAGTTATTAGCCTACATTTAATTTTAGTCATTTTAATTTAGGGCTGTCAATCAATTAAAATATTTAATTGCGATTAATCACATGATTGTCTTGAGTTAACTCGTGAATAATCGCAACTTAATCGTGTAATGATCGGCCGATTTATGGCCGATTTACATAGATTTAGAATGGGGTCAGATTAAATTGTGTGAGGGCTTTGAGCGTTTAAAAAGATGAGACAGACATCAACGTTAAAAGTGAATTCAAATATGTATTTACAATATTCACAAGAGACTTAAAACAACACAATAAAACTAGAATAACTTAGGCTGTTAAAAGTACAGAGTCTTCTATTTCCATACCATAAAACAGTCCTTAAGAATTCCAGCGTGCTGTAAATCCCAATGTGAATGTGAGAAGTGTCCACCGGTGTATATACAATCCAAAGAGAGTGATAATCCAATAAAGTGATTCTGGAAGGGTAAATCCTCAAAGGTAACTCCACCATCCAGCCTTTGGTCAATGACCATGATGGTTAGACATGCTGCCTCCTTTATACTTCCTATTTCCTGTCATGTGATCGGTCACATGAAGTCTGAGCTGCAGTGCATTGGAAGAGATACTGAATGATATTTAATGTCAAATGTTTGTAGAGTCATTTAACCTACACCCATGAACCTTTTATGATTAAAGCTTTACCTTGATTGAATTGTGTTTTATACTTCATTTTTAGCTGCTGCCACGTTCTTGTTTCTTTTTCTGTCTTTTTACTTTTTTTGTGTGTTTGTTTGTTTGTTTTTGCCATGGGATATAACTTAATAAAAGTTACACAAATAAAAGTTGGGTGTTGGGTGCTGTTGCCATGGTGAATCGTAATTTCGGAGCAACACTGATCATGACTTTTCATAGTCATGGTGCACGCTCTAAACTCAGTGTCAACGTACTCAGAGTTGAATGAACTAACTAAATCCAGTCATTCTGAAACCGAAAACTGTTGAGTTTCCCATCTCACGGTAAGCCAACTCAGAGTTCAAGTTTAACAGAGGTGGACAGTAGTGAAGTATTTTAACTTTAAAAGTATCTGCAGTTTTTCAGAGTGATTTTCTTTGGAAAACGTTACTTCACTACATTCCAAAGCATAATGTCATGCTTTTTACTGCACTACATTTCATAAATAAAAGTTGTTGTTTGTTCTACCTTTATTACTTAAGAACATTAAAAATGTAGTACTTTCTTGTACTCAAGTAAATCTTTTAATTATTTTTACTTGAGTAAAAGTAAGAAAGTAATAGATTTATAATGTAATTAAGTGTTAAATTATATTGAATAAAAGTTGAATATTATGCTTTGGAATGTTGTGAAGTAAAGTTTTCTAAAGAAAAACACTTTGATAAAGTACAGACACTTAAAGTTATTTTAAAGTAGAGTAATACTTCACTATTGTCCGCCTCTGAAGTTTACATTCAGAGTTGGTTGAAACGGGCCCCAGTTCTTTTTCAGTTAAAAGATGTTTCCTTCAACTCAAAATACATAACATAATGTATAAACAAATATTGTTTAAAAACATAAAAAATCTAATATTTGTGTTGGGTTTCTGTGAATTTCGAGCTTGTGTGGGTTGTATTTATTTGGATCATTCACATTATGATGTTGTTTGTTTTTCCCTTCAGGCAGTGTTAAGACAATTTGCAAAACAAATCATGCTGCCTTAGTAGATTTACCTATATTTGTCATAATACAAAGTATTCTACAACCCGAACTCTGGAAATGTTGGGACATATTTTAAATTTGAATAAAATGAAAACTAAAAGAATTTCAAATCACATGAGCCAATATTTGAATCACAACAGAACACAGATAACATAACAAGGGTTTAAACTGAGAAACCCAAACATTTAATTTCAAATTTCAAATCAAAAGCTATATAAGATAAATGTGTGTTGGAAGTGTGTGTACACATCCATCCTATAATGATAAAAATCCACCTAGTGTGTTTTTTTTTTTTTTAAATCCCTGTTTTAAAATCTCCTTTCTCAAATCAGGCTGTTCTGAGATTCCTGTAAGAATGACATAGTTCTGTACATATCCCTCTCACGATAGTTGATTGACAAGACCGTCTAACCTTAGACCCGCCCTGAGTGAGTCAAGACCTGTCCGCCATTGAGTCGACTCCGGTACAGGGAAGACAAGATGTCTCAGATTAAGCGATTGAGGCATTTTGTTGTTGGATGTGATAATGAACATATCAGTCATCATTTACTCCCGAGATCTGAGCCGCTGAAGATGCAGAGGATTAACGTTACTTTCATTTTGAAAGTGAACGCGCCGATCCCCGATCTGCCTAAATGCATCTATGTCCGTGCGAATCATTCGTGATCCTGCTTCATCTACAGAAGAATTGAGTAAAACGTCTTTTTTTTATGAATTTTTGCAAATCACCTTTCCTAATAACGTGCTAGTTAGCCAGTTTCGCAGCTAAAGTAAACAGTACTGCTCGTCACCTCACCCTACAGAAGAGAGGGACGGGGTCAGCCGAGCTCATTAGCATTTAAAGCAACATGGACTAGAATGGCTTGCTAAAAACAGAGCTGATTATATTTTATAGCATTTTTATTAAGACCCTAAAGAATCATATCAACTTGTGGAAATAGGACATCGATGACCCCTTTTAATTCATATGATGAAAGTTTACATTCAGAGTTGGTTGAAACGGGCCCCAGTTCTTTTTCAGTTAACAGATGTTTCCTTCAACTCAAAATACATAACATAATGTATAAACAAATATTGTTTAAAAACATAAAAAATCTAATATTTGTGTTGGCTTTCTGTGAATTTCGAGCTTGTGTGGGTTGTATTTATTTGGATAATTCACATTATGATGTTGTTTGTTTTTCCCTTCAGGCAGTGTTAAGACAATTTGCAAAACAAATCATGCTGCCTTAGTAGATTTACCTATATTTGTCATAATACAAAGTATTCTACAACCCGAACTCTAGAAATGTTGGGACATATTTTAAATTTGAATAAAATGAAAACTAAAAGAATTTCAAATCACATGAGCCAATATTTGAATCACAACAGAACACAGATAACATAACAAGGGTTTAAATTGAGAAACCCAAACATTTAATTTCAAATTTCAAATCAAAAGCTATATAAGATAAATGTGTGTTGGAAGTGTGTGTACACATCCATCCTATAATGATAAAAATCCACCTAGTGTGTTTTTTTTTTTTTTTTAAATCCCTTTTTTAAAATCTCCTTTCTCAAATCAGGCTGTTCTGAGATTCCTGTAAGAATGACATAGTTCTGTACATATCCCTCTCACGATAGTTGATTGACAAGACCGTCTAACCTTAGACCCGCCCTGAGTGAGTCAAGACCTGTCCGCCATTGAGTCGACTCCGGTACAGGGAAGACAAGATGTCTCAGATTAAGCGATTGAGGCATTTTGTTGTTGGATGTGATAATGAACATAGCAGTCATCATTTACTCCCGACATCTGAGCCGCTGAAGACGCAGAGGATTAACGTTACTTTCATTTTGAAAGTGAACGCGCCGATCCCCGATCTGCCTAAATGCATCTATGTCCGTGCGAATCATTCGTGATCCTGCTTCATCTACAGAAGAATTGAGTAAAACGTCTTTTTTTTATGAATTTTTGCAAATCACCTTTCCTAATAACGTGCTAGTTAGCCAGTTTCGCAGCTAAAGTAAACAGTACTGCTCGTCACCTCACCCTACAGAAGAGAGGGACGGGGTCAGCCGAGCTCATTAGCATTTAAAGCAACATGGACTAGAATGGCTTGCTAAAAACAGAGCTGATTATATTTTATAGCATTTTTATTAAGACCCTAAAGAATCATATCAACTTGTGGAAATAGGACATCGATGACCCCTTTTAATTCATATGATGAAAATGCTGACAGTCGTTCTGTATTTATGCGTAGGGTGCCACTGCCGTGTTTGTGTGATCCTAGAGTATTGTTTCACCCTAAAAGTGTGCCCTAACTAATTGGACATTCAGAAGAATTGACACTTTATTTAGTATCTAGTATCTGTATTTACCTTTTGATTATTCTTGTGAAACCTCTGTTCGGAGTTTAAGCACAGTTATAGTGACCCCGTGTGGTGAATCTGAGTAGTATTGATGTAAGTTGAGAGATATTGAATTATGACCTGTTATTTGTTGAACCATTGATTAAAAATCACCTAAGATCACAACCAAGGAAATCTAAACAATGGACTGAGTTAAAATATCAAAATAAATTAGCAAATCTAAAACCTGATGTTGTGTCAATTTATTTATTTGGTTAACTGGCAACATATATACTTCTTTTTTGTGCACATATCAATTGCATATCAATCATTTTATCCTTATGGTGAAGGTTCACTTTTGCGGCAACAAATATTTTATGCCATTTTAGAAAATAAATTACTTCATGTCAAATGATCTTAAAGTTTTAAGAAGAGGCAGACAAAGAGAGGTAAGTGATGGAGACGGAGAGGAGGAGAGATGATGTTGGTCATGTGATGCACATTTACACAGATCATCCTCAATAAAACTGATAACACTCACACTCTCCATCCCAAAAGAAAGACTGATGCCTTTAATCTGCCATGAAGAAGCTCTGTGAGTGCCTGTGGATCTTACTGGGTAATGTACAACATGCTGTTTTACTAGATGTTCCCCTTTGTTCAGAGATGTCACTGATCATATTTTAGTTTAAACGCATCCTCTAATGTGGATTCACAGCAAGAATTCTTGCCAAACCAAAATATTCTACATCAGTTTTCAGTGCATGTTGCTCATGTATAATTTCTAGGTTTCTATAATAGTTTATTTTACTTTCATTTGCTCTATAAAACAAATCTAGTGTTTGAAATTCATTAAAGTCGGGTAGCGATTCTACATGGAGATTCACGTTAGATTTACATAATTTACTTGTTTCAAGGCTGGACATATTTAATGCACTATTTTATTAGAGATAGTTCACCACAAAACAAAACTTTGTAAACAAAGAATCCTTGACACAATCTTACATTTGTCTGCAAGACTTGTGTGTGGAAGTCATACAATATTTTGTGCGAAGAACAGAGAAATGTTTTCCACACCACATGCTGAAGTGGCATGAACAAATCACTCAGATCTATTCATTGAAAAATGTGATCCAGTCTGACTCATTTATTCTCAAGGTCACAGCTGTTAACAGACTGAAATATGTTGTTTTTTTTACTTTTTACTTTTAACTCCAGAAGACTGAGTGATGTTATCGTTCACAACACAGATTAATTCAAATGAGCATTTTATTTAAATAATCTCTGGAGTTCATTTGAATCTTGTTGTTCACACAGGGTTTTTATCAATTCAAAAAACAGCAAATGGGGCAGATGGTAAGAATCTGTTAAGTTTAATGACAATCAATTTATTTGTTTATGTTTTTTTGCAAAATACTTCACATTATAAAACATTGTCATTCCAGACAACAAACGCTCTTCAATATGCATTTCAAACAATTGTCCAGTCCCTATGTTAGATTATACACCCCTAATAATATAATATAATATGCCACCTACCAGCCAATCAGAAATTAGGATGTTGTTGTCTCCGTTAATTTACGCGTAAATTACGCGATTCTGCCGGAAGCACGTTCGTTACTAAGCAATGGAGTGTAAATTGGAAGAGAAAGATCCGATGAATGCTGTAGGTAACCCCCTCATTTCTCGATTTTAAGACTCCTGGACGAAATCACTTGCCTGTGAAACGATAGTGAGAGCTGATGTTGAGGAATATAGCCAAATCTGTGCTAAAGTATTATTGATGCAGTCAAAAAAAAACTGCTTTGCAACCAGAAGCTTTAACTTAACTTTGTCTGAAAGGAAAGTGAGATGTTATAACAGTTTGATAAAAGATAGACAAATTCATGCAAATAAAGTAAATTGTTTTACAAATTTAAAAAAGTATCAAAAATACAAAGAAATTTGGCCCCAAACATGCTAACTGAACTGCAGTGCTGTACATACTGTACCAGGGGCGTAGCCATCATTTCAAAAGTGAGGCGGACGGAATGTCTAGTGTTATACCTGTTTTTTTTTTTTTTTTTTTTTGCAGTTAACCCTTGTCTAATTGACAGGTTTTATTTTTAATCATACCTTTTTGCTTAATATGCTTTATGATTATAAAACAGAAGGAAAGAAAGAAAGAAATACAACAGCTATTCACTGGGACAGTACCCTTAAAAGGACATATTTGTACCTTATTTACCCCAAAAAGTTTCATAGTTGTACATTACGGTACATATTGGTACTCTATATGTGCACCTTTTTGAGTATAAGTTACAAAGATGTCCTTATAAGGGTACTATTGTTTACATATTTCAGATTGTATTTTGTGAGTGTTGTATGTAGAGTACATGGCACACAATAATGGATACTTGCACTTTCACATACTTCTTTATTCTGTTCTGGTCTATTATACATTAGTCTGATTAGTCTATGTTAAAAGGTATAATAAATATCTTATCATAGACAATGCTGTAAATAATCTTTACCTCTGAAGCCTCACTGAAACGTTCTGCCTCATTCACTCTCACTTCTGCCTCTGTCTATAGCAAATAAAGTAGTGTTTGAAACATCTACATACAGGGAATAGTGACATACAGAAGAAAATAACACATTACATACACTGCTGGACAATAACCAATCATTTGTATCCTAAATTATTTTTTAAAACTTTAGAATGGGGAACACATATTCACTATGAACTATTACTTTTGCCTCAAACTCTTCATTTAGTGCTTATTAATAGCTTGTAAAGTAGTCGTTGTAGTTGTTAAGTTTAGGATTATGGGATGCAGAATATGGTCATGAAGAATACAGAATTAATATGTGCTTAAGTACTAATAAACAACCAATATGCAAGCTAATAATTACCTACTGTAGTTAAAAATGATAGCTGATAAGTTGTTCATCATACTAATGTTATTTTGTATTTTTCTATATTTGACTAATTATGTGTTTTCTATGATTGGTCCATATATAATCCTACAAACGCTTGTGTATTAATAGATTTTATACAATGTAAAAACAGCCAGGTGTTAAAAGCCACTCTATCAGTTCTTCTCAGCTGTGAAGTTTGTTTTTCTTGCTTGTCGTCCTGATTCTGTCCTAACAAACCTAGGCTGACTGTTTCTTGTTCATTCTTGACAACACATAAACACGTCAAATTAGTGCAATAATGACAGAGCACCCCTAAATGAAGATCGATCCTGTATCAGATCAGTGCTTGCATACTTGATTGAAATACATCATGTAGATTTGGCAGTTAAACATGTCACAATGTCTCAGTTCAACATTATCTTTATTCTTATTTAAAGGGATCTGATAATATACATACGTGTTAAAATAAAAGACGTTACAAAAGAGTTACGGAAAAATACACTGAAAATAAATAAGTGCATGTTTGTCCAGGCAGCTTTTTTTTCTCCATATAATGAACATCAAAACTTGCTAATTATTCAACAAGAGCAATAGGCAGAGTCACTCAACATTGTGCAACACTCACTATTCGGATACCACATGCCAACTTACGCTGCTTGACTTTTTCGTAAAAGAGGAGTGAAGAGTTTCTTGCCGCTTTGAACTCATCTCGACCGAATAATGAATGATGGATACAGCGCGGGACCGCGGGCGCGAGCCTGGGTATGTCGTGACGTCACAAACTGAGTGACTGTTTGCCATGGAAACGTAAACGTCATGTATAAACTATCTTGTCTCTTTGAATTTTAAATCATTCTGCATTTATATACATTGCTCCATTAAAATCTCAACATGTCGAGAACACATCTGTCCGATGAAAAAGTGCGGGGGACGAATTTACTTTTTATAAAAAGTGGGGGGGACACGTCCCCCGCGTAATCTACGCCCCTGGCCCCTTACCATAATCGCGAGCTTCATCTTTCAAAATAAATGTAAAAACAGTTAATAATGTCCTCAGTTTTACCATCAGTTCGAGCTCGAAAGGGGGACAGAGTCGCGTGACACAGTGATGATGCTCGTATGTGTTTGCACACAAGCCGCAGTCCACTGTGATGTGACCCTCTCTCTCTCTCACGCACACACACACACACACACAACACGCGCAAAACTCCGCATTTGAACAGTCAATAGCAAATACTTAAACTAATAACAAAACACACAGTCGCTGACTCAGAAGCGGCAGATTGTCATAGCAAAGTCAGAATGACCTCCTCTCCTAGGTTCATGAAAGGTCACCCATAAAATGCGTTGCTGTTCTGTTGTAATCTTAATGATTCCTAAATGCATCTACTTCCGGAAGGCTAAATAAAAGAAGTCGTGGCCTAATGGTTAGAGAGTCGGACTCGTAATCGAAAGGTTGCGGGTTCGAGTCTCGAGCCGGCAGGAATTGTAGGTGGGGGGAGTGAATGTCCAGCGCTCTCTCCACCCTCAATACCACGACTGAGGTGCCCTTGAGCAAGGCACCGAACCCCCAACTGCTCCCCGGACGCTGCAGCATAAATGGATGCCCACTGCTCCGGGTGTGTGTTCACGGTGTGTGTGTGTTCACGGTGTGTGTGTGTGTGCATTTGTTCACTACTCACTGCTGTGTGTGTGTGCACTTGGATGGGTTAAACGCAGAGCACCAATTTCGAGTATGGGTCACCATACTTGACAATACGACTTTACTTTACTTTAAAGTTATTTTGCTTTCTCATAGAAACACAGCGTCTCCCTGACACAGCTGCATCAACACTACTGCGGTTACTGAAATCATGATGTAGACATGTGGGAGCGTGTTTGAACGAGCTGTTTTAGGGGGGCGTGGCAGAGTCTTAACTTTGATAAAGAATATCTCTTTTGTTTTGAGACTTTAGTCTTTGAAACTTCTTTGATTTTATCTATGCACAATCAGCTTGTAACTCCAAAGAGAAAGTAAAACTTGAAATTGCATCATATGACCCCTTTAAAATTTTGTGAAATTGGTCAGTTATGAATTAAGGTAATAAAATGATAATACTACATACTGTAGTACACACACACAGTAGGATTACAGAACTTGTCCTGAGCATGTATGTCAAGCTGTGTGTGTGTGTGTGAGAGAGAGAGAGTACACATTTCAGCTTATGAATGTTTTTTTTTTTTTTTTCTGTTGTGTTTGTTGCGCATTTTAATGTTTTGCTGTCAGGGGCAGGGGCTCCCATATAAAGCACTGTGGCTTCTCCAATCAAATTCAGATGCAGCGTGTTTTCCATGGTGGGTGTGAACAAACCCAAAAAGTAGGTACAGTTTGGCTCTGGATGGAACACTGTTTCTGAACAACAGAAAAAATGAAACATAAGCTGAAATGTTTAGTCTCTCTCTCTCTCTCTCTCTCTCTCTCACACACACAGCTTGGCATACATGCTCAGGGTAAGTACTGTAATCTAACTGTGTGTACAGTATGTACATTTAGTACTGCTGTTCAGTTGGCTAGTTTGTAGCAAAATTTATTTTTCTTTTTGATACATTTGTATTTTTAAATACCTACATTTTATAAGAATGAACTTGTCTTTCATCAGATTTACCAGATGTTACAACTTCTAGTTGTGCTGGTCAGTTATGAACAATATGGAAAATTGAACAGCTAGTAAAAAACTTGGGGGCTGCAAATATTTGAGTTGCTCCTCCCCTTTGTGTGGCCCCTCCCCTAATATCACTCCAAACTTTTGCTATAACTTGAGAGCCCTGTAATATTACTAAATAGGCCTAGAAGCAAAGAGATTTCAGTTTAAAAATACACTTCCACAAGGGCAAACGTCAAGATTCCTCTGAAATCCATTAAGATTGATAAAGAATTCCAAATAGAACTGAATTTAGATGATAGTTTACTGCCCCTGATTCTTGAAACATTCTCCAGAGAACGCAGCACTGTGGCGTAACACAAAGCAGTCGTCCGATTGGGATTCCAGCTGGATTTCTAGCAATGCTGTTGATGGTTTGCGTGACAGATGTGCACACACCCTCACAGAGACCAACCCGTGGTGGAGAGTGGATCTGCTGAATGAATACAAAGTGAACAAAGTGGCCATCACTAACAGAGACCACTATAGCCTTTATCAGAGGATAAATGGGGCGGTGATTCGTGTCGGAAACTTCCCTGACTACATTTACAGCAACACTGTGTGAGGATTTCTTTGATATTTGTCTCTGTCTACAACTGAGAATGGTCAGAAACATATAGTGGCTGTTCTTTCTGTCTGTAGATGTGCTGTAATTTCTACTATTCCTTCTGGAGCCACGGCCAGATTCTCATGCGGTGGGATTGAGGGACATTACTTGATCATTCATATTCCTGGAGATCAGAAGACTCTCACTCTCTGTGAGGTTGAAGTATACGGGCAGGTGATAGGTAAGTCTGTAGAGCTCTTTTTAAAACGTAATATGCCATATTTAAAACAAAATATCAAAAAATGATATATAAATATACAAATATACATATTCTTCCCACCAAAGCATATTTTATAGTCCAGTAACACTTGGAATATATGGTATGTGTTGCATGAGACTTTTGGGTCTTTTTTACAATGCATGCATTCTGGTTTGGGTGGCTGAACAGTTTGCAGCTTTGTCCGGTTAGAATAGGGATGCAGACTGGCCATCTGGAGCACCGGGAGTTTTCCCAGTGGGCCGCTGTACAATGTGGGATTGCCCATTGCGTAAATATATTTAAAGAATACATTTTAGTAAATGTACGTAGCCTATATCCCTCCATTGGCCCAGACAAATTTCACTTGAGTCAAACATTTTAATTAATTCACCGCGTTCTGGCTCAGTGCAGCGGCTCAAAAGTGCTCGTCAATGTCAAAATGTTTGAAATAGCCAATCAAAGTGTAGAAGGCAGGATTTACTATTCAAAGATCTGAGGTAAGATGTAAGCAGCTAAACATGATGTAATGGTTTGGGTGTGTATCCCTTTAAGACTCTGGTTCGGGGTTTCCTCTGCCACTGCACTCGTGTGTATACGCTGGAGGAATACTTTGTACTTCCTATCGTTTTGTTGCATCTTCTTTAGCAATAATACATTTGTTGATGGTGACCTGCATCGTGTGTTAACGCACAATAGGTTACAGCGAGACTAGCAAACTACTACTGGCATTTTCTAATTTCTTAATGCCATTTACGTTATTCATCCTAAAGTACATAGAAACATTAACATTAGCAGTTTACAGCAGACATAAGATAAGAGTGAATGTTTGTAAATCTATCCAGGCTTTCTTCTGTAATTTCACATGCCTGAGAAATTGTTTAAAAGAAACATAAAATATAATTATATCATTCTCAAACTTACTCTATAACATTGTAAATCTGAAGACTTTCGCTTTCAATTGCCGCAGGAAAGTGATATATATATATATATATATATATATATTACAATAAAGATAAATTTTGCCATTTAGTTCACATGATTTATTTTATATACGTTACACACTGACGTTCAAATGTCTGAAATAAGACATTTTATTTATTTTTTGAATGAAGGCTGAATTTATTTGATAAAAATACAGTATAAATAATATTATGAAAGATTACATTTAAAATAGTGTTTTTTGTATTTTAAAATGTAATTTATTTCTGTGATTAAAACTGAATTTCCTTCAGTTCCTTCAGAAATCACTCTCCTATGCTGATTTGCTGCTTATTATTATCAGGTATTATTTGTGATCAATTATCGTCACACCTCATTGGACTTTTGTTTTCATCCCTCATGTGTTCATTAACCCTGTTTCTGTCTCTCTTTCATTAGTTAATTCCTGTGTGCCCTTATCTGGTCATGTTCCCGTTCTCATCATTAGTTAACCTTCCTTCACCTGTGTCTAGTTTGTTATCCTCATTACCCAGTGTATATTAGTTGGCCTCTTGTTGTTCTCCTTTGTCCAGTAACACGCACACACAATAATGATGCAGATATGCAATAATATCACAATGTACAGAATATACATAGAAGCATCTCACAACAAGGACTATCACAGAAATATTCGAGAATGTACTGAATTGAACAGGTAATATAGGCAGTGCTATGCTAATCGGCTACTACTTAATCAACATGAGAATAACAGCCGATCATTCAATAATAGCAGAAAATATAGACAGCGATCACTTACTTCTAATGTAAGCACACTGTAACCCAGTATAAACTTGAAGTCAACGTCTTTACAGTAACACTGAACTAACTAGAATAAAGCTGCGGAAATCTTCTCACATGCGCTGCGTCTCTCTCTACCTGCGATTTAGCTCCGCCTCCTCTCGTGAGATCGCTGCCACGCTGTAACTCTCTGATAGGTCAGAATCATCCGGGACTTAGAGACAACTGGGCCTTTTGTACACTATCCTTGTGTACATTTTGTACAATGTAGCATAAAGAAGTAGACAAACACATAGACAGAGAGAGGGGCTGGATTCAAATTCATGTTTCAGTTTCATTGTGACGCTTACATACATCTGAATCTGCTCTTTTTCATACGGGGTCCACAGTTAACACTCACCAAGAGCCAGATGTTGTGACAAGTTCGTTTTGTAACGAATCACACAACAACGAATCAAGTTTAAGAGCCAATCTGCAGAGAGACAAAAAGTGACGGCAAAGAATCATAAGTGGAAATTGGTGAATTAAAGAGGAAGCGGAAAGTGTATTGACAGGAAATAGAGGAAAATGGCGACGTGGTGAGTTGAAGTGAGTGCTGCTACCAATAGAGCCACGAGGCGCACCAAGATGGTGCCAAGGAATGTTGTATTGTGAGAGACGTTGTTTTCTTTTGTGCACAATTTAGCTTTCGGTTTCTTCAAATTATATGCGTAGCTGCTGAACGACCTTGTTATTTATCTTCTTCTAAATCATACTAAAAAAGATAATTATCATCCACCCTCCTAAGGATTTTGTGGTTATATCGATGAAAAAGTTAGTCTAAATGATCGTGATCGTTGATGAGCTACTTTTTCAGAAAGAAAAATGAAGGCAAGCGTTGGAAACTCGAGGGAGAATCTACAGAAACCCACACCGGAATGCACTCCACCGACAGCCCAGCAAAAAAAAAAAAAACAGAATGGAAACACCTGAGACAGTTTTTAACAGCACCCTTCCAGCTGCAATCAACATGGAGAAACACAAGTCATTTCAAGGGAAAATGTCTGTTGAGAATGCTGTGAAAGAAATTAAAGAACAAGTGAGTGGCATAAATGGCAGATTGGATATGGCTGAGGAAAATTATCAATGATCAATGTGGAAAATAAGATGCTGCGAAACCGGGTGAACGAACTTGAGTCCTAACAAAGACACTGAATTCCGGAATACGACGACGAGAATGTCAAGATGACTGTAATTGATCTTCTATCATGCATTTTGTGGATACTCTGCAAAACTTGGATTCTGCTCACTGTTTGGGTCCCAGACAGAAAAAGGGTTTTGCTTCCTCACAACCACTCCATATCATTGTGCAATTCTTGGCGTGCACGACACATGACTGCATTTGGATCGACACCAAAAACTCTGAGGTTCTCAAACAAAAAAACATTAGAATCACTGAGGATCTGACACAATATATGAAACATGCAAGAGCCAAGTTATGGCCACCGGTGGAAGAAGCTAGACGACAGAAGAAGATCGCTGGATTCAAAGAGCCCTTTGCCATCATAGACTGTAGAAGAATTTCAGTAGAGGACCTGATTTAACTTCCCCCTCATTTATTTTTTAATCCCTTATACACTCACCTAAAGGATTATTAGGAACACCATACTAATACTGTGTTTGACCCCCTTTCGCCTTCAGAACTGCCTTAATTCAACGTGGCATTGATTCAACAACGTGCTGAAAGCATTCTTTAGAAATGTTGGCCCATATTGATAGGATAGCATCTTGCAGTTGATGGAGATTTGTGGGATGCACATCCAGGGCACGAAGCTCCCGTTCCACCACATCCCAAAGATGCTCTATTGGGTTGAGATCTGGTGACTGTGGGGGCCATTTTAGTACAGTGAACTCATTGTCATGTTCAAGAAACCAATTTGAAATGATTCGAGCTTTGTGACATGGTGCATTATCCTGCTGGAAGTAGCCATCAGAGGATGGGTACATGGTGATCATAAAGGGATGGACATGGTCAGAAACAATGCTCAGGTAGGCCGTGGCATTTAAACGATGCCCAATTGGCACTAAGGGGCCTAAAGTGTGCCAAGAAAACATCCCCCACACCATTACACCCCCACCACCAGCCTGCACAGTGGTAACAAGGCATGATGGATCCATGTTCTCATTCTGTTTACGCCAAATTCTGACTCTACCATCTGAATGTCTCAACAGAAATCGAGACTCATCAGACCAGGCAACATTTTTCCAGTCTTCAACCGTACAATTTTGGTGAGCTCGTGCAAATTGTAGCCTCTTTTTCCTATTTGTAGTGGAGATGAGTGGCACCCGGTGGGGTCTTCTGCTGTTGTAGCCCATCCGCCTCAAGGATGTGCGTGTTGTGGCTTCACAAATGCTTTGCTGCATACCTCGGTTGTAACGAGTGGTTATTTCAGTCAAAGTTGCTCTTCTATCAGCTTGAATCAGTCGGCCCATTCTCCTCTGACCTCTAGCATCAACAAGGCATTTTCGCCCACAGGACTGCCGCATACTGGATGTTTTTCCCTTTTCACACCATTCTTTGTAAACCTTAGAAATGGTTGTGCGTGAAAATCCCAGTAACTGAGCAGATTGTGAAATACTCAGACCGGCCCGTCTGGCACCAACAACCATGCCACGCTCAAAATTGCTTAAATCACCTTTCTTTCCCATTCTGACATTCAGTTTGGAGTTCAGGAGATTGTCTTGACCAGGACCACACCCTTAAATGCATTGAAGCAACTTCCATGTGATTGGTTGATTAGATAATTGCATTAATGAGAAATTGAACAGGTGTTCCTAATAACCCTTTAGGTGAGTGTATTTACTGTACAACACACTAAACAACTAAAGTGAAACAAATTGTAAAATTAGTAACTCTGCTTTAACATTCACAGAACAATCTGCATGTCCTTTAGTAAAGTTTACAGAAGAAGATTTTTACAAGAAATGACTGATCATCACCTTAACCTGTTAACCCCCCCCCCCCCCCCCCCCCCCCCATTTGGGGCCTCACAGGTGAAAATAACCTACCTAAATTAAAATGGTAACAGTTCCTGACGGTATTTTTACACACCATAGACTTCACCATCCCATAGTTTAAATAATTGTGAAAATCCCATAATTTTAAAAGAGTTAGACTGTATTTTATCTAAAACTCCTGGAGGTCCTGGTCCTGATGGCTTGCCATTTCAATTTTATATAACTTTTTGGAAAGCTCTAAGAGATTTGATTTTCACTGTATTTGAAGACTGTTTAAGTTCTGATGAATTAATAGAATCTATGAAACAAGGTCTTCTTAGACTTTTGCCAAAACCAAGAAAAGATAATTGTTACATTGAAAATTGCCGGTCCATCACTCTCTTAAATTCTGATTATAAATTCTTAACTTCTCTATTTGCAAAAAGATTAAAACCCTGTCTGGAAGATGATGGCATTGTGCAATTAAAAAAAAAATGTCAAAATAATATCAGAAAAACATTACTCTCAATGAGGAGTATTGCCCCTAAAGCATTCATGGAAACAGATTTATCATTCCTTTTCTTTGTGTAACATATGGTCTGTTCATAATAATTTTGCAATAAGATCTAATTTTGTATTAAGATTCATACTAAAATCGTTCACAATTTTTACCCCTGTAAATTATTTTTATATATTTTTTTTATGGATAAGTTTAAGTTTATGAATATTCATCAAGAAAGCTGTTTTTTTTGTGGATCTGAAAATTAATCAGTGCTTTATTTGTTCTTTAGATGTCCCTTCGCAGTATAATTTTGGACTGAGATTTCAATTTTGATTTACATCCTTTAATAATCTCATTGATATTATGAAAGAAGATGTTCCTGTTTTTGTTTTGTAACTCTGGCTCTGTTCTTTTAAATAATGCTGTTAAAATCTTGTGCTTGCTTGGAAAAGGTCATATTCACAAGTCTAAAGTTACAGCTGCTAAACCAAGTTTTATCGTATTTTGCTCTGAATTAAAATGTTTTGCTGATTCCATAGCATGATTGTGTAAATTAAAAAGAAACAAAAAGCAGTTAAAACACACACACACACACACACACACACACATATATATATATATATATATATATATATATATATATATTATTAGCCCATTTATTCTTATTATTTCTTCATTTATGTTTTTATGTTCCCTTGCAACAGGTTTTTTTTTTTCTTCTTACTCACTGTTGAATCTAATTGTCATTGTATCATAACATCTGTTTTCTAATTTCAGAAGTTACATTACAGAATGTAATATAAACAAAATAATACAAAAAAAAAAAAAAAAGTGAGTCCCATTTAGTTGAACCGGATGCACGCAAGGATTAATAACCTCCCCCAAAAAAAGGAATTAATTGCTGCACTATCGGTTCTTCCTGGGGCAGACTGCCGAGCGTGTCCTGTTCGTCGAGCAGACTCTGAAGCTTGTGGGAATGATATACTCTCATGTGACCTGAGTAAATCAAATCAAATTATCAGATGACTAAAACATCTCACGTCTCCTAAAATGTCCCATGTATTAAATATTGCTGACCTGTAAATTTGCACACCAATGACCAGCGTGAAAAATATTTCATATCTCAATCACTGCTTTCCTCATACAGAGTTCAGCTGCCTGGTATTGAGTTTAATAAGGCTTAGATGTTCTAGCTTTTAACCAGTAGTGTCGCCACAGTTCAGTTACTATTGTCTATATAAGAACATATTCTGCTGTCGTATTGTCAATCAATACTTGAATGTTTTTCTTGTTCTGAAGGTGACAAATACTTTTTATAAGAAAATAATCATGAAACATGGGATGTGATGGTAAACTGTCCATTGTGCCAATGGATGACATGCACATGAGATTTGCCTTGATGTTGAGAGTGGCGTGAGAGCTGTATCTCAGACGTGGGAAAGCTGCAAATTTCGGGACACATCATCCGTAGTGTACCTTTGAATCTGGGAGTGTTTTGGCCTTTCAACACTAGACACCCTCATCGAAGGTGGCTAGCTACAGTGATCAAACCTGAGCTTGTGTCCCATGCCCAATTATGAGAATTGCCTGGATGTTTAAATGGCACAGCCCACTGGACTATGCAAGGCAGGGGGCGTCCTCTTCCCTGAGTCAAGCCTAGAGCTGACCGCATACCTTGTTCACCTTCCTCCTGGAGTGTTGTGACCTGGGTTCTCAAGTGGGGTATGGGGTGGGTGGATTAGTGAGCGGGTCATGTTGATGCTCTTTGAGCCCAGCAAGGGTCCTTCTGCTTAATCCATATCCGCTGGCGGCTGCTTTCGGCTGCTTCAGAGACTGATCTAATTGTCTGTCACAGAGCCTGTCCATGGATGTCAAGGTCTTTCAGCAGTCTGATGGTGGAAGAAACAACAAAACCTCTACATCCCACTTCAACCGGATAGACTTTAGCTTTCCATCCTCGTTGTTGCGTGTCTGCTGCCAATTCTATGTAGCGCAGTTTCTTGCGCTCATAGACCTCTTCTGTTGAATTCTCCCATAGGATTGTGAGCTCTATGATGTAAACAGACTTCAATGAAGGGGATTAGAGTACCAAGTCTGGCCTAAAGTTGGTGGCTGCAATCTCAGATGGAAAGATTAGCTGCTGGCCAATATCGACTAGCATCTTCCAGTCCCGGGCCATGGCTAGTTGTCCAACTTCTGGTTTGGCTTTTTCTGTCCCTCTTGGATGAAGGTTGGGGCCGTGATGGAATTGGTTGCTCTCAGGGACAAGGAGTTGGTGATATTCCTCTGCTCTCAAGAGCTGCTGCCAGACTCTTGAGGACCTGGTTGTGCCTATAAAAGTATAAATACAACTGCATTACGTTGAATTAGCAGAGTAAAAACAAATGGTGACATGGTGACAGAACTTTTGATTCACACATAACTTTATCTTAGTTTTTCATGAATAGTCCCATGAGTGCATATTTCCAAAATCTTTCATGCATATTCAGCTTACAGGATATTAATCTTAGCAAAAGACAAAGAAAAGCACGTGTGACATTTCTCAATCATCATCCTGTTTGAGAATTGTATCTTACACTGAAAAAAAATAGCAACATTTAAATTAACTGGTTTTATTCAAGTCAAAAATATAAGTTAACATCACTGAACCAACCTCTATATATTAGTTTATACCATCAAAACTCATTTTGATTGGCTAAATCAGGCAGAAACAGCTCTTTAAGGTAACCGTTGCAGTTCACCACTTCTGACAGTCGGTGATACTTCAATTCAGGGACCAATTCTGACTATTAACTAGTTGTTTATGAGCATGCATATAACTAGCATATTGCCTGTTTATTAGTATTTATAAAACACATATAAATACATTAGTCTGCATGAACATATTTGAGATCCCTTAATCCACCCCATACCTAAACTTCCTTATTAAATCTCAATAAGCAGCAAATTAGGGGTTTATTGAAGCAAAATCCATAGTTAATATTAATTAATAGTGAGAGCAGGTCCCCAAATTAAAGTGCAACCTCACAGTCTATGTGAATCATTGCAACCTTTTGATTTAAAGTATTTAAAGTACTTTAAAGTAAAGTAAAAAGTAAAGTCGTGACGTATTGTCAAGTATGGTGACCCATACTCGAAATTGGTGCTCTGCGTTTAACCCATCCAAGTGCACACACACAGTAGTGAACAAATGCACACACACACACACACCGTGAACACACACCCGGAGCAGTGGGCAGCCATGCTGCAGCGCCCGGGGAGCAGTTGGGGGTTCGGTGCCTTGCTCAAGGGCACCTCAGTCGTGGTATTGAGGGTGGAGAGAGCGCTGGACATTCCCTCCCCCCACCTACAATCCCTGCCGGCCGGGGGCTCGAACTCGCAACCTTTCGATTACAAGTCCGACTCTCTAACCATTAGGCCACGACTTCCCCCAGGAAGGATGTAAAGTATGTGCCTCTTGTTCTAAGAGGCAAGTAGCCTATGCATATCATACAGAATACTTTGAAAATCAAACATAAAAATAAAAGAATAAGGATTGTAGCTTTTTACATTGCTAAATGCTCTCTTTAGTTGTTTTTACATTAATTTGTAAATTCAATAGACTCGTAACAGATCACTTCCTTGTAATTCTCTTCCAGATCTGTTGGGGTCAGTCTCCTCAGGTAGAGACAGTAAGACTCCAGCTATAAAGGACAAGGAAGAGATTGGCAGATGGTGAGTGCCACATAGTTAACATGGTTGTTTGGCTCTTCCGCATGCTGTGGTTTTCTTTGAGGGACTATTATTTCAGCACTCATCAAAGACTGATGCGTATACTAATATTGCTTGTATGAAGTGAACCTGAGGCTGTTTACTTCAGTTGGATTTGCTCCTACGTGATTTTTCATTAGGATTTGTTTTTTGGGCTTCCTTGTTTGTGGGTAGCTCCTTTTGTGGACTATATTAGCCAGTATAGAACTGCATTTAAGTGTTGTCTGTTATTGTTTTCATGATTTCGTCATTGTTTCTGATAGTGTTTGTCCAGGGAACAGGTCTGACCTTTGTTAATTGTGGTCTTCCAAATTTCTGCTCCATACAGAAAGACGATTCCTATTTTTGCCTCAACAATTGGCGCCTGTGTCGGTCTGCTAGTTTAAGAAGGCAAAGGCCTCAACCTCAACTCATTACTTGCATCATTTGAGCTCCATTTGGGGGGTGCTTACAAATACTGTCAGATCTCTGTGTAAACTAAGAAAACACAAATTTCTGGAAAACAGTGATGTCATGTATTACATGTCCAGTTTTTAGGAATGTGTTTTTACTTCTTTGCAAAGTGACATTGCCAACTACTGGCCTAGCATTAATTAATGCAGTGTTTTTAGTCGTTTCTGTGGAGCCGTATTAAGTTAATAAAAAAATACATACATATTTTGGTGCTACCGTTTTACTTTTTTTTAATTATTATATAATTTGAATATATATATATATATATATATAAGTTTAGCACAGAATTGTCTTAATTAACATATTACTATTTGCTTAACAATCTCCATTTCCTTTCTCTCTTCTCCAATATTGCTTTGTAGAAACATTCAGAGATGGGCAACACAGAGTCTCCTATAAAATATCCAGGCTACACATTAGTGAGTGAATATGAGCAGGAGATCCTGGTGAAAAATGAAAGTGGTGATCATTTTGTCATTAAAAAGTTCAACAATGGACGGGTAAAGTGAACATTTAAAGTTTGAGTGTTATTTAAAAGTTTATATTTAAAAAGAAGAAATTCTGATACACAAGTGTCTGTTTTTAGGAAAATGATTTAAGCCTTCTCGTACAACTCCGTCATCCACACATAGTCCATCACAAGGAAGTCCTCAAAGGTTGAAATAAACTTCAAAATGTATTCTACAACAAAGTTATATGAGTATATTTATTCACCCTTACTTTCAGTAGTTTGATCACTTCAGTGGTTTAAAATACTGTGATGAATGAATCTGCTTCCAGGTCCTGACTGCTTGTATCTCGTACTGGAGCAATGTGAGGGTGGAGATCTCGCTCAGAAAATCAAGCACAAAATACAGGCAGCAGATACATTTTCTGAGAGTGAGGTACAGTATGTTTATTGATTTAAAGATAGTAAAATTTAACCCATCATCATGTAATATTATAATGATGCTAAAATTTACAATTAACTTAACTTGCCTATTGTTAAACTCGCAGCATGGTGAAAATTGCAACATAGGTATCATGCCAGGTCAGAAAAGCAGCATTAGGAAGTACACTGTAATACAAGCATTAAAAACATTGGGAATAATATGTATATGCTTAATATATATTAATATAAACTAATCATAAAAAACATGCTCTAAATAGTGATGTTGTATGTGAACTTTTGAAAAAGTTATTTTATGTTACTATGTCTTGCTTCATACATGCATTAAAAAAATTGCAAACATTTCTGATTTGTAAATTCACATTTTATTGATTTACAGATTCTGGACTGGACTGTGATGATTTGCATGGCATTAAAGTACCTGCATGATAAACAGATCCTACATAAAAACCTGCAGCCCAAGGTACAAAAGAGTCTAAAGTATCAGTGTACATTCATTCTTGGACAAAACAATGGAAGTTTCTCTTCAATTAATCAATTTTATTTAATATGTTGCCATGTGATACTTGGAGGCTGTATGAATAGATTGATTTTTGACTGATATTACTAACTCTTTTTGAAATCCACTCATTCCCAGTGGCTACAAACATATAAAATGTGTGTTTTCTTTTGAAAGAGCCTATTTTTCACTGCATGTGGAACCATTCGTCTTGGGGAGTTTGGAGACATTAATGAACGGTATTGGGCAGCTTTCCTTTAAAACAATGAAGACCCTTCAACAAGAAATAATGCACCAGTCCATATGATGCACATAATATGTACTGTGTATTTCTAGGTCCACTGAGGCACACGAAACAGAAACTGAAGCTCTCACATATGCTGCACCTGAGAATTTGAGTGACAAATCTTATCATGAGAAGACGTAATAGAAGAATTTCAATGTTAACGTGCTCTATATTTATTTCCTAATTCAACGCACTGAAAAACCTTTATAACATTCACTTTCTTTTTCAGTGAAATTTGGAGGTTGGGATGTGTCATCTATGAGCTGTGCAAGCTGAAGTGTGCTGTATGATTTTTAATCATTTGAATAACTAAATACATTGAGTTTGAAATATATTGCAGAAATTTAATTTCAAGTACTTACAAATGCAAAGACTGTACAATTTGTAATCATTCATACAAGTTGTCTAGTTGTCAAAATTGTTAGATATTGTACAATGGTAACATTTTCACACACAAAAAAAGCAGTTTACTCTTATTGAGGAAATCAATCAAACTTCCATCATATTTTCAAACCAATACAATACAGGCAACCAGTTTAACTAGCTTGCTTTCCAAGATTTTAATAGTTGGATAATAGTTGGATGGTTGGTTGTTTTGTCTCAATAGGCATAAAAGGTGTTTTTTTTTTGTTTGTTTTTTGTTTTTTTGGTATGAACTCACTGATACATTATTTTAAGATCCCACCAACTTGTTAACTCGTATCGTTATTCCTCTTAGTTTACGGCAGGAAACCCAGTTGAGATTGTTAGGAGGATATTCACCTGCTCCTATGAAGCTCTTCCTAACACCGTTTCTGCGGACCTTCGTCAGCTGGTTAAAGACACACTTGAGAAGGATCCAGAGAACCGGCCATCTGTCAGTGAGATCTTGATGAGGCCTTTTATCATTAAACACCTTCATAAAACGGTAAGTTAGATTACTTGTGTTTAAATTTTACTTTTAGGAATTCAGAGAGTCAGTTTTTAAGACACTGGCATCAATTTGCACTATTTGATCATTTTTCAGAGCATACAAACTGTCGATGAGCTTTATAAGACTCTAGATTTACTGAGAAACGTGGCAGAAGGATTGGAGACGGTCCACTTCAACACAACCGTCAGCAGTCTCACAGGAGGTGTAGTAGGATTGGCTGGAGGAATCACATCTCTGGTGGGACTTATTCTGGCTCCCTTCACTCTCGGAGCCTCTCTGATAGTAACAGGAGTGGGAATCGGTACGGCAGTAGCTGGTGGAATAACAGCTGGTGCCAGCAACATAACAAACATGGTTAACCAGCAAACAAACCGGCAAAAGATTAAAATGATCATAACAGAGTTCCAGGAAAAAATTACTTCCATTATATGCTGCATCCAAAACATCTCAACAGCAGTGGAAACTCTAGAAAATGAGTTTTCAGCAAGCAATGAATCACTTTCCAGTGCACAATCTGGGATGAGTGTTGGAGTTCGACTTGGACGAGGACTGGGAGGAATCCCGGAGCTTCTCCGTTTAACTCAAGTCATAGATGTAGGGAGAATCGCAGCTCAGGCTGCAAGAGCAGTTCGTGTGGCCGAGACTGTTACAGGGGTTTTATCTGCACTTTTCATAGCTGTTGACATATTTTTTGTCTTTCTCGACTCCAAAGAAATCCACAACATCCGTAGAGATTACGCTTTAAAATCGAGTCGACCAGAGCCCACCAGCAATCAAACGATAAGGTCGAATGACCAGACATCAAACAACAGCGACACCACAAACCTGCTGCCCTCAAACACTCAACAGGCAGAAGAGCTGACGTCTGAGACCATGAAATTTGTGACGAAAATAAAAGACACTACAGTGGAGCTTCAGACGATTCTGGATATGTTACGAGATGCACTGAACCCAAACTCTGAGACGCCAAACAACGATAATTCTCAGTTATCAAAGGTGGAAATTTGAGTTTGTTCTTTCATTATAGATATACGTTTTGATTGTAGTACTCGAGTCCCGTCTTAAAACATTTTTTTTTGAAGGTCTCGACAGCATTTGTCTTTTCTTGGTCTCAGACTATGAGGACTGAAATTTTATTTCAAGAAAGGTCAAGACCACAACTGTGGACATCACTAAATTGCTGGTGCATTGTTTGTCGTTTATTGTCAACATCATTAATGTGATTGGACATCTACTTCTTCAAATGCAACCAGTAACTTATTTCTAATTTGATTTATTCTGACACTGCTGTGGTTAATGATATTGGTATTTTTTTTATATCAGAATAAAATATCATAATTTAATACAATCCTTTTTAAATTCTGATATTACAAAAATAATAATTTTCATATTTAAAAGTATCTTTTAATTTTTTTTCATTATATTTCTAAAAACATTAACAATATTTATGCAGTTGTTATTGTGCCAATTCAGATTCGACTTCTGTGCCACCACTGCAGGGCAAATATGAATTTTGTTGTTCGTGATTTCATTTGACTGATATCAACTTTTTAAAGTGTCTTATTATTCTAATTGTATTTAATCATTAAAAACAAGACATTGGTAGCAAAGCTTAGGTAATGGTAACTGTATATTCTGGAGGGGTTTATAATAATGAAGTGTCTAAACCATTGAGTAATGCTCACTGCACTGCCAATTAATAATGTTAAGAATGTGTTTTGGAATTTTTGCCTTTATTAACTTGATGTTTTGAAAATCTTGTTTTTTCTGTAAGCCGGTCTTTTTAAGTGGCTGATAAAAGTATTTTTTTCCTAATGTGTATGTATAGTACACTTTAACTGAAATAAATGTGACCCTTGGTATTTTCTTTTAATCCAGTCCACTTTATTACATTCATAATAAACAGCTTCAATAGGATTAGTTTAACTGACTTTGATTACTTTTCAGACATTTCAGATTGAAATGGAAACCATGAGCGAAGTTCTAGAGGTTTCTATTAGCGGTAATACCATTACAAACCAACCATTTAAACCATTATCTGTAGTGTGTTTTGGGCTATAAGTCCATCAGGATTTAGAGGTTTTAACATGCCATTAATAGAATGCAACAAATTACCAGCAGGGACCCAAGTTAATTCTACAGTTTCCATTAAAACCAAAACAGTTCCAACCAACACCAGTTAGGCCAGCTAAACACCAGCCTGGGCTGTTTCTCTCAAAAGCAGCATAAGCCTAATTTGATCGTAGCTTCATTGGTTTCCACGGGTCTATGATGTACTTAAGGTTGCGATGCTTTTGGGAAACGCAGCCCTGATCGGGTTTGAAGACCATTTTGAAACAAATCTGTAGTCAATGTAGGCTACACAAGTCAACAAGTAGACAAAACAGCACTATAAAAACATTCCAAATAACTCCTGCTGGAATATGAGTTTTATGAGAGGAAGAGAATGAAATGTGATGAGAACGACCTGTTGTAATGCTTCCTGATGCAGCGGTTTTGCAATATTTTGCATAAACCCTAATCCTAAATGAATTATATCACTAGGCACTATAATGTGACTAAATATGACAACACTGTGAAAAAAATATAAAATCACAACATCTAAAAAAAGAAAATCAACAAATCATATACAGACTATGGCCCTTAAATAATTTGAATGGAGATCCCCATTTCAGTTAACATTTACTCACCTGTGTGAAGATGAACTTTATCACTCACTCCTTCATCATGACAGATTGATTTATAAGTGTATCATTCAGTGTCCCCTTTTTTCGATCCATCCTTCATTTGTATTTCATTGATGTTTTGGCTAAATCTGAAAGTTTCTCTTCACCTGATAATCGCTAGCATGTTTAAAGATGCACTAACGTGATTGGTTTTTATTGTTCCATACCATCTGATAATGACTGGCTATATGGGGAAAGAACAGTGGCCGAGAGAGCTCAACGTGCTGCAAATGAAAAATATACCAGGAAATTAAGAAAACATCATCAGTTTGACAACACAGATGATGTAAATACTTACCAAATACAGAAACATGCTGCAAATACTCACAGCACAAATATGCACAGACCACACCAGAAATGTTTAAGGGAACTGATTTGTCTCATTAGAACAGTGATGTCTCAAAAAATCATTATCAGCCCAACAAGCTCAGATCTTCCAGGAAGATGAAAGCAAATAAATGAATAAGCTGTAAGTGTCTAAAAGAGTTACTGTTTGATAGCATTATATATCATACCTTAAGGCAAGACACTACAGGCAAAAATCATTGTTTATTTTTTATTATTTTTCATGCAGTGGTTAATACTGAGGTTTTGGGCAGGTTGGCATTTTATAAAGTGTTGTTTCAGACTAGTGGAAAAAAAACATCCAAAATACACATTTAACTGCTCATTTTATTGCATTTTCTATTTGTGTCTGTAGACTTCAATACATCTTTAAAAGGTGTGAGTTTCTTTATCCACAGCAGCATTTCATTTTCATAATGCATAATTTGCATATTTAAACATAACTATATTAATGGGGTCCCTGGTATAAATGTCTAAGAGTCAGGTGGGTCACATAACATAATAGATGGATAACGGCTAGTGTATTCCAAATTAATTATTTATCATAAATTACTCACAAACCTAACCAACAATAAGAGACGGGGAGCCCAGAAACATAGGAGGGAATAACTAAACTAACAGAATCAAGCCAGGACTCCCCACTCCAAAAAAAATTTATAAACTAAGATGAGAAAAAGTATGTGGCGATGTGACCATAGAGAAGGCTGTGGCTGGAAACAAGAGACTAAAGAATCCGCCTCCTTCCACTTTATTGCCTCGCTTCCCCGGCTCAGCCAATAGGGACTAGAGATGGCAAAATAATATTGTCTTATAATACAAATGTTTATTTGAGGACTCTGGGCTGGGGTGTACACGAGGCGCGCATAACACTCACCAATCACAAATGAGTTCACAAAAGTACAGATACATGAATTAATCTGTCAGATGCTTTTATTTCAAGTGACTTACATTGCATTTAAGCTATACATTTGATTAGTTAATTGTATAAAACCAAACTCTGCTCTGCAAAGACAGCTTTTATTGGGAAGCTTCTGGAATTATATCCAGTTTAAACATGCATGTGGCATAGCAACATTAATTAATGGTGAACATTTTTATTTAGTACAACCTCTGCCTATGGTTTACAGGTCTGACCACGTTGGGACGGTTGTCTGTAAGTTTGTTTCTCATAGTGAACAGGCAAACATTGGTTATCAATGATCTGACAGGCAACACTCACATAATATTTATTGTTATGAAGATTTTTAACTTCACACTGTCCATTACTCAATGAACTTTGAACAATGTACACAGTGAACTTTTCTGTACTGATGCACAAGTTTCCTGTGTCTCTGGTGCCTTGTCCGTTGCAGATTCTTATAATGCTATCGGTGTAGGATTGAGGGAGGAAGGACTGGGAACGTTTTCTGCCACAAAGATGACTTCTTTTTAGATAGTCTGCCCAAGCCCATTCTCTGTTCATGTCAAATTCCTCTGAGAGAATATGTTGGTGATTAAAAGTATTATATGCGTTGTTATTCTGAGATCTCTGGCAGGGATATTCCCAGTTAGAAAACAGACCCCGTTTGTCACGGCTTAATGTGACATTATCCAATCCATCAGTGAACACCAGAGTCATGAGGAGCACGAGGAAAACCTCCGTTCTCATCCTGGAAACATATGAAGGACAGATGAGTAGAGCGGCACAGATATAGATACCAGCTTTAAACGAAACCTGAAACTGCATTTACTACAATTAGTTTTGGTTCAGCAAGCTAATTAGCAAGAGGTTCTTAGCATTTGATGTTGTTAGTCATTGTTTGTCGCATAGTCAATTTTATTTGAGTAATTTTATTGAGTGATTGTACAGCACAATGGCTAACATGATGTTGTTATAATTGTACTTATTAATATGAACACAATATGATTATGCACTTTTGCTCATTGCATTCTGTTTCTTAAAGAACGGTTGCTGTAAAGACTATTTGAGGAGATTCACCAATAGCTTTGTACCTTTTCATGCAGTACTTTTGAAATGTTCATTCTTAGTGCTCTGTGATCATGATCCAAATTCAGTTAAATAAATAGTTTTAAATATCAAGATCTGTAAATCTTGAACCAATCTGAGCCAGTTTTGTAGAAGATCTGAAACTGTATTAAAAAAAAGAAAAGTAAATCAGTTTAAAATGATGATATATCAAAAAGATTGTATTATTTATAATTTAATATTGATTTAATTTTAAAACTTAATTTTTGAACACTTTTAAATGGTTTTGACCAGCACAGCCTAAAAATTATTTAACATTTATTAAAGGTCAGATTAACGCTGTTGAATGAGTTTTAAAATACAGTACATTCAACAAAATTTGCACATAATTTTCAAAATAGCAAAACTGTTTACCACACCAGTTGAGTTTAGTACACTTTCTAAATTCATTATAACAAAGACACAAAATAGTGCCAGATTACATGTTTAGTTCATGAGAATTGCTGTTTAGATTTTAACTAGTCTCACTTCCCTCTGAAATACTGGTTAGTGAAAATCATAATGTGAAACAGTTTCTTCTCGTGATGTTTTATTAACAAATTTCGGGAGGAGCACGCGCAGATAATTAACACGGCCAATTCACCATCAGCAATCACTCAGTCTATCCTATCAGCCGAGAGAGAACTTCTATAAATAGACCAAGCCATCTTACCTTCATTCTTTCTACAGTTTCTAGCATTCGGTTTTGCTCCTTTGCTATCATATCACAGACGCATCTTTTTCTGGCGAATGAAAAACCTGGACCAGAGATTTTCGTATCACATCGCAATCTGCAAGCTCTAGGCTCACTCCCTTTCCGTCAGTCACCACCGCCGAGCACCAGGCTTCATCGCAGCAGGTGCGCTGCTAGACCAGCCACACGCTCTCCACAATGCCGAGGTTTAACCTCGCCTCAACCGACATCCTCGTCTCATTCGGCCATTCCAATATATCCTCCGATCGGAGTCTGTATTTAAGCCCGAAGCAAACGCTGATTTATTCTGACGAATCCTTCTCGCAGAGGGCAAACAAAGCGGATACGTGCGATCCGTTCGTTACACTGCAAATCAGCCAACCTCACTCCTAAATCCACTCCAGGCGCAAAGGCGGCCAATAGATCGAGCAAAGCCCCGATCTCGCCTCACTCTCCACCATCATCGTCCCGTACAAGACCCGGCTCTCCTAGAGCATTGGGTCGCAGTGGCAGGCCTCAAACGAGCAAAACCTCACTCGGCTCTTCTATTCTCCGCAGTTCTTCCGGCCGCAGTGCCGTATGTAGCCGGACCTCCAGCTCTCGTAGCAGTCAGCGCGAGGCTGCCTCCGGTAGCGGCGCAGGCCATGTTGCAAACAAACGTTTGTGTGAAGGCAAGTCATTTGTTGCTAAAAAATCGTCAAACAATGTGATGACATTATGGACGTGATGTCATTTCAGTAACCATGACGCAACTGCGCAGATCACGTAAGGAAATGATTCATTTTCTGTATTAATTTTCACCAGCATTTTACATGTATTTTAAATTGCACATTACTCCGATAGACGGATAAGGTGTAAAAGATTGTCGGAACTTAATTCTTAGGAAATCATTGTGCCTAAATGAACAATTACAGGTGCAAACTAACAGCTAAGGCGTATCATAAAAAACCATTCATGCCATTATTGAACAATGCAACCCACCTTGCATGTGTCGTGCATACGACTAGGCACCCCTTTTCAAGTCTCTACCAACCGATGTACGGCTTGCCTGGCCAGCTGCTCCAATACTTTCTTCTTTTCATGTGGTTAAGAGGAAAAACATGTACTTTCATAATTTTAAAACTTTTTAAAAAGTTGTTAAAAGCCGCCATATTTTCTCCTGCTACATCTAACCCCTCTTTCTTTTTCTCCAGCTCCCACAGCACACGCTAGCTTGAGTCTGCCTCCGCTAGCTGCACAGGCTCTCCAGCTATTTTTTCTCCGAATATCACAAGCCTCCACGGCCTACAGCTGCAGAAGCTGAAACGAGCACAAAGTTGCTCATACTGGCAACACATGCCCTCACATCTCAGTCCTTTCCTCCCGTTACTCCAAATCCTTTTCCTTTTCAGCGGTCTCCAGCTCCCACAGCACACGCTAGCTTGAGTCTGCCTCCGCTAGCTGCGCAGGCTGCACAGGCTCTCCAGCTATTTTTCTCCGAATATCACAAGCCTCCACGGCCTACAGCTGCAGAAGCTGAAACAAGCACAAAGTTGCTCATGCTGGCAACACATGCCCTCACATCTCAGTCCTTTCCTTCCGTTACTCCAAATCCTTTTCCTTTTCAGCGGTCTCCAGCTCCCACAGCACACGCTAGCTTGAGTCTGCCTCCGCTAGCTGCGCAGGCTGCACAGGCTCTCCAGCTATTTCTCTCAGAATATCACAAGCCTCCACGGCCTACAGCTGCAGAAGCTGAAACGAGCACAAAGTTGCTTATGCTGGCAACACATGCCCTCACATCTCAGTCCTTTCCTCCCGTTACTCCAAATCCTTTTCAGCGGTCTCCAGCTCCCACAGCACACGCTAGCTTGAGTCTGCCTCCGCTAGCTGCGCAGGCTGCACAGGCTCTCCAGCTATTTCTCTCAGAATATCACAAGCCTCCACGGCCTACAGCTGCAGAAGCTGAAACGAGCACAAAGTTGCTTATGCTGCCTCCGCGTGCCCCCACATCTCGGGCTTTTCTAATGACCCCTTTTTCTTTTCAGTCGCCTCCAGCTCCCATGGCAGACACTAGCCCAGAGGCCTATTGAAAAGTAAGGCTGCCTCTGCTGCAGGGTTGCGAAATAAATTAGGATTTGAATATTTGTCGAGTTCAAAATAAAAATCCTCATTCGAATACAAACGATGCATTCGAATTTTAGGCGTGTCAGGCAGCCTTATCAGTGGCACACAGAATGCATATCTTGCACATTTTCTAGAGTGACCTTACTTTCAGACTCGCATCTCGCACGAGAGAAGCATGTTTAGAAAGCCATGTAAATGTCTAATTGTCTCTCGTCTCCTTAAATCAAACCATGCATACATGATACTGCTGGTTCACAATTGTTTAAGCAACTTGATTTATATTCGGTTAAGGATTATGCACCTTTTCACAGATAGTCATGTTGTTTTATTGCTTTAATAAACGTGCATTAGTAATATTTTGCTCTATGCACCTTCACGTGGCCTAAGGAGAGAAGCCAAAAGCTTTTATCCATAACCGAAATCATGCCTTTCAAATTTGAATAGAACTCGAATATTGATAATATTTAGGTGGGAAATTCAATTTCGTCTTTCAGCCATTTCTGACAGCCCTACTCTGCCGTCAGGTGTGTCCCATGCTCCTTTCCCCCACAGCTCCCTACTTCTTTCAAATAACATTGTCTTTTTCCAGATCAAGTTCCGGCTCCCCTCGAGATTCAAGACGCAGCAGGCCATCAGCAAGCATGGGTTACGTCCCAGACTCAGCCGCTCCTCACACTGCATTGCCTCTCTCCTCTTCTCAATAAATCACTGCGGCGCCTTCAACTACAGCGCCTCATGCAATGCCGCTGGTTTAGCTTCCCAAACTCCTATCCTTCGCAAGCTTACTGGCCTTCTCCCTCATTTCCTTCTACCTCTTCCTACATGCTTCCCTAAGCACCAAAGGCTAATCCGTGCGTAAGGCTGCCTCCGCAAACGGTTTCGGCCCCTCCCTATCTTCCTTTTAACCCTTCTCTGCAATCTAAACCCCCGTACACTTCATTTACTCATCGCAGTCCCACTACCTACCCCACTGAATGTTGCAGCTCCAGAACTACCCCGTATGCCAATACCATCAAGTCTCAGATTCTCACAGAAATTCTAAGTACTGGCTCCGGAGGCGGACCCATCGCCAACTCGCATCCCTATAACACATCCTTCAAACCTCTCCTCGACATGTTACTAAGTTCCTTCCTCCAAGCAGGTTCATCCAGTACCATCCATTCATATCCAACAGCTGATCCAAGCTCTCGGTCAACGGTCATCGGACGCCTTCAAGAGCTATATCAGGACCAATAATTTTCACAAGGAAGCCATCTAACTCTGATCAGTTTAGTGAAATTTGATACTGCCACTGCAGTGCCCTGCCCATTTAATACCACCGCTGCGGTGCCCCGCGTAATTCAATACTGCCAGTGCCACCGCAGTGCCCTGCTCATTTGATAATGCGGCTGCAGTGCCCCATTCGATTAATGCTGCCGCAGTGCCTCGTTCTATTTTCAGACGCAGCAGCAGCGCCTGCTTCCGCAGAAGCCACATTCCTTTTCAGACGCCGCAGCAGTGCCTGCTTCCGCAGAAACCACATTCTCTTTTCAGATGCCACAGCAGTGCCTGCTTCCGCAGAAGCCACATTCCCTTTCAGATGAAACAGCAGTGCCCGCTTCCGCAGAAGCCACATTCCTTTTCAGATGCCGCAGCAGGGCCCGCTTCCGCAGAAGCCACGTTCCTTTTCAGACGCCGCAGCAGTGCCCGTTTCTGCAGAAACCACTTTCCCTTTCAGATGCCACAGCAGTGCCCGCTTCCATAGAAGCCACATTCCCTTTCAGATGCCACAGCAGTGCCCGCTTCCGCAGAAGCCACATTCCTTTTCAGACGCCGCAGCAGGGCCCGCTTCCGCAGAAGCCACATTCCTTTTCAGATGCCGCAGCAGTGCCTGCTTCCGCAGAAGCCACATTCCCTTTCAGATGCCACAGCAGTGCCTGCTTCCGCAGAAGCCACATTCTCTTTTCAGATGCCGCAGCAGTGCCTGCTTCCGCAGAAACCACATTCCTTTTCAGATGCCACAGCAGTGCCCGCTTCCGCAGAAGCCACATTCCCCTTTCAGATGCCACAGCAGTGCCCACTTCCGCAGAAGCCACATTCTCTTTTCAGATGCCGCAGCAGTGCCTGCTTCCGCAGAAGCCACACTCTTTTTCAGATGCCGCAGCAGTGCCCGCGTCCGCAGACGCCATATTCTTCCAAAGGCTGCAGCAGTGCCCCGCTTGTCCGATACTGCTGCAGCAGTGCCTGTTTCCGCAGAAGCCACATTCTCTTTCAGATGCCACAGCAGTGCTCGCTTCCGCAGAAGCCACATTCTCTTTCAAATACTACAAGCAGTGCCCTATTCATTCGATACCGCCGCAGCAGTGCGTGTTTCCGCAGAAGCCACATTCTCTTTCAGATGCCACAGCAGTGCCCGCTTCCGCAGAAGCCACATTCCTTTTCAGACGCCGCAGCAGTGCCCGTTTCCGCAGAAGCCACATTCTCTTTCAGATGCATTCTCTTTCCAGATACCACCGCAACAATTCCACTCCAAGCGACGTCCAGCGCCTCTCCATCCTGAAGCCTAGCAAATTTCGGGGGATTATCAACGCCCCACTCCGGCTGCTGTCCCGCGCTAATCGCATCTTTGGGGGGAGCACTCTGGGTCCGGGCTAAATGCCGAGCTCGGACCCCTCTCCCCGGACAGGGGGAGTGCCCCGGGTTCGGGAGTAATTTACAGAGCTCGGAGCCCTCTCCCCGGACAGCACGCCAAATACGCATAAACCTTGACTCTGTTCATTATACGCAAGGGCGAACTCGTGAAGTGATGTTTTATTAACAAATTTCGGGAGGAGCACGCGCAGATAATTAACACGGCCAATTCACCATCAGCAATCACTCAGTCTATCCTATCAGCCGAGAGAGAACTTCTATAAATAGACCAAGCCATCTTACCTTCATTCTCTCTACAGTTTCTAGCATCCCACCTCCACCCCAACTCCTCTCCATCAGCCCGCTCCTACCCCAGCGTGGGGAGGAGCTCGGGGGGAGCGCTCTGGGTCCGGGCTAAATGCCGAGCTCGGACCCCTCTCCCCGGACAGGGGGAGTGCCCCGGGTTCGGGAGTAATTTACAGAGCTCGGAGCCCTCTCCCCGGACAGCACGCCAAATACGCATAAACCTTGACTCTGTTCATTATACGCAAGGGCGAACTCGTGAAGTGATGTTTTATTAACAAATTTCGGGAGGAGCACGCGCAGATAATTAACACGGCCAATTCACCATCAGCAATCACTCAGTCTATCCTATCAGCCGAGAGAGAACTTCTATAAATAGACCAAGCCATCTTACCTTCATTCTCTCTACAGTTTCTAGCATCCCACCTCCACCCCAACTCCTCACCATCAGCCCGCTCCTACCCCAGCGTGGGGAGGAGCTCGGGGGGAGCGCTCTGGGTCCGGGCTAAATGCCGAGCTCGGACCCCTCTCCCCGGACAGGGGGAGTGCCCCGGGTTCGGGAGTAATTTACAGAGCTCGGAGCCCTCTCCCCGGACAGCACGCCAAATACGCATAAACCTTGACTCTGTTCATTATACGCAAGGGCGAACTCGTGAAATCCAGACAGTTTGTGTATTCGCTGCAATGCAACATCATATAATGATTTATTCTAATTAAGTCAAACAAAAAACTAAACTTTTATTACTAAACTAATGCTAACTAAAAATTTCACTTAAGCTTAATATCTTGATGTGTAGAATGAGATGCAATAGGATATCCTTCTGAGTCTGAACTTGAGAGTTTACATATTAAAGTTAATTTGTACTGTATGCAGATTTACCTTTGTGTTGTTCTTGAGCTCGTGTGAATGAAAGAGTCTGGATGAGTCTGAGCTGAAGAGCAGAAAGTGTCTGAGATGTTCACTGGACTGATATTTATTGACTTGAAGAAAGGTGGGTGTGAACATGTATCACAAGCACATTTCCTGCCTTCAAACTAAACTTAGTGCATTTTTTATTCCATCTTTGTGATTAAATTGCCTATGGAATGAATGAGAATGAATCACAGTCTCCTGTTATGAGCAGTCATGTGAATCACCTATTCAATTCAATTCAAGTTTATTTCTATAGCGCTTTTTACGATACAAATCGTTGCAAAGCAGCTTTACAGGGAATTAAGTTTCTACAATATTTGTATATTGTTGATTTCAAAAACAATGAAAGTCAAAATGAAAATTATTATTCACTAAAGTATTTAAAGTGAGTATTACCCTTTCTCTAAGCTTCAATAATAATAATAAATAAATAAATTCTTATTGATGCTTTGTGTGCATCATACAGTGTCTGTTTATGTAAATAAAACAAAATCAATATCTGCTTTCTTTACCAGTCGACTGAATAAAAGAAGACTCACTGATGTCACTTCTGAGACAATGACATATTTCCTCAAATTATTAAAATAAATTAGTCTTACTGATGGGTTTATTAGAATTATTAACCAATTATTCCAGGCATGTCTGTTTACTGTATGTCTGAAATAAAGAAATAACATGACATGAGTACTGAGTGAGTGAAGAATGAAAGAAATTTGGTGTTTTGTCTTGATGAATTTTATGTAATCTCATCTGGCTGTTCAATAAAAATGTAATATGTTATCCCTGAACTGACTCTAATTGGTGCATTAAACACATGTAATGCAAACTATACAACTGATGAACAACCACAGAAAACATACAGAGTATATGAAGATGCTTCAACAGATAAACCTTATGCATGACCCTGCACCGTTTGTGGAAGCAGAATTAAATAAATGTAATCACTGCAGAACAATTAAAGGAACTCATTTGAAATTAAATGTATATGAATAGGTCTCCATTTTATTTCATATGAAGTAGTGACTCTCTTGTGACATTAATGTACATTTCAAGCTTTTAAGAGCCTCAAAAATGGGCATGGGTGACACATCTATAATGTTTTATTTATGTATTTATTTGTTTTTTGAAAATTAGCAATATATGTGACCTTTAACCACAAAACCAGTCATAAGTGTAAATCTTTTGAAACTGAGATTTATTCATCATCTGAAAGCTGAATAAATAATATTTCCATTGATGTATGGTTTGTTATGTTAGGATATATTTGGCCGAAATACAACTATTTGAAAATCTGGAATCTGAGGGTGCAAAAAAAAAAAAAAATCAAAATATAGAGAAAATTGCCTTTAAAGTTGTCTTAGCTATGCATATTACTAATCAAAAATTAAGTTTTAATATATTTACGATAGGAAATTTTCAAAATATCTTAATTGAAATTGATCTTTACTTAATATTCTAATGATTTTTGGGTATAAAAGAAAAATTTATCATTTTGACCCATGCAATGTATTTTTGGCTATTGCTACAAATATACCCCAGTGACTTAAGACTGATTTGTGCTCCAGGGTCACATTTATGCAATATACTGCATGCATTGACAAAATGCCCCGTTACTTCTGACCGGCCATTGATTGAGAGAGATGCACTTTGCAGCCATCCTTTCTTCCTTTGACTCATTAACAGGTCAGATATATAATAAAAAATAATACATGATCGCAAAGATTCAAAGGCATCAATAAATAAATTATTCTGCCGTCTTCAGCAAAATCACAATAATGTAGTATATGAAATATGAATTCAGCCATTTTTGAACTCAGCAAGTCCATTTAAAGACTTTTGACTGCTTTGCTTAACAACTTTGCCATTGTGACCATCATGTCAGACTGAAAACAAAAGTGAGTGCAATGGCCTGTTACCCAGAAGTCACAGGAGAGAATGAAACATTGAATTACTGAAAACATATTTATAGAAAAACAAAAGACCACGTCAGACGGTTTCATTTCTCTGTGGGGAAAAACAGCACCTCTTAACACACAACATAAGACATGATACATTTTTGCACGAACCACGAAAAGAGCAATGTCGAACCACGTCAACAGACAGTATTTCTCAGATTGTTTCTGAATTCCCTGAAAATGACAGCATCACTGTGTTTCAGATGAGACGTTAAACCGAGGTCCAGATTCTCTGTGGTCATTAAAAATCCCATGGCACTTCTCGTAAAGTGTAGGAGTGTCCTGGCCCAATTCCTGCCACTGACCCTTATCAGTCATGGCCTCCTAATAATCCCCATACACTTGACTGGCTCTATCTCTCTCTCCTCTCCACCTGTAGCTGGTGTGTGGTGAGCGCACTGGCGCCATTGTGCTGTGGTTGCCGTCACATCATCCAGGTGGATGCTGTACACTGGTGGTGGTCGAGGAGAGACCCCCCCACATGATTGTACAGCGCTTTTGGGTATACAGCAATAGACATAAAAAAGCACTATATAAATGCATCATCATCATCATCACTTGCTCCATATAACCATTGGTATTTCATTAAAAAGAAGACCATGTTCTTGCTCTTTATGAGAAGTGAATTCATTTAATTTTAACATAAAGGCATGTTGTGTGTCACCGCAGTTAAATCTGTGTCTATCATGATAAAATCTTAATATCATACCTATATAATTAGTTTGGAGATTTTAGAGAAATGCTTAATGAATGCACTGTAACTAAACCCATTAGATTTTAGCCGACTAAATTTACTGTAGATTTAGTCAACTAAAATGTTATCATATTTAGTCGACTAAAACTAGACTAAAACTAAAAACAATTCAAATGACTAAAATATGACTAAAACTAAATGGTATTTTAGTCAAAAGACTATGATTAAAGCTAAATCAAAATTTGCTGTCAAAATTAACACTGATTTTCACTCCTGTACCAGGTTGTTTAAATAGCAAATGTATTTGCGACCATTTGTGGCCCATGGGCATACTAGTCTGAAAATGAGGTATGTCCAGGCACATCGTTGGTGTATTGCTATTTTGAGGCAACTGAAATAGGGAAAATAATCCATCGGGAGCACCGGTAGTGAGCCGATCGCCGAAGCGAGGAAGACCTCCCACATTAGGAACTGTTTTTAAACTGTTTTACAGCGAACTGCAAAAAGCAAATACTCCAAAAGTGTGAATCGGCGCTATTTGATGCATCCGCCAGCCGCGCGCAATGTAAAGGGATAAGCACAAGTCGCTTCATCCATTCAGATGTGACACAGAATTATTGTTATTATAGTCTATATGAGAACATTAAAGGTTCTGTAGTGATGCTGGCTGAAAACAGCCAGGACAATGTAAACTGCATGAAGAGATAAACTGGAAAACACCAATACATAGGCTTGTCAATTCAGCACAGTGGCGTAGGGTCTGGGTATGCAGGTGCATATGGGCCCGGGCAGATTGGGGGTCCGCCGAGCCGAGGGGGGACTTTTAATTGAAACGAGGGCATGTCCGACATCTTATCAGAATTCTCCGTCCAACCTGAGCCCGTGTCTTTTTCTCTCTCTCTTCCCCTTTACACAGCTGCTGTTGCAGCCATTAAAAAAGTTCAGTTTTGGTTCTTCATGGCAAAGTGGTTATATTTAGTTTTGTTTCTTTATTAAGTTAATTTAGAAACATGATTGGAACAAGTTATGTTTGTTAAATTCAAGTTAAATAATATAGCTGCAAGCAGCGATGACGGGCCCAAGCCGTCAGCATACGCCACGCCGGTGGCATCGATAAAACGGTGCCCAGCGAGCACACGCATTACAGTAACCGTCTGGCAGTTTCGTTTTAAGGGATACGGCAATTAAAGGGTTAAACCAAACCATCAACTTTGTGAAACACACACACACAGAACAACATATGAAACTTTAAATTCTGTGAAAATATATTTTTCATTGTTAGTTCATATTAATTAATGCATTCCCTACTGTTAACAAATGAGACTTAATTATAAAGTGTTATCAAAACCTTTAATGCTTTATAAGTATCATTTTGTAAGGATTTTATTGAGAAGTTTAAACAGACTCTCTCTCTCTCTCTCTCTCTCCCCCCCCCCCCCCCCCTCCACACTCACTGAACTCACACAGTCAGTCACCCATCCAGTCACCCACCGCACACATTAGAAGCACAGAGACAGGAGAACTCTGATAAGTTTGAAAATTTTCTCCTCTGCATAGTGTATTGTAAATTCATGAAATGAATCACATATCCTCAGACTGTCTTGTTCTGTGTATGTAATTTTTTATGAAGTGTTTGGAAGCTGCTCTTAAAAGATAAAAAAAAAAGTTTTCTCTTTTTTCTGTAACTTTAATAAATTGCCATTAAATCATCGTTCAAGATATCCTAAATCCGTCCACAATTTAGCATCATCAGTATTTTGGCATCATGAGAAAAAATGTTTGGTGTGATTTCTGTGTTTCTGCTTGAAGGAGTATGAATTTGTTTACAGCCTGTTTAAAAAAAAAAAACCCACATTAAAATAAATATAGCCGACTTCCTGTTGGTCGTAGCTAATGACTGTTAATTAGAAAGTTGTCCGGATTAATAAGAACAATTTATGTACCGAGTTTGGTGTCTGTAGCTATCATTATATATATATATAAACATTAATATATATAAGCATGCTTTATAAGCATTTTTTAAGGATTTCATTGAGAAGTTTAAACAGACTCTCTCTCTCTCTCTCTCTCTCTCTCCCCCCCTCCACACTCACTGAACTCACACAGTCAGTCACCCACCCAGTCACCCACCGCACACATTAGAAGCACAGTGACAGGATATCTCTGATAAGTTTTAAAATTTTCTTCTTGCCATAGTGTACTGTAAATTCATGGAATTAATCACATATCCTCAGACTGTCTTGTTCTGTGTTTGGTGTGAATTTGTGGTTTCTGCTTGGAGGAGTATGAATTTGTTTACAGCCGTTTTGAAAAAAAAAAAACACATGAAAAAAAAAAAAGCCGACTTCCTGTTGGTCGTAGCTAATGTCTGTAAATTAGAAAGTTGTCCGGCTTAATGTGAACAATTTATGTACCAAGTTTGGTGTCTGTAGCTATCATTATATATATAATCATTAATAATTATATTCCATTTAATGTTGATCAATATTAATTCCAAAATGTGTTAATATATTATTACATTTTAAAGTTTCTCTTTTGAGCATGACTATTTTTCTAATATTAAAAATATTTTGTTCATTGTTAGTTCATTGTAAGTTCATACTATCAATGAAGAATTAACATGCTGTAAAAAATATATTTTTCATTGTTAGTTCATGTTAATTAATGCATTCCCTACTGTTAACAAATGAGACTTAATTATAAAGTGTTATGAAAACCTTTAATGCTTTATAAGCATTTTTTAAGGATTTTATTGAGAAGTTTAAACAGACCCTCTCTCTCTCTCTCTCTCTCTCTCTCCCCCCCTCCACACTCACTGAACTCACACAGTCAGTCAGTCACCCACCCAGTCACCCACCGCATACATTAGAAGCACAGTGACAGGATATCTCTAAGTTTTAAAATTTTCTTCTCGCCATAGTTTATTGTAAATTCATGAAATTAATCACATATCCTCAGACTGTCTTGTTGTGATGTAATTTTTTATGAAGTGTTTGGAAGCTGCTCTTAAAAGATAAAAAAAAAAAAATATTATCTTTTTTACTGTAACTTTAATAAATTGCCATTAAATCATCGTTCAAGATATCCTAAATCCGTCCGCAATTTAGCATCTTCAGTATTTTGGCATCATGATAACAAATGTTTGGTGTGATTTCCGTGTTTCTTCTTGGAGGAGTATGAATTTGTTTACAGCCCGTTTAAAAAAAAAAAACACATTAAAATAAATATAGCCGACTTCCTGTTGGTCGTAGCTAATGACTGTAAATTAGAAAGTTGTCCAGCTTAATGTGAACAATTTATGTACCGAGTTTGGTGTCTGTAGCTATCATTATATATATATATATATATATATATATAATCATTAATAATTGTATACCATTTAATGTTGATCAATATTAATTCCAAAATGTGTTAATATATTATTAAATTTTAAAGTTCATCTTTTGAACATGACTATTTTTCTAACATTAAAAAGATTAATAAATGCTTTAAAAATAAATGTTCATTGTAAGTTCATACTATCATGGAAGAATTAACATGCTGTAAAAATATATATATATATATCATTGTTAGTTCTCGTTAATTAATGCATTTCCTAATGTTAAGAAATGAGACCTTATTATAAAGTGTTATCAAAATCTTTAATGATTTATAAGCATTTTTTAAAGATTTAAAAAAAACAGACCCTCTCACTCTTTCTCTCTCTCACCCAGCTCCTCAATCCACACAGTCACTCACACAGTCACTCACAGCCCACCCCCACCCCTCACTCAGCTGCAGGCTGACAGGGAGCTCTCACTCAGCTGCAGGCTGACAGGACCTCTCACTCAGCATTGTAACAACTCTCTGATAGTTTTTAAATGTTCTCCTCTGCATAGTGTATTGTAAATTCATGAAATTAATCACATATCCTCAGACTGTATTGTTCTGTGTATGTAATTTTTTATGAAGTGTTTGGAAGCTGCTCTTAAAAGATAAAAAAAAAAAAAATCTCTTTTTTACTGTAACTTTAATAAATTGCCATTAAATCATCGTTCAAGATATCCTAAATCCGTCCGCAATTTAGCATCTTCAGTATTTTGGCATCATGAGAAAAAATGTTTGGTGTGATTTACGTGTTTCTGCTTTGAGGAGTATGAATTTGTTTACAGCCCGTTTTAAAAAAAAACCCACATTAAAATAAATATAGCCGACGTCCTGTTGGCCGTAGCTAATGACTGTAAATTAGAAAGTTGTCCGGATTAATAAAAACAATTTATGTACCGAGTTTGGTGTCTGTAGCTAAAACTAACCCCCCCATTTTTGACAAAAGGTGGCGCTATAGAGTGCCTCTTCCACGCCCGTTTACGAGTTTCATGACATTCTAAACATGTTATCTGCCTCAAAATCACCAGAAACGAATTTTCAACTTTGACACGTTGCCATGGCAACATACATTTAGATATCAATATTCCCTCCACAGTTTTACATCGGCCGTGTTTTGACATTATTCTGTTGAAGTTTGAAGCAAATAGAGTAAAAATAAGATGCTGAATTCAAAGCATTTTGAAAACGACACACTTCCTGCAGCCAGTTGGTGGCGCTATAACTTTCAGTCATAATAGTCACATCTATCCGATCGACATCATACAACGAACAAATCCCTGAAGTTTGATCAACATCATACAATGTATGTGGACGTTATTAGGCATTTCCTGGGTCTCATTTTTCGCCATAACTTCATCGCCTCGCCACGGGCAAACCGTTCGACATATCAAAAATATCTTCGCAATTTAGCGTCCCCAATGTCCTGAGATCATGTTCACCGAGTTTGGTGGCAATCGTATGGAAATCCTCAGAGGAGTATATCAAATTCCAGAGCATGCGCTTTTTAAACAGCCCTGAATAGCCGACTTCCTGTTGGGCGGAGCCTATGACATGCTGCGCGGAAGTTGTTCGGCTCAATGAGTTCTATATGTGTACCGAGTTTCATATGAATACGTGCAAGTATGTGTGAGCTATACATCACGTTTTCTGACAATTTTCCAGGGGGCGCCGTAGAGCCCCTGTGCCACGCCCGGGTCCCAGCCTCAGCGGCGTCCTAATGGCCGCAGGTTCCAATGTGCGTGCCAATTTTCAAGAGTTTTCGGGCACGTTAAGGCCCCCAAAAGTGCCCGGATGATTGAAATAAAAAAAATAAAATAAAAAATATAGCTGCAAGCAGCGATGACGGGCCCAAGCCGTCAGCATATGCCACCCCGGTGGCATCAATAAAACGGTGCCTGGCGAGCACACACATTACAGTAACCCTCTGGCAGTTTGGTTTTAAGGGATACGGCAATTAAAGGGTTAATCCAAACCATCAACTCTGTGAAACGCACACACACAGAACAACATATAAAACTTTATAACTTTGTAACACTTTACAATAAGGTTTCAGTTTTTAACATTAACTATATTAATTAACATGAACAATAAGTATCTAGTATTTATGGTACCACTTTTTATGAAGCCCGTATTTATAACACGTAATAAAGGTATTCTTAAGGCATTATAATGAATGCATAATGCATTTTAAATAACATAAGTAACTCTGCAATTACATGTCAACTAGCAGTGATGAGAGTATTAGTAGTGCGTCTGATGAATATACTGTATGCTAACACTTTATTTTGATGGTTCCTCAACAGACAAACTGAGTATAGGATACTTTGCAAGTATGTGAATATTCTACCTACCCTACCTAAGTCTACTAATATAAATAGTTTTATATAAACATCCATGCACTCAAGAAAGGTCGTAAGGTATTTATAGAAAGCTACAAATGATTTGTTCTCGAGCATATATATAATGTTTAATAATTGTATTTTTCATTCTTTATTAATGATCAATTTAACATTTCTAACATTTAAAAAATTCTTTATTAACATATATTCCTGTTGTAATTCATGATTAAGTCAGGTAGTTCTACCTAAGTCTACTAATATAAATAGTTTTATATAAACATCCATGCACTCAAGAAATGTCGTAAGGTATTTATAGAAAGCTACAAATGATTTGTTCTCGAGCATATATATAATGTTTAATAATTGTATTTTTCATTCTTTATTAATGATCAATTTAACATTTCTAACATTTAAAAAATTCTTTATTAACATATATTCCTGTTGTAATTCATGATTAAGTCAGGTAGTTATAAAACATTTAGCAGTTGCCAGCCATCTATTTGTGTGAGCTCATCTAAAGTGAGGACTATTTATACCTTATAAAGCATTTACAAAGCAGATTTAAAGGCTCATTTATCTTCCAAACAGAAAAGTTAAACACAACACAGAGGGATACTGTAACGGGGCGAACAAGACGTGAGACATGCGGATCCATGTGCTAACTTTTATTTATAAACATAGTCAAGACACAGCCAAATAGATATGGCATGGGCAAGACACAAGAGAGATCCGGGCAAGCGTGAGTCGACGATCGGCGAACAATATCCAATAGGGCAAGGCAGAGAGATAATCCAGGTACACAAGCAATAATCCAAACGAGATGCAAACAGAGTCCAAACGGTAAGGCAAAGGGTGAATCCAGGAAACACGGGCAGATATCAAAACACTAGAAAAGGCAAGGCAAGGCTATAATCACTGAGAGGGCTCTGTAGAGTAGCTATTGCTAGGATATACGAGAACAATACTCGGCATCTAGCAAAAGGAAGTCCATGGTTTATAAAGCCTGAGTGATTAGTGTGAACAGTGAAGTAGTGAAGTGCAAGAGTCCATGCAGTGAGTGGGTGACCTCTGGTGGTGATTAACCGAAAATGCATGGACCAGATTCATGACAGATACAGAACACAGAAATATTTTTTCACGATGCAAAAAATAAAAACTTTACAGTTGATTAAAAAAAGAAAACTAAACATCTGCAATTTCATTGAAAAAAGTAAATAAAAATTAAAGTGTACAGTTGTACAGTTTCATTTTTTGCATCTTGAAAAAATATTTCTGTTCTGTTTCCCTCTGTGTTGTGTTTGTTTATTTTTTCTCTTAGGAAGATGACTGAGCCTTTAAATCTCCCTTGTCATAGATATGCCTAATAAATAAAGAACAAGCCATTTATAGCTGTATTTAAAAACTGCTTACTAATGACTATTAATGTTGCCACAATGCTTTATAAAGGATGAACTAACTATTTACTAATGTTTACCTAATGATTCATAGCATGCAGTTATTATAAAGTGCTACCCTATAATGTATTATAATTGTTGTTATGATTATTCATGAGATTTTATAACACATTATAAGGTTTTTTTATAATCCATTATACATTCACTATAATGCCTTAAGAATACCCTTATAATGTATTATAAATACGGGCTTCATAGAAAGTGTTACCGTATTTATTAGTGTTAATTAATATTCAAAACTGAAACATTATTAAGATTTAAAGTTTTATCTGTTAACATTAGTTAATGCACTGTAATTAACTAACATCAACAAACATTAATAAATTCTGTGAAAATATATTTTTCATTGTTAGTTAACGTTAGTTAATACATTTACTAATGTTAAGAAATGAGACCTTATTATAAAGTGTTATCAAAATCTTTAATGATTTATAAGCATTTTTTAACGATTTATTTTTCCATGAACTAACATTAATAATTTTTACTAATACAAATAAATGAAGTAAAAATGTATTGTTCATCCTTAATGTTATTTGTGAATTAACCAATGTTAAAAAACTATATTATTTAACTGTTGTTAGTTAACATCAACAATAATGATATACCATTTATCAATGTTAATTCATATTAAGTCCAAAATGTATTAATACATTACATTTTAATAAAGTTGTATCTTTTGAACATGACTATTTTTCTAACATTAAAAAGATTAATAAATGCTTTAAAAAAAATTGTTCTTTGTTAGTTCATACTATCATGGAAGAATTAACATGCTGTAAAAATATATTTTTCATTGTTAGTTCACGTTAATTAATGCATTTCCTAATGTTAAGAAATGAGACCTTATTATAAAGTGTTATCAAAATCTTTAATGATTTATAAGCATTTTTTAAAGATTTTAAAAAACAGATCCTCTCTCTCTTTCTCTCTCTCTCACCCACTGGCTCAATCCACACAGTCACTCACACCCCACCCCACCCCCACCCCTCACTCAGAAGCAGGCTGACAGGAGCTCTCGCTCAGAAGCATTGTAACAGCTCTCTGATAGTAGAGAAGAAAAGTAGAAAAAATTAAATAAAATAATAAAATAAAATAAAAGATAAGATAAAAAATATAAATATAAATGTGCAGGTCAGTATGTTGTTGACTTAAATAGTAATAAGAGGAATGTGCAAAAATAATGTGCAAAAAAGTCATACAGGGTATTTAAATAGCAGCAATATGAGGTAGAGAAAAATTATGAATAGCTTATTGATATGGTGATATCAGACACAGAGTTAGAGTTTAGGAGCCTGATGGCCTGGGGGAAGAAGCTCCTCCTAAGTCTCTCAGTTTTTGCCATCAGGCTACGGAAGCGCTTTCCAGATGGAAGCAAAGTGAATAGACGGTTTCCAGGGTGATTTGAGTCCTTGAAGATTTTAACAGCTCTACTTTTGCAGCGTTTGAGGTAGATGTCCTGCAGAGAGGGGAGAGCAGACCCTGAGATGCGCTCAGCTAAGCGCACAACTCTCTGTAGTGCTTTGCAGTCCTGATTTGAGCTGTTTCCATACCACACTGAGATGCACTGAGTCAATACACTTTCTATGGTCCCTGAATAGAAAGTTTTCAGGATTGCTGGTGAGACTCTGAATTTCCTCAGCTGTCGCAGATGGTACAGTCTTTGCCTGGCTTTCTTAACCTGTGCTTGGATGTGTGTAGTCCAAGTCAGGTTCTCGGAAATGTTTACACCGAAGTACTTGAAGCTACTCACCCTCTCCACAGGGGTCCCACTGATCATAAGAGGAGTGTAGGGCTGCTGCTGTCTCTTCCTAAAGTCCATGATCAGCTCTTTAGTTTTGCTCACATTCAGAGAGAGACAGTTGTCCTGGCACCATGATGTGAGACTCTCTACCTCATCCAAGTATGCGGTCTCATCATTGTTGGAGATGAGGCCCAGAACCACAGTATCATCAGCGAATTTGACAATAGATGTGGAGCTGTGAGAGGACACGCAGTCATGCGTGTAGAGAGAGTAGAGCAGGGGACTCAGGACACAGCCCTGTGGGGCTCCTATGTTCAGAGTGATGGAGTTTGAGGTGAACTGGCCAACTTTCACCACTTGAGGTCTGCCGGTGAGGAAGTCTTGAATCCAGTCACAGAGTGAGGAGTTTAGGCCGAGGTCTGTGAGTTTAGATGCCAGCTTGATGGGGACTATAGTGTTGAAAGCTGAGCTATAGTCAATGAATAGCAGCCTTACATAATTCCCATTGTTGCTGTGTGAGGGAAGAGTGGAGGACGTAAGAGATGGCATCGTTCGTAGATCTGTTTGGGCGATAGGCAAACTGAAGAGGGTCCAGAGTATCAGGGATGGAGGAGCAAATGTGGCTCTTTACAAGTCTCTCAAAAACCTTCATGACTATAGATGTGAGGGCAACTGGGCGATAGTCATTCAGGCAAGAGGGTTTATTGTTCTTTGGCACAGGGATAATAATGGATTTTTTGAATGAAGTGGGAACCACGGAGGTAGCAAGGGACTCATTAAAGATAGACGTGAACAAACCAGCGAGCTGATCGGCGCAGGACGTCAGAACACGGCCGGTTATCCCATCAGGTCCGGCTGCTTTCCTGAAGTTCACTCTCTTTAGCGCCCTCCGAACCTCATCCTCCGACACGGTGATTACAGGATCATCACTGCTCTGCCTGCTGCAGAGACGCGCCGCCACCGTTGCCATCGAAGCGGCCGTAGAAGATGTTTAACTCGTCGGCCAGCAACGGATCTGCTCTCACCTCCGTGGAGGATTTGTTTCCGAAGTCACAGATGGTCCTCAGTCCCTGCCACATCCGTCGAGAGTCGTTGAGCTGGAAATGAGACTCAATTCTCTCTCTGTATCTGTGTTTAGCGGCTCTTACTGCGCGTCAGAGAGCATAGCACGATGCTTTGTACTCACTCGTATTCCCAGACAGAAGAGCCTCATTGTAAGCAGCAGTGCGTGTGTTAACCGCGGCATGGATTGTGCTGTCCACCCACGGTTTCTGATTGGAGAATGTCCTTATTGTTATTGTTTCTGTAGCTTGCTCGGTTAGCGTGTTTACGAAGCTTAATGCTACATCCGTGAACTCGCTGACGTCAGAAGAACTCGCCCGGAACATGTCCCAGTCGACGTCATCAAGCGCCGCCTGCAGCATAGTCTCTGAGTGGGAGGACCAGCGCGTCACTACTCTCTGCACCGGAGGTTCCTGAACGAGCCTTTGTTTGTATCCCGGTGTTAGAAAAACGGCGGCATGGTCCGAATTGCCAAAAGCCGGTAGTGAGCGGGTTTTGTAGGCATCCTTGAACTGAGTGTAGCAATGATCCAGTGTGTTTGGTCCTCTAGTTGGACAGGATACGTGTTGATGGAAGTTCGGCATGACCTGTCTGAGGTTGGCTTTGTTAAAGTCCCCCGCGATGATGAAGGCAGCGTCAGGATGTTTGTTAATGTAGCCGCTGAGCACATCGTGACGCTTAGACAAAGCCAAGCCGGTGTCTGCCTGTGGTGGAATGTACACAGCAGTAACAATGATCGATGAGAACTCCCGGGGCAGATAAAATGGGTGGCAAATAACGGAAAGATGTTCCAGATGAGGCGAGCACACCATTTCTTGTCGATCGTGAAACATACTCCTCCACCCCTGGATTTACCGGCCTCTGCTGTTCTGTCCGTCCGAAAGACAGAGAAGTTATCACTCGGCATTACAGCAGTGTCCGGGACCGAGGACGAAAGCCACGTTTCTGACAAACAAAGGATGTTACAGTCCCTTATGTCCCGTTGGAAACTAATCCTGGCTCTAAGATCGTCCATCTTATTCTCCAAGGATTGGACATTAGCGAGGAGAATGCTTGGAAGAGGAGGACTGTGAGCCCTTTTCCTGAGTCTGACTCGAATTCCAGCGCGCTTCCCGCGGTGTTTCTTGATCCGTCGCCTCTCCAGAGGCCACGAAGGATTCGTGGATAAAGTGTCCTGAAGCAGGTTGGTGTAGCGGTTTCCAATGTCCAAAAGTGTTTCTATGTTGTAGGTGATCAGTGCCGAAGTGAAATGTGTAAAAGGAGAAAGTAAAAGTAAGTAAAAAAGAAAGTTGAAGCAAAATCTCAGCGGAGCGACCCGAACGGCGTCCGAACACAGCGGCGCCATCTTCATATCTTAACAGATGATCAGAACACATTTGATCAGAATACCAACAAACTGTTTTATGTATAGATATGTTTTATCCAGGGATTTGTGTTCCCTGAATCTTATGTTCCCTCAACCCTAATTCTGCTAGAAGTGATGACTATCAATCCACAAAAACACTAATTTATATTTAATATAATTAAAAATGACTTGAAAACCTCAAAACTATGATGATTCATGTTGAACCGTCAGGCATGAAATCTTATGGTGGTGACAAATTTGGCATTTCTTTCCCAAAACAAATGGAGTTGATGTAGTAGCCTTTTAGTATTCTCTGTTGATGTTAGATGCTAATAGAACATGCGTCAGGAGAATAAAATGATCTAAACGTTTCAAATAATTTCCTCAGAAACTGGAAGATGGTGTTGATATGTCATGGTTGTGACGCAGGAAATATTAACATTAGGATTTAAAATATTCTAAAACTATATAACTGACCAGAGCCTGTCTGACGCTGATGTACTCTGCAGAGGAGGATTGTGGTGAGGGGGTTCTTTAGAGTCACAGCTGCCCTGATATTTTAATGAATGTCTGATGGTGTTGACAAAAATGGGGACACAACTTTGAAACCTTATGGAATACATGTGTCCTTGAAAAACTACCTTGCTATGATATGAGATATTACTAAGTGTTGCTTAATAAAACAAGCTATTTTTCATCATTAAAAAAAACATGTGTTCACAAAGCATGTTTTTAGCGAATTGAGATGGTCTCGGTTCAGTTCGCTTCTGAGGAGTCTGAGAGCCCTGAAAAGGGGGATAATTGTGTTAAATGCAGTCTGTTATTAACCCTTCATACCATTTGCAATTGAAAATATTAAAATTTTTAAACAAAGCAGTTACAATTGACATGTTTTGTCCCATATGTCTTAAGAATATGTCTTCCCATATGTATCTGCTGTGTCTGGATGGACAGTGAACTCTTTCCAGTTTGAGCTTTTCTTTAGGAATTGTTCTACAAATGTTCTTTGTTGGTTTTGGGTTTTAATTTTTTATTAATCCGTGTATTAATCACAATACAGTGAGTTTAAAGGGAAAGAGAAGAACATAAAACAGACAAGATCAGTCATTAGAGTATTTAGTATTTTCTACACTTGATGAGGAGGATCAAATAATCCATTGCCACCCTATAATATTTATGACAAAGCTGAAGATGTCAGATGCTCAAATTATGATAGTTAAATTATTTAAATTAATTTCAAAGTCAGAGTATTTCTTATTCCTTCTTAAAGAGGCTGTTTGATTTAGTTTACCCATAAATGTTAATTAATGCATTAACTATCAAGCATATGCTAACATGTATAGTTAAGGCTGCTGTTATTCATGCGTGAATCCGTATGACTCCAGTCGTAGTTAAGGATAGCTCTTCGTTAGTTCATAACTAGTTAACTCCTTTAATAATCATTAGTATGTGATGAATTAAGTATTAATTTAGGCATTAGTACATGATTATTCATGTACCCTTATTATAAAGTGTTACCGATATATAAAATGTGCCTTAAATGTCTACAGAGTTACTTTTTGACAGCATATCATGCATTAAAGAGAATCAATACAATTTCACAAAAGAACAAAAATGATACATTTATGCTTTTGGCAGATGCTTTTATTCGAAGCAAACTACATTGAATTCAAGGACTACATTTGATCAGTTCGATTTAATGCCGAACTTCACTATGCAACGAAAGCTTTATTGAAATGCTTAACTGTTTATATGCAATTTAAACATCTGTGTGGCATAGCAATATTTTTAAACTAACATTTCAAAGCAACATCTTTGTTTCCTCACTCCCACTGCATTGAAAGCAAATCATGCTCTTTAAAAGTAGGGCTGTGGACTTGATGCGTTGACCATGATAGCATTTAACAATAATATTATATGTGCCTGAAGTACAATTGTTAATAGTGCACTTTTTTATTCTCTTAGTGCTTGCAACAATGTGCACCTTACTATAAGAGTAAATAAAAGATGTACTAATGCCTAAATTAACTCTTAATTCATCAAAAACGAATGATTATTAAAACAAGAGTTAATAATAAAAAACAAAAGTCATGTGTTCAACTGAAATGTTTATGCAAATGGCATTTATTAATAAATATTGCATTTTTAAATGGAATGAAAATGTTACTTTTTCTCCCTCAGAACAACAGCACTGTTTACCCTCAACCTGTTTATCGGGGACAAAAACGTAGTAATTGAATTTAAACTAGATAAATTTACACTTAATACAACTAATAAAATGTATGTGTTTTACACAATGTATTATAGGTCTATTAAAAATGTTGCTTACGAATTGCCTAATCAAGAATCATTCAGTAACGACAGTGTTTCTGGTCAGTCTGGAACTGATATTCTATATTTTATTTTAAGTCATGAACTTCAGTCAAAGACAAGGCCAAAATAATGAGACAAAAACTGTGTTGTTTATTCCAATGACCAACAATAAGAAAATAACATAAACTCAACAATAATGAGATTTGAACCCCTGCAGTGCGAAACAGTCATTATTCACAGAATTTACTGTTCCATTTTTATTTTGGTTAACAAAAATATTTGTTTATCTTTTATTTGTATTACATCAAATAGTTGATACCTTTGCATTAAACAGTGCAGATGCTAAAATTGAGCTGATAAAATGTAAAACTGTAACTTGAATGCAATGTATGCTTTGGATAAAAGCGTCTGCTAAATGCATAAATGCAAATGTAAATGTAAAAGGCATTACAAGTCTAGACTTTCTTTTTTCACTCTTTACAGACAGAGCCAGATATAAAACATTTCAGTAAAAATGCTAAACACATGCAACAAAAACAGCGAAGGAAATGGAAGTCTGCAAATCCAAACCTCCAGTGTCAGGGGTTTACTAACGAAATACAGAACCAGAAAAACAGTAACAAAATGTCACTTCATGAGCATTATACCGTTTTATTTCAGTAAAACTAGCATCATATCATATACACACAGAACTGAAAAGGAGGTTACGGCAACCCTTCAAAATAAAAGTTTGGTTTAACTTGGAAGACACTGCGGCAGAAATATATTACTATTGTTCAACAGACATACTGCTACTACTAGGCTACTATTAAAATTATTAAAACTTTTTTTTTTTTTTTTTGTAATGATCACACAATATTTATTCCATGTTTTAATTTTAATATTAAACCCACTTTGGTTGCCAAAATAAATAAATAAACTTTGATTTTAAACAATTTAAAGATAAATTAATGTTTTATGCCTTTATTTGAAAACCAGATACAGAATTTATGAGGAAAATAAAAAGGCTGTTTTAAGAATAAATCTGAATAAACTAAGTTGTTTTTATGCATTCAAATAATTAGACATACTACAACACAGAATTTAATAACAATAAAACATATGGTGAAAGAAAATAAAACACCCACTTATGAAAGTGGATAAAGATTTTCAATTTCTTGAAGTGTTTAACAACCTAGAATAAATGAATAGAAATGATGATTCTGTCTGAGCGATGCGTTTTAAAACGAGCACACACTAGTGTAAACGTAGCCCAGCCCTAATCATAAGCATGCATAAAACAGTATACAATACACAAGAACAGTAATAATATACACAATGACCTGAAGGATAGTCATTGAAGGAAGGTTCAAAGGAAGGTTTTTCTATGAATTCATTAGAGAAGAGTCCATTTTTATGGCATAATGTCTCTTTCCTAAGGGGAATTGAAGTGTGTATTGCTCTGCCTGCATTCCTTTGAGCAATAAAGCTAGTTTTATTAGATGGGTTGCCATGGAGCCAGGGACCTGGGGTCATCCACAGACATACGGGCACCCAGTATGTGTATTGGGTGAGGGGTATGTGATTATTTGTAAATCTAATAACTAACTGATTTGTTAAATCAAATGAAAAATTGATTGGTCCAAATGCTACAAGGCCATGGAAAAGTGTTCAAATTGAGTGCAATGTGATGCTGGTCACTAGTCAGGCTGTTGTTCTCTGCAGGTGACTTGAGTTAAATCCTGTCTCAGCCATTCATATTGTTTTGTTTTGTCAGACTGTATCCTACAAAACTGTCATTTTGTCTTTTGTTTTATAAATTTCTTCCATGATGTTCTGTAACGTAAGCATTATTTTTCTCATTTCAGCAATGAATTTCCCAGCCTTTGTCTTTATCTCACTTTCATCTCTATTTCTTTATGTACGGGTGTTTTTGCTAGTTTGAGCGTCCTGTTAGTTCCAAAAACTGAGAGAAGGTCAAGCAAAAGCCAGACCCCAGGAAAAATTGCACTTATTGTTCCAATCAAAACCGTAGTCGTGGACACCTGATTATTTAATGCAGTCATGTCTTCTCTCCGTATGTTGCGTCTTTCACTGATGGAGGAAAAATATTCACTTACATCACTGGCCTCTTGCAGTAGTTTATCAAGGTCTCTCAGTATTTTCTCAATGTGCTCATTAATGTCTTTCATCTTTTCAGCCATAGGGTTGATTTTAGCCTGAAATTCCTCCAGTTCAGCTTTAATGTCTTTGGTTAATTGTTCCATTTTTCGTTTTTTCTCAGAGCTATTGATTCCTCCATAAATTCCTCCGCCTACAGCTGCAGCTGCTCCTACACTTGCTCCTGCAGCAGCAGCAACAAAAGATGCCCCAAAAGTAAATGGAGATAAAGCTAATCCCACTAACACAGTAACTCCAAGCATTCCAGCTGCTGCTCCATTTCTAGTTCTTTCTGTAGCACGTCTGAAATCTCTTTCAAATGTTTTGATGATACAATGAAGTTTCTCTATTCATTGCTGGAGTTGAGGGTAATCTCTCTCATAGAGATGAAAAAAATCATCTCTGAGACGATGAACATCAACTCTAGAGAACAAAAAATACGTTTTAATATTAATAGAAATAGTACTATTAGGGTTCATTATATTGCACCTACAATTTGTAATTAACATATTAATAATATTGCAATTTGTAACAGTATTATTAATGGTAAGCATATCATATGATATGGTGAATATCTTTAGTTCAAGAGTTATTTTTGTTAATATTGTTTTAGTAATCACATGTTTGGTTGAACACTCAATTATTCTGATGTTTTTTGAAGTCAATAATGCATTAGAATATCCTCTTACAGCACTCCAGGAAGTTCATCAGTGCTGCTGCGTTTGGATGATGCCTTTGCTGCTGTGATTAAATAACACAAGTGAATGCATTATCAGTTTGCATATCAGATTATCACATAATGTAACTAAAAATGTATCAAAAGTATTTGTTTCCTTTCTTAATTCACATTTCCTTTCCACTAATTTACTTTTTTTGTGTAGTAGTCTTACATTTATTTTTTATTCATTGATTGACAAAACTAAATATTCACACTTTTTTTGCATTGTTGTATTTTAACTTATTTGAACTGGGGGCAAAAAGACAAAATAAAACAAACAAACAAAAACACATTAATTACTATAATTTTAGCTGTGAATTTTTACTTTAGAAATTAGAATTTTAGAGATGCTCAAAACATTATAATTTAATTCTCTGACTCACATTTCATTGACGGAGGATGGTCAATGCTGTCATCACTGGAGTCAGAGTCACTCTGATGGTGATGCATTTTCACTGCCTCTTAATACAGTAACCAATCAGAGACGTGCTGTCAGACCCTTCAAACCCTACAGCTGAAGTGAAACCACTCCCAAACTCTGGACAGGATTTGGGAGTGGTTTCAGTTCAGCTCTTAACCAGACAGGCTATGGCAAGCCGTTTTGACTTTTAATAATTCTCAGGATATGAATTCTTGATATCAACAATTCAGTTTTTACTAGTGACAATGTTAATTTCTGATATCAAGAATTAAATTGTTGATATCAAGAATAGTTTTACTAGTAAGAATTGTATTTCTGATGTGAAATTGGAATTGCAACTAGTAAGAAATTAATTATTGATATCAACAATTGATTTTGAATGGCAGCCTATGATGAAATTTAACTAGTGAACATACAATTACACATATCAACAATTTAATTCCTGATATCAGAAATGAACATTGTCACTAGTGACAATTAAATTGTTGATATGAAGTATTAACATTTTAACTAGTAAAAACTGAATTGTTGATATCAAGAATTCATATCCTAGGGGGGGTTTGGCGTGCAATCGCTTTCTTATTTGCGCTGTTTAATCGGTACTTTCGCTTTCTACTTTCGCTTTCTTATTTGCGCTGTTTAATCGGTACTTTCGCTTTCTTATTTGCGCTGTTTAATCGGTACTTTCGCTTTCTACTTTCGCTTTCTTATTTGCGCTGTTTAATCGGTACTTTCGCTTTCTTATTTGCGCTGTTTAATCGGCACTTTCGCTTTCTTATTTGCACTGTTTAATCGGTACTTTCGCTTTCTTATTTGCGCTGTTTAATCGGTACTTTCGCTTTCTACTTTCGCTTTCTTATTTGCGCTGTTTAATCGGTACTTTCGCTTTCTTATTTGCGCTGTTTAATCGGCACTTTCACTTTCTTATTTGCGCTGTTTAATCGGTACTTTCGCTTTCTTACTTGCGCTGTTTAATCGGCACTTTCACTTTCTTATTTGCACTGTTTAATCGGTACTTTCGCTTTCTTATTTGCGCTGTTTAATCGGCACTTTCGCTTTCTTATTTGCGCTGTTTAATCGGTACTTTCCCTTTCTTATTTGCGCTGTTTAATCGGTACTTTCGCTTTCTTATTTGCGCTGTTTAATCGGTACTTTCGCTTTCTTATTTGCGCTGTTTAATCGGCACTTTCGCTTTCTTATTTGCGCTGTTTAATCGGTACTTTCGCTTTCTTATTTGCGCTGTTTAATCGGTACTTTCGCTTTCTTATTTGCGCTGTTTATCTTATTTGCGCTGTTTAATCGGTACTTTCACTTTCTTATTTGCGCTGTTTAATCGGTACTTTCGCTTTCAAAATTGATCGCGTTCAGCGAGGAGGGGAGATGATGGAAAGTGGGGAGGCACAGTAGCTCGCACCAAGTTGTTACATTGTTTCAAATATATTACATAAAAATATTAATATTTCAGTAATATAATATATAAATAAAATATATAAATATAATTCATATTTCAATTAAGCAAACAGAATTCAATTCCGCTGTCAAGCAGCTCTAAAAATAAACAGTGTATTTTTCTCCAAGGACAAATAGACCAATTTGTTAGCAGAGGCTACATAAACTCCGTCCACCAATGCCTGGCTGCGATAAACAGCACTGCAAAAGACACGTGTCTTTCTGTAGAAGACCGAGAGTAAAAGACAGGAGGTGTGTGCTGTTGATGCAAGCCATCCGAGCTCAATCCTGCCTTTTGTCAAACTTGCGCAACTCCTTTTCCCATCACATACCAGATCAGAAAGGCATTTATTTTAAATAAAAAACTAAGTAAATATTTGAAAAGTGGAGATTAAACACCTCATTAATAATACAGTGTGCTTAGCTGTAGGTAGTTTTTGTCCCAATAAAGTGGCTTTCATCAAATTAAATTTATGATAATTTACACTCAATATGTTATTGCATACTGTTTTATAATATACAGTACTGAAGTATAGGTTAAATATCTGCCACCTAACTACTATTTACACACCTGTTGCTAAAGAAAATGTTATTTTAGTGTAAACAGAATTTATCATTGTTTGCACTTAGTGTAACTAGAATATATCACTTTGTCCACTTAGTGTAACTGCCAAAAATATCATTGTTCGTTTAAAGACAGCTCATTCAGTTCAGTCCAACAGCCTCTCTTCAGTTATAAAATGAGTTAAATTGGGTAATAGTGTTTACTGGTATGAAGCCTTAATAAGCCTTTGTAAAAAGAATAGTTATTGGCAATCTTGACAGCTGAGCTGAATTAATGTTTGTGTTTGTCATGTGACATTTAAGCATACTACTCTGAAACATTTGTTGCTTATTGTATACTGTTTCACACACTATTCTTTAAACAATAGTAGGCAGTGTACACTGTGTACTGGGCAGTAGGCAAGTATGCCATTGTGACCACAGCCATTCTTTTGAGTCAGTTCTCTCTTTTTCAAAGTGACAAATGCAGAATACTGCCACCTGCTGATAATATTTATTATGTCCTCTCACACAGCTGCAGAACCGTTGGGTCTAGTCTGCAGGGTTTTTATTTATAATGGTTAATATTATAGTTAATGTTATTGTATTCCCAAATATATATATATATATATATATATATATATATATATATATATATATATAAATTTGTTTTCACTGGTTTAATACATGCTTACCCAAATGGTTCAGTTTTGTGATTTATATTAAAGGTAGAAACATTAAGCTACTGACTGATAGCATAATGTGTATGCATAAATGTTGTTTGAATGGACACCAGTAATTTTTCAGACTTTCTTGATTCTTTTTATTGTTTTTCCATTGGTGAGGACATTGAAGGGTTAAAACAATTACTTTATTCATTTTTCATTCCAATACATTTATTAAAAAAATTGTTATGAAAGTGATAAATGTAAAACACAAAAAATAGACAAAATAACTTCTATTTTTTTATCAAGAATGCAGAGCAAAAAAACAAAAAAACATTCTTAACTTTTGTCAGTGTTAACATTAATGGACATGCAGTGGAACGAAATGTCATGTCTCGCAGGACCACGGGGCTACATAAATACAGACATACAACAATGAAGTAAAAAAAACACTATAAACCTATACACTACTAACAGATTTAACTATAAGTATACTATATATAAGTATTTACCCTATACAAACTAAAAGAATAAAGGATAAAAAATACAACTATACGAATGCTTCACATAAATATTACCCTATACAAACTAAAAAATAGAAGATAAAAAATACAAACTATACGAATGCTTCACAAATACTGTAAATGTGCAAAGAGAGACATTTGAGTCAGCATCTGGTTGGGGAACAGTGCAGGATGATTTGTAGTGCATGAGCATGTAAACATACATATATTGCTGATTCTTTTGTGAGATTGTGCACACGCAGCAGTGTGTGTAAGTGTCCATAGTGCACATAGTGTAAAGTGTAAGTGTCCATAGTGCACATAGAGGAGAGTGTCCATAGTGTAAAGAAAAAAAATAAAAATAATTAAAGTTCCATACAGTTTTTCTTTGGTGTGGTAAGGTTTGGGGTGGGGGGTGGTCCATGTTCAGGAGGTAGGGGTTTGCATGGGGTTTCATGGGGTTTCAGAGGGGGGCGGGGTGGTTTGAGTTCAGGGCTCTCACAGCCTGGGGGAAAAAGCTGTTGAGCAGTCTGGCGGAGCGGGCTCTGATGCTCCGGTACCGTCTTCCTGATGGTAGGAGCTGGAAGAGACTGTGGGAGGGATGGGTGGAGTCCTTCACGATGCTGTTGGTTTTGCTGGAGCATCGTGTAAGGAAGATGTCCAGGATGGAGGGGAGAGGGGCACCGATGATCTTTGCAGCTGTGTTCACTGTCCGCTGGAGGGTCTTGCGGTCAGCAGCACTGCAGTTCCCGTACCAGACAGTGATGCAGCTGGTCAGCACACTCTCAATGGTGCCTCTGTAGAATGTGGTGAGGATGGGTGGAGGGAGACTTGCTCTTTTCAGCCGGCGGAGAAAGTGTAGGCGCTGTTGTGCCTTTTTGGAGAGTGACATGGTGTTGGTGGTCCAGGTGAGATCCTCTGTGATGTGCACCCCCAGGAATTTAGTGCTGCTGACTCTCTCCACAGTCGAGCTGTCGATGGTCAGTGGGGGGTGGTCAACGGAGTTTCTCCTGAAGTCCATCACAACCTCCTTTGTCTTCTCCACATTGAGGGACAGATTGTTTGTGCCACACCATTCAGCCAGCTGTGCCACTTCCTCTCTGTAGTGCGTTTCATCGTTGTTGCTGATGAGACCTACCACTGTTGTGTCATCAGCAAACTTGATGATGTGGTTGGAGCTGAACTTGGCAGTGCAGTCGTGGGTCAGCAGTGTGAAGAGCAGCGGGCTGAGCACACAGCCTTGTGGGGCACCTGTGCTCAGTGTTGTAGTGCTCGAGGTGTTGTTGCCGACACGGACTGACTGAGGTCTTCCAGTTAGAAAGTCCAGGATCCAGTTACAGAGGGAATTGTTAAGGCCCAGCAGGTTTAGCTTATTTATGAGCTGTTGTGGGATTATTGTGTTGAATGCCGAGCTGAAGTCAATGAACAGCATTCTAACATAGGAGTCTTTATTTTCTAGGTGGGTAAGAGCCAGGTGGAGGGTGGAGGAAATTGCATCGTCCGTAGAGCGGTTTGGACGGTATGCAAACTGGAGCGGGTCGAGTGTGTTGGGGAGGCTGGTTTTGATGTTATGCATGACTAGCCTCTCAAAGCACTTCATCATGATTGGAGTCAGTGCTATGGGACGGTAGTCATTGAGACAGGACACAGGTGATTTCTTTGGTACCGGTATGATTGTTGTGGATTTGAAACACGTGGGGACGACTGCCTGGCTCAGCGAGGTGTTGAAGATATCTGTTAGGACATCTGTCAGCTGTGCAGCACAGTCTCTCAGAACACGGCCAGGTATGTTGTCAGGACCCGCAGCCTTGTGTGGGTTAATCCTAGATAGGGTCTTCCTTACGTCGGCTGGAGACAGACAGAGCGCCTGGTCGTTGGGAGGTGTGGGCAGTTTTTGTGCAGGTGTGTCATTCTGCATTTCAAACCGTGAATAAAAGTGGTTGAGTGCATCGGGGAGGGATGTGTCCTCATCACAGGCCTGTGGCGGGGGCTTGTAGTCAGTGATGGTCTGAATGGCTTGCCACAGGCTCCGTGTGTCTCTGCTGTCTGTGAAGTGGTTGTTGATTTTTTTGGGCATATGACCGTTTTGCTTTTTTGATGCCACAGGACAGATTGGCTCTTGCTGTTTTGAGGGCTGCTTTATCTCCTGATCTGAATGCTTCATCTCTGGTCTTTAGCAGCCCACGAACCTCTGCTGTCATCCATGGCTTCTGGTTTGCACGTGTGGTGATGGTTTTGGTGACTGTCACATCATCAGTGCACTTTTTGATGTAAGCAGTCACAGTTTCAGTGTACTCATTCAGGTCTGTGTGGTTGTTGTAGGTGGCTGCCTCTTTAAACATGTTCCAGTCTGTGTCCTGGAAGCAGTCCTGCAGTGCTGAGGTGGCATTGTCTGGCCATACTGTGATCTGCTTTTCAACCGGTTTGGTGAGTTTGAGAAGTGGTCTATATGCTGGGATTAGCATAACAGTGATGTGGTCGGAGTACCCGAGGTGGGGGCGGGGTTCAGCCTTGTAAGAGTTCTTAACTGTTGTGTAAACAAAGTCCAGTGTGTTGTTTCCCCTTGTTGCAAAGTTCACATGTTGGTAGAACTTTGGCAAAACTGTCTTTAAGTTTGCGTGGTTGAAGTCACCGGCTATGATGAAAAAGCCGTCTGGGTTTTTTGTTTGTTGTTCACTGATGGCGCTATACAGTTCACGAAGCGCGTCCTTAGCGTTTGCACACGGGGGGATGTAAACCGCAACGATAACAATGGCCGTGAACTCCCGCGGCAGATAGAACGGTCGACACTTCACAACCATAAACTCCACCAGCGATGAACAGTGTTTTGATAATACCGCAGCATTGTTACACCAGTCTTTGTTGATATACACACACAAGCCACCTCCGCGTGTCTTACCAGACAGTGATGAATCTCTGTCCGCTCGGAAGCTGGTTAGTCCGTGTAATTGAATGGCGGAGTCCGGGATGTTGTCGTTTAGCCATGTTTCGGTGAAAACAAACACGCAACAGTCCCTTGCCTCATGCTGTGTAGATCGACTGAGTTGAATTAAGTCCAGTTTGTTTTCCAGAGAGCGGACGTTTGAGAGCATGAGTGTTGGAAGAGCCGGTCTTGAGGGGTTAGCTCTTAGCCTAGCTCGTATACCTCCGCGCTTACCGCGCTTCCGTCCTCTCTCACACCGCTTGCGACGCTGCCTTGTGCGGGTAGCGTCAGTAGGCGAGGCCGCGGTCTCGAGGTCCGGCTCCAGCAGTATATAAGTTGTGTCTCAGCAGTTCATTAAGTTGTGTCTCAGCAGTTCATACTTTTTCATTTTGTCAGATTGAACTCAAACGATTTGACATTCTTTCTGCTATTTGGTTGATTTCTTTCACTCCATTTTTTAACTCGAAAATTCCTTTCTGCATATCATTAATGAATTGCTCTGCTTTCTCTTTAAACTCTCTTTTATTTATTTGCTCATGTGTGGGCTTTGCAGGTTTGTCACGTTGCCTCTTGTTGTCTTCGATGATCTCTTTAAGGATATCAGGCACAGAACTAAACTCGGCGATCATTTCTGAAAGCTTTCCAGACAAATGCTCAATTTTAGACATCCGGTCATTCATTTTACTCCTGCCATGTTCCTGAAAGCGATGCCTTTTTTCAAAGCAGTTGGCAAAATATTCACTTAATGCCTGGGTTTTGTGGTCTGATAGCGAAGGGTCTCTCAGTATTTCCTCAGTACATTGACAGATTTTTTCCATTATGTCAATAGTAGGATTAATTTTATCCTGAAATCCCTTAAATTCTTCTTCAATGGATCGTTTTAAGTTCTTCTGCTGTGCTTTCTTAAATTGCCCAAAAGCAACACATAATACAGCAACTACAGCCACAACTGCCCCTGCTGCAGCAAAAATCACAGAAACCTCATCGTCGAAAACAAAGAAAGATAATGCCACAAGCACTATTGCAATTCTTCCAGTTATTACTGCTCCTCTGAAGGCATAAATAACAAGTCTGTTACCATAATCTAACTCATTGATGAGATCACTAATTTTCTCCATATGTTTGTTGCATTCTGGAAAAATGTCCTTATGAAGTCTATTCAGTTCCTCTTTGAGATGAATAACATCAGATCTAAAGGAAAAAAACAAAAACAAACATCAGTGACAGTATATTCTGTATGTTTTGCAAGACAAATATTGGTAGATTTATAGTAAACGTGTATTTAGTTTCATACTTTATGCTACATACAGTATACTATGGACTGGTTTCACAGACAGGGTTTAGACTAAGCCAGGATTAGGCCATAGTTCAATTAGGACATTCAAGTAATTTTTAAAAATGTGCCTTAGAAAAAAAAACATTAATGTGCATCTTGAGACAAAACAAAGGCACTGATATATTTTAAGATCAGTCAGTGCAAGTTTCTTTCAGTTGAAACAGTTCAGACTTGCATTTTAAACTGGGACTAGGTTTAAGCCTTGTCTGTGAAACCGGGGGTATATATAATATATAATATAGTTATATGTAACAACACAAGTTTTTATTAATCATCTGCATCAAGTGAAAACCCATAACAAACATAAACATAATAACAACATATTAAAACAATATCAACAATCTCTCACGACATGTTAACTGGTTCTGCCATGCTTCCGCGCCGATGGTGACCTCTCTTTGATGCCATTGTTGCTGTGATTAAACCACACAAGAGCTATTTATCATGTGTCATGTCAGTACCACATTGTAAATTAAAGTGACTTGCAAGTTCATCATGCAAACAGTCAAGCCTGGCTAAGTTACAAATGTTATATTTCAACCTGCTGAAACTAAAACTCAGCAATGAACTGACTAGAACACAAAACTGATTTGAGCTGAATTAGGACATCATCTTAATGATGCTTAATGATTAACTTTGCAACACTGACATAGTTATTCTAATTCCTGAAGCTGCTTTGAACAAGCTAGTTTGTCTCAGCTTGCTGTGCTTAGTTTGTCCAAAAGGTTGCAATAATAATAATAATAATAACAACAACATGCACTACCAAGATAATGCATGGAAAAAAAATGTGAATACCATTATATTATTATTAGAGTGTAATTTGCTTATGCATTTGAATCTCACGCAGCAGGATACAGGATACAATGAATCACTTGCATTAGCTAAACTTTAACCTCATGCAGTAAGTCAAATTTCCACCTCTGTTACAAGCGGATCAAGGAAGTAAATCAGTCAGATAATAAAAAGTGTGATACTTGGTCCCACTTTATATTAGGTGGCCTTAACTACTATGTACTTACATATAAATTAATCATTTGATACAATGCACTTATTGAGTATGTATATGTTCTTACATTGTACTTATATTAAAAAAAATACCTATATGTATTTACATCTGTAATTAACTTCTGTAATTACATTTATAATTACACTGTTGATCCATCCCTTACAACTTAACCCACCCTTAAACCTACCCATACCACCAAGCCTGTCCCTAACCTTACCCATATCTCACCTCAATGGCAGCAAAAGTGTGTTGCAATACAATATGACCACAGTAAGTACATTGTACATATTTTTTCATTTAAGTACATAGTAGTTAAGGCCACCTAATATAAAGTGTGACCTGATACTTTTGCTGATTTAGTTAAAGTTTTGTTTTTTTGTCCATTGTGTTAAATGTACAGTGTAAACAATATTACAGAAGCTTATATAATGTAACTTTATATACGGTAGATGAATGTTGCTTTTGCACAAACATCCTTTTGTAAATAATGCAATCAAGAAAACTCACATTTCAGAAAGAAATGTGAATTTATCTGATCCCTGCAGAATTCATGTGGATTCAGGTAGTTTCACATTTTTCCTCTTCTTCCATAATTTTCAGGAGCACAAGCCTCCTATCCTATGGAGAGACTAACATATGAATTAGTTGCACAAAACTACAGTCCATATGGGTTGTAGTCTGCCCAGGTGAAGTGAAAGACGGGAGGCGAGAATGAAAACCCGAGGCACAGAACTGGTAGTCCGATAGTTCGCACAAGCACACCCTTCACATACGTCAAGGAGCGGATATAAAACAGAAAAGGAAACACTTTGACAAACGCTACAAACAAAACGAAACAGATGAACAAAGTAGTGTTCTATAACAATCAGCGGGTGAGCGGCCAACTCTCTCTTTCGTACGCAAGTTCTAAGGAAAGAAAATTACGTGAGGCGAAGTATGGTGTCCCATACTTGGAATTTGTGCTCTGCATTTAACCCATCCAAGTGCATGCACGCGCACAGTGCTGCGGCGCCCGGGGAGCAGCTGTTGCGGGTTCGGTGCCTTGCTCAAGGGTCTCACCTCAGTCGTGGTACAGAAGGAGGAAGACAGCGCTGGACATTCACTCCCCCCACCAGACCTGAGACTCGAACCCGCGACCTTCAGGTTACCGACTCTCTATCCATTAGCAACATACTGTAGGAAAAGCATTACATTTTTATGTGTAAATGGCATTTTTATATGAGAAAATATATGTAATATATTAAACAAAATAGCCTATAGTTGCTAAAGAAAAATTGTACATGTGGATAAATAAAAGTTTTTTTTTTATTTTTATTATTATTATTTCCTTATGTTATGGGAAACATAAAAAAGGCAATAAAAGCCAACAATACTTATGTCCATCTTTTATATTAATTTATATAATATCAAAATACCTCGACATGTTAAGATGGATACACATGTACAAGACACATACGTCCAAAAATGTTTTACACATACATAAACATAGATATTTGTATATGGTATATATATATATAAGTAAGTAAAGTAAAGTAAAGTATATTTATTATATATAAAAAAAATATATATATATATATGCTAACATATGAAATTGTCCTCATTTCTAATAGGTTTCGTATATGTTTTTACTTAATATGACAATGTATTTAATGCATGCATATTTAATATATGTGCATATGCATGTGTGTATGGGTATATGTGAGGATTTCATCACTGTTGTCCACCAGATGACGCTCAAATGCAGGTGATGTGATCTTCTGCTCATAGTTTATTCTGTGAGCTTTCTTCCTGCATCTGACTCTCCATTTGTATGTTTTGTAATACAGCTGATTAACAGACTTCATGTGTGTAATTCTTCTAATTATTTCATGTGTCGTTCTCAACACTTGCTGTTCATAGAGAATTGTAAAACTACATAAAGAAACACCAGTGATGTTTTAAACAAATCTTTGTACAATACCAATACTGTAAGAATCCTGATGTTTTATCATGAAATTTGTCTTAATTTAAAGATAGAGGAGGATCACAGTTGGAGAACTGCAGATGCTAGTTGGGTCTTGTGTTCACCAAAAGTACGCCAGGTCTCATGTAACCACAAGTTGTTATAGAGAAGTTTGCCACATTATCCATGGTTTTATATTTAATAAGGGTGCCGATATTTCTGGAGCCCACTTGTGAGTACTTTTCACTCCTGGTGGAATTGCAGGTTGTGTAACAAGTCAAGTGCTGCCTCCAACATTAACTGTGCAGTGAAACAAAAATCCCTATATGTGACAGATTTAAAAAAAAAAAAAATCAGCACTCAAAATAAATATCAAGTAAAATCAAGTAAATTCAGAGCATAGGTGATTCTGTAATGAGCAGAAATGCAATTAATCTTAAAAGGAACCCTGCAAGAAAGAATATGTTGTTTGAAAGGTCTATAAAAAAGCCATATTGTTAAAGGAATGTTCAGTATTGCGATTTTTAAAAGGTGTTTTAAGTAGATGCACTGCATTGTGATTAGGGTTAAAGGAAATATCCATGTAAACTTAACAGATTTACCAGCCCTTTTTTATTATTATTTTAAATGTTTTTTAGTTTTTTAGTTAATTGTATTTTCATATAATACGAATCTTTGTTTTATATTTTCATAATGTTAGTTATGTGTCTTGTTTTAAAATGTTTTTTTTTTTTTTTTTTTGGCCCGCTTTGAGTTATTACTCCTCAAGAGACTTTTATTTTGATGCTGATAAGTGACAAAAAAAATTAAATAAAATAAAGACGTTTATTTTGAAGAGCGGTTCAAGCAAAAGCAGGTTGTGGCTAGAAGGGATACAGCTCCGACCAGAAACTAACAATGACATTAAACTTTATTCCCATTAGACTGTTTTATTAACGTCTACACCTACCCAACATGCAAAAATAGTAATCATCGGTGTACAGTGTGACCAGAAATATGCTGTATTGATGTGCGCATGCCCAGTAGAGCTACAGCTGTATCCCTTCTAGCCTTAACCGCAGAAGACGATCGCAGATGGACGAATTTACGGAAGCACGGAGTAACGGAGGCAAGTAAGAGAATTGAAAACAGCAGAAAGGTGAAATTAGGACTTATAGTTTCGTTTTGTTTTTAAACATTGAATAGCTTCTTTTATGCTCTGACAGTAAAACTGAACTTTGATGTTTGTGTTCTTTAGTCTGTGCTCTGAAAAATAAATAAATAATAATAAAAATAAAAAACCTGACTTAGTTTATAACATAGTGTCCTCTAAGGTTAATATGGTCAGCTGGGTACTGTTGATAGTTAGAAGAGATAAAGAGGCTTTTTAACTCTTGCGCCAGATTTACACTGCAAAGGTGACAGAGAAGCCCTTCTGGAGTGGCATTTAGGTGGCTTTACACAGACTGATTAATGCGGCTCAGAGGTGGCATGAATACATTAACACTGCATTTCTGTATACTTTGATGTGCCAAAGACCAGGCATAATTCAGTCTGATTTAAGCTGGCATTGTAATGCCATAAGATGTCATGCTATTGTATAGTAAGTTGTAATATACTGAAGAATTAATACACTGAAGAGCTGAAACAGATTTTTTGGTAAAATTACAACTTAAACAATTTTAACATTTCAAATGTTAGCCTTAATTTATAATGATCAATAGGCAGATGTTGTATTGCTTTTTGTATAAATTACTCCTGCAAAATGCAAATAGTATTGTATTTGCTTGTTTCAGCTGTTACGGTCAATGCAAGGAACATACACAGGAAAAAACCCAAACGTCAGGGCAAGAGCAAAGAGCAACCTCTCAAAATGCTGTAAGACAATGTTTTTATGCATTACTCATTGAATCTGAATTACTGGATATTAATACAAAGATGTGATTGCACTATATGAAGCAAAGTTGTTGCATAAACAAACACACATTGCACAAATATTAAAATTAAATAGTTTAATCTACATATCAGCAGTGCTTAGTTTTATTAGAAATTAATGTAATACAAATTGTATGATGCGATAGAATTCAATATTTGTTTTTTTTTTTCCTGTAGATCAGTTTTCAATCATCTCGAAAAACAATTGGTTGCACTCTATCTGAGAGATTTCTCTCTAGTCCAGCATAGCTTGCAGAGATTGAATCTTATCATCGGGAAATTTGAAGACGACTTCAGACGTGCTACTGGAGCATTTACAAATGCAACATATGCAGAAGTTACCGGAGGCTTGATGGTGGGTTTGGGGTTAGTTTTAGCTCCAGTTCATCGGTGCATTTCTGCTCTTATCACAGGAGCAGGAGTAGTTGTGGTTTCAGGCGCTGCAATCGCTGATCAAATCTGGAACAAGAAGATCATGAGCCTGCAGGCCAAGTTAAAACAAGACACTGAAGCTGAACTGAGGAAATTTCAGTGTAAAATCAGCCCTATGATGGACAAGATGAATGAGATCAGCCAGCATGTTCATGAAATACTGAGAGACCTCAGTTACCCAGAGCGTGATGTTGGGTATTTAAATAAATATTTTTCATCTGCCAGTGAATTAGTGCGCTTCATGCAGATATATGACATTAGTGTACTGGCTGCGCAGATACAGTCTCAAACGTCATGTTTGATTGGAGCCAGTTTCCTCGGAGTTCTGCCAGTTAGAATGACACTTGATCAGATGTGGATAGAAATAGTTCAGGTAGAGAATGCCATGGAAGAAATTACTAAAACAATAGACAGAATAGCAAATCAACCTGCCTAAATTACGTCATTTATATAAATTCACATGAAGTGCTTTTGCTCTGCGTTGTTTTTCAAAAGAATTGTGTTTTATGCATAACTATTACAATTCTATGTTCCCAAATAAGACGTGTACATTTAAGTTTATATACTTTAATACAAAGTAAATGTAAAGTTAATTATCAGTCTTTATTTAAAATAGCCTTGCTGTAGGAGAACTAAACGGGGAAAACATTAACTATATATATTTTGTTTGCTAATGCACGAAGAGGTTCTGTTTATAACCTACCCATTATTTTCAGTCTAATAACTGTTGCTTTAAAACAGCTTCTTAATGAATCAACATTACTAGAATGAATAAGTTGTCTTGTAAAAAATATTGTAACAGTACATTGAGGCCATCTAGTTGTGAAAATCATAAATAAGTAAAAATTGATGGGTACTCACGTCACAGATGATGTTATGATTATGGATCACGTGCAGGACGGACTGGCCATCGGGAGCACTGGGAGAATTACAATTTGGCCCGCTGCCCTATGTATTTTTGTTGTTGTTGTTGTTGTTGTGTTTGTTGCCTGACGAATGTACTAAAGTGATTATTTCTGAAATTGCCATTCAATAATATTGATTTTTTAAAAATGAATTAAAATAATACATCATGAATCGGTTATGTGAGACTGGAGAATGGAGTGGAAGCGACCAGGTGGAGCAGAGGCGAAACTGTCCCGTTCAGGACTTCAAGTGCTGACACTTTATTTACATCTGTAAATAGACTATTGTAGTTTTGTTGTATTGTAGTTTTGTATTTGTATACTTAGTTAAACATTAGACTGCTAGCAAATGTTAGCAATAGCAGTGATTTCATTACTGCAAAATTACCAAAAGGACACAATTACTATTGTAAAGTGTAGGAGCACACACACATATATATGTGTGTGTGTGTGTGTGTGTGAGTGTGTGCATGTTTATGTGGTTTATGAGGACACAAATTTGTATAATGACATGGGTATGACAGAGGTATTACAATATGAAGGTGGTTTACGAGGACACTGCCTATGTCCCCGTAATTCAAAAGGCTTAAAAAACATACTAAATGGTGTTTTTTTGAAAATCTAAAAATGCACAAAGTCTCCTGTGAGGGCTAAGTTTAGGTGTAGGGTTGGTGTAGGGCAATAGCACACACAGTTTGTTCAGTATAAAAACCATTACGCCTATGGAGAGTCCCCATAAACCACAAAAACCAACGTGTGTGTGTGTGTGTTATTCCCTTTGAAAATATGTAATTATAATAACATACTTGGTATTCCAGTAAAGGAGATGGTAGAGTGTTTAGGTATTAAGATGTGTAACGATCAAAAGGAGAGAAATTATTTGAATTTTACACCAATAATTAAGAAAATTAAACAAAAAATACATTCATGGTTAATGAGAGATCTGTCACTAAAAAGAAGTCGTGACGTATTGTCAAGTATGGTGACCCATACTCGAAATTGGTGCTCTGCGTTTAACCCATCCAAGTGCACACACACAGCAGTGAGTAGTGAACAAATGCACACACACACCGTGAACACACACCCGGAGCAGTGGGCAGTATTTATGCTGCGGCGCCCGGGGAGCAATTGGGGGTTCGGTGCCTTGCTCAAGGGCACCTCAGTCGTGGTATTGAGGGTGGAGAGAGCGCTGGACATTCACTCCCCCCACCTACAATCCCTGCCGGCCGGGGACTCGAACCCGCAACCTTTCGATAACGAGTCCAATTCTCTAACCATTAGGCCACGACTTCCCCACAAAAGAATATTATTATCCAAAACTGAATGGTTGTCACATTTAATCTATACGGCTCTTGTATTAGACATTCCACAATTGGTCATAAAAGAGGTGGATACTTTTTTGTTCAATTTCAACTGGAAGAATTGACCACATTATTTAAAAAAGACTATTGAAGATGGTGATCTTAATGAACTAGACATTATTACTGCTAACTGTGAACAAGTGGATTAAGGACTATGTGAAATTTAAAGGCAACATTTGGAATATCATCCCTGAGTTAATTTTTGACAAGTTGGGGGATTTAGATTTTCATTTTTTATTTATTTATTTTCTTTGAGGTGTAATTTTGATATTAACAAGGTTAAAGATAAAGCTTTCTTCTTTTCATAAACAGTTTTTTTTAAATGGATGCTCATTTTTAAACATAACTTTTCTCCACATAACTTAGTGATATGGAACAACAAATATATTACGTTTAAAAATAAGTGTTTTGTTTTATAGAAACTGGTACAATAATGGTATAATCTTGGCGAGACAGTTATTCAAGAATAATGGACATCTTTTTATTACTGTGAATTCCTTAATTATTATAAGATCCCTATAACTGCTAAAGAGTTTGCAGTAGTACACCGTTCCTAGTGGCCTTATTCAACTTTTGTCTGGCAATATACCTTCAAAGTCTATCCACTGATATTCTAATCAGTTGAGTATTAATGGTGTGAAATGGTGTGAAAATTATAGATAATAAATGTAATAACTTTTTATATTAAGAAATTATGTTGGACCACATTATTGGAATTTGTTATATGATCAGATTGAATGGAAAGAGGTCTGGAAACTACCCAATAAATACCGTCTCACCAGTAAAGTTAAAGAAGTTACAAATAAAGTTATTAATTTTATTCATTTGAAATTCATTTCACATGCATCTTTTGTAAGTTAGAGGGCTACCCACATGTTTTGGATTGATATTGAATATCTAATATTTCAATTTATAAAATTAAAGATTCGATTCTCTGGTAAATATATATTTTTTGTTGTATAAGAATAAGAGTTTGGAGCAAAAGTTGGTGATTCATTTAATACTTAAACTCTTAAAAATAAAGGTGCTTCATTATTCTTATTATTATAACCTTTATTTAACCAGGAAAGAAAACTCCCTGAGATTACAATCTCTTTTTCAGGAGTGTCCTGGCCAAGATAGGCGGCCCAAATTGACAAATACATGTAACAAACAATCACATACGATACACAAAATACTACACAAAAAAGAAAGTCGGTAAAAATACAGCCATTAGAAACATTTGCAAATCTCCAAATATTTCTCCAAACTACTTAAGTGTTTTAAAATATCTAACAGGCAGCTGATTTAACCTTAATTTAATTTGAAGAAAATTCCAGTCCGAAGGGGCAACATATTTAAAAGCCTTAGGGTACATTGAGATTATAATACAATTCTGAATGAAGTGGATAATTACCAACAGTTTTTTGTTGAATCAAACAACAGAGATACTGTGGTAATAAACCCTAAATTGCCTTATATATTATTAGGTACCAATGCATTTATCTTCGAACAGCAAGAGAGGACCAAGCAACTCTACTGTATAATGTACAATGATGTGTTAAATGTTTACAAACAGTGATAAACCGTAAGGCACCATGATAAACAGCATCTAAAGAGGAAAGAAGATAAGATGGTGCATGTTGGTACACTATATCCCCATAATCAAGAATTGGTAAGAATTTTCTTCCTTGCATAAAATGAAAAACAAGCCTTATTTTCCTTAATTTTTGTTTCAAATAATTAATATGTGAGCCAAAATTTAATGCGTTATCAATTCTAATTCTAGTGTTCTAATTCTAAATATCTAATACCCAGATATTTATATTCTGACTTTTACTAAAGTAATCAAATTTCCCTGCAATGTCCAGAGGGCAATCGAACGGTCTGACGTAGATCTAGAATTTGATAACAACATGAATTTTGTTTTAAAACCAACTTTAGAGTATAAAATCTTGCTTGAATGATATAAAAAACAGTCTGCAAATCACTCAAAGCTTCTTGTTTTGTAGGTGCAGAACAATAAATAACAGTGTCATCCGCTTAAAAAAATGGAAACTTGCTTTGCCAATGTTAACATCAACACAATTTATGTAGATAGTAAACAATAAAGGCCCCAATACAGAACCTTGAGGAACTCCCTTAACCACATCCAATAATTCTGATTTGCAGCCTTCAACCTGCACACATTGAGTTCTTCCTTTTAAATAAGCATTAAACCACAAAACTGCATTATCTGATAAACCAACATATCTCAGTCTATTTAACAGAATTTCATGGTCCACTGTGTCAAAAGCTTTCGTTAGATCAATGAATAGACATGCACAGAGGAGTTTTTCATCTAGAGACCCCAGTAAATAATTTAAGACTTTCAAAACAGCTGTAATAGTGCTATGCTTTTTATGAAATCCTGATTGATTATTAGACTGAAGTTTATGAACACGTAAATATTGCGTTAATTCATGATGCCATAGAAGACCTTTTTTGTCTAAATGGTTGCATAAATAACCTTTAACACCTTTCTGTTTCATAAAAGGTTCTTTCAGGCGAATAAGGTTCTTCAGCGTATAAAAAGGTAAGAAAGAGATGGTTCTTTAAAGAACCTTTAACTGAATGGTTCTTTGTGGAACCAAAAATGGTTCTTCTATGGCATTGCTTGAAGAACCTTTTTAAGCACCTTTATTTTTAAGAGTGTAGGGAAATATCATATAAACAAAAAAAAATGGTCTAATAATAAACCTAACATTACATTATTTAAAATTGAACCAAAGCATTACAATGAAGACTTAAAAGATCTAAGAAATAAAAAGCAAAAAGGATGTACAGAATGTTTTAATCCTTATCCCCAGTAGTTTCTTCTTCTTCTTCTCCTTCTCCTCCTCCTTCTTCTTCTTCTTCTTTTTCTGTTTGTTCCTTTTATGCTATTATGAATGTAACTGATAATAGTTGAAATCACTCTGATCCTCTATATATCTATGTTGTGTTACTGTTCCTGTTATGCAATTTTAAAAAAAAAAAACTCTTTCCACTGGTCATATACATCTGGGACAGCATGAGGGTGCATAAATGATAACAGAATGTTAATTTTTGTGTAGGGTTTCCTTTTAAAGAGCCAGATGTGATGCAAAGGACAGGAACACAAGATACGGTCACTGTGATTTTGAAAAGTAAGACATGTTCAGCGTCTGTCACTCTATAATAATAGCTATAAGCCATGACTTGAGTCACAAACAAACAATCTAATAAACAAATAAAAAGTCTCTGTTCAGAGAACTGTGAGATTTATGAAATTTTGAGTCGTAATCAATCCTTTATGGGTTAGAATTTGATTTATGCATTGGCTCAGATGGGTTAGGGACCATACATAAATTCAGGAAATTGGTGCCCTAAAAGCGGTGAATAAATAGTAAGATATTAATGGCAAATTGTTTAAATATGATATTCTGTACCTGATAGCGTCTACACTTGATATTATGTTATGCCTGGGAGTCAGTATAAAATAATAATAATTTAATAATTAGTTACATTTATATAGCACTTTTCTGTGTACTCAAAGCGCTTTATATAGAAGGGGGGGGGGGGGGGGGGGTCTCCTCAACCACCACCAATGTGCAGCATCCACCTGGATGATGCGACGGCAGCCATATTGCGCCAGAACGCCCTCCACACACCAGCTTATTGGTGGAGAGGAGACAGAGTGATGAAGCCAATCAGTGTAAGGGGATGATTAGGAGGCCATGATGGTCAGAGGCCAATGGGGAAATTTGGCCAGAATGCCGGGGTTACACCCCTACTCTTTTTCGAAGGACATCCTTGGATTTTTAATGACCACAGAGAGTCAGGACATCGGTTTAACGTCTCATCCGAAGGAATACGACTTATGGTAAGAACATCCATAAGATGTTCAAATAAATCCACAAGATTGAGTGCAAATAAAAGTTGATCCATTCTACGATTCTATGATTTTGGTTAATGTTAAGTAAGAAAAACCAAGATAACGCTTGTGCATTGCTATTTTAGTCATTTTAGATTCTAGTAAAAGAGAAAACACAAATGATTCTTGCTATTATATTATACACCGTACTTTAAATTAATAAGAGGAATTTACTTCTGCTTTCTGCATTTTGCAAAAGAAGAAGCTGCTTGCTTTTTCTCTGCAAAGAACTTACTTTATTAAAATAGAAGGGGGAACTGCAACTGTCAGTTACCATTGAAAGAGGTTTAAATGAAGAGCTGATTGGTCAGACACAATTGTGGTCAGAACTTACAAAGGTTCAATTTGATTCATGAGGTTCTCTGAGTGTTCAAGGTTCAGATGTGACCAGGCAGCTTCTGGAACAGACGGACTCAGGAAGGAAAAGTTGAAACTTTCACTTGAGACTTTTCCTAAGAACAAAAAGATCATTCTGCCGAGCAGAAAAGCAAGGGTGCAGTGCAAGAGTAATTATAATTGATTACGGTACCTTTATTCAAGTACAGTTTAAAACAAAAATAATAATAATAAAAAATAAATACAAAGTTTCATTTCAACTTAAATTATTAGATTTGTCTTTTTTGGCATTTTTATTTTATCTTATGTACATTAATAAATATGAAATATCTGGCTACTGCCCTCAAGGAAGCATACTAAGAATGCAAAGTTTCATTCTATTTTATTCATTATTTTTGTCCATTTTCATACAGCTGTCAGCGGTCTATACAGTATATTGACTGAATGAACAAGATTGAGTGCAAATAAAATCAGTGATGACAATATAAATATAATTCATATTTAGGTGATCATAATTGCTTTATTTAATTAAATTTACAAAATATGACTATACATTCATAGATGATTAATAATTGATATGTTAATATTTTTATCTATGTTTTGTAGAATAAGTTTTGAATCATTTACAAGTGATTAGATGATGATGAACTAATCATTTACAAAACATAACTATACATTCACAAATGATTAAGTATATGCTAACAATTTCTAAATCTGTCATAAGTTATCTTTAAATATAGCATCATGAAATAATCAAACAGATCCTTAATGGTTAATAGTTAATAGTTAATATATTATTAATCACTTATAGATCATTGAAATGTCAACATTGTACTATTATCTCAATAAACATTATAAATCATTTACAAAGCTTTCTGCATCCCCTAATCTAAAGTGTAAACTACTCATCAGTTGTAAATGTTTTACAAACTTTATGGTTTCCAGTCGTGTGTGCGTAAATATATATATATATATTCACAAACAACCTGTAACCTGGAAGGTTTGTAAAACATTTACAACTGATGAGTAGTTTACACTTTAGATTAGGGGTGACGTGCTGTCAAACTGATCAAGATGTTTTCTTGATTTACTGGTGCTTTTTTTTCATTTGTCACAGCAGTCGTTACCTATGTTAGTGATGGTCACTCTGTTCACGCTGTACGTCTTCATCAGGTCCAGCTTCCACCACGGGTGGTTTTGTTTCTTAGTACTACTACAGTAGTAGTTTTTCCCATCCACAGCATATCGGGCATACCACTTAGAATATGTTGTCGGCTGAGAGGGTATTCCCCATGCTGCTACGTTCACTGGAATACGTTCAAGAGAAAACCTGATTTACAATTAAAATGGTTTATTACAGTTATATATAGCCCTGCTGGGCTACTTAAGTTCATGTGTCTGAAAATATTTCACAGCAGCACAAACTCACTATAAAATAATATGCAATATGCTTTCCTGTAGCTCAAATAGTAGCGCATGGCGCTAGCAACGCCAAGGTCATGGGTTCGATTCCCAGGGAAAGCAAGAGCTGATAAAATGTAAAAACTGTAACTTGAATGCAATGTAAGTCGCTTTGGATAAAAGCGTCTGCTAAATGCATAAATGTAATAGAGTTTACTTCTCGCCTTCGTCTGAACTGAGAAAAACCCTTGAAATGAGAAACACAGAATGATGCTCAGTATTTAGCAACTTAAATTTCTTATGTGGGTATAAGCCTATATTATGTTGGATTTATTATTTTAAAATACTTGGCAGTTGTGTAAAATTCAATAACCTATTGAATTTAGATAACATTAACCAAGAACAACACATTCAATTACAATTGAGGGTCTTCTGTTTAGTGTTTCTCTGTCTGAAAGATGTAGCTAAAAACAAACTGTAGATCACTAAAATATTAGACTGTTTGTTTGTTTTACTTACCCAATAAAAATAGACTTTTGTTGATATACATCATGTTGATTTCAGGCGATTCGTGACTCTTTCTGCTTCTGTTTGAGGAGGTTTGAATGAATGTTGTTCCTGGGAGAAATATATTAGTTCAAGTTACATCAGAGTCACATGATCCTAGTTTTCCTCCCACTTTTCTTTCTGATTGGAGCTGGGGGAAAAAAAAATGTTTACATGCAAAATATTTATAAACAAATATAAACAAAATTAAAAAAGAGAAGAAAATATTTCCTTAAACATCTTTTAGCAATGAAACATGAACATATTTTCACTGAATTGCATCTTCAGTTCCCTATCAGTCGGTCACTCCGAGTCACGTCGGTGACCGACGAATTGGGATCTCGCTTAGAGAGACCAATCCCCTACGAGAGTATCTAAACGAGCCAATGCACATTGGCATGCGATTATTGCATCCAGCTGCCGCTAATCACAGCGTGAGTATAATTAGGCAGCGGGTGCAGCGCATATTCAGGTTTTCGCTTCGGAGCCGAGCGGTTACATTGTTCTGCTCCTGATCTCTGCTGACGAGTGAATTCAACGAGTTAAGCACGCTCTTTGGGAGACTCTCGTGCTGGCGGTACGGCGCTTCAGCGGCGGTGGTTCTTCCTGTGTCGAGTGGATTGCACACATCAGGCTACACTACCCCCTGATTGTGTTGCAAGTGGCCATCTCCCCTGTGCGCTTCAGCACACTGAAAGAGGGATTTCTCTAAAAGAGCATTCGCAGGTGCGTCTTTTTAAAGACGACGTTGCATCTGGCAAACTCGACGTTGCGTCTTTGTAAAGACGAGTTGGGTCTTGCTTCAGACAACGTGTCACCCGTGCGTTTCTGGATGCGGTCGTTACCTGGTGCCGGGTGATGGTCATGATCACTGCCTCACATGCCTGGTCAGTAAGCATGCTGAGGTGGCGTTCGTGGATGAGGCATCTTCTCATGGTGGGAAGATGATCATCTTGGAGTTGCGGGCCAGGCTCCGATACCTCGACAAAGGGACGGAGCTCTGTTGCCCCTGCCTTGATTTGGCTCTCGTTCTGGCTGCAGACAGACGGGGACCATTTCAGGCGGTGGCATGGTGGCAAACCCTCCAGGGAACCAACCCTTGAGGGACCATCGCCCCTCTTGCGCTCAAAAACCAGTTGAGCTGTCAGTGGAGCGTGCTGGGCCCTCTACAAGGGTGCTGCATCGGAGGGTGAGCTGGAGATTTCTGGTCAAGAAGATTCGGCTGCTGCTGCTCTGGCAGTAGCAGTGCCTGATTCGGATCTAGAAATCACGGCTATGCTTTCCCGGGCCACTGAGAGGGTAGGGCTCGAGTGGAGGCCCCACCGTGTCCCGAGCCCTCGAGGTTGGACGACTGGTTTCTCGGGGTAGTTTGCGCTGAGAACGGGGTAGTTGTTCTCAGCGCCCTGCCCCAGTGCCTCTCTCCCGGAGGTGCATGGGGAGCTTACCAGGTCGTGGACGGCACCTTTTACTGCCAGAAACCGCCCTGCTAGCTCCTCCCCCTCACCACCCTCGGTGGTGGCGCAGCTAGGGGGTATACGGGGGTCCCCCCGGTGGAGCGGTCGGTTGCGATGCAGTTGTGTCCTAATACCGTCTCCACTCGGCGAGGCGAACCGTGCCTCCCCTTCCGGGCCTGTAGGTACTCGTCTGGTCTGTCCGGCGGTGCTTATATGGCCTGTGGGGAAGCTGCCTCCACCTTTCGCTACGGCGTTACTGCAGGGTCCTCAGGCTAAAAGCACTGAGGACATGCACGGGGGTGGTTACGATCCGGAAGCTCTGAGAGCTTGTACCTCGGGCCTCGCGCTACGATGACGCGGTCTCTGGGTCGTGCGATGTCCACACTTGTGGTCCAGGACGTTCACCCCTGGCTGTGTCTGGTCGACATGGGGACACCGACAAAGTATCGGTTCCTCAAGGGCCCTGTGTCCCAGACTGGCCTCTGCGGCGACGCAGTCGAGAACATGGCCCAGCAGTTCTCGGCTGCTCACGAGCAGGCTGAGGTGATCCAACACCTCCTGCCCCGGCGGGCAGCTGCTGCCTCCACCCGTCCGCAGCGCCCCAGCCTGCTTGTCGCCGAGGGCGGCCCCTGCGTCCGTCCCTGCTCCCGCACCGCATCCGCAGCAGCTTCCAGAGGCGGTGCCGTTGAGCTGGGCGTAGGCGTCAAACCTGGCGGTGAGCGGAAGAGCAAGAGGCGCAGGACGGGCGACCCAGAGAGAGAGAGGACTGCTTTGGGAGGTGGCGGATGCGCCTCCCCCTCCCCCGGAGGAGGGCCGGGTGGAGATTCTTCTATTTCAAAAATCTCGACAAGAAGCGGTTGTCTCTGCCTCTGGGTCCCAAGAGGGTATGGAGAGTCACGGACGGACCAACTCCGGACCGCGCTCATCCTCCTCTTCGCCAGCTGGCAGCAGTGGCCGGTTCGAGAGCGTCATCAAAGGCCCTACTCACGCACCCTCTGCCAACCTCGGAACCAGGTAAGCGTGCACCGCACACCCAGACCCCTTGGTCCGCCACGGGCCGTGTTCCTGTGTTCCACCTCGCTGCCCCACCGGCGGGTACGTCGGTGGTCCCGCTGGTTCGCTTGTACGGTGTCTGGGTGCCTGCGTCTACCCAGCCCGTCTTGCTGGCTCCAGGGGACCATCTGACTCGGCTATGCGGTTCAGTTTCCTCCCAGTTCAGGGGCATCCACCTCACAGCAGTGAAGGCAGCTGATGCTTGTGTCTCATGTGGAGAGATCGCTGTCCTACTGGCGGAGGACGCGATGGAGCTGGTCCCTCCAGCCGATATGAAGACAGGGCTTGCAACCCTTACTTCATTGTGCCCAAGAAAGCGGTGGGTTACGACCAATCTTGGATCTGCGTGTCTGGAACTGGGCCCTTCACAGGCTTTCGTTCAAGACGCTCACGCAGAAACGCATCTTTGGGTGCATCCGTCCCCGAGATTGGTTTGCAGCGGTCGACCTGAAGGACGTGTACTTCCATGTGTCGATTCCTTCCGCGCCACAGCCCATTCCTGCGGTCTGCGTCGAAGGACGGGCATATCAGTACAAGGTCCTGCCCTTCGGGCTGTCCCTGTTACCCCGTGTCTTCACGAAAGTTGCGGAGGCAGCCCTTGTTCCCATGAGAGAACAGAGCGTTCGCGTTTTCAACTACCTCAACGACTGGCCCATACTGGCTCAGTCTCAGGACCAGTTGTGCGAACACATGGATTTGGTGTCACACCTCAGCCAGTTGGGCCTTCAGGTCAACTGGGAAAAGAGCAAACTCTCCCCGACGCAGAGGTTCTCTTTTCTCGGTATGGAGTTGGATTCGGTCAGCCAGACAGCACGCCTCACACAGGAACGTGCTCTGTCGGTGTTGAACTGCCTGAGTAGGTTCAAGAGCAGGTCAGCGGTCCCACTGAAACAATTTCAGAGGCTACTGGGGCATATGGCAGCTCCAGCGGCAGTCACGCCGCTGGGGCTGCTTCATATGAGACCGCTTCAACACTGGCTCCATGGCCGAGTCCTGAGGTGGGCGTGGCAGCGCGGCACTCACCAGGTCCAAGTTACACCGGCCTGCCGCCGAACCCTCACCCCGTGGTCAGACCTCTCGTTTCTGCGGGCAAGAGTGCCCCTGGAACAGGTCTCCAGGCTTGCTGTGATTTCCACAGATGCCTCCACCACCGGCTGGGGCGCCACGTTCAACGGGCTTGCAGTGTCGGGGGTTTGGACGGGCCTCCTACTGCACTGGCACATCAATTGCCTAGAGTTGCTAGCAGTACGTCTTGCCTTGATCCGTCTCAGAAGGCGCTTACGAGGCAAGCACGTACTCGTCCGCACGGACAACACTGCGACCGTTGTGTACATCAACCGACAAGGTGGTCTGCGCTCCCGTCGCATGTCGCAACTCGCCCGCCACCTCCTCCTCTGGAGTCAGAAGCATCTGAGGTCGCTTCGTGCCATTCATATTCCGGGCTTGCTCAACCGGGCAGCCGACAAGCTGTCACGAGCTGCGCTCCCCGGAGAATGGAGACTCCATCCCCAGACGGTCCAGCTCAGCTGGCCGCGGGGCCTTCGCAAGTATGCGTCTCCCCCAGTGAGCCTTCTCGCAAAAACAGATACTATGCAAGATCAGGGGGGACGAGCAGCAGGTCCTGCTCGTGGCGCCGTACCGGCCCACTCGGACTTGGTTCTCAGAACTGATGCTCCTCGTGACAGCCCCTCCCTGACAGATTCCTCTGAGGAAGGATCTACTGACTCAGAGACGGGGCACCTTTGGCACCCGCGTCCAGACCTAAGAAGCTGGAAACTTCATGTCTGGTTCCTGGACGGGACGCGGAGGTTCTAGGTGACCTACCCCAAGGGGTAGTTGACACCATCACTTCGGCTGGAGCGCCGTCCACGAGACAGGCCTACGCCTTGAAATGGAACCTGTTCGTCGAGTGGTGTTCTTCTCACCGAGAAGACCCCCGAATGTGCCCGATCAGAGTCGTGCTTTCCTTTTTGCAGCAGGGGTTGGAGCGAAGGCTGTCTCCCTCCACCCTTAAAGTCTATGTGGCTGCGATTGCTGCCAACCATGACCCCGTGCAAGGGAAGTCGGTGGGTAAGCATGACTTGGTCATCAGGTTCCTTAGGGGGGCAAGAAGGTTAAATCCTCCACGGCCCCCCTCTATACCCTCTTGGGACCTGTCTCTAGTGCTGAAAGCACTACAGCAGGCCCCATTTGAGCCTTTGCAGTCAGTTGAGCTGCAGTTTATTTCAATGAAGACTCTGCTACTGCTCGCATTGGCCTCCATCAAGAGGGTAGGGGACCTGCACGCATTTTCGGTCGACGATTCGTGCCTAGAGTTTGGGCCGGCTGACTCCCAGGTAATCCTGAGGCCCCGGCCTGGCTACGTGCCCAAGGTTCCCACTACTCCCTTCAGGGACCAGGTGGTGAGCCTGCAAGCGCTGCCCTCGGAGGAGGCAGACCCAGCCCTTGCTTTGCTTTATCCCGTCCGAGCGCTGAGATGCTACGTTGACAGGACACAAAGCTTCAGGACCTCAGACCAGCTCTTTGTCTGTCACGGAGGCCGGCAGAAGGGGAAGGCCGTCTCCAAGCAGAGGATGGCCCACTGGATAGTGGACGCCATCACCCTGGCTTATCAGGTACAGGGTGTTCCCTGCCCGTTCAGGTTGAGAGCTCACTCTACTAGAGCTGTTGCATCCTCCTGGGCGTTGGCTCCTGGCGCCTCGCTGGCAGATATTTGTAGAGCTGCGGGCCGGGGCGACCCCTAACACGTTCGCTAGGTTCTATAGCCTTCGTGTGGAACCGGTTTCCTCCTGTGTTCTCACCTCAAATGGGTAGAAGCACTGAGAGGTTCCGTTTTCGGGTCGGCTTGCTAAAACTGCTCCAGAGAGTCCGTACTGTAGACCCTGTCGAGTTCCTCCATCCCCTCGGCAGTCAGATGTGGCGGAGCATCTGACGCTAGGCCCTCACTCGTTGAATCCATGAGAACCGGTAGAGGGCTGGGTTCCATATGAAAGGCCTTAGTGGACCCCATATGTGTATAGTCCACGGTATAGCCTGAGAGCCGTGTTTCCCCGGCAGGTCTTCTGCCAAATTCCATGAGGTACAAATTCCTCTAATTTCCATATGCGCCTAAAGGTTGATCATATGCGTAATTGCTCCGGACCTCCTTCGGGAAGGGCGAGCTTCCGCAGCGTCCGGTTCCAACTGGAACGGGTATGCTTTTTCCCAGTGTTATCCAGTCTTACTGAGTGGGTAGTGCCATGGCAACAGTAGCTGGTCTTCTGTGCTAGCCCTGACCTGCGCCAAAAAATAGGGGCACAGGAGGCTTCCACAGGACACTGGAAGGGGCAGTATCCGTGGCCCTTTGGTAGGGATCCCAATTCGTCGGTCACCGACGTGACTCGGAGTGACCGACTGATAGGGAACGTCTCGGTTACGTATGTAACCCTCGTTCCCTGAAGAAGGGAACGGAGACGTCACGTCCCGTCGCCACGGCTGCTGTACCACCGCTGAGCGGCCGGGTCACCGGCTCGGCTCCTCAGCGAAAACCTGAATATGCGCTGCACCCGCTGCCTACTTATACTCACGCTGTGATTAGCGGCAGCTGAATGCAATAATCGCATGCCAATGTGCATTGGCTCGTTTAGATACTCTCGTAGGGGATTGGTCTCTCTAAGCGAGATCCCAATTCGTCGGTCACCGACGTGACGTCTCCGTTCCCTTCTTCAGGGAACGAGGGTTACATAGGTAACCGAGACGTTTAGTGATTAAGGATATCAACATGTCAGTGTTACTGAAATTGTGCAATTATCTCTTTGTCAGACACTTTTATCTAAAGCAAGTCAAAGAATAAGTTTCATGTTGACCTGGTCACATTAAATATGAGGCGATAACAACAATAACAAAATTCACCAAACTGGATTGGTTTGTCAGCTGACTTCTCCTGAAAGAAAAGTGAGGAAAAATCTTTCTGAAATCCATTAGGGTTATATTAGAATTTTTAATGCACTTTTGTATTAAAGGTCAGTGGCATCAATTTTTACTTAAACTTGTTGTTAAAGTCACTGCACACTGAGTCCAAAATGTTCACATGCATTGTTCAGTTTTTATTTTATTTTTTTTCATATTCCCCATGCTTTCCTATCAAAATGCATGCTACGGATGCAAAAATGCAGAAAATCAAACCTTATCTGAATTTTTTTTTTGATGGACAAAACTTTTGGAGACAGTGTGTGCAAACGTGATTGACACAACGTGAGGTTGTATTTATTTTTTTAACATGCAAAAATGTCAGGTGTGCAATGACCTTTTTTCCATGTCGTTCTTTGCCATTTGCATCTGCATCTGCTGTTCACTTCTTAGAATGCAACTTTGTGAGTTTTCTTCCAGTCATTTGTTTAAAGCATGCTCTAAAAATGTAAATGTAAATGTTCCCAAATTGTTTATTCAGAAGAGCACGAACGTGAAGAAGCACACTATGACTGCCTCCGTACTGGTGTCTTGGGGTTTGAAAGCAACCAGGTCATCATTATGTCTTTTATGTTTCATGATCAGTGCCACAAATCTTACTTGATTACAAATATCTGCTTAGTGTTTCCCTTCCCCTAATGAACTTATACAGTTATTTTGCCTGTGTGAATGTTGATTTCTTTTTTTATATATATATATAGAAAGAAAATGCAATATCAAAAGAAGAATGATATAGAATATATGGAATTGAATATTTAAAGGGATAGTTCACCAAAAAAATGTTTAATTCTGTCATTAATTACTCACCCTCATGTTGTTCAAAACCCGTAAGACCTTTGTTCATCTTCAGAACACAGGTTAAGATACCTTTGATAAAATCTGAGAGCTATCTGACCCTCTCTATACAGCAATATTTTAAAATGATAATATTTTCCGCCATCTTGGAGAGTACCCCAGAACGTGGTCAACATAATTCACATTCAGTCCATTCCCTCAATGCTGAACGTAAACAGTGCTGATTACATTGATTACGTTCTGGGGTACTCTCCAACATGGCGGAGGAGAAGAATTGTTGAATAAATTATGCTATTATTGTTTTCTTTGTGCACAAAAAGTATTCTTGTAGCTTTGTAAAAGCTGAACCGTTGATGTCACATGGAGTATTTCACCAATGTTCTTGTTATGTTTCTGGACCTGGGAACATTGCAATTGCAGTGTTCTGAAGAAGAATGAAGGTTTTACAGGTTTGGAACTACATGAGGATGAGTAATTAATGACAGAATTTGCATTTTTGAGTGAACTATCCCTTTAAGCCTTTAGTATAGCTTTATCGATACATAAATCTTAAACTGTATTTATTGATACATAAAGTTTACAAGGATTAACACGGTTGACAATGTTGGCAATTCAGTGTCCATTTATGCTCACATAAATGTGTTGTTGATAAATTATAAAACCATTTGCATTACAATGGATTAAATTAACTGATCTAATCATGGCCACACTTTCTGGAAACTCAGTGTCCATAATATTATATACACATTATATTCACATTTTTCAAAGGTTATAAAGCATTCAGAATTCCTCATGATTGACTTAAACCTATATAATATTATAGATTTGGCATATATCTATTTCTGCTTAGTTATGACTGATAAAGTGTTATGATGTGATTGTATAAGTCAGGGGTTCTCAAAGTCTACATTCAAAGGTCCAAATCTGAATTTTCATCAGTTTCAAAGGTCCAGACAAGTAGTTATTACAAAACTTGTTTTTAATAAACATTCAAAATACATCAATAACACTGTGCAAAAGTGACAAAACAATTCATTTAAGTGTCAGCATTAGAGGTCGACCGATATGGTTTTTTTCTAGAGATCGATGGCCAATATATGATGCCGATTTTTTTGGCCGATATATTTGGCCTATTTCTTATTTTCCCCCTTCACCTCAAAAAAGAGAGTAGAGTAATTGTTCATTGCAGAGCACAAGATGGTGGTAGTAGTAGTAGCAGCCTAATTCATAGTAATAACAGCTCAAAACTACCTTCTCAAAACAGTTCTGAAGCTTTTTGATTATGTTTGCTGACAGACAGCAGTGTTTCCCACAGACGCACATGCATAAGCCTTTTGGAAAATCTAGGTCAGTTTTGATACAGTGACGGGCCGCCACAAATAACTCAATTTATGGGAAACACTTGGACACTTCTGTAAGTCAAATGGTTACTCAAGATTACTCATATTAGCGGTGAAATGTCACCCGATTACATCTGTCATACACTCTCTGGATGTCATGACAACTAATGTCATGAAGGAAAATTTTGAATATCTCGACTTAGCTTTCATTTTTTGTTATAAATCTTTTGAATGTGAACCAAACCATCAGAAAAAAAAGATGTGGATATCTCTGGAGATGGATGTCTTTGGTAAGGATGATGAATAACACTACATTCAGCATACTGTGGATTTATGCTGAAGAAAATCTTCATCCTTTGTGATAGACATCCCACAAAAAAAAGAATACTGATTTGCTTGAGTTTTTGGCTGACATGACATGTACCCCTTAATATAGAATGACTCAGCTGTACACAAGGTGTTTGAGTCTCAGCTCTAGGCTTTGTTCGTTAATGACATCATCGGCGACTAGTCGGCTTCGATGCGATTTTCATCACATAAATGTCGAATTTAAAATATCTGAAGTCGTTCAGCCCATATCAACCAGCTTGTTAAGTCCTGTTTTTGCCAACTTTGCAATATTGTCCGTTTACGACATCTCTAAATTTCAAAGATGCTGAAACTGTTATTCATGCTTTTATAACATCGCGCCTGGACTATTGTAACTCTTTGTTATATGGCTTACCTAACAAAGCCCTTAATCACTTACAGCTAATTCAAGATGCAGCTGCTCGTGCCCTTACATTCACCAAAAAAATCAGCCCACATCACTCCTGTCTTACAGCAATTACATTGGCTCCCTGTTATCTAGCATATTCAGTTTAAGATACTCATCCTAGTTTTAAAAGTTTGTCATGTTGCTGCACCTTCTTATCTTTCTGAATTCATTCACCCTTATGTCCTTACACATACTCTGAGATTGAGTTCTGGGAATTTGCTTGCAGGGATTTCAACATTTCAGCTCCTAAACTCTGGAACAAACTACCTCAAAACCTTTGTGTTGTCTCTTCACTCCAGGGGCCTCGTTTATAAAATGTTGCGCAGAAATCATCCTAAATTTGATCTTACGATTCATAGAATGAACATAGGCCTACATGCAGAAAATGCACGTACACCTCTCTTTCAGATGTGAAATCTGTGAATCGCAAATCAGCTCTCTGCCTTGCAAAAGACTCATAAGTAACATGTAAACGATCGCAGTCATCATCCAAATTAATTAATTTAAAACAGTGAGCTGCAAGAATATATCACATTTCCAAAAACCTGCAGTACTCCGACAAAGTGTGTACGTCCACTCAGACCCTGACGTGACGCTAAGCACTTTTCCACGTCAAAGCCAGTTTTTATGAATATAGGGGTGGATTTAAGCGTACACACACTTTAAAATCAAATCGGAGTGTACGCACTCTTTATAAATGGCCTCCGACCTTTAAAACTAATCTCAAAACACATTTATTTACAACAGGTTTTGTTAATTTATTGTCTGCCACAGTTCCACGCTTTCTTTCATTACTTATCTGGTACATTAGATAATCTCTGTCTGCTTTATTTGTTTGATCATGTGATTTGTATTTGTGTTCATGTTATCTATTAATGTTATGTAAAGCGTCTTTGGGTTTTTTGAAAGGCCCTATATCAATAAAATTATTATTACTATTATTATTAAAGAAAAGTATCTGGGCACTACATGTAAGTGACGGTTCTTACCCACACTTGTCTGTAGGTACAAACTAATTACCATGCATGTACGACTGTTAAGTATAGCGGTGTTTCTTATTTGTTACCATGTACATACACTTCAGGTAAGTACCTTGTGTTACCGCTCATTTGCCTGTAGGTACAACATATTTACCATGTATTTACCAGGGTAGTGAACATACTGTAAAATAAAGTGCTACCCAAAAATGTCATAAAACATAGGTTTTATTTGTAATATATGCATATTTATGTAAATAATTTTAAATCAAAATCAACATTCCTTCTCTGTTTTCCAGTGTTTGTAGGAACACGTTGACTTGGCACAGCTTCCTTCCGCATCACTTCACTTCCTTGTTGGGGCAGTTGAGATCACTGCAGCGTCACGTCAGAAAAACCTTGTTCTACCAAAGCAGACTGAAGCTGAAATGATCAGATCTTTTAAAACTGCTATCAATGTGATTTCAGATTTCTGTGTGTTTCCCTCTCTCACCTGTGACAGGAGCTGGAGGTTCAGACAGACTCGAACTGGACCTCAGTTTCATCTTCACAAGGGTCCTCTTTTGTAAAAGAGCACATGAATGCAAATAATAAAACGTAAAATGCATTGTGACCACAGTATCTACAGCAATTTGGTGCAAATGCATCTGTCACTTAAGATTAAAGGGGACCTATTATGTTCCTTTTTACAAGATGTGAAATAAGTATCTGATAAGCCCTGAGTGTGTATGGGAAGTTTTAGCTCAAAATACTCAGCAGATATTTTTTATAGCTTGTTCAAATTGCCACTTTTAGGGTATGAGCCCAAACGCTCTGATATTGAGTATGTTGCTTTAAATGCAAATGAGTTGGTGCTCCCGGAGAAGAGGGCGGAGCTTCAAGAGCTCAAGCTCCCAGTGCTAGCCTTTACAAATAAACATTTCACGATTAGTACAAGCCTGTTATCTTTACAGAAAACGTACTCGGATTCAAAGTCAGTCATCTGATTGTACTGTGCATAATAAATGTGCGTTCATGAATTACACAGATGGGAGCACGGCGGGATAAAAATAACAACATAGCTGGTCTCATGGTGCATGGCATGCTATCACAAACTTTATAAGGCCCACTCGTGATTAGGAGCTCAACAAACTCAAGCGATCGACTCTTGATCGATTTTTTCCCCTCGGTGACGTGAACAGAGGGATAATCTGAAACAGCTCGTTCTGAGAGACTGTTTATAATTTTTTAGATTATAATAAAATGGGTTGGTGGATTTTTACCATTATAGGCTGGTGGTTTTCACTCACCTTTTAAACATGATTTTTGCATAATCGGTCCCCTTTAAGATTAAACAAATGCAGTGAGAGGTTGTGTAGTGATCCTCAAAAATCATGAACAAAACTATGCCAAGTTTAAAAAACCCACCTAGATTTAGTGTCCATCACAAATGCATTTGATATAGTAAATTATTGAAAGCTGAGAGCATGCAACAAGTTTCACATTTTGAAAAACCGCAAATAGCCAAGTTTCAACTATTATGAAGCTGTTAATAGTTTCCCAAAACACTAAATCTATTTGTTTGATCTCACCTTCTCCATAGACCTCCACCTCACACAGAGTAAGAATCCTTGAATATCCAGGAATGAACAGATTCACGTATCGACCCTCCATATCGTTACATGTGTAGGTGGAGGAAACACTAGCTGGAATGCTAGAAATCACAGCACATCTAAAGAGAGACAGAGAAACCTCATTTAGATTTCTAGTCTTTCTTCCCGTGTTTTCAGGGATTTTTATGGATATTAAGCCACAGAAAGAGGATCTCACATGGGATTGTTGTTGCCGTTGTTCTCCAGAGAGTTTCCGATGTGAATCTCTGCTCTGTCTATTCGCTCTGGACAGCAGTCCAGTCTGTTTGTGATGACGACTCTATTAACTCTGTACACATCGCTCAGATCCACCCTCCACCATGGGTTAGTCTGAACAGTGGTTGAGGAACACTCTGACCATGCATTTGTGAAACCTGGATTGAAATCAATGGCCTTTTGAGCAAACCAGTAGCCATAGGTTGATGACTGTGTGACGGTTCTTCCTGTTGCCAAATTACCTGTAAGATGTCATAATGTCAAGAAATGGTTTTAATCAGCATATGTTATATTTGAAAGTGTTTCAGGAGGTTTACGTCAATCTAGGAATGCATTTCTATCAGATCTGTCTGAACTGGTCAAATCTTGACAAAGTTCCTTTCAAGGAATATATTTTCACTTGGTGGCCGTGTTTATAACGCCTCTGAGCAGCTATTTTGGCCATTCAAGACAAAGTCTGGGGAAATCAAAAGTCGCTCTGTTAATTAACTCTGAATTACCTGGAATCCAATAGACTCCCACTTCACAGAGCGTAAGAATCTTTGAAGTTCCAGGAATATTGACAGTAACATAACGTCCCTCCATCCCAAAACACGAGTAGCTGTAAGTAGCTCCTCCTGGAATAGTAGAAACTACAGCACACCTGGAGAAAGATGAAAGAGTGAGTCGCTCCTGTAATTATTAGTATGACTCTTCACTTGTATTTTCTTATCTCTTAATGTATTTCATGACTAACTCTTACTTTTACAACATGATGTATATTTTTATAATTGGATATTTCCTCCGACTTATGTAACATAAATGATGTTGTGCACTATTTTTATTATTTTATTTATTATTTTGCAGCTAAGCGAATGTGCATTATTTGTCATGACAGTGAAGCATTTTTCTTGCGCATAGACAAAGTTTTGCTGGTTTCATCCTTCTTGCCTGTGTGACGCTTCAGAAGGAAACAGTGTTGTCGAATTTTGACGTTTTATGCAGATAATGTGGTTATTTATTGATTTATTTTCTGGAACAATGTTTAGTGTTTTATTTGATTGCAGGTGGAGGTAAATTATTCTGTGATTGATGAAACTGTCTCATGCTCTGATGGTTTAGCTTTCATGATGCAAATAACATGAGCCGTCTGATCATCAGGCATGTAAACCAGGTATCAGGTATAAGGTATGTAAACCAGTGTTTGCTGCCCCGTGTCTCTTTTGCCACAGAAAAAGAAAGTAGAATTTGACTCACAGTCTGTATTGAGTATGATGGAATAAAAAGACTGTGTACTGTAAAATAATAAGAAGAAAGTCTTTGTATTGCAATAAACATACAAGACAACCAACTAACAAAACACTCTTATCCGCTTATTTTTAGTTAAAAACGCAGCCTAAGTGCAGTCTGAGTTTGAAACAAATGGCTCTTATGAGACATGCAAATAAAATGTTTAAAAAGACGAAAGTGACCAGTTTGAATCAGACAGACTGAACTGAATCGTCATCTGACTGATGGGTTAATATGGTTATATTTAGTGAGGATTTTGATGAGGTGAAAACTTTTGTAGCTTATTTTGTGTGTGTGTGTGTGTGTGTGTCTGTCTGTCTGTCTATATATATATATATTATAATAAAAAAAGAGAAAAATGTGAAAATAATTCAACTAATGAGTCATTCTGGGAATGTGAAGTTGATGAATAATGAAATAATAATAATAGAAATAATAATAATAATAATACTAATTGGCTCTTAACATTCATGTTCAAAAATGTATTTAACCCAGAAGTCAAATTTGGTGCAGAATAGTTTAGTCTTTGTAACCCCCAATAAAGGCTGCCTGTACGTGCTTAGAAGTCACTTCTCTTCTACAATCTTGGCCCATTCCTCGCCTGAGAAAGCTTTCAGAGAGAGCTGGATTGATGCATAGGCATTCTAGGCATGTGCCTATACTAGCATGCCCCAGTGGGGCCAATTATAATAAGGAGAAACAATTATTTATTCTATGGGCTACCTACAACAGCAAAATAACCAAAACTCGAGAAGACATGAACCAAGCAAATAAATACAATAAACAATACAAGAAAAACAACAAAGAGTAGAAATGCTATGATAACTTGTTCAACTTCTTTTTCCATCACATATCTGCCACTGTTTGCATTAAGTCTTAATAACATTTAATTACTATCACTTATTGCAAAGAAAATATTGCTATTTTTACATAGTGTACGTAGAATCTATCCTTATGGCACTCAATGTAGCAAGTCGCTAAGAAAATATTATCTAATTGGTATTTACACTTACACTCACATAGCATCTATAGCTATTTGCATTAAATGCAAAAAAACACTGCCTTTGTAATAAATTCAAAGCAGAAGAGTTGTGCATCTGCATGCAACAAAGTGATGTTTGGATCCGTTTTTCGAATGAATCAGCTGAGCGAATGATTCAATTACATTCATAAAATCACTCGCTTTATTCCTGAATGAATCAGTCCTTTTGAACAAATCCAGTTGGCGGTCTAATTTCATATTTTTAAAAAAAAATTGTACCCCCCCTCATCATTTTAATATGTCCATGTTAAATGTTATATTTAAAATATTAATGTCATCACATTATACACACGTAGTCAGAATTGTTGGTACTCTTGGTAAATATGATCAAAGAAGGCTGTGAAAATAAATGTGCATTGTTAATCCTTTTGATCTTTTATTTTAAGAAATCACAAAAATCTGACCTTTCATTGGAGAATAAGAATTGGGGGAAACATCATTATTAAATATATACACTATATTGCCAAAAGTATTGGGTCACCAATACATTAAACATTAAGAGTACAGATCTTAATGTTTAAGCATATAATGATATTCTAGGGAATTGTGTGCTTCTAATTTTATAGCAACAGTTTGGACAGGACCTTTTCTATTCTAACATGACAGTGTCTCTGTGTATAAGACACGGTTCAGAAAGACATGATTGATTGAGTCAGTGTGGAAGAACTTGACTGGTCTGCAGAAAGACAAGTCCTGATCCCAGCTGAACATGACTTTATATGCAGACCTTGAGCCAAAAACTCATCACCAAACACTAATGACTTGTACATGAGGAAATAAAAATTTTAAATACATGAATTATGTTTCCATCTTTGTTATGTATATATATATATATATATATATATATAACAGAAACATAATATTATTTATGTATTTTATTTATTAATGTAATTTATTAATTTATTTATTTATTCTTCTCAAACACACGTTGGACACAATTACTGGTACCCCTCATGGTTGTGAACATGAAATTATCCAGCCATGGCTTCCTGTTGCACAGAAATATAAATAGGAGGGAATACAAAGCCCAAATTCTCTTAATCATCATCACAATGAGAAAAAACAAAGAATATATTTCTGATTTACGGCAAAAGATAATTGAGCTTCACAAATTAGTGAAGTGGCTTTAACAAAAGATCTAGAGCAGGGAAAATTCCTGTTTCCATAAGGGCAATAATTAAGCAAATAATAATAATTAAACATGTTTGAATTTTCAATTAACATAAAATGTTATGAATCTGCCTGGAAGAGGACGTGTGTCTATATCATCCTAATGCACGATGAGGAGGAGAGTTTGAGTGGCTAAAGACTCTCCAAGGACCACAGCTGGAGAATTGCAGAAAATAGTTGAGTCTCGGGGTCAGAAAACCTTAAAAAAATGATCACACAGCACCTACATCACCACATGTTGTTTGGGAGGGCTTCATGGAAAAGAAAAAAAAAGAAAATGCTTTCACCAGAAGAAACACAAAAAATAGCTTTTTAGCAGCAAACACTCAAGATGGGTTTGGTGAACACAGGGATAAAATGTACCCCATGTGTTCAATGAAATATACTGCTGTATTATTGATGTTGTGGGCCTATATTTCTGCTGGAGGTCCTGGACATCTTGTTTAGACACATGGCATCATGGATTCTATCAAATAACAACAGATAAAAAATCAATAAGTGAGTGACTCTGTTAGAAATCTTATAATGGGCCATGTTTGGATCTTCCAACCAGACAATAATCCAAACACAAACCTCAAAAACAACACAAAAATGGGTCACTGAGCACAAAACCAAGCTTCTGCTGGCCATTCCAGTCCTCTGACCTGAACCCTGTAGAAAATGAGTGAGGTGAACTGAAGAGAAGAAGCTGTGAATCTGAAGGATCTGGAGTGATTCTGGATGAAGGAATGGTCTCTGATCTCTTGTCAGGTGTTCTCTAACCTCATCAGGCATTATAGCAGAACATTTAGAGCTGTTAAACTGGCAAATGAAGGTTTCAAAAAGTATTGAATAAAAGGGTGCCGTTAATTGTGACCAATGTGTATCAGAGAAAAACATTTATTTCATAATGATATTTTCCCCCATTTTAAATTCTTATTCTCCAATGAAAGGTTAGATTTTTGTGATTAAAAAATAAATAAATAAATATATATATATATATCAAAAGGATTAACAATGCAGATTTACTTCCACAGCCTTCTTTGATAATATTTACCAAGGGTACCAGCAATTCTGACCATGTGTGTTTATGCATTTATAATTGTTTTAAATGTATTCATGCCACCAATTTTTATTTAGAGGTGGTTAACACAAAAACAAGACATCAAAAGTTAATATGGCTCTTACCTTAAGTGTTCCAAAGTATGTAGATTAAGTTACTGAAATTGAGTAATCTAACAAAATGCATTACACATGTTTGTAATATTATAAATACATTTTAACCTTCCAGATCCTGAGAATATATCTGAGAGACTTACACTGGGTTGCTGAAAACATCTGAAGGATTGTTTCCAATCCGAATCTCTGCCCCGTTTATCCTGTCTACACAGCAGACGAGTAACCTGTTAGTGATGGTCACTCTGATCACGCTGTACGTCTTCATCAGGTCCAGCTTCCACCACGGGTCACTCTGTGTGTTTGTATGAGAACAGGTGGAGCTCAACCCATCCAGAGCTTTCTCGGCATACCAGTCAGAATACAATGTTGATTGATTGGCCGTTCCCCATGCTGCTATGTTCACTGGAAAATGTTCAAAGGGGAAAACTCATTTACATTTACAGTTATTTATTTCAATTCAGACTGTAACTTTACATGAAATATATTATAAACAAAATTATGAGCTTCTGCTTTGAAATAATGACTATTGTAAAAAAATAATAAAAACACAAGTTTGTCTGTTTTTTGTAATAAATTCACAATTTTATTCAGTAGATGTGTCAAATTGATTCAAAATTACACTGAAGACATGTATAATGTAACAAAAGGTTTCTATTGAAATAAATGCTGTTCTTTTGAGATTTTTGTTAAACAAAGAATCAACATTGATAATAATCAGAAATGTTTATTGAGCAGCATATTAGCATATTAGAATGATTCCTGAAGGATCATGTACACTGAAGACTGGAGTAATGATTAAATGCTACAATATATGACCATAGAAAAAGTCCTTTCACAATATTATTATCTGATGATATTATTATGATTACATAAATGCAGCCTTGTTGAACATAATCACACACACACACACACACACAGAAAATTAATTAATTAATTTATTTGTTGGTTGGTTAGTCTATCTTCCCAATCTTTCACTCTGGTTTTGTGCTCTTTTTGTCTTTTGTAGTTTCATTGACTCTTGCTTCTTGCTGCTCTCTCGCAGATTTAAAAAAAATGTATAAAATAAATTCACAGGATAATGTTGAGTCATTGAGATGTTGAATAGTCACTTCTGGATGTTTATCAGGCAACATCTGCAGGATTCAATCTGCTTGATTTATTTATTTTTTTAACACTATGCCTTAATTTCTCATCACGATGCGCAGTTGCCAAACTTTCAGTGATTTCTCTGTTGACTTGGACAGTCAGATAGTCCTGCTGGGCTGTTTAAGTTCATGAGTTTTCATCATGTGTTTAAAATGTTTACATTGTAGAGCCTTGAAAAGGTTTACAGCAGCACAAAATCACTAATAAAAGATGTAATAGTGTTAAATTCAGAAAATCTTACCTTCTCTTCCTGCCTTCGTTTGAACTGAGAAAAATCCTTGAAATGAGAAACAGAATGATGCTCAATGTTTATATTTTTCTTGTAAGTATAAAACTACATTTTCTTTAGATTTACACTTTGAGTACAATTCAGTGCAGTCTCTAAAATCATGCATTAATGTCTGTTGTTCAAGGTTGTTTAACCAAGAACACATTATTGAACATATTTCATAACTGAACATATTCAATTATGTTTTAAGGTCTTCTGTTATGTGTTTCTCTGTCTGAAAGATAAAGCTGAAAACAGACTGTATCTCAGTAAGATAAGAGACAGATTGTATGCTTTACTTACCCAGCAAAAGCGTCAGACTCTTGTAGAAAACTCTCATGTTGATTTCAGGTGCTTCGTGGTTCGTTCTGCTTTCGTTTGAGGATGTTTGAATGAATGTTGTTGCTGGAAGAAGCACATCAGTTCAACTTTACATCAGAGTCACATGATCCTGATTCTCCTCCTAATTGTCTCTCTGACTGGAGCTGGAAAATGTTTACAGAAATGTAAAAATAAAATAAATGAATACAAATTAAATAAAAGATGTGATCACAGTTTCACTGAACATAATGGTAAACTGCAACTTCAGTTTAGTGATTAATGATATCAGCATGTTAATGCTGTTGAAATTTGACATTTATCTCTTTGGTAGACACACATTTATCTAAAGCAAGTAAAGGTTTGTTTTAAATTTACTATTCAAATTCAGTGGCATCACATTTCTACTTAGATTCTGTCATTACTCCATGTTGTTCTAACCTGTATGCCTTTCTTTCAGTGAAACACAAAGTGATTAAGAATTGAAATGGTCAACCTTGAAAATAACAAAACAAACCATAACAGTGCGACAGAAGTGGTTCATATGACAGTTTTGTATCTGTATCTTGTATTTGTACCCGGTCTGTATCTGTCATACTGCATGTTGTTTCCGTATTGTGTTTGTGCCATTTTTTTATTTTGTATTTTCTCTTCCATCTTACAGATTTCTCAAGATCACTGGGCAGTTACATTTTGCTGTTTTATACATGAAAGCTTCCTGTCAGTACCTGAAAGCACACAAACACTGTCCTGCATCTGGTCTGACATGAGAGGATCTGTTTCTAGATGACACAAGGCTTTCTTTAAAATTTGAATATTAGCATTAGGTGTTCATAGCAATGCAGTAAATCTTTGTCATTTGCATCTGCATCTACTGCTGTTCACTTCTTAGAATCTCACTTGTTTTTCTTATTCACAGCGAGTTGTCCTCGAGTTGTTTGCTTAGAAATCATGTTCCAAAAACCAAGAACATTCATTTAAATGTAAGTGTTCCCAAATTGTTTATTTAGAAGAGCACGAGCATTTGTACCAGCGCCTTGGGGTATGAACGCAACCAGGCTGTCATTATGTGTTTTAAATTTTACATTTTCAAGCTCCACCTACAGTAACCTGCCACAAACCTTACTTGCTATTTTCTACAAACATCTGCTTAGTATTTCTCTTGTCCCCAAGGAACTTGTTTACTTGCAGTTCTTTTGACTAGGTGTACCGTTCTTTTGCCTATGTAAATTATGTTAATCAATAAATAATCAATAGAATAAATAATATAGGAGGATTCCATTTGGGGGTGTTCCCCTTGACTTGTGGGGTCCACCAAGGCTCTGTTTTGGCCCTTTATTGTTGTCTCTATATATGCTGCCTTTAGGCTATATTTTTGAAAAGCGTGGCTTGTACTATCATTGCTATGCAGATGATACACAACCTGATTTGTCCCTGAAACACAAAAATGGCTTAGACTCCCTTTGTGCCTGTCTTTCTGATGTTAAAGCCTGGATGTCCTGGATTTAAATGTATTTGCACTTAAATTTGAGACTATAAGTTTAGTTGTCAAAACAAGTTTTTACCAATTGACTAAAGTTAAGACTTTCCTTAATTTTAAGCACTTTGAAACTGCAGTTCATGTTTTTATTTCTTCTAAAATTGATTATTGTAATTCCCTGTATCTAGGAATAAACAATTCTTCATTATCCAGATTACAATAGGTCTAAAGACTCTTAACTGGTGTTCGCAAATATGAACATATTACTCGTGTTAATGTCTTTACATTGGCTCCCAGTCCACTTTAGATCTAAAGTGCTTTTGCTCGTTTTTAAATGTTTAAATGGCCTCACTGTCACTCCCTCTTACCTTTCTGACTTGTTGCGTGTACAGCATCCAGTGAGAACTCTTAGGTCAGTCAACCAGAGTTTATTAACCCTTGTGCACCCTTATGGACATTTTTGTCCATTGTAGTTTTGTTTTTATTTTTTTTATAATTTTGCCTGTGTTAATGCTAACTGCATACATCTTGGCTCAGGTGTGCATTTTTATTGGAATTTTAATATTCCACCCTCATTTCCTTTAATACATCTATTTTACACTAGGTACACAAATTCGTTACACTCAGGACCTTTTGGACAAAAATGTCCCCATTGAAACTACTATTTTTAATCGCAGTGCTGTTTAATTGTAAAATTATGCAATTTTTGTTAATGGGCTTTCATTCTGTTGGTAAGGCTTCAAAATGAAATGTTTTACTATTTTTTACCATATGGTGCCATTTTTTCAGGTTTGGTCTATAAAGGGTCTATAAAGCAAATACTTGCTTTATTCCTGTTTTCTGCTGCTGTGTATTATAGAGCCAATTGGATAAATAATGCAGCTATAATTGTGTAGGTGTGTTGGTATAGATGTCAGAGTGTGGTTTGTATGTGTCATAAAAAAAATTGAGTGTGTGTTCTTGTAAAAATTGAGAGTGAGAAACTCTACTGCAAATCACAAATCCAAGCACTGCGTGCACCAGCAGAGTTTTTCTGGCATCTAATGGGGAAAATTTGGTACTGCGCCCAAACTAAATTTTACTGAAAGCTCATTTTTTGAGATATCAACCTCAAATTTGGAACACAACTTGTTTAGATTTATGGCTTTGATTTTCTAGTAGGTTTAGAGTTCAACATGTTTAATATATAAAATATTCATAAAATAAAATATAAAATATTGTTCATAAATCATTTTCATAAACTTAAACTTCTATAACTTTTTTTTGGTTTCATTTTATATATTTTTTTACTTCAACAATAATCTGCCATGGGTCTTCTTTACAATGAGACCACACTTAGGTCTCAGCTCCCAAGCTTCCAATTTTTATGACCATTTTTACCGTTTTGACCGTTTTGACATGGACATTTTTGTCCACTATGGACCTAAGTGTAACTTTTTTTTATTGATGCAGAAGGGTTAACTGTTCCAAAGTCAACATTTTGCCATACCCGCACCTAAGCTTTGAAACATTTCACCAATCCATATTAGAACTGCATCAACATTATGTATTTTTAAATCGAAGTTAAAAATGATTCTCTTCACAATAGCCTATACTTTCACAGACTTTTTCATTAACTGTTCCCATCTGGTGGAATGACCTGCCCAATTCAATCCGTGTAGCCGAATCCTTACCCATCTTCAAGAAACGGCTAAAAACTCATCTGTTCCATCTTTACTTGACCCTCTAACTCTAGCACTCTCTATTCTAATTTTATTGTATCTGTCTTTTTATTAAAAAAATAAAAAATAAAAATAAATAAATAAATAAATAAAAATTAACAATAATAATATTTATCTATGCTGCGTTAGGCTAACTGAGACTTGTAATAGCACTTGCACGTTGTCGCTCTTTTGTTGATTTTGATTGCTTCTTATGTCCTCATTTGTAAGTCGCTTTGGATAAAAGCGTCTGCTAAATGACTAAATACATAAAACAAATAAAACTTGTTTTTTTTTTTCTTTACATTACTTAATTTAGTGTATTTTAATACTATTCATGTTCCAATGACCAAAGTAAAATCAAAAGAAGAATAATATAGGTTATTTAAAATTGAATATTTAAGCCGTACTCATAACTATATATATATATATATATATATATAATAGACGAATGTCTGTAATAGTATTTTTCTTTTTATTCCAATCTTTTATTCTATTTTATTATATATATATATATATATATATATAGTAAAAAAAAGAAAAAAAGATTATTGGAATAAAAGGAAAATACTATTACAGACATTCGTCTATTATATATATATATATATATATATATAGTTATGAATACGGACATTCGTCTATTATATATATATATATATATATATATATATATATAATAGACGAATGTCTGTAATAGTAGTTTTCTTTTTATTCCAATCTTTTATTCTATTTTATTTTATTATATATATATATATATATATAGTAAAAAAAAAAAAAAAAAGATTATTTACACGTTCTTATAGTTTCTGAAATTAGAAAATTTAAAATTGTTTCTACACCATTTCTTTTTTTATTAATATTTGTTTCTTCTGCATCATTTATGCAAATACAAAAATTAATGCAAAAATTATGCTTTTTATTTTATTTTTTTTAACCATGGTTAATTTACTGCATCAACTTCAAAGTGATTTGAAATACTTCTGTAAAGCAACTTTTCTCAATCTACAATTTGGTGACCCAACTCAGTACTAAAGTAAAATAAACATGTCTGAGGTTTTGTTAATGATTTTTGAGCATGAGGGAATGTCTCACAACCTGTCCATGTTGCGTCTGTGTAATTTGACTTCTACCGAGTGTCATAAATGTCCTGCAAAATACCATACATGGGTGTGTTTCCCAAAAGCATCATTAGCTGGCTATGGTTGCAAGTTCCATTGAACTCCATTGGTAATCTTGTGATCATAGATGCTTTTGGAAAACACACTCTAGGTTGATTGAATTTGCAGCCTTTGATATCAACAAAGATCACCATTGCACTCTCCTGACTTTGCATACTGTTTGCATTTAGCTATGTTCTTTTCTGTGCTGTAAACCCTTAATCCATGCGCTGGTGAAAACACACACACACACACACACACACACACACAGAGAGAGAGCGAGAGAGAGAGAGAGAGAGAGAGAGCGAGAGAGAGAGAGAGAGAGAGAGAGAGATCTAGCAGTTTTATTGTTTACATGAACATTTTATTATACACATTTTTCTTCAAATAAAAATATACATGTGATTTTAAAACTTACAGGCAACTACAGGTTTGAGGCAACAGTTTCAAAATAAATTAAGACATTTAAAAATAATTATCTCTGATCAGTTCAGCCACGTGGTGGCATCACACTTGCACAATTAAGTTAATAGACCAATTACACTATTTTTTTTATCAGCCCTCTCTGTGCATGAGCCTGATTTTACATAGCAGTACATCAGAAGAATAAAAAAACACTAATGCTCACGAAAACACACTCAAACACATTCTCTCTCAGACATAAATGATGTATTGCCCTCTTCCCAATATTGTCAGCTCCTTTCGTCATTGTTTCCAGAGTCACAATATTGCACAGTTATAAATATGCTGAATTACATATAATTTAGTGTTGGGTTCATCAAGCGTTCAGTGCTCATCGACCAATTTCAGAAAGTAAATGATGTGTTGGCAGCATCCTTACAACAGGAGGACTGCGAGGATCCCTGAGAGAATTACCAGAGCAGCTGAAAAGACACGGAAAAGGAACAATTAATTCATTTATTAAAGAACTTTATAGGTTTTATCCTAATCTTTTCCTAATCTCAGGTAACTGACTATTCAAAAGCACATCACAAAAATTATACTACTTCTATTCGCTAGAAATTCTTGTAAATGCTGTTCTGTCTGTTTGGCAAATGCGTAGCATGCACCAACTCATTTGAAATAAGAACATTTAGCAACTAAAGAGTGGAGTTTTGTGTCATTCTTTTTAACACACTAGAGATTTTCTCTCAAAATGCAGATTCTGCCTGGCCTATTGAGTTCTTACCCTGAGATGTGTGATGCAGTGCATTGCTCCCTGCTGCAGGAGGAGGTTTTGCCGTAGTAGTCGTCGTTGCAATAGTAGTGATAGTAGAAACGGTAACAGGGGTAGTATTAGAGTCTGTGTTTGTAGTTGGTGTTACTATGGCAACATCCGAGCTGTTAGTGCTGGTTAGATCAACCGATGCATTTGTAGACATTCGTGTGACTGGCGACCCCAGAGTGCCTTTGGAAATGGAAATAAAGAAAACATTTGAATTTTTCTACCACTTTAAATCGCCTTCAGTACTTTGTTCGTAGTGTCACTCTTACCGTTTGTATAGTTGCCAGTGAAGAAATAGAGGAAAGTATTTGTGTTTGCTGCACGGGTGGTGCTGCTGTTGAGACCTGTAGCTACAAAAATGCACTGAATCTTTGTGCTGCTCACAGAGCCACTGAACGATCCAGAGTTAAACTGCAAAACAAAACAAGTACAAATGTATTGCTACAAATTAGAGGTCACAGTGAGGGAAGTTTCCCTTCATGTCAAAGCATTCCATAAACCCTCCATCTCTACACAGGGTTTCACTTTTATTGCTTACTGCTGTTAAACAAACATTTGTATTGTTAATGTTCTACTATATAGTTGTCTCAGAATGCTTTGTTCTTTAAAGCCATCCCTGTTGTTGTTCATCACCACATACTTTATAGTCAATAATATTTTGTGCAAAGCTCGGCGATGAACACACTGCTCTGTAAAAAAGAGTCTTACAGTCTTATCCGGAGTCAGAATGGCATTATTCAGTGTGGCACGGATGAACTTCGCTTTACCATTGTCGTTGACACAAGAATAGACAGTGTCATCATCACCCTATGAGAAAGAAAGTTAAATAAGTCTGAGAACCCAAATCTGAGATTTCAAATCACATTCTTAAAGGGAAGTTACACGCTGACATATATTAGAAATAAATTTGATCTTTTTCAGACCTCTTTCTTATCTCGAGACAGGCCAACTGCGATGTAACCATTTGCATCCCCGCTGAGCTCAAAAGTGAGATCGTCTGAGTTTCCGTTCACCCCTCTTGTGGAGGCGAAAATGCAGCTACTTGAGCTGGATGGATCACAGTTGGCTGGAGTGGAGAAACATGCCCTGTTCTTCTTGCAGTTGTCTTTGGTGACCTGCAAAGTTATGTTCATATTAGCCTTGAGATGCGATGCTGAAATTCATATAAATCTGTTGAGAATGTGTAATATATGCATAAAATCTCAAGTAAATTCAAGCTTCAAAAAGAAATACTACAGCAATTTGACATCCAACATGATATAATAGCTGTTAACACTTTACTTCACCTTCACCACAAAAAGCAACACAATCGTAAACATGAACAAAAACTGTCTTGCCAGTCTGTCCCCACTTACATTTGTTGTATCATTATTAGCTGTAGGTACTCCAGACGCAGTAGATGCAGTGGTGTTCAGGGATGCAGTGGAGTTTAATGCTGCTGTGGCAGTAGATGCAGTGGTGTTTGGGGCTGTAGTAGTGGCATCTGTACTGGGTGTTATTACTGAAACATCTGTGCTGTTAGGGTTGCTTAAGTCCACTGATCCATTTGTGGCCAGTCTAGTGACTGGAGAAGCCAGAGAATCTGGAAAAGGAGTAAAGGGAGGAGTAAGATTTACTTTTGCAAAAAATAAATAAATAAATAATAATAATAATGTCACTTGATCAAAGTGTCCCACTCACCATTGGACTAATCATAGACTGTCATCCGTGTCCAAACAATTGCCTGCAGGCTCTACTACACATCGCTCTCTAATTCTTCTCACAGATGCCCAGCATTGTACTGCTTATCTGAATTCCCTGCATCGTCATTTTGCGCTTTTGAACTGTCGATCATTATTGGACAAAGCCCCTTATCTCAATGAAATTATTATTGACAATAAGCTTGACATTTTTCTTCTCACTGAAACTTGGCAAGTTCCGGTTGATTTTCTGCAGTTAAATCTACTCGCACCTGATGGATATAAGTATCTATCCCGACCTCGACTGCATGGCAAAGGGGGTGGTCTTGCTGTCATCTATCGGGACAGTCTCCGACTCAAACAACTTGACTTTCATAATACCAATTCATTTGAATATATGGTTTTGAAGGCTGAATGTCTCATAATTATTTTGCTCTACCGTCCTCCTAAAGCCTTGTCCAACTTTTTTTCTGAACTTAGTGAACTGTTAACCCTTGCATGCTCAGTGTCATTTCCCATTCTTCTGCTTGGTGACTTCAATATTCATGTTGATACTGTTTGCTCTAACACTAACCAATTACTGTCTGTTTTTGAATGTTTTAATCTGACTCAGCATGTTCATTTTCCAACCCATACTCATGGTCATATCCTTGATCTGATTTGTACATCAAGGGTGGATATCACTTCCATCTCTTCTTTTGACACTGGTATCTCTGACCACAAACTTCTTGATTTTAGCTTAAATCTGCCTATGCATACAAAATGCCCTAAGACTGTTATTTCATACCGCAATCTGAAAGCTATTGATACAGCATCTTTCTGTACTTCTATTGTTTCTTCAAACCTCTCTGATGTTATTGATATTTCTTCTCCAGCCGTGATATTATCTAATTATCACTCCATAATCTCTGAAATCTTACAGCAGCATGCTCCTACTAAGACCAGAAATGTCCCTTCCACCCACTCTTCTCCTTGGTATACCCTGAGCTTCGTATTCTTAAGGCTACTGGTAGACGGCTTGAGCGTCTTTACAGAAAAACCGGTCTTACTGTTCATTATTTGGCTTTTCTTGATCATCTCAAATCATATAAATCTGCTCTCATTTTAGCTCGCTCTAGTTATGTCTCTGCCACAATTAATAAATCAAGTAACAGGCCGAAAGCATTATTTAGTACAATAAATAAGCTTACTAACCCCCCATCTCAGGATGACCTAGCTTCCAATGAGCTCTGCTGTTCATTCCTGGATTATTTGCTTGAAAAGACAGTTGCTGTTCACCAATGTTTCCCTACTGATACTGAGCTCAGCTATCCATTAAATCTATCTAGTCAGTCTCTGTCTTGTTTTTCTTTAACGTCCCCATACTCTGTCTCTAAGCTAATCTTGAAATCCAGCTCTTCATCCTGTCACCTTGATCCTGCCCCTACTTCTCTCCTGAAACTTTGCCATTCTGCCATCTCTGCACCCATCTCTCACCTTATCAATGCATCACTTACCTCTGCTTCATTTCCTCTACCACTCAAAACTGCTGTTGTTACCCCTGTTCTCAAGAAGCCCAACCTTGACCCCTCGATTATATCTAATTACCGTCCTATTTCAAACCCTTATTTTACCCTTCATAGCTAAACTACTGGAAAGCACTGCTGCTGCCCAACTCCAGTCTTTTCTAGTTGAAAATAATCTCTTTGATCCTTTTCAATCTGGTTTTCGCCCACTCCATAGTACTGAAACTGCACTTGTAAAGGTAGTGAATGATCTACTGCTTTCTGGTGACTCTGGTTCTCTGTCTATACTTCTGTTACTCGACCTCAGTTCTGCCTTCGATACCGTTTCCCATGAATTACTTATTTCTTGTCTCTCTGATCTGGGTATCTCTGGTACTGCTCTTTCCTGGTTTCTTTCCTATCTCTCTGACAGACAATTCTACATTTCCGTTAAGGATGTTCGATCGCCCGCTGTCCCCCTGAAGCGAGGTGTTCCCCAGGGGTCCGTTCTTGGCCCATTATTATTCACAATTTACATAATACACACTTGGTCAGATTTTACAACGTCATGGTCTTAATTATCATTTTTACGCTGATGACATTCAACTTTACTCTATCTGTACACCTGCTCTACCTGCCCAAATTGATAAAATCTCTGCTTGTGTGAAAGACATAAAAGATTGGCTTAATTAAAATTTTCTGCAACTTAAACAAAACTGAGATCATTTTTATTGGAACCCCTACACTTACCAGCAGTGTTTCTACCAATTTCACCTGTGAGATTGCAGGCTCTCCCATCAAATCTTCCAGTATTGTTAAAAATTTAGGTGTAATCTTTGACTCCACACTCTCCTTTCAGTCTCATATTAACTTCATCACTAAATCTGCATTCTTTCATTTACGCCGCATTGCCCAACTCCGTCCTTTCCTCAGTACCATAGATGCTGAAACGATTATCCATGCATTTGTTTCATCACGTCTTGATTACTGTAATGCCCTCTTCATTGGTTTACCTGCCAGCTCCATCTCTAGATTACAATACATTCAAAACTCTGCTGCTAGAATACTCACTCATACCAAACGTTCTGCTCACATCACCCCAATTTTGTATGATCTCCACTGGCTCCCAGTTGCCTACCGTATTAAATTCAAAATTCTCCTGCTCGCTTTTAAATCCTTGCATGGCTTAGCTCCCCCTTATCTGTGTAATTTGCTTGTCCCCTACACCCCGACTCGTTCACTACGTTCCTCTGACTCTGGCCTTCTCGTTGTCCCTCGGCACCGCCTTTCTTCAATGGGGGGCAGATCATTCAGTATTATTGCACCCAAACTCTGGAATTCCCTCCCTCGCTCACTTTGCTGTATTAACAATATCTCTGAATTTAAATCACTACTCAAAACTCACTTGTTTTCTGAATGCTATACCTTTGATTACTGATACCATGCTTTGTCTAATTAACTTGTTCTTTTCATGCTTTGTCGCTTCAGTCTGCTCTGCTTTGTATTTGTATTTTTGTTATGCTTGACTCTTTATCGGTATGTTGCCCTGTCCATATAATGCTCCTTTACTGTATCTATACTTATTGTTATCCATCTATGCTTACGTGAATTGTCTCTTCTTTGTTAAATGTACATTGTGAAGTGTCCTTGAGCACTGGAAAGGCGCTATATAAATAAAACGTATTATTATTATTATTATTTGAGACGCTTCCTGATACAAAGAAGACATAAGGGTCTGTGGTTGCAGCACGGGCAGTGTTGCTAAGACCTGCAGCGGTGAAAATGCACTGAATCTTTCTTTCATTAATCAAACCACGGAAACTTCCAGGGGTGAACTGCAGCAAGACAGAAATAATATTACTGAATATTATACTGCAAAGATGGCACAGAACCTAAATCTGAGGTGGCATATACATTCCTGTGAGAAAGTCTATTTTAGTATATTTTACTAAAATTATTATTTTAATAGATTTTTATGCATTATTGCATCTTTACACAGATTTTAGTGGCAACATTTGATACCAGTGTAGACAGTAATATTCCCTATTTATATGTACTACTATATTGTTTACTGTTAAGATTATGAGGTTTAATAATATTGATTTATTGTTACACAAAGTCCCCACATCTCCAAATAAACACAGCAGCTTCTTCAATTCTCTGTTTTTTGTTGATTTTTATCCAGTAAAGATCAATTAAATTAATGTTTTATGCCTTCATTTGATAACCTGAACATTTTAAAGACACAACACAGAATTTCTGAGGGGGAAAAACATTTGGCAAGGCTATTTTAATTCATGCATTCAAATAAGTACACAAGCTAAAACACAGAATTTGAGAAAAAAAAAAACATTTTATAGGGCCCTAAACATCTGATTTTGTGTTAAACTTTTAATAAATTGTTGTGAAATTATTTCATGATTTTACTTAATTAGACATGGCTATTGATTTAATTTAACCATTAAAAAGCAGTCCAGAAAAAATAAAACTGAATTTAGGAAAAATCAAACAGATTTCATAGCTACTGAAGAACGAACTTCATATTTACAGATTAAGACAAGATTTGAATGTTTTAACACTGATTTATTATTACACAAAGTCTCGAATGTTCTCAGACTCGTGTATGATATTATATTAAACGGTAAAGATTGAGGATGAAAACCTAATGAATATACGTGCTCTTAAATTACTGAGCTCTATATACTCCAGTAATGATGTCGATGATCGCCTCACCGTTCCGTTAATCAAACGAGAAGCACGAGTAACGTTCGTCTAATGCAGGAAATGATCGGATTGACTGAGATTTACCGATTAAACCAAATAATAATAACCCAACATCAGAAGCGCTGCTCTGCGGCCCGGAACCTGCAGATGACGTCAGAGACAAGGCTGCCAGCGAGAGCAATAAACGGCCAATAAATATGCAAATTAAGCTTTTCTGTAATCTCCGTTTAATTTTTTTTTTTTGTTCTCTAAGAATATATTTATATTTTAAAAGACAAAACTAAATATACTGAATATCTGTTTGGATATTTCAAAAAATCATTAATAATAAACTTTTTATTATTATTATTACTTGCATTTGTATTATTTAAGCATTTATGATTTTAATAGACCAAAACATAGTTATTAATAAAAAATCTAATAAAAACAACGCTCTATATGATTTTTTATTATTATTTTTCCGTAGCATTATAATGTTCATCAATAATGTTTTTTGTTTGATAATTTTGATGCCCAGCATCTATAGTATATATAGTATATATATTCATTTTTATTTCAGTAATTCCTCTGTAAAACTAAATATCATTTTAAATGGTAAAACATAACATATTTGCTATTTAATAGCACATAATTATAATTTTTTTAAGTTTGATTATTTTGATGCCCATCAAAAAGTATACAACACAACAAAACACACAAGGATACAGTTTTTATCAAATTAAACATTTACATCTGTAAGCATACATAAACATAGCATTCTGTTAAAAAAATCTTTTAAAAAACTCTTTCCAGCAGCATATTTTCCTCCTGTACTGCAGCGTGATGTGAGTGTGTGTGTGTGTGTGTGTGTGTGTGTGTGATGTGTGTGTGTGTGTGTTATTTGTAGAGCGAGAGCTGAGGGCAGTGGTAGAGACACATGTAGGAGTCACACAGTAAACGGCGGACAGGATCTCTGAGCGACGAGGCGTCCAGACGAGAGATTTCCTCCACAGACAGACTGAGATAACGACCCACCTCCGGACACGAGCGCACCTGCGGCACGTTAAAGCCGTTCTCTTCTCCTGCACACACACACACAGTCATGAACGGAGATATCAAAATTCCCTTGATCTTTTGACATATAAGAGGTCATTGTACTATAAAAACATCCTGCAAATTTCAGAACTCAAAACTTTGTCGTTAGTCTAAAAACAGCTTATATTGAAGGCAGTCTGCCAGATGATCAACGCCTGCTTCTACATCGCCGCCTGTTTAGCCCCTCCCACCGATTCTACATCACCGCCTGTTTAGCCCCAATTTTTCAAAGAAAATGAGCATTAAAGCAACATAAAAAATAAATATAACAATAAATAAAAGAAATAATGTATTAAGATAAAATTACACAAATCACAATAAAGACAAAAAATTAAAAGATGCAAATAATAATTTATTTAATACATACTTTTGATATGATTAAAAAGAAATAATAATAAATGCATTTAAATATGAATACTATAATGAATCGTTACCCTCTCGGTCGGCCATGCTGTCGAAGAAGAGCCAGTCCGTGGCCCCGGGGCCATGTTTGACGAAGCTGACGTAGTGGCTCGTCTCGATGCAGGTGACGGCAAACAGATCCATCAGCTGCCGGGTCCCATGAACCGGCCCTTCCCAGCAGCCCCAGGGCCCTCGCACCTCCACCGGCCGATGCGTCTGACGCTTCTTATGAGCATGAACCTGACACAGAGAGAGAGTGAGTGTGTGTGTGTGTGTGTGTGTGTGTATACAGGTTTATATATCCTGGTGGGGACTTAAACCTGATTACAGACTCATGGGGACTCGTGTCACTGTGGGCACCTAAATCGAGGTCCCTATGTGTAAACAAGCTTATAAATCATACAGAATGAGTTTTTTTGAGAGAGCTGCACAAAGTTTCCTGTGAGGGGTAGGGTTAGGTGTAGGGCGATAGAATATACAGTTCAATATCACCCTGGAGCATAAAACCATAAAGTCATTTTTTTTTTTTATTGAGATTTATAATTTACATCATCTGAAAGGATAGGATAGGACAATATTTGGCTGAGATACAACTATTTGAAAATCTGGAATCTGAGGGTACAAAAAAAATCTAAATATTGAGAAATTCTCCTTTAAAGTTGTTCAAATGAATTCTTAGCAATGCATATTACTATTTAAAAATGAAGTTTTGATATATTTACGGTAAGAAATGTACAAAATATCTTCATGGAACATGATCTTTACTTAATATCCTAATGATTTTTGGCATAAAAGAAAAATTTATAATTTTGACCCATACGATGTATTGTTGGTTATTGCTGCAAATATACCTGTGTTACTGATGACTGCTTTTGTGCTCCAGGGTCACATATATAATTATGCAGATTTTTAGGGAAAAAAGTCACTCCTCGTTTGTGATGATCCAAGGGGCTGTGGTACTTTATTTTGTCCAGCAGGTGTCTCTAGGTAACACTTTTTGTGTCTCCAGGTTAATTGTGTCACAGGTGTGGAAAATTGGTTGATTAACCAGGCTGCTTTTAAGATGCTGGTTTTCACCCTGATGAGAGAGAAGAAAGGAAAGGGAACAATTGGGTTTGGTCTCTGCTGGTCTCGCGGCTTGGTGGACATGCTGACTTTTCCTCCTCTCCAGTCCAAGGCTTGATGTTGTGGTTTTTGTATATGTAGTTTTTTTCTGTTATTTTAAATGTAGTTGTGTCTGTTTTATAATTAAAATACTTATGTGCAAATTTGATCATGTGGTATGGCCTCTCCATTTATGTTGCTGCTCCTTGAGCCAAGGGGTTGTAACATCGTTTCATATTGATTAACTATATGAAATGATATAAATTTTCTGCCCCCATATCTTGAATTTTGTGATCACTCTAAACGTATTTTAATAGACTGAATCATACAGTGAAAGAAAGCACTGTAAATGTACACACACACTAGTCTAACCTACTAGACTTCATCACGTGATGTATGCATGCGCTCTGTAGGTGCGTCTTGTTTGGTTTTCGCAATATACCGGTACTCCATAATGTCAAATCGTACATTGTTAAAACAACAAATACAATATTATAGCATATTGCACACCCCTAGTGTGTGTGAGTGTGTATTAGTATGTGTGTTACCTGTGTGTTACAGGTGTTGCAGTACTGTTTTAACTGTCCAGGTGTGATGTCAACATCCTCGTAACACTGCAGACATTCCCACTTCGCCACCGACTGACAGATACTGCACTGACGCAGAGCTGCGCACACATACAAAGATTTTCAAAATCATACATACACATATATACATGTATACATTTTATGCTATTTACTATAAACTAATCATACAATAAAGAATACTAAGTACTTAAAATACTACAGAACTAAATTATAAGAAAATAAATAATGACAATAAATGAAAATAATGGAAAAAAAAAATCAACAAATGAAAATTAACAATAGGTAATTGAATAATAAAAATATTCATAAATTATAATTCATAAAATGTAAAACAAATAAATAATGAATTAATTAATAATATGATTACTCTCGTCCAGCAGGTCGGTGATGTCGAGGCTCAGAGAGGGCAGGATGGCATCAAACATCTTGAACTCTTTACCGAATCTGGGCATCAGGAGCGGCAAACAGGACGGAGCCTGGAGAAAACAACAGGAACGTCTGTATATCTCACACTGTATATGTGATGACTAGATATGTGTGTGTGTGTGTGTGTGGGGTCACCTCCGTGAGCTTGAGTCCCGAGTGCATGAAGGAGGACTCGAGCAGCGTCTGAACGCTGGACACACGCAGGAGCCCCAGAGACACCAGCGGAGAGAGAGCAGGAGAAACCGGAGACAGCGGAGGAGACGACAGAGAGACGGACGGAGGAAAGAGCTGATAGATGAAACACTCCTGTGCCTTCTGACTCACAGACCTGCACACACACACACACACGAGTCAGGGTTACTGTAAAAAAATACAAACATTATCATACAGATCAAAATCACCAAGAGCTATTTATAGCCAGGACTCCTAGGAACATGAGCACACTGAATGTGCCCCAAGCTAGTAGCTGAGAAGCACAGATATAACCAGCGTCGCCCAAGGGGGGGAAAGAATGGCAGTCAAACAGAAAGAATCCACGCCTGAAGGGCAGGGATGTCTAAATTGTAAAATCTGGCAAATGTGGACGGCGATGTGCGGCCGCCAACCAGTCAATCTCACCAATAGAAAACCCGCTGGACCAAGCACAGGAGGAAGCGATTCCCCTTGTGGAGTGGGCCCTCACATCTATAGGGCATTGCAAGCCTTCTGAGGCATAAGCCAAGGCTATTGCGTCCACTATCCAGTGGGAGAGTCGCTGCTTTATGACTGGCAGTGATAAAGCCAGATTGCCCTACAACCGGGCGCCCCTTCTGGAGGTCAGTCCTAACCGCACACCCGTTTGAAACAGGCGAGAGGTTGTCTAGCGTGCCACAGCTCTGACCCTGTTGGTTTACCCTGACACAAAACCGTCCCAGAAGCCAGGCGCAGGATGGAACACAGGCCTTGAGCCAAAACGGAAACGGCCGCATGGGGAGCAGGCCTAGAGGTATTACAGAGGCGCCGGCCGCCATGAGGCAGAGTAACCACTGAAAAACCTTCAGGGGACATATCATTCCCAGTTTGAGAGATGCCACTAATTGCTAAATAGTCAGGGTTTGTTCTGGCACGATACAGACAGACAGCTTGCGGTCTCGGTAATAGATGACTCTTCTATGGTTTGATCATCAACCATATTCTCTTAAGTGGCTGAGTAGCAGCTCTCTGTGAGCGGCCAATTCCCGTTCTGACCTGGCTAGGGCCAGCCAATCATCACGGTAGTTTAATATGCGGATTCCTATCCGTCTCAGATGGGAAAGAGCCATGACTATGCACTTCGTAAAAGTGCACAGGGCCAGAGACAGTCCAAACGGAAGGACTGCATACTGATAGGCTACTCCCTTGAACGCAAATCTCAAAAACGGTTTGTGATGGGGGGCTATGTGGATGTGAAAGTATGTATCTTTCAGGTCCACTGTCAAAAACCAGTCCTCGGGGCAAATGTGCACGAGGATCTGTTTGATAGTGAACCTCTTGAACGTCTGGTGCATAGCAAGCGGTTTAGATGTCCGAGATCCAGAATGGGTCTGAGCCCGCCATCTCTCTTTGGAACGGCTGTAGAACGAAGTAGCGGCTGAAAAAGCCTTACTCTCAAATAGTGTCTGTACTCCTTGTCGGAGAACGAGGGCTTCATTGTCCAAGACAGAAGTTTGAATAACATCTCTAAAGCGAGGTGGCCTGCAAGCAAACTTAAACGAGTAGCCTCACTGAATTGTGTTTAGAACCCAACTCGACACACCTGGTATGGCTGCCCAAGCCGATGCGAGGGGGACTATTTTTGCGGAAAAAAGCTTGCCACAAGAAGGCAGGAAAATTATTGCTTGTGAGAAAGTGTGAAGTGGAAATTTGCTCTTTTGAGTATGTGGGTCCGCTATGTGGGTCCCTGTGGGGAACCCCTCCTCTTCCTCTCTGCTGGATCAGGACGGCTTAGGAGGCTCAGGGTCCAGCACTACTCGAGGGCGGGGATCTTGACGCTTCAAAAAATGGGAAACGCTTCGCCATCCGGGAGTGCTACTGAAGCCCAGGATCGAAATTCCACTGAAGCTGAGGCTTTGCCGACTGGGTGGCGGGGGTCAGAGATGGCGTTCCAGCACCACCAAACTAGCCATAGTCTTGTCGATAGTTTGGACTGAAACACCTGAATACCGCCATCGTATGCAGCGCCGATCTGGCCTGACCGGCTGCTGCATATGCCCTGTTGGCTAGCGCCAAGGTGGTCCCTGCAGGGCTTGAGGGATGCGCTGCATGGGCCTTCAAACCCAGGGCAGATGGCGGGCACAGATGAGCAGCGACTACCTCTTCCAGAGGGGCGAGCTTGCTGTATCCTCAGTCGTCAGCGCTATCAACGGTGGTGAGGGCTGCTGCAGTGGAGGAATTAACCCGTGCTGGGTAGGGAGCGCGCCATGTCTTGGTGAGTTCTTCATGAACTGCTTGCAAGAACGGGGCAGGGCGAAGTATTGGCGAGAGAACTGTTGATGGCTTCCCAGCAGGTACCACTCATCCAATAGGCCGTGGGCGGGCTCTTCCGGAGCCGACCACTCGAGACCCATATCCTCTACAGCCTTAGACAGGACACGGATGAGTTTGCCATCCGGCTTCGGCCTCGTGGGTTGAGCAGGGTTCTGTGTCTGACGCTGCCAAGGACATAGAGTCATCGGCGGTGATGTCTTCAACGGTAATGTCTTCGGATTAAATCTTTTGACATGTGCACACTGCATGAATATACAGAGTTTCCCGCTGTTGTCACGTATTGTTTTAAAAAGCACTTGATATTTAACTACTTCGGGTCCTAATTAGCGACCGGCACATTAACAGATTGCGAGAGTCTTCAACAAGGACTGTTGGGACATTGTCCTGCTCCACTTCACAGACGCTGAGTGAAAGCAGCATTTTAGAATGACTGAAACTCATTAATGACACTTTTTTTCACTGAAGAGCAGCTTGTTCTGCACATCATGCATTATAACGCTATTTTTATGTCATTGCACATGCGCAGTTCTTTCCAGTTTCGGGTTTCAATCCAATCAAGTGTTTACATGTCCTCTCGCTCGGATTACAAAAGGAATAAACCACCATTTACAATCCGATAAAATCTGGCCAATTCAATCCGACTGACGTGTTTACATGTGACTTTTTTATTCCGATTATGCTTCTAGTCCTATTTCGATCAGATTATTAGGGTCCATGTAAACGCAGCTAGTGATGAGGATGTCATGTAGTGTTTGTTTACTGCTCACTAATGCTTCAGAACACACACACACACCTGATCTTCAGCAGTGGCTCGACCCGGAGAAGCAGGAAAAGCTGGTTGAGGAATTCCTCTGGATCTGAACACACACACACACACACACACACACACAGAGAGAGGGACACACACATATAGAGAGAGAGACACACACACACACACACACACAGAGAGAGGGACACACACACACACACACATATAGAGAGAGAGACACACACACACACACACACACACACAGAGAGGGACACACACACACACACATATATAGAGAGAGAGACAGACACACACACACACACACACACACACATAGAGAGGGACAAACACACACACACAAACACAAGCTATTAAACGGTCGCTGATTTTTTCAAAACTGGAATAAATACCAATTGAACAAATAAAATAGAACTGAAAAAAATCTCACTCACACACGCATGCATGCTCACAGACACACACTCGCACGCGCACACACACACACACACACACACACACACACACACATAGAGGGACAAACACACACACACAAACACAAGCTATTAAACGGTCACTGATTTTTTCAAAACTGGAATAAAATACCAACTGAACAAATAAAATAGAACTGAAAAAAATCTCACTCACACACGCATGCATGCTCACAGACACACACTCGCACGCACACACACACACACACACATATAGAGAGAGACACACACACACATATAGAGAGAGACACACACACACACACAGAGGGACACACACACACACACACAGACACAGACACTCACACACACATATAGAGAGAGACACACACACACACATACATAGATAGGGACACACACACACACACAGAGGGACACTCACACACACACACACACGAACACACACCTTTCTCCTCGGTGGTAAATCCCGAATCTGCTGTTTCTGCTTTCAGTAGTTTACGTAAGGCCATGGTTTTACTGGCACACACGTATCCGTACCTGCAGGACACACACACACACACACACACACACAGAGAGAGAAATGAACATCTCTCACTGCTACAGTGACTGGAGATGTTATTGTAAGGTTATTACATATAATATTAATATTAATATAGTTTAATTTAGCTCAAAGGGAATCATTTATGATTTTATAGGGATTTGAACAGAATCAGTGTTACGGCGATTCACTGAACGAGCCGTATGACAAACTCTGCACTGGATATTAAAATCCAAACTATAGTGAAAACACTATTAAATAGCACAGTAACGAAATCGACAGATTAAGGCATTAACTTGTGAGCAGAAAACACAAGATACTTCTCTTTTAAAATATAAATCAGATTTTATTTATATAAACCTAAGACATAAACTAATCTAACACATGAACACAAGCATTCACACATTCACACGTTGCAGAAAGAGAGCGAGTGAGGAAAGGATGAGTTTAAGAGAATGGAAACATGAAATCCCAAGTTTACAGCAATATGTGCTATATTGCATAGACCTGAACAACCATCAATCACTTATTTAACCCTCGTTTTGAGTTTCTCAATGAGGCTAAAATTTATATTAAATACACCAATTAGAACCTGTTAGAATCTGGAGGTGTGTTTGCTGGTTTTGCCTGTGTAACGGGGTTGTGTCCTCGTTGCAGACAGGGGGTTCCCCGAAGTGTCTGATTCGCTGGAAGTTCAGTAGTCTTTGAAGTGATGTCTCTTGGGCGTTGGCTTGCTGGACGTTTGAAGAAGTGCAGTCGAAGCTGGGCTTTATGTCAAGCTTACATTAACACACGAAACTCCACGGAAAGAAAAGAAGCTGAAGTAAAATAATAAAATAAAATGATGTAATGAGACTAAGTTGTTTTCCTTCTCATTATGGCACATGAGGCCTGAGCATGCTCAAAGAGCAGCACGCACGCGGTGAGAGGGACGAGAGTTGGAGAGAGTAAAAAACAAGAGAGAGAATGGAGGATGTCCTGAGGTTTTAAACTCAGCTTCTGAACCGTCCTATCTGGACGCCTTGACCAACCAGATACGGTCCTTGCTTAGCTAGGGTGTGTTCTTCACATCATAAATCAGCTTGTTATCAGTCACATGGTCCGAATTTTACAGGCTTTGGCAGAGTATAGCTTTTTGAACATGATTTCATAATAAGATTATGATGCATTTGACAAAGAATTGACAGGAAGAAACATTTCAAGCGTGAATTCTCAAACTCATAGATACTAAACATGCAATAGGTCTCTTTAAGGCTCGAGCCATTCAATACTTATTAAAAGCAAGACATATTGAGTTATTAAAACAAGGATATTCAAATGGGTTACATACACAATATGCAGTTATGCATAGAAATTATTAGTTTCATTAAAATTGAAAATGAAAGTCTTTATGTGGTTCTATGGAGAACGAGGCATGTTCTTTCGAGAAGGAATGTTGGTTTGGTCTGTATTCTATGTGGGGGAGAAGTCAGTCTAAGGAAGCTTGTGAATACAATCGTGGAACCCGTGATGGCCATCTCTTTGACCATCAGTCTTGATTATTTGCAACAAATTTGACAGTCTCCTTCTTGAATTGGAATTATCAATAAGTGTTAGTTTGTCTCAAGGTTGTAAGTTGTTTGGTGAAAGAGAGCTTGTTAGTTGGGCTTGCTTCAGCTAGTTGGAACTAGGACTCCGGACAGATTTATGATATCCTGTTTCTTGGAGCCTCTCTTTCTGGAATCTCAGCTTCTCATGTTTCAGTGTCCTAATGCATCTTAAAATTGTCTGATTCAGTCTCTGATATCCTACATCTCCCCCTTTCGATCGGCGAGGTGTTTAGTTGAAGACGTCGTCGAGCGCTGGAAACACAAAGGCAGAAGAAGCAGACAAGAACACAGCAAACAACAAGACAACACCTCCATAACAGTTACTGTATTGGTGCAGGTCCTCAGGTTATTTGAGGTACAGACGGTTATATTCAATTAGTCAATATGGTTTAGTAAATTGAACAACTCAATTTGGAAATTGTTGTTCTAATTCGGTTGAATACTTTGATTCTTTGATCAAGTTTTGTGATTAAATTTGTTTGTTCCTTCTAAGTTGTCTTAACTTAAGAATGTTCACCTTTAGTTTCTGGTGGCATCATTTGTGGTAAAATGAATTGACCTATCGTGCATGGAGCTCTCTGGCTTCCATTCAGTTTAGAGTGGCTTGCGGATATTAGGTGTGACGAGTCAATCCTAATATCAGACCTTTGACCCTTGCAGGGTGTCTAGGTGTTTCACCTACTAAAGAAAGAGGGGAAGGAAAAGTATAGGTGAAAGAAGAACAAAACAAAGCTGCTGTGGGTTTTCCTAGCGTGGTTTGCAACTTCTGTTGAGCTAGGATGTCATGTGCAGCTAGGAAGTAATGTACCTTAACTTAGTGTCAGGTGCTCTACCTATTGTGAGGATAGCTGCATGTTTCTTCATGGTGGTGTATGTAACTTCATGTTATGCTCCAATTTGTATATTCTACCTGTGAGAAGAATATGTTTGTGGAATGTGTTATCAGTAGATGTGGTTACCTCTGGGTATAGGTAATGTAATGTGTGTTAGTGGTGTAGTGTAGGTGTGGTCAGATCTGTTTCAGTCTGTGTTGTCTCCCCCCTTTTCTGGTATGTCAGTGAAGACTGGCTCTCTGCATCCTTGGCGTGGATGAGGGCGTGTCCATGATCTAATGGGAGTCAGTCCAGCAAGGCAGGAAGTTCTTTAGCAGACAGTCGGAGGTAGTTTGGCATGGCTGTGTGAAGCTGGGATGCAAACTTCGTCTCCTATGTTGCATTCCTCTTGTGCTGCCTTCTGGATGTGGCAGACCTTCTGACCTTCTGTGCTTTGGTGGTTGCTGTTGCACAGACATGAATGTGGTTCTTGAAGTTTAAGTTCATTTAGCAGTTTGCTAGTGAGTGATGGGTGACTGAGGTGATGTTCTCTGGTACCTCAGTTTTCATCAGTGGTTGGCCGTGAGAGACTTGTTCATTCTGGGTGGTTGTTGAACAGGTGCTTGTCATCTCTGATATGGTGTTGTACCATGTGATCACCGGCCTTCCGTTCTGTCGCTGGTCACAGCGAGCATGACTCAATTTTGCAGTCATCCGTGTTCAGCTTATCTTGAAGGAACTCGTTCAGTTGTTTCATGACTTGTTCCATGTCTTCTGATGGTAAGCTGTCTTGTTCTTGTGCATACTCAGCACTGTGCATGTCTGAGTGGTGCTGAGGTGGGTTTCGTTGTCGCTTACCCACACGAGTCGCTCTTGGATGAGTCAGGCGATTACCTTTGAATGTCTGGTTAGGTTTCCAGTTGTTGTGGTTTCTTGAGAAGCGTGGCTGGTAGCTGTCGTGGACATGGGGGTCACGTTCTCTGTACTCTTGATGGAGGACTCTGGTGTTGTGATGCAACTGGGTGTCGTCCAGTGCAAAGCTTGAGTCTTTGTTGCCAGAGTTCAAGAGTGTGGAGGTTGTGTTACCTTTCTTTGAGGCCATCTTCTGCTTGTTGTAGGCCTTCTGTGTTAGGTCACGCAACTGTTGGGTGGTCATGGAGCGTGGACAGGCCATGACGCCTAGATGGTGGCTGACTCCAGGGTGCAGATTTCTTAGGAAGAGGCTTTTGAAGTTCACATCCTCTTCAAGGTCAGGTTCGTTGTGTGCACCGAAGTAGGCTTGTCGGAGTCGGTTGTAGTAAGCTTGTGGAGCCTCTTGTCGACCTTGTTTGGTTTCTAAGGCAGTTAACAGTCCATGTTCAGATTCAGAGTCTGTAAATTCTTTAATCAGGACTTCACGAAGTAGCTGGTAGTCTGACTTCGTTCGACTGGGCTGTCGATCTAGAAAGTTTCGTACCTCGGAACTGGACGTGGCTCTAAGGAGGTATAACCTGTCTCTGTCAGTCACATGAGGTCTCATTTCCAGATAGAAGTCGATATCTTGAAGATGGGCCTGAATGGTGTGGCCCTCTGTGGAGTTCGGGTTGAACTTGCTGATGTTTTTAGACAGCTTGTCGAGGTCTTTGATGGTCATCCCATGTGCAGCTCCGAGGTCTGCTTGGATGGGAGGTTTTCTTTCGTTGACAGGAAAGAGTTCTGTGGCGAAGGCAGGTGAGGTTTTGGGTTGTGGCTCTTCGCTTCTTTCGCTGTATACCAGTTCTTGGATGTGGGACTCTGCTCTGCTCAGCAGAGGTGAGGCTGAGAGCTGTTTCTCTCGCCTTGGCTCTTGTTTCTGCTCATTAGCATGTTTAAGTTCTTTTCTGACCATGTAGAGCTGATCGTTGGTATCGTCTATTTGTTGGGTCAGATTGTCTATTTTAGAGCTGTACCTTTCAAGGTGGTCTTTCAAGGCACTGACTTCAGCATTCTTGTCGCTGATGTCATTCTTGGCTTTCTCTAGGAGCTGTTCAGCATACTGGAGTCTGTTTACCAGGTCTTTCTGGGCAGCCTTTGCATGTTGTTGGTCGAGCTGAGCTGCTGTCAGGGCTGCTTGGAGCTCCTTAACTTGTTCCGTTGATTCCTGCTCCCTCTCGTTGGGTGCTTTGTGTTGATCTTGAACTTTCACTTCCAGCTTGTCAATGCGGCGTTGAACACGTGTCAGCTCCTCTTGAAGGTGGGTGACGTGCTTGTCACTCAGTTTCAGCTGGGTTGTGAAGGCATAGCTTAGAGAGCTGGAGATTTTGACTAGCTCCTCGTGGTTGTTGTTCTGGCTTGAATCTTGTGTCAGGAATCTTCTCAGGCTTAGGATTATTATTAGAAATAATACCAGTTCAAGGGTCTTGGGGGTGAGGCTGTCTGTCGTGCCTCTCAGCCAAGTGTTCCCATCTTCCCCTTGTGCAAAGGGGTTTGCAGTCTGCGGCATGTTGGCACGCAAGGGAGAAGAGAGACTGACACAGATCTGTGTGGAGTAAAAGCCTATGTGTAGGTGATGCAACTAAGTGTTGTGTTAGTGATTTTGAACCACTAGTGTAGCGTGGTGATGACTGTGTTGGTCGCAGAGTGTCTAGGTGGTAGACTAAAGATGTGAAGACTTCGTCACTCTAATGAGGAAGAGGGGAAAGAGAGAAACAGGTGAAAAGCAAATTCAACTAAAATAAACAATTCCTTTTTTTTTTAAATGAGAAATTATTTATTAAAATGTTTTTTTTTTCTTTCAATTAAATGTTATCAAGAGGCAAACAATATTATTAAATCTCTGTTCTCGACAGATGAATATAATAATAATTCTGATATCTCTTTTTAGTCTGACAGGATTGACAACGTACACCTTACAGTTGGACCGCTCACCAGGGAGGCTGCGAAGGCAACGGTTGCTCAAAACGTCTCTATTAAAATTGATCTCAGCGTTGCATGAGATGTTAAAATTTTGATTGCGTTTTTAATGTAGGGAGGTTAGGAAGAACGATTACAATCAAATTCGTAAAGATGATTAGTCTTTTTGACAAGCTTGTGTATCTCATTCACTTAGAATTGATTGATGGTTCTTACAGGTCCCCACAAATGTGAAAAGTGAAGATGAAAGAAAGCAGGAGAGAACAGGAGAGAAGAGAAAGAGACAGTAAATCGAGTGGATCGGGTCCACTAGCAAGCAGTTATGCCGACTACGAGTTGTTGTCAGTTGCTCCACAACTAATCAACAAAAATAAAATTTTGGGTGCAAGAGATGTGTCTCTTTAATTTATTTGAACTCGTAGTGAGGGATAACACTGTCTCCTATTAAGGCTCAGGTGAGACAAAGTGAAATTGAAATTAAATAAAGGAGAAAATCAGTAAATAAAAATAGAAAATAGTGGCTAAGTCTATAACCAAAACAGGAAGAATGAGGGAATAAAACGCAATAAAGTAATGAGTGAGTATAAGTCTGAATAGAATCTATTAATATGGGTAATAAATCAATTAGATAGAATAAGTTTACTTAAACGTTCCAAGTTCAAGACTTATTTGTATCTAAAATGATTAGGCCCAGAAGAGAATAATAGAAGTATCGATCATATGAAATGATCTGAGGGAAATTTGAATGATTCCAAATAAATTCAATGTTTTAATTAAATTTTGAATTTGGCACAATTAATAATTGTGAACTAGTATTTCCCTTTCTAGTAAAATGCAAATGAGTGGTAAGAAGTGAGAAATTAGAGAAATAAAAAAGAGAAAGACCAACAAGTCTATTAGTTCAGAGGTGTTTAAAGGGTTAAACCACTTTAGCTTTCCAAACACACACACTGTATTAAACCACCGGAGGTTAATGCTAACTGCTAACCTTTGAGGCTAATCTTTAGCATAGACTTGTACCAGGTAAACAACCGTTTCGTTAGCTTAGCAACAGCATGAGTTTGTTTACATCAGCATCGATGTGCTGCGCGTGCGCAGTACAAAGTTGCTCCGGAAGTAGGTTAAGACTTCCGTGTCACGATCGATCGTAACTGTGGAAACCAAAACAAACGTTGCATTGCCAGTACAGTTAAGCATGTTACATGAAATGTCAGCGCATTTCAACACTGTACAAATAAACAACACCGCTTTTAGTTGTTCTGCGATGTGGCGCTTAAACTCTCAGTTCGTTCAGAGTTAAACTTATTAAAATAGCAGCTTGGTGCTGCAGGGATACAGTGCTGGTGTATTAGAAGCCGTGCCAGTTTCTCTGGACACATAAACACAACAGGTTTTCTTCGCTGTTGGTTCAAAGTTAAACTTTACTTGATAAAGCTTTTAAAAACTCCCATTAAAAATCTCCCGGACACACGCAGTGTTGAGCGAGATTAACTTCACTTAGTGAACAGTGTATCGTTACACAAACAGGTAAGCATTATTCTCTAATGTTTAACTGAGGGAGTCATAGATGATTTGACAATGGAACACGCACTGCTAATCAAACTATGAATAATAATGGCTCTGATAAATAGGATTGAGGAACACGCTCAAAACTATTCTTTATCCACTGATTTATTTCCCGTTTAGTCACTGCAGTTTAGCTTCGTTCTGCTAACAGACTGAGATTCAGGAGAATAGCTACTGACTGACCTGGAACCCGCAGGACATCACTTCAGCTATAAATAAAACCAGGCATTACAGAAACAGAGGAACACGCTCAATTTCAACCTTATTGTACGATCTCAGATGCAAACTTTAAGTTCACTTACTGCAGTTTGAGAAGCTCTTTTGCTGTCTTCATTCATTCAAGCGGGGCGCGCGCAGCTGACGTCACTCACGCGCACGCGCACACACACACACACAAGTCTCGTCTCTCATCCGCGGCAATAGAAAAAGATGAAATAACTTGGTTTATGCTCACAATTTAGATTAATCTGCCCGCATTCTCCACCAATAAATGTAAGGTTATTACATATAATATTAATATTAATATAGTTTAATTTAGCTCAAAGGGAATCATTTATGATTTTATAGGGATTTGAACAGAATCAGTGTTACGGCGATTCACTGAACGAGCCGTATGACAAACTCTGCACTGGATATTAAAATCCAAACTATAGTGAAAACACTATTAAATAGCACAGTAACGAAATCGACAGATTAAGGCATTAACTTGTGAGCAGAAAACACAAGATACTTCTCTTTTAAAATATAAATCAGATTTTATTTATATAAACCTAAGACATAAACTAATCTAACACATGAACACAAGCATTCACACATTCACACGTTGCAGAAAGAGAGCGAGTGAGGAAAGGATGAGTTTAAGAGAATGGAAACATGAAATCCCAAGTTTACAGCAATATGTGCTATATTGCATAGACCTGAACAACCATCAATCACTTATTTAACCCTCGTTTTGAGTTTCTCAATGAGGCTAAAATTTATATTAAATACACCAATTAGAACCTGTTAGAATCTGGAGGTGTGTTTGCTGGTTTTGCCTGTGTAACGGGGTTGTGTCCTCGTTGCAGACAGGGGGTTCCCCGAAGTGTCTGATTCGCTGGAAGTTCAGTAGTCTTTGAAGTGATGTCTCTTGGGCGTTGGCTTGCTGGACGTTTGAAGAAGTGCAGTCGAAGCTGGGCTTTATGTCAAGCTTACATTAACACACGAAACTCCACGGAAAGAAAAGAAGCTGAAGTAAAATAATAAAATAAAATGATGTAATGAGACTAAGTTGTTTTCCTTCTCATTATGGCACATGAGGCCTGAGCATGCTCAAAGAGCAGCACGCACGCGGTGAGAGGGACGAGAGTTGGAGAGAGTAAAAAACAAGAGAGAGAATGGAGGATGTCCTGAGGTTTTAAACTCAGCTTCTGAACCGTCCTATCTGGACGCCTTGACCAACCAGATACGGTCCTTGCTTAGCTAGGGTGTGTTCTTCACATCATAAATCAGCTTGTTATCAGTCACATGGTCCGAATTTTACAGGCTTTGGCAGAGTATAGCTTTTTGAACATGATTTCATAATAAGATTATGATGCATTTGACAAAGAATTGACAGGAAGAAACATTTCAAGCGTGAATTCTCAAACTCATAGATACTAAACATGCAATAGGTCTCTTTAAGGCTCGAGCCATTCAATACTTATTAAAAGCAAGACATATTGAGTTATTAAAACAAGGATATTCAAATGGGTTACATACACAATATGCAGTTATGCATAGAAATTATTAGTTTCATTAAAATTGAAAATGAAAGTCTTTATGTGGTTCTATGGAGAACGAGGCATGTTCTTTAGAGAAGGAATGTTGGTTTGGTCTGTATTCTATGTGGGGGAGAAGTCAGTCTAAGGAAGCTTGTGAATACAATCGTGGAACCCGTGATGGCCATCTCTTTGACCATCAGTCTTGATTATTTGCAACAAATTTGACAGTCTCCTTCTTGAATTGGAATTATCAATAAGTGTTAGTTTGTCTCAAGGTTGTAAGTTGTTTGGTGAAAGAGAGCTTGTTAGTTGGGCTTGCTTCAGCTAGTTGGAACTAGGACTCCGGACAGATTTATGATATCCTGTTTCTTGGAGCCTCTCTTTCTGGAATCTCAGCTTCTCATGTTTCAGTGTCCTAATGCATCTTAAAATTGTCTGATTCAGTCTCTGATATCCTACAGTTATATATGGTTATATGCGTGTTTTACCGCCTCAGAGGGTTGACAATCTCGCAGCGCAGCAGATCCTGAGCGCTTTGACTGATGGGATTGTTCTGAGCTCCAGTCGGCCAAAACAGCAGCCAATCGAACGAGCTCCAGCACGAGAACATACTGACACACACACACACACACGGATTAGCATTAGCGACACATAAACTAACAGCAGACAGAGCAAAAAGCCTCATCAGTAATAATCAGATCAGAGGTAGAGAGCAGGGAACCTGATGCTGAAACTTCTGTTTTCAAGTTTTTATGACAGCAGTCAGCAGTTATTATTCCAGTATTATTGATATACCATTACGGTTTTTATTAACTGTTTGTTTTGAATTGGTTTATTCTTATATTTTTTGCTTTCATTTTAGTTAGTTTTAGTAAATCTTAGTGTGTTTTTGTCATTTTTATTATTCTGTTTAAATATATGTCTATATAGTTTTTACTCTTCATTTTATCTATTAGTTTTAATTTGTGTATTTTATTTATTTTAGTACTTCAATTTGAGCTAAAACAACAGCCTTGGCAACTAGCTGAAATATTTTTTTTAATACTTGATTTTATTTCACTTAATTTTTATTTCAAATAACAAAACAGTTTTTTAATGGATTTAGTTTTAATTACTGATAATACTGACCCGGTGTTGTTTTAGTATACACTATTATACAGCTTGTTAATATTTTGAATTAGATTGTATTTTCATATTTTCTATTTTGACTTTAATTCTAGTTAAAATTGTAGTCATTTTTTTATGTGTCTAAATTCTATCAATTAAAAACATTGTTTTAGTTGTAGTTATTTTAGTATTTAATTTTAGTTTTAAACTAAATTAAAATGAGAAATGTTGCCTTAGCAAGTTTTTTTTATATTTTATTTATATCTTTATTTCACTTGATGTTTATTTTATTTAAAGTTTTAATTTTAGTGAACTATAATAACCCTGTGTGCAGATGCGTATGTGATTCTGATAAACGACGCTTCTGGACAAAATTCCCTCCATCAGGTTGTTTTTGATGTTCAGCACTGAATTACTCGCCTGTTTTCATGAACATTATTATAATCTCCTGCTGTGAGCGTGTGGCAGACGGAGGCTTCTGCACCTGAAGAGAGACGCGTCCAGGTAGCAGGAGTTGAGGTGACCCTGGATACCCTTCTTGAAGCCCTCATACGTCAGACGGGCGTCTGGACCGGACAGAGGAGGTGTGTGCTCCTCCACACGCTTACTGCTCCAGTTAGCAAACGCTGAAACGCACACACACACTCGCTCAGCACACACAACACTGCACTGGTGCTAAATCAGATGCGTATCTAAGACAATATTCCTGCAACATGTTTACTGTAATAATACACATTATTACATATTTTGCAATTCTATGTATCATGCATTAATATACAGTAGTATTTAGGATTTATTTTAATTAATTAAACTGCTAAATCAAGACCTTATAGAATTTAGGACATTATTCCAGCATTTATTTATTTTGTTAATTTTTTTGACACAGTCTCCTCCGGTCCAGAGACACGATACACGGAGCGGATCACATGCGCCAGACCACAAAATGTATTGGACCCATTTGAATTCTACACAGAATGCTATATTTTATAGAATATGGATGAGATTGTGGCGGTCAAATGTGCTATTTTAAAAAAGGGGGCGTGGCTTGATATGCCCCGCCCTGTAAACTGACGTCGACACACAGTGTTTCTTTTTTTTTTTTTTTTTTTTTTTTTTTTTTTTTTTCTTGGCCTGTCAGTAACACAGATAACACATGACAGTACGTATGTGTAGTTATGCTATCATCATTCACAGCCTTTTTTTTTTTTTTTTTTTCTTATATTATTTTTTTTTTATTAATTAATTAATTAAATTTTATATACCCTTTTATTTAACCATACTATGACCGACAAGACCAGGGGACAGAGAAAACAAGAGAGAGAAAAAAAAAAAAAAAAAAAAAAAAAATAATAATAATAATAATAATAATAAAAAAATAATAATTATAATTATAATGATAATAATAAAAATAATAATAATAAAAAAAAAAAAAAAAAGGAATTAGAGAAAAAAAAAAAAAAAAAAAAAAAAAAAAAAAATTGTGGATAAAGTCAACAGAGAAGGGGGAGAGAGAGAGAGGAAAAAAAAGAGAATGGGGGATAGAGAGAGAGAGGAAAAAACAAAACAAAAAAAAAAAACAGACAATTTGCTTCGATACCTGCTGACAAAAAGAGAAAACAACAGAAGACACAACATCAGAGAAACTGCAGCAACAACCAACATCTGTATGAATCACAATAAATTCTAAATGTTAAATGTTATTGAGCAACACGCATAACTAATATTACAAAATAAGTTTTGAAGCAACAGCAGATCAGAACAATGTGTGTCTGTGAGCACCCGTTTTTACACCAATGTGAATGCTTGAGTGTACACCTGTGTGTGTGAGCGCGCTTGTGTTCATAAGGTTCCTCCATGTAAATGTTTAATAGTGTGTGTGTGGGGAACAACAGCCCCATCCCGCAAGGCATGAAGCAGGCATGGAAGAGACCCAGGCCCCAAACATCCGGAGGCCCCCCAGGGCACGGGACCCCCAGGGGAACCACCGCAGGGACAACTGCGGCCCCCACCCAGAAAAGGGCAGAGGAGAGCCCGAAGGTGGGACATCCGACAGCCACAGTGTAGACACCCCAGGGTGCCGTGGCGGCAAGCCCGCAGGCTCCGCCGGCAGCCGACCACACCAGGGCAGACCGAGCCCTGGGCCCGGAGATCCAAGGGCCCCCCACCCCCCAACCGGGGCCCAGCAAGGCCAGTAGGGCCAGGCCCCGCCAAGCGACCGCCGAGAGTGGGCCAGCGCTCACCCAGTGTTTCGACCTCGTGTTTCGAGGCGCTTCACTTTAAAGCTGTTTTGAATGGGCGAGCAGTGTTGGGAGCAGCATGTCAGCACGGCTCTGCTCACCGATGGAGTTGCAGCGATCGACCTGATTGATGGGCAGCTCCGGCTCAGGAAACCTGGAGTCACGTCTGCAGTTCCTCAGCTTGACGAACAGGCCTTTGTTAGCAGGACAGTGGAAGTAACGCTCACCCAGATAACTGCCATCCGTAGCAGCGGACAACTCCTGATCCTGAGAACCAGCAGCTCAGTTAACACACATCTGACATACAAAGACACCGAATTATTTAAGAAATTTAATTATTTAAATTACATTTAATTATTTTTATGAATATAGAAATATATTTTATACACACAGATACATGTATGATTTGTTTATAATTAATGAGTATATGTAATAATATTTAATATAAAATTGATCATTTATTATTTATTTTTATATATTTACATAATTTCTATAAATATATGAATGTGCTTTACAACATATCTATCTATCTATCTATCTATCTATCTATCTATCTATCTATCTATCTATCTATCTATCTATCTATCTATCTATCTATCTATCCACCATTCTATCCATCCATCCATCCATTTATCCATCCATCTATCCATCCATCCATCCTTCTATCCATCCATCCATATATCCACCATTCTATCTATCCATCCATCCATCCATCCATATAGCCACCATTCTATCTATCCATCCATCCATCCATCCATCCTTCTATCCATCCATCCATATATCCACCATTCTATCTATCCATCCATCCATCCATCCTTCTATCCATCCATCCATATATCCATCATTCTATCTATCCATCCTTCTATCCATCCATCCATATATCCATCATTCTATCTATCCATCCATCCATATATCCACCATTCTATCTATCCATCCATCATTCTATCTATCCATCCATCATTCTATCTATCCATCCATCCATGCATCCATCCATCCATCCATCCATATATCCATCATTCTATCCATCCATCCATATATTCACCATTCTATCCATCCATCCATATATCCACCATTCTATCTATCCATTCATCCATCCATCCATCATTCTATCCATCCATCCATCCATCCATCCATCATTCTATCTATCCATCCATCCATGCATCCATCCATCCATCCATATATCCATCCATCCATCCATCCATATATCCATCATTCTATCCATCCATCCATATATTCACCATTCTATCCATCCATCCATATATTCACCATTCTATCCATCCATCCATATATCCACCATTCTATCTATCCATTCATCCATCCATCCATCCATCCATCATTCTATCCATCCATCCATCATTCTATCCATCCATCCATCCATCATTCTATCTATCCATTCATCCATCCATCCATATATCCACCATTCTATCCATCCATATATCCACCATTCTATCCATCCATCCATATATCCACCATTCTATCTATCCATCCATCCATTCATCAATCCATCCTTCTATCCATCCATCCATATATCCACCATTCTATCTATCCATCCATCCATCCTTCTATCCATCCATCCATATATCCATCATTCTATCTATCCATCCATCCATATATCCACCATTCTATCTATCGATCCATCATTCTATCTATCCATCCATCCATCTATCCATCCATCCATATATCCATCCATCCATCCATATATCCATCATTCTATCCATCCATCCATCCATCATTCTATCCATCCATCCATCCATCCATCCATCCATCCATCATTCTATCCATCCATCCATGTATATATTCATCATTCTATCCATCCATCCATCCATCCATCCCTTCTATACATCCATCCATCCATCCATCCATCATTCTATCCATCCATCCATGTATATATTCATCATTATATCCATCCATCCATCCATCCATCCATCCATCCATCCATCCATCCATCCATCCCTTCTATCCATCCATCCATCCATCATCATTCTATCCATCCATCCATCCATCCATCCTTCTATCCATCCATCCATATATCCATCATTCTATCTATCCATCCATCCATCCATCCTTCTATCCATCCATCCATCCATATATCCATCATTCTATCCATCCATCCATATATTCACCATTATATCCATCCATCCATATATCCAACATTCTATCTATCCATTCATCCATCCATCCATCCATCATTCTATCTATCCATTCATCCATCCATCCATCATTCTATCAATCCATCCATCCATCCATCAATCATTCTATCTATCTATCCATCCATCCATCATTCTATCTATCCATTCATCCATCCATCCATATATCCACCATTCTATCCATCCATCCATATATCCACCATTCTATCCATCATCCATATATCCACTATTCTATCCATCATCCATATATCCACCATTCTATCTATCCATCCATCCATCCATCCTTCTATCCATCCATCCATATATCCACCATTCTATCTATCTATCCATCCATCCACCATTCTATCTATCTATCCATCCATCCATCCATCCATCCATCCATCCTTCTATCTATCCATCCATCCATATATCCACCATTCTATCTATCCATCCATCATTCTATCTATCCATCCATCCATCCATATATCCATCATTCTATCCATCCATCCATCCATCCATCCATCATTCTATCCATCCATCCATCCATCATTCTATCCATCCATCCATCATTCTATCCATCCATCCATCCATCCATCATTCTATCCATCCATCCATCATTCTATCCATCCATCCATCCATCGTTCTATCCATCCATCCTTCTATCCATCCATCCATCCATCCAATCATTCTATCTATCCATCCATCCATCATTCTATTTATCTATCTATCCATCCATCCATCCATCCATCATTCTATCTATCCATATATCCATCCATCCATCCATAATTCTATCTATCCATATATCCATCCATCCATCCATCCATCATTCTATCTATCCATATATCCATCCATCATTCTATCTATCCATATATCCATCCATCCATCATTCTATCTATCCATCCATCCATGATGGGAAAGCAGAAATGTGGAGTAAAAAGGGAACTGCAATGATCCCAAGCATACAGCCTCATCTGTAAAGCATGGTGGAGGTGGTGTCATGGCATGGGCATGCATGGCTGTCTCTGGAACAGGCCCTCTCAACTTTACTGATGACTTAATGTATGATGACAGTAGCAGAATGAATTTGGAAGGGTACAAAACCATCTTGCCTACCAATATTCAAGAAAATGCCACCAGATTCATTGGGAAGTGCTTCATATTGCATCAGGACAATGACCCAAAACACCCTGCCAGTTCAGTCAAGGAATTTATAAGAGCAAAGAAATGGAAAGTGTTAGATTGCCCAAGTCAATCTCCAGATTTAAATCTGATTGAACATGAATTTCACCAGCTGGAGAGGAGAGTAAAGGCAGAAACTCCCCAAAACAAGCAACAATTGGGATTGGCTGCATTAAAGGCTGGGAAAAGTATTTCAAAGGATGAGAGCAAGAGTCTGGTGATGTCTATGGGTCAGAGACTCACTGCTGTGATTGTGTGCAAGGGATCTGCAACTAAATAATAGCTTTTAATCTTTTATATCTGCCTTATGTTCAACTGTCCCAATACTTATGCTCACATCAATGAGTGGGATGAACTCTAAAAGTGCTGTTCTTTTTATTTGGTAAAACATCTATGTGTTGAAACGGCTAATAATAAAATGTGACATTCTGTAGTTTTGTCTCATATTCATCTTTTAATCATATTTGTATATGTCTTGACTCCACAGCCAACAGAGCAATTTTGTCTTTACTGTACCAATACATTAAAGACAAGGAGGGCACTGTGTATATATAACTTGTTTTTAATGAATATGAATATATTTAATTAGCAAAAATAAATTCTTCTTTTAAAACAGTTTAAAACAGTTGTTTCTTGTATTTAACTGTATTATTATTAATAACTATTGTTTTTATGGTATTATTATTATACTGATGTATTTGAGTGTTGTCAGTGTACCAGCTCGATTCCAGCCACTGGTTCCAGGATGTTGCTGATTTGTCCAATCCAGCGAATGACTCCGAAAAGGGGCGGGTCATTCACCTCCACCATAGACCCCACCTCCAGCCAGTCCTCTGCTCAGCGGCCGGTGGAGACGGCAGGTCGTGGAAGCCATTGGAGGGGCGTGTCTGGTCGGTGGGCGGAGTCAGGGGCGGGGCCTGTGTGCCGGTGGGCGGCAGCAGAGCAGGTTTGGCTGTGGTGAGTGGAGGAGGTCTCAGAGCTGCTTTAGGGCCGGAGGAGGATGGAGGCTGCAGGGCTCTTCTGGCCGTCTCCAGCATCGAGGGCTGGATCAGCGGACGCTTGGCCGGTGTCGAGGATGGCTCTCTGCTGACCGAGGATGGCTGCGGGGCCGCTTTACTGGGGACCAGCAGCAGAGGCACTTTAGGGAGCGGTTTGGGACTCGTTACAGCCAGAGGAGACCGCTCAGATCTACATTCTGTACAAAAAAACAAATGATAAATAAATAATATACTATTTACATTTTTTTAATAATTTTTATTTCATTATTACATTAAAACAATATATAATTTTAACCAAATTATTTAATATTACATTCACTGTAAATAATATTTATTGTTTTATTGTACCATTAAGTATTATTTAATGTAATAATTATTTATTGTAGTATTTAATTTAATTAAAAGAGATATTAAAACAGATATTTTAAATAATAATAATAATATTTCACAATATTTTTGATGAAATAAATGCAGCCTTGGTGAACAGAAGAGACTTTTTTCAGAAACATAAATTTCATAATTATTCCAAACTTCATATGGTTTTATGTGTTTTATAAGGTGCATTACTCGTTATCTGCGGTCACTTTAGAGAGGGGCAGTAAAGCTCCTAACTCAGGTGAAGGGATGGAGCACAGTTTGGTGTTTTTATAATATCCATCCCATGATCCCACTGGATGATCCTAAACACACACACATTAAACCTACAGTTACCTTTCTGAGTAAACTTCACACTGACCTAGGGACGTGGCTCACTCACCAGCAGGAGTCCCACGAAGAGCGCGGCCGGGGTCCGACCAGGCAGGGGCCCGCAGAACTGGATGCTCCCGCACTGGATGCTATGGTCCTGTGTGAAGCAGACTCTCTGACCCACAGCGAGCGGCTGCGGGCTGGACTCTGCGGCGCGGGACAGGACACTGACGCTGGACGACCGAGGGATCGTGACCTCGCTGACCGGCAGGAACAGACCGCAGCCCTCCGGACACGAGAACAGCTGGTGCCCTTTATAGCTGCCATTGCATTTGCCCCGGCCTGCTGCCCATCCCTGATAGAGACCGACCACCACAGAAGAAGAGACCGGTCACACACTCTAACATACACCAGCATCATTCCACAAATCTTAATATTATATTTCTGACCCTGGAGCACAAAACCAGTCATAAGGGTCAAATTTGTGAAGTTGAGAGCAGAATAAATAATCTTTCCATTGATGTATGGTTTGTTATGAGAGGACAATATTTGGCTGAGATACAACTATTTGAAAATCTGGAATCTGAGGGTGCAAAAAAATCTAAATATTGAGAAAATCTCCTTTAAAGTTGTTCAAATGAAGTTCTTAGCAATGCATATTACTGATCAAAAATGAAGGGTATGATATATTTATGGTAGGAAATGTACAAAATATCTTCATGGAACATGATCTTAATATCCTAATGATTTTTGGCATAAAAGATAAATGTATAATTTTGACCCATACAATGTATTGTTGGCTATTGCTACAAATATACCTGTGTTACTGATGACTGCTTTTGTGCTGCAGAGACACATATTCGTTAAATAATTTAATGAAAAAACATATAATTACAGAAGGGAATAATGCAATTTAATTTGTCTTTAATAATTACAGGTAGAGATATGTAAAATATATTTAAGAATTTTTTTATAACATTATTCATTATACATACAATTAGATTAAATTGATTAAATAGACATAATTCAAATATGTAATCATTTTATAACTGATAACATGTATTTTGTTATAATTCTCCATAAAATCTAACATAATATTTATTCGATAAATAACTGACTGAAAAACGTAATTAAAGCATGTAATATTTTAATTTAAATTAAAAATAATTGTTACAGCAAAACATATGTAGAATATATTAATAATATTTGTATAACATAGTATTCATAATATATACACACTATATTGCCAAAAGTATTGGCACCCCTTCTAATGAACAGGTTTGACTACTTTAGTCATTTCTATGAGTACAGATCTTAATGTTTAAGCATATAATGATATTCTAGGGAATTGTGTGCTTCTAATTTTATAGCAACAGTTTGGACAGGACCTTTTCTATTCTAACATGACAGTGTCTCTGTGTATAAGACACGGTTCAGAAAGACATGATTGATTGAGTCAGTGTGGAAGAACTTGACTGGTCTGAAGAAAGACAAGTCCTGATCCCAGCTGAACACTTCTGGTGTGACTTTATATGCAGACCTTGAGCCAGAAACTCATCACCAAACACCAATGACTTGTACATGAGGGTTCAGTCATTTTAGACACTTTCAAAACTGTTACAACAGAGATGGAAATACAATTTTTAAATACATGAATTATGTTTCCATCTTTGTTGCCACAGTTTTGTTAGTGCGTTCTTCTGTTCTAAAGAAGAGGGTGTCACAACACTTTTGCCCATATAGTGACTATACAAGTCATTGGTGTCAGGGGTCCCAAATGATTATGCAGAGGACACAATTAAGAGAGGTTTATCAGGTGCAAAAGTGGTAGATGCCAAACGTTTGCATTATCTGAGATAATGTGTCTCAAACCCGTAAGATCTTCAGAACACAAATTAAAGGGGTAATTCACTTCCGGAATAAAAATGTCCTGATCATTTACCCACCTCCTTGTCATCCAAGATGTTCATGACTTTCTTTCTTCAGTCGCAAAGAAATTAAGTTTACAGAGCAAAACTTTCCAGGATTTTTCTCCATATAGTGGACTTCAATGGTGCTCAGTTTGAAATATAATTTCAATGCTGTTTCAAAGGGCTCTACACGGTCCCAGTCAAGAAATAAGGGGATAATCTAGCCAAACAATCAGTTATTTTCTAAGAAAATATACATTTTAACCAGAAATGCTTGTCTTGCACCCGCCGGCCTCATAGTAATGTAGGAAAGATCGTGGCTTTGGACGTGAACTAATGCAGTATAAGAGAAAGCATTGTCCATGTACTTTGTGAAAATGAGATATTTCCATGAATTTGCTCTTTATTGCATTGTTGAGTAATGACTCTTATGTCCTGCTTCTTCCACCATACCTTACTGTACAGCCTGCAATTAGATATATATTGACCTGCATTTAGTTATTGTCTTTTCATGATGATCAGCAAAACAAGTAATGCAAATATCCTCTGAAACCCCAGCCATAAACATTCATGACTCCGAACAATATTAATCAATACACTTTAATACAATTTTCAGGACATGAAAGCAAAATGTTTGTGTCCTGTGAAACCTAAATCTCAAGATTGTCACAGTTTAACATATAATGCAACATTTGAAGCTCTTAATGAAGTAAAGACAGTCAGATTTTGTAAAATGTTGTGGTGTCTTTTGCCATTTGTTTTTCTGTCCACAAGAAGGCAGCAGAACACATGAAACAGAACGACAGCAGAAGAGAGATACAACTCAGAAGTATTATACAGAAGCCCAGATGGATCATACAGACAAAAACATCAACATTTAGGCCTACTAATCTATTTTAACAAGCAAGCAATGACTGTAGACATCAGCAAATATAGTGCAAAGGCTTTTGGTGCAAACAGAATCTCATACTTTTCACAGTCAAATTAAGAAACACAGGGAACACTTTATTTTAGGACCAATTCCCTTTATTAACTAGTAGCTTATTAGACTTACTAGCATATTTCACCCTGGAGCACAAAAAACAATAAAACAAAACAAAAACAAAAAACTAGTCATAAGGGTCAATTTTTGGTTCATCTGTACATCATCTTGATGCATGGTTTGTTATGATAGGACAATATTAGGCTGAGATACAACTATTTGAAAATCTGGAATCTGAGGGAGCAAAAAAATCTAAATATTGAGAAAATCTCCTTTAAAGTTGTTCAAATGAAGTTCTTATCACTGATCAAAAATGAAGTGTTGATATATTTATGGTAGGAAATTCACTAAATATCTTCATGGAACATGATCTTAATATCCTAATGATTTTTGGCATAAAAGAGAAATGTATAATTTTGACCCATACAATGTATTGTTGGCTATTGCTACAAATATACCTGTGTTACTGATGACTGCTGCTCCAGGGGCTCAAATTGGCTGTTTATTAGTATTTATAAAGCACATATTAATGGCTTATTCTGCATGACCATATTTAAGATCCCTTAATCCAGTCCATACCTAAACTTAACAACTATCTTACTATTAATAAGCAGCAAATCAGGAGTTACTTGAGGCAAATGTCCTAGTTAATATTGAGAACTGTACCTTAAAATAAAGTGTGAACCACAGTCACGGTCTGCTGTTAAACAACCACTTTTATTCTAAAAAGATAATAGGATTGTTTATTCATCTGAAGTCAGTACAGTGTTGATTCAGATTGGTTCAAGAAAACAAAAAACTGAGAGAACAGATGTCATTATAACTCTAGTGGTCAATGTAAACTTTTGATGTTTTTGTTGTGTATAGTAATTCCTTCAGATGGATTTGGTAACACTTGAGCCATTACTACAGTATTACCGTGATCTTCACTTTAGACTACTGTAGTTGTTTATTAATGACGGAACAGTGTTCTAGAGTGTTTTCTTATGCGAGGATCCCTGCAAGGATTCGCACTTTTACATTGCAGCATTTTATAGACTACTGTTTTTGTGTACAGCTTATTATAAATACCCTTTCTGTATTTGTACTATGCGTCTATTCTTGTTTTATGCTGTCAAGCAGACAGACTGAACAAAAATAATCTTAAGATTTTGCTAAATGTTTCACTACAGAGCTTATGAGCGAGTCTATTTAAAATAACCCTATAATGATCGTTATTGAAGCTGAATTTCAAAACATGGAGACAACTTTTCCTCAAATAGGAATAACCTTAAAAAAGAGAAAAGAAACCTATGCTATAACAATAAACCTTCTATGGAGATTTTGATTGAACGGCACTTTTTTCTTTTCAGTTAATTTTCCTTCTGTTTCTGTTTTGTGAAGCTGCGATGTAAAAATGCTTTAATATAGTGTTTGATTTTGTCTTTTAAGATGAGTTTGACTTTTTAAGATTTTAGTTTGAGTTTGTCTTACAGCTGAGTTTGTAGTTTTGTTTCAATGTTTATGAAATGTTATTATGTGTATAAATAACTGAGTCAAGAAATACGTTTTCAAGTTTTATTTTCTGAATTCATTGTACAAGAAACACATTAATAGTTTAGTAGGCCCCAAAATTAATAATAATAAAATACATATTGAATTGGCAACTAAAAGGATAACGGTTAATAACTTAATACACCTAAAAGTGCAAAAGATGGTCAGTGTAGGATTACACGAAGAGACAGAAGTGACTGAGACAGCTTATACAAGATTCCTGTTACAATGTTCCTGAAAAATACCTTAAACCGTGAGCACGTTTTCTTTAACGGAAGCAGAAATAAAAACATATTCGTAGCATTATATATTTGATAACTTTACAGTATTTCAATAGTTCCCAAATCATTGACCATTACTTTACAAGCAGAAAGAAAAACATAAAAACATAAAAACGATATGACTGTATTTCTACTTTGGTTGATGTTACATTAATGATTATCTTCTGATTTTATGATTTTTTTAAAAATTTTATTTAAATTAATTTAAGTATAAATGCCCTGTTTAGGAAGCGGTCCAGTGACGCAGGACGAAACCCCAGGGCGTGCTTCTGAAACACAAAGAGCAAGGTATTTATTCTGTGAGCCAAAATGAAACAGATTTATAATCCATTTGACTTCTATAGATAATACAGTAGAGCAGGACTTGATTTTTTCCATGATGTAAACATTAGTGTCACAGTTCACTAGGGAACACGGAGCAAGGAACGAGGAGACGAGGAATTCACAAACGAGTCTTTTAATCATCAACTGGGAGCATGGGAGGCACAGGAAACACTAGGAATGGCGTACAAGATCCGACAAACACTAACTGAAAGGACTGGGGCTCACTGGGTAATAGGGGAAGACGATGCAAATTAAAACAATCAGACTGGGGAGAAACTGGGTCACAGGGAACACATGAGGAGCAAAAACACAACAAAACAGTCCAGGATCCTGACAATCAGAGGGATTTCTGTATATTTCAAAATGCTTCCTTAATGTGGAAACAGAACAAAACAGTGAGTATGTGTATTATATAACTTATTCTGAATAAGACAATATTATGATTAAGGTGTTTACATGAGCTGCTTTTAGAATAATCCTTTCATGTTCCTGTTTTACGTGCTATAGTAGATCGATTAATGGCACACCGATGTGCAACCCAGAATTTCACGTATAAACATACAGTTCGTCTTCGTGATGGTGCAGTTTTTCATTTTTAATTTTATGAAAGCTTCAAGTGCAGTTAATTATGTGTACGTGCATACAGACAACGGCGATGTTAAAGCTCTTTTATTTGCTGTCAAACAGTTGACCACTGCAGTGTGTGTATCCTGTCACAAAATGCGGCGAAAAATCCTACCGGTGATAGTTTGATTAAACTATGTGTGTGTGCTGTGTATATATTTATAAATACACACACATGCATGTAAATATTTCAGAAAAATATAATTTTTTTATATATTAAATATATTTTCAAAATATATACTGTACGTGTGTGTATTTATAAATCATAATAAATATACACAGTACACACAGATATATTATGCAAACAAAAACTTTTATTTTGTATGTGACTAATCGCGATTAATCATTTTACAGCACTAAATTTAATGTATTACTTTACATAAAAGTAATGCAATTAGTAACTTTTTATGGAGTAACGCAATATCGTAATGTATTCATTTTAAAGTAACTTACACGTTACACTGTAAAATAACACTGACTACGTCTACATCAACATACATCATCGACATCAATAGTCCGATTATAATACTATTGCATTTTTTTTATCTCGATTAATCATTTGACAGCACTAATTGCATTACTTTTGAATTGTTTTCACCTGAGTGGCCTGCTGATTTATTTTTATTAACAAAAGAAGAAAAAAAAAAACACGGGACAGCAGAGACAGTGACTAATTAGGAAAACAAAGTAACTTGCATTACTTATTTGAAAAAGCATTTTCCTATAAATTTAAAAGTTTTACTTTACTAGTTACTTGAAACAAAAATCTGATTAATTCTTGCGATACCCCCAACACTGCATATTAATACCACTGAGATACTATTAAAGTTTTTGTTAATATTATTATTAGATCGTCCAACGCTGTGGTGGATACTCCTGCCTCCCGGTGCTCCAAGCTCTCTCTACGTCACGCTCCTGTTTACGACAAAGCCACAATCAGAATCACGTCACGTTACCAGCAAGATATCTGAAGTTCACGAACTCACCTCTTCACCTTATCATTCTTCACTGTTGCACTGAACCTGTAAATAAACTCACTGTGTTTTACACCTACCTCCGTGTCCGGCAGTTTACCTAACACTCATAAGAAAACATAGGGTTAACTGAGGATAAAAATAAGGGTTAAAGAGTTCAAATATACAAGAAATTTATATTTGGGTCAATGACGTGACGTCTAAATTTTCTGTCCGATTGCATTTTCTCAATTCAAAATCGGTTTAAATGCATACAAAAGATGCCATATATATGAAGGGCCTCTCCCATGTATGAACTCACTTTAACTTTTCAAAAAACATTAGTTACTTGTAATATTTCTGTTATTCAAAGTGTCAAAATATCATGTGGTGCGACTGTCTGGCAATAACTTGTTTTTGTAAACATCTTTGAAATTACTCTAAATTTATTCAGATACATTTTCTGCACTATTTGGCATAATTTCCAAAGTATTTTGTAATACTGTATAAAATTGCAAAGCATTTGTATTTATATTACCGTCATAATATACAAACAAACTTTGTCCGATGATTTCCATTTTATGAAATATCATGCGGTGCGACCATCAAGAAATTGCCATTTTAGGACTTTTATGTTGAAATACATTCAAAGATAGATTGCATCATATACCAATTTGCCAAGGACCCATGGAAGCATCAAGCAGGTTTGTAAGTCTCTTTCAAATTTGGAAAAAATAATTTGGATATCCTGTGGTATGACCTCAAAAAATTTCTGCAATTATTTAATTCCATTATAAATTTCATAGTGACCTTTTGTGGGAAGCTAGCTTGTTTTGTTTAGGTGACCAATTCTGTGCTTGTAAATTTTGATTGAATTTGAAAATATCATGTGGTGCATTTCCATTATAGATATATTTCCCAGATTGGCCGTTTTTTGCTTTTATATTCAATTGATGGTTTATATACATAGAATACTTTATTTCAGTATAATTTGGAATATATTTTTATGCAATTTGGTTTATTTCAGACTGTTTATGTTCAATCTTTGTACAATATGAGAAAAAAAAAAAATAATTCAGAGCATGTAATTTTAGTTTGGTAATTATGCATTTATTAGTAATTTATTAATAACTATTTTAATATATTCTACCAGATTATACTGCCAAGCAAAGGTATCTTGTTTCAACCGTGAAAAGATGTCAGCGCACACCATTTTTCAAGTTCAAGTCCACTGATGTTAATCTCCTGTCTGGTTTGTTTTTCGGCTTTATAATATGTCCGACTGCCTGTTAATCAAACTCTCGGTGAAAGGGTCAGTTGAGCAGCCAATATTGGGCAAAGTACAGAAATAACTGGGGCTAAAGAAATGCCTGCAGTTAATGCCACATGTTGCACTTTTCACACGTGTCTTTTTAAATAGATTTTGAATGATATAAGGTATTTTTGTCATTTGGAGCGACCACTCATCATGTGGTGTGACCAATAATAGCAATAACTGTATTAAAATAAAAATAAAATATCTGATTTCTGTGGTTGAAATCTGAATCACTGCTACAGTATGCTTAAGTGAATGGTATTTTTAAAACATTTTTTATCAGTTTTTTGCAATTTGCAGGAAAAATAAGTCTGTTAACTATGTTTAAGAAGGCAACTCTGAAATTATAGAACAAAAATAAGAGATCATTATTTACAAAAACTCAAATTAAATGCAAATACTTTGTTTCTAAACACTTTAATTACTGAGAACATTTTTTTTAAATTGCTGAATAATACACTGTTTTAAATGTATTTTAATGTAATGGTTTCAGTTGTAACGGCATGTTTATTAGGATTAATCTCCAATCTGTCTACAATATAGTGCTATCCAATAACTGCACTTAGACCCATGAATTGTTAGGCTATATGATCAGGGCTGCGTTTCCCGATAACATTGTCTCTTAGCGCGCTACGAAGACTCTAAAGGTACACCTTAACTAAGGGTATACCTTTCCTAGGTGTGTCCCCCGAACTATACCTTAGGATGTTGCTTACGGTAAACCTTCTTACGTGCGACGGTCTCATTTTGGTGCTGAATAGGTTGATATCGATGGCTCGAGGATCGATCGTTCACTATATACATGAGCTCCTAGCGTTATAGAGTGGGTAAAGAGAAGCCAAGAACACAAAGAGCTCGCTAACATTATAGCAGTACTGTTTGCAAAAACAAGACACTCACGCACAAAACTTTTACAATCACACATAACAATATAATACGAATTGTGATGTTAAAAATGAAACCGTGGTTCAGAACAAAACAAACAAATAATAGAAAGATAAAAACACATCCATTTTCATACTGCTACAGGTCTCCAGCTAATTTTTTTGGTCTGGTTTCAGAGCCGGCCTACTACATTGAAAAACTTTGTGATTTATACAGTACGTGTCTTCAAGTAATGAGGTGTTAAACATGCGGAACAGTAACAAACAATATTCAGCATAAACTAGAATCCAGAACTCTAATGTAACCGCGAGCTTGTTTCACATTCTGTAGATTATCTCAGGAATGAAATCTCAGTTCACTTGCATTTTCAGGCTAACAGCTGAAATGCTGACTTATGCTAAACCTGATTTTCAGTCCTTTAGGTTTGGTGAAATATATGTTGAATACCGTGCTGGACCGTGCTGTTGAATACAGTAACTTCATGCCGCATTGCTTTAATAAAAGTGGATCAATTCTGAAGACAGTCATGACAACACACAGCTGCTGTTGTGCGTGCTTCCCCAAGATCAAACCTTTCGTTCAGATGACATGTGCTGGTGCAGACCATCTGAAACGGTCAAAAACATGCACCTTTCAATGAATTAACTACATGACATCTGTGATTTATTTATTAAAGTTATGTTTAGAGACACGAACAAAGAAAATAGTGTTTCCACATCATCTTCAAGTTGTAATGTGCAACTTTAGATGTACATGTAACAGAGCACTATCAAATACACACTCATAATATATGCATGATATAACCCGTCTTATTTTAAACTTTATTGGTAAATTTAATCTTAATTTTACTTACAGATTTTATGTGCTGTCAGTTTTGAATGAGATATTCCCAGGTGTTTCTCCTTCAGTGTCCCAGCAGAAGTCAACACTTCTCGTCTGACTCTCTCTCTCTGAGCTGTGAGGATCAGAGTAACTCTACTGGATGGACAGTGAGGAGATACACAGACAGAAACACAGAAGATTGTTCAAAACAAACAGGATCTACATGTCGAATCGTCTCTCTCAGCACATCTGACTCTGGAGTTTACTGGTGTCAGTCTGAATCTGGAGAGAAACGTCATCCTCTCAACATCACTGTACATGGTGAGGCAAATGATGCTTAAAACTAGATCAAATATAATAGATGATCTGTTTTTATAAAATAGGCTAACTTCCGTCAACATAACCAATGTGACCACCTGCTTGCACAGGGAGCGTGCCTTGCAACCATGGAGACGTTTGTGAGAGACGATTCAGAAGATATTGACTTTGGTGCAGATCCTGAACCGTATCTATTTGAACCGGAATACACTGAAGATGGAAGTTACCTAGCTGGGGACTACTTTCAGACACTGTGTTATATCATTGCACCCATGGTATATATAACAGAATGAGAGGATAGTTCCTAGCCATATCGGCCGAGAAAATCACAACTTTTCATTTTCCATCAGTCTTAGTACACGATGCAAGTACAGAAGACTCGAGTTTTAAATAGGAAAAATATCGAAACTCTTTGGTCATTTTTGAGCGAGATGCTAACGGTCTAATCAGATTCAATGATCTATGCTAAGCTAAGCTAAAAGTGCTACCTCCAGACCCGGAGATCGACTGAATGGATTCAAAAACAGTAAAACTCAACTGAGCCTATTTTCATAAACAGTGGTGTGTTCCTTTAAATATGAACCATCATGCACCGGTTCTGCTACAGATCAGAATGATCCTAAAGTCATGTGGCTCATTGAGGAAATGTAAAAATCTTACAATTTACCGTCAGTTTATCATTTGTGTTCTTCAGGTGCTGATGCTAGTGATGCAACTTATGCTCAACCTATTAGGAAGAAGAATAAAACACGTAAGAATTATGTTACAATGTACAGTAATCTTACAATATGATTTTAGATCATTTATAACTGACTATCAGCTCATAATTTGCTCTCGTTCCTGCAGCTTGTGGCATAATTGATTATTTGACATTATAAATCTGCTTTAAGTGATTCAGTTATTTGTGATGATCAGAGGTTCATCTTGATCTTAAAACTGTAAATCATCAACAGAATGAGCTCATTATTCACATCACCTGCACAATGCATCGTCTTTTATCTGTGTTTTCTGTTTAAAGGTCCCTGAGTTCAGTGAAGACAGCAGACGACTAAAAGAGATTGACAGCAGCAGACACAGTAACGCTTGCATTGCTTAAGAAATCAATCTGAGTGAACTGCTTCTGCACATGCTTGACTCAAATACTAATGAAAGATACATATGCACTGTATTCTCTCTCTAACAGTATGTTTTCTCCAGTGAGCGCTTGTTTAACACAGTTATAGGTGAAACTGCTCTAAAGCTATATTACATTATTATATAATTACTGTGAAGCAACAATACAATAAATAGTGTTTGATTATTAGATGTAAGTACAATGTATTTTTTTGTGTTATGAAATAGTGCACATGTTTGAAAGGCAATGATTTTCTTGCTTTCATGTATTTTCATGTATACTGCTTTTTATTCATATATTTGATTTTCTTATTATATGCTTTTTGTTGTTGTTGTTTTTGTTTTTTTGCTGCAGTTTTATATTTGATAAACACATGAAAACAAACATTTGTTTTGTTTGTAGGACGTTTTCACAAATCTTAACCTAAGGTCATTTTAACCAGATAAACGTAGATCTTCTCTGATGCTGTAACTAAACTGACCTACAAAGAGAAAACACCGTAACTACATTATGAGGATTAAAACAGATAGAAATCAAAACTCAATTCAATCTCATCTTTCTGACTTTGGCATTATGAATTCATGGTGAACAGGGTGTCATCATTAGAGAAATGTCTCTTTCTTAGGATCGAGAACATTTAGATGAACTGGTTATCAGCTGAAATCATCAGACACTGCTGGATGACTGCTGGCCGCTCATGAAGTCTGTTGATGTGTGTGAGATTGATCAGCTGCTGTCAGTCTCAGTCCTGCAGACTCTGGAGAGAAACCTGCTGTGGATTCCTGAAGCAGCAGCTGTGACTGAATATCTGACATGAGTAGAGACGATCAGCAGCATCTAGATCCTACAGAGAGTGGACGAACACTAAAAACAAAATTGAAAATTACTGGTTTTTTTATGTTTATTAAAGTTTATACTGACAGACAGAAGATAAAAGAGATGCTCCGTATGTTGTGTGTAAACTCACAGTGATGCCGAAAGAAACATTTTTTGGTTCAAATCATCTTTGAGTGAACAGTTCTTAAAAGAACCACCTTTTCTAAGCCTTTTAATGATCTAAAGAACTTTTTTCCCACTGTAAAGAATGTTTTGTGCAATAAAAAGGTTCATAGAACCAAAGACGCAAATAATATTATAATGCTTTATTTTTAAAAGTGTTCCTTAAATGCAATGTCAATTTAGATAAAAGTGTATGCCAAATACATAAAGGTTAATGTTAAATAAACTATATATAGTTTAATATATATATATTGTACAAAATAGTCTTCCTTTTTTCTATTTCATTATAAAAATGAATAAATAATAAAGAAAATAATGAAAAAACAGATCACCATTGTAACACGAGTGAATCACAAACATATAAAGCAGTCCTCAGGGTCTATAAGCAGCCAGCAGAGGGCAGATGTCTGATTTACTTACCTTTACAGTCTTTTTAGCTGTAACTGAAATCAAATGTTAGCTACATCAGAAAGTCCAAAGATTTTGTGGGAACACAAAAATATATTTATGGACTCTCATGTACAAATCCTGTTATAGTTTACTTCCACTTTTCAATCCTGGAAATTTGAAAATGATGCATTAATCAGCGTGTGGATGGAGGACAGGGGAAAAAGGATGTTTTGAGAAACAGAGCTCTAACAACTTGCATGCACTAAAAACAGAAGCTCAATATCTTAGAATGGAACTATTTTTCTTCCTATTTCTTCATTTATTTCTGTAAGGAGTTTCATCTCCTCCCTCCTCTTGAAGTGTGAAATGACCGTTTAAACAGGAAGTGTCTGGTTTAGATGACACCGGACAGCAGGTTATTTTATTAATGTGTCAGTATGGGGTCCGGTGCACTGCCTCTCATCCTCCGTAAGTATTTTATTATATTCTATATCTGGGGTGCAAAACTCAGTTCCTGAAGGACCACAGTCCAGCAGTGTTTCCAACCTTGTTATCTGTAGTTCTCAAATCAGCTGAAATTTGCAGAGCTGCAGACCTCCAGGAACTGAGCTTGGAGACCCTCTTCTACACTTTCTTCTGTTTTGAATATGTTGTACTTTATATGTTGACTTTAGTCTTACTGCTAATTCTATTCTCTTTTTCTGGCATGTTTTGCCTTTATTGTGTCAGGACAGATGAGAATTGACCGGAAGTGAAGTGTGGGGTGGATCAGGAAAGGTTCTTGTTTCAGGATTAGCACAATAACAGCGCTGTATGTTGGCACACTGCCCACAAGGCTATCAGCGCCGACTGCAAATTGCATTCTTTATTATTCAAATTTATCAGCAAAAAGTATATGTTAAAGTATTTAGACAGCTAAGTCACACTTAAAGGGTTTGTTCACCCAAAAATGAAAATCTGCCAAACCCGTAAGACCTTCGTTCATCTTCAGAACACAAATTAAGATATTTTTGATGACATCTGACAGCTTTCTGACCCTCAGTAGACATCAAGGGAACTGAAGCGTTCAAGAAACATAGTAAGGAGGATAGGAGGCTATGAGGATTCTTTATTTTGTGCAAAGAAAAAATAGCAATATTTAAGCATAATTTATCTTCTGTGTCAGTCTTTAATCACATTCAGGAGAGAACCACAGTGTGTGTGTGTGATGCTGCTAAAGCAGGAGTCGCTGAACCTGCATGCGCTGCACTTCTTTACAAGCAGAAGAAGATGCACACTGTAGCTGCATAAAACAGTGTTCATAAACATGTCTGAAGATTTCGACAGAGAGGAAATTAAAGCAGTGGATGCCTTAATTATTAGAACCAGATTAAACAGACGATAAACTAAGAGAGATGGACGTTCTACATCAGAACGCCGGCTCCTGCGTCAGCAGCATCACACGCATGCACTCTCCTGAATGAGCATCAAAGACTGAGACAGAAGAGTCATAGCCAGTGTCTGCTGTGCCCTTGACAGCCACCAGAGGACACGCTTCTGCATTATTGTTTGTTTTGTTCTGGACTTCAGTTCCCATCACCCCTTGCACCCCTTGCACCAGAATATCATGGTTTTTCTCTCACCACCCGCGTAAAGAACAACTGCTGAATTACTTACTGTTTTTTGACAAACAGTAAGTAATTCAGTTGTGTTGTAAATTACAACACAACATGGGGTTGTGTTGTAATTTAATTAACTTCTGAATCCACATCTCTGAGTTTACAAGATGAAAACTATTTAACATTCAGTGTTTAGTACGTTTTTGACCACTGCCGAACACCGTACGGTAATTGTTGTATTCGCTGTAATTTGCATGCATGTTTATTTCTGAAATGCTGTAAAGTATTAACAAGAACAATATTTTATAACTGCTCCCGGGGGAACAGTGCGACCGCATCAGGAGACCATCACCCAAAGGACGGTCCAGGCTCCACCAAGAGAAGAAAATCACGTAAACATTCAAAATGGGTCTTTATTATGGGGTAACACTGTAACGTTCAGCTGTAGTTATTTATAAGTGATTATTTAATGATGAACTAATCATTTACAAAACATGGTTATATGTTCGTAAATGATTAATAAGTGATATGTTAATATTTTTTTCTGTTTTGTAGATTAAGTTATAAATAATTTACAAGTGATTAGATGATGATGAACTAATCATTTACAAAACATGAGTATGTTCACAAATGATTATTAAGTAATATGCTAACGATTTAAAAATATGTGGTAAGTTATCTTAAAAATAGCATATCATGAAATAATCAAACAGATCCCAGATCACTTATAAATCACTGGAATGGCAACCTTGTACTGTTATCTCACAGCGTTAAAATACTCCATGTGTGTCAGAGAAGACATCTGTCTACACCAGGCTTCCTCAAATCTGGCCCACTCCTGCAGAGTTTAGCTCTAACCCTAATCAAACACACCTGAGCTGCTCATCAGAGTCTTCAAGATCAGTAGAAAATCACAGGTAGGTGAGTTTGATCAGGGTTGGAGCTAAACTCTGCAGGAACCTGGTCTACATCCTCACCAGTCACCGCTTACAGTGCAGCACACACTACAAAGGATTCAAAACCTGTTGTGTAAACGCATCAATAAATCATTTACTAAGCTTTCTGAATTAATTTTGCATTGTTTCCTCTGTTTGCTTCCCCTGTTTATAAACTACTCATCAGTTGTAGATGTTTTATTTTGTATAAATAAAATAATATACATTATTTTGAGGTTTTTGGTTTTTCATAAAGTGTGTTTTTTCAGACTAGTGGAAAGAAAACATCCTAAGACACTGTTAAGTGTTTCTTTTATAGCACTTTATCTATTTGTGTCTATAGATTTCAATCACTACATATTTGTAAAAGCCGTTTTCTCAAAATGAGTTTTTTTCTCCTTCACTGAGCCATATATCTGTTCAGTAGCACTTACACACCAAACTTCAGTTTTATATCCTGAAGGTTTTACAGAGGGATTGGTTCATATATCATTTGCTTGATTATATACAACATTTTATTCCCCCCAAAATTGTGAATATATACTGTTTCCTGTCTGTAAACAGACACGTATTTTATGGAGTGACAAAATTAGATTTTTGACAAAAAAAAAAAAAACTAAAGAATTTTGAAACTGACATCATCCAGTGTTTAGATTTTTGTACTAGAAATGTATGCAAATTTGTGCATATTTCATTAAATAATGACTCATTTGCATATTTAAACCTAACATTTTAGAAGACTTGTAATACAAAAAATGTTTGCAATTATCAGTGTAATCAGTCAGCAGGGTAAGGTGTTTAATTATTAGTTGTTTATTTTTTATTTATTTTTTACCCTATTGACCTGCAGTGTCTCGCCTTAAAGGAACACTCCACTTTTTTTGGAAATATGCTCATTTTACAACTCCCCAAGAGTTAAACAGTTGAGTTTTACCGTTTTTGAATCCATTCAGCCGATCTCCGGGTCTGGAGGTAGCACTTTTAGCTTAGCTTAGCATAGATCATTGAATCGGATTAGACCGTTAGCATCTCGCTCAAAAATGACCAAAGAGTTTCGATAATTTTCCTATTTAAAGATTGACTCTTCTGTAGTTACCTCGTGTACTAAGACTGACGGAAAATGAAAGTTGCGATTTTCTAGGTCGATATGGCTAGGAACTATCCTCTCATTCCGGCGTAATAATCAAGGAACTTTGCTGCCGTACCATGGGTTCAGCAGGCGCAGTGATATGACACAGCACCTGAAAGTAGTCCCCTTGAAAGATGTGCTCTTGTGTGACCTGAAAGTAGTAGGCTTTAGCTATAGTATATATCATAGGCTACTGAGCTGGGGACTACTTTCAGGTGCTGCGTCATATCATTCCCCATTACCCGGACTCATCTTGCCTGATCAGCTGTTGCTCATTATCTTGTGAACTCACCCTGCATAACCCCGGGCCGTATTCACAAAACATTTTTCATCAGTTTTCCTAAGTAGCTGTAAAAGTTATTGAACCCTTGTGCACTGTTTATTTAGGAATTACACTCATACTGTTTGCGGTCTTTTTTTACTCAGTTTATTCATGTTTTTACTCCACATTTGTGGAGTTTTTGGAGGATTTATAATATATTTTTTAAATTTATATAAACTGTTTTTATGTAAAATTCACTTTATAAAAGACCAGCATTCCTAATTTTAATTCATGAGGATAACATGGCCAAGGTGCCATAGTTTAATGCCAAGTTGCTTCCATCTATTTGAAAACAAACACTTTTAAAATTAAAAACATGACATTTTAACAGCAGCCACCAGATGGCTCTAGAGCATTACTCGATGACTCATTTAGCCATTTCCACATAGGTGTAGATCGCACGTTTTTTTATTATTTATTATTAGATTAATGTTAAGAGACTACGAAATTATTATTGTAATAATAAAAAAAAATATTCTGTCAAAGTTTAGCATTTTTTTGTACTCTGTGTGTGTTCTTTGTTGTAGCTTTTTTATTTGATTATTTTTATTTATTATTTAGTAATTTAGCAGATGCTTTTATCCAAAACGACTTACAAATGAGGACAACAGATCCAAAACTACAAGCTAAAACTTTATAAATACTACCTATACATTTACATATACTATTAAAAATAAAGAAATTAAATAAAAATTATAAATGCATACAACAAAATTTCAAAACTTAACATTTAAATGAAAAGCAAAAAATAAAGCTAAAAACTATTAAAAATATTAAAGAACAAAAGGTATGAATATAATAATGATTCTAACATAACACTAAGCCAAACACCAAAACAACTATATATATGTACAACTACACATACATACATATGTATATATATATATATATATATAATTTCATTTTTATTTAGTTTGTTGAAGTATTAAAATAACTCAAATAAAACTGAAACTTAATAAAAGACATATACAGACATCATAAATTCATAATAAACTCGAATTAAAATAGATAAATGCAAATCACGACAGTATAGTTTATCAGTAATGTTAAGAAATAACGCTACCAAACACACATGCTAAAAACAACAACTTACACAGTAACAAATGGTTATAAGAACTGAAACAGAAGTGAAACAAGCAGTAGAAAAGAGGAGAAATAAACAGTGATACTTATCCCAGTCGATGGTCTTTAGACTCTTCGGTCATCACACGACGAGGACTTCACACGATAACTGCCGCGGTAAACTAAGCTTTTTTTATATATATACTTGTCTAACTGTCACGAATCTGGTCCATGCTCTCCTGGTTTACCACCACCAGAGGTCACCCGTTCACCACATTGACTCTCACACTACACAGCACACTGGACTACAGTTCCCACAATGCATTGCACAGATCACAGCTGTCACCATTCACTCATCACACACACCTGATGCTCATTTCACAATCACGCACTCACTATTTAACCTGGGACTTCCTCTTGCTCTGGGCCGAGTATTGTCTGCATTTAGTGCTCTCTTAGCGCTAGCGGCTTTACCGTGCCTGCCGTGTTTCTGTAATTGTTAGCGTTTATCACTCATTCAGCGATAGCAACTTTACAGAGCCATTCTTATAGTCTTGTCTTGCCTTGTATATCTTGCCGTGTCTGACCCTGCCCGTGTTTCCTGGATTTACCCCTTTGCCTTGCCGTTTGGACTGTGTTCGCTCCCCGTTTGGATTATTGCTCTCGACTCTGGATTATCTCTCTGCCTTGCCCCTTTGGATACTGTTCGCTGATCGTTGACCCACGCTTGCTCCACGGATTGCTCTGTCTTGTCTTTGCCATACCTGTTTGCCGATCTCTGACCCTGCCTGTTTTATGACCATGTTTCATAATAAAGCTTTGCATATGGATCCGCATGTCTCACGTCTCGTCAGCCCCGTAACAGAAACAAAATACTAATTGATTTCAGCTGAACACACTTTCCTTATTTTTTCACAACAAATGTCCAACAAGTGCAGACACTGATAAGATACACGAGACAGAACGAGACCGAACGGGGTATCAGCACGTCTCCATACAGTAAATATTATTATTTGACAAATTATGTAAGAGAGCCACTCATGCCATGTCAATGTTTAATTTATTATGAGTGGGTTTTATGGGTTTGGGGGTCATGTGTGTTTTTCCTCCTCCGTGGGTGTGCTGTGGTGTCACCCCTTCAGATTGTGTGTGTTGTCTGCATTGTAACCATGATATTTTTGACAAATTATGTAACAAAAAGTCAATATTTTTATAGCCTTCAATTGATGTCTGTGGGTGATTTTTGGGTATGGGGGTGTTTGTGGGGTGTGTGTGTGTGTGTGCGAGCGTAATCGTTATGAATGTGTGGAAGGGTGCCACTTCATTTTCATGTTTTTTGTGGCCTGCATTGTGGTGGATTTATTTATTTTACTTGACAAATGAAAAAGTAAAGTATCGATTTGATCGTTTCCCCATTTCAATGTGGGGTCTCCAGAGACCCCAAACCTGACAAGTTACTTTTTTCACACTAACATACAACCAGATATCAATCCATTTTATTTGATTTTTGTGGAGCTACAAAGTGTTGCCAAAAGTACTCAAGCCATTTAGATAAAAGGAACATTTTTTAAAAATTCACCCAAACAGTGCACAAGGGTTAATTAGAGTATTTCTTAAAACATATTCACAAAGCTGCTGAGACCCATTTTTACTAAGTACTGGGAGAAATCTAAAGCTAAGAGAAAGAGCGAGGTTAATGATCTGAGCGCTCTCTCTGGTTTTCATCTTCTGCCTGGTTTCCTGGATTTCTCTGTCTGTGTTTTAACTGTTGTTTCTATTGTTTGCCTGTGGTTGACCCTTTTCCTATTACGATTGTGGATTACCACTTAATAAAGCTGTGTTTGGATCTTCGACCCAAAGTCTAGAGCAGTGATTCGTTACGATTAGCAGAATCTGTTGTGTTTAATTAAGGATGAAGCTAAACTCTGCAGAGCTGCAGCTCCTGGTTAAAATGAACTAAATGAAAGAGAAGTCTATCATTTCACTGGATGCATGGATGAATTGTTCAGTTCTGTGAAACATTTACAAAATTTCAGGGAAAGAGGTGTTTGAGTCACTATGTTTTTGACTTTTTTCACAGATTTACCCAGATGTACGCTGACTGTGACTCCACACAGTCCTGTATTCACTGGAGAGACAGTCAATCTGACCTGTGTGATTGAGTCTCACAGTAACTGGAGATATGAGTGGTATAAAGGTAGATACAGAGTAATGTTACAGTCGTCTGATCGTTACACTGTAAACAGAGACACTCTCACTATCAGAGGAGCTACTGAGTCTGATCAGGGTCAGTACTGGTGTAGTGGACAGATAAGATCAGTCTCATCACGATCACTCTCTTATGTTTCTCTCTCTGTGACGGGTGAGTTAAATATCATTGACCTCATAAACTCTTTGTGCTACGTATTTGATCATTTATGCAGATGAGACATTTACGCTGAATCTACAAACTCCTGAAGTTCTGAGTGTAATATATACAACATTAAGTTACAGCAAACAAAAGTAACACAGGTGTTCACTGTAAGTCTGATGATTGTTTCAGTTGATCTGATGTTGAATCAGATTAAACCTGCAGTGATTGTTCAGACGGAGGAGAGATTCACCTTCCTCTCCACATCTCTCCTCTTTACATTTATGCATTTAGCAGACGCTTTCATCCAAAGCAACTTACATTGCATTCAAGTTACAGTTTTTACATTTTATCAGCTCTTGCTTTCTCTGGGAATCGAACCCATGACCTTGGCGTTGCTAGTGCCATGCTCTACTATTTCAGCTACAGGAAAGCCTGCAAAGGCTTTAACATCAGTGTTATACAAATACAGGAACTCAGATCAGATCATGTTTCTGATTATTTCACTGATAGAGCTCCGTCTTCTTTCTTCACAGATTCACCCAGATCTACTCTGACTGTGACTCCACACAGTCCTGTATTCACTGGAGAGACAGTCAGTCTGACCTGTGTGATCGAGTCTTACAGTAACTGGAGATATGAGTGGTATAAAGACAGTGTAATGTTACAGTCGTCTGATCGTTACACTGTAAACAGAGACACTCTCACTATCAGAGGAGCTACTGAGTCTGATCAGGGTCAGTACTGGTGTAGAGGACAGAGAGATAAAAGACCACAATCATCACAATCAAGCTCTGTTTCTCTCACTGTGAAAGGTAAGATTAATATCATCCCGGAAATCCTGTATAATTCAACCAATCCGACGACGACTTCGACACTCCTGAAGTGTTTCCAGATAAATGTGCCATATGCATCAGACATTTAGCCAACGGTCCATGGGCGTCTGAGGCTGAGACTAGGTGCTGCCAAACAGACATAATATAATTTTTCAATTCAATTAAATTTTTTTTAAGTTTATATGTATAGCGCTTTTTACAATACAAATCGTTGCAAAGCAGCTCTTCAGGAAATTAAGTTTCCACAATATATTTGTATATTTCAGAACTTTAATATATTTAACTTATGGCAAATTTGGTAATTCTGTATGTTGTCTGAGCGTTGGCATCCTCTGAGGTCCTCTGAGGGGTTGGCATTATCTCTTCTCAGGTGTTCGGTCATCTCAGATCAACTAAGGGTTGGATCCAGACTGAAGTTAGATGTTAATCCTGTGACAGAAACAGAGAAACAAATAGAGACATAATTAGCGTAGCTGCTGTTCCATCTAAGCAAAAATGATTTGTTCAACCCAAGCTAAAGAATAATAATAATGTACATTTGATCAGATATAACTGCAGTACAAGATTATAAGATGCATTATGTAAATGCTTTGCTAAAGAGATGTGTCTTTAATCTAGATTTAAACAGAGAGAGTGTGTCTGAACCCCGAACGTTATCAGGAAGGCTATTCCAGAGTTTGGGAGCCAAATGTGAAAAAGCTTTACCTCCTTTAGTGGACTTTGCTTATCCTAGGTACTACCAAAAGTACTGAATAGGTAGCCAGTGCAGAGACTGTAAAATTGGGGTAATATAATATTTTCTTGACCTGGTAAGAACTCTAGCCACTGCATTTTGGACTATCTGTAGCTTGTTTATTGAAGATGCAGGACAACCAGCTAGCAGTGCATTACAATAGTCCAGTCTAGAGGTCATGAATGCACGAACTAGCTTTTCTGCATCAGAAACAGGTAGCATGCTTCGAAGCTTAGCAATGTTTCTAAGATGGAAGAATGCTGTTTTTGTAACATGGGAAATATGATTTTCAAAGGACAAGTTGCTGTCTAATATAACACCCAGATTTTTTACATTAGAGGACGTAACAGTACGTCCATCTAGTTGTAAATTGTAATCCAAGAGATTCTGTGTACTGTTTTTTGGTCCAATAAGTAATATCTGTGTCTTATCTGAATTTAGTAGGAGGAAATTATTGGTCATCCAATCTTTTAAATTTTTTACACAATCTATTAGCTTAGATAGTGGAGAAGTTTCATCTGGTCTTGTTGAGATATATAGTTGAGTATCATCAGCATAACAATGAAAACTAATCCCGTATTTTCTAATAATATTACCAAGGGGCAACATGTATATTGAAAATAGCAGAGGACCTAGGACAGATCCTTGTGGTACTCCATACTTTACTGGTGATAATTGTGATGACTCTCCATTTAAATGAACGAAGTGGTAGCGATCGGACAGGTAGGATCTAAACCATCTTAAAGCCTGCCCTTGAATACCAGTATATAGTTTTGTAATCGATCTATGAGTGTGTTATGGTCTATAGTGTCGAACGCAGCACTAAGATCAAGTAATACTAGCAATGAGATGCAGCCTTGATCTGAAGCAAGAAGCAAGTCATTTGTAATTTTAACAAGTGCAGTTTCTGTGCTATGGTGAGGCCTGAAACCTGACTGAAATTCTTCATAGAGATCATTTTTTTGCAAGAAGGAGCATAATTGAGCAGACACAACTTTTTCTAAAATTTTTGACATAAACGGAAGATTTGAAATGGGTCTGTAATTTGCCAGTTCATTAGAATCTAGTTGTGGTTTCTTAATAAGAGGCTTAATAACCGCCAGCTTGAATGGTTTTGGGACGTGACCTAAAGATAACGATGAGTTAATAATATTGAGAAGCGGTTCTTCTGCCACAGGTAACAACTCTTTCAGTAGTTTAGTAGGTACAGGATCTAATAAACACGTTGTTGGTTTAGATGCACTGATAAGTTTATTTAGCTCTTCCTGTCCTATAGTTGTAAAGCACTGCAGTTTTTCTTTGGGTGCAATGAATGAAGCTGAAATACTAGACGCAGAGATCAATACTAAGAACAATTCCATGCAATATAATTAAATCTAGCATATGATTGAAACGATGAGTGGGCCCTGTGACGTTTTGCTTGACTCCAAAAGAGTTTATTAGGTCAGTAAACGCAAGTCCTAACGCATCATTTGTATTATCAACGTGAATGTTAAAATCTCCAACAATTAGCACTTTATCAACATTAAATAATAGATCTGAGAGGAAATTATTTTAGGAAATCTGTATATGGCCCTGGCGGTCTATACACAGTAGCCAGAGCAAGAGATAGGAGATATTTCTTTTGCATATCTAACAGTGTAACATTAAGCAGAAGTATTTCGAATGAGTTAAACCTCCTGTATCCTGTTTTCTGAGTAACATTGAGAATATCACTATATATTGTTGCCACACCGCCGCCACGACCAGTCTGACAGGGCTCATGTTTATAACAGTAGCTTGGTGGAGTAGACTCATTTAGACCAAAATATTCATTTGGTTTCAGTCAGGCAGAGTACATCAAAATTATTATCTGTGATCATTTCATTTACAATAACTGCTTTGGGTGCGAGTGATCTAATATTTAGGACTTTAAAAATTGTTTTTGTTCATTTATTTTGCGTTTTTCTGGTTTAAATCACGATCAGATTTTTTCTAGATCCTGCATTAAATTTATATTTTGACCTCGCTATTCGGGGAACAGACACAGTCTGTATAGATAGGACAACGCAAGTACTTCTATCTTTTAAGTGGGTAGAAAAAAAGTCATCATAGCAGTTATTTGAGAATTGGCTTACTAATCAGATGGAGCGTAGCGTCCTGGAGATGTTGTCCGACAGGAGTGCCGCTCCGACTCTGCTGGGCACGGAAAATCCTAGGACGCTCCCAGAAAAGATTCCAGTTATTAACAAAGAGCAGTTTCTGTTCTTTACACCATGACAATAACCATTCGAGGTCGTCGCCCGGGGCCTGGCTCGCATCTTCCGCTGCTGGTGCACCCAGGGTCCGTGGCGTCCCGGAGCTGGAGTGAAGGACATCTGGGAAGATCGTGTACTGGGAAACACACAGAGTAGAGGTGGTGGGAGTGTTAGCAGCGTGATGTATACTTACCCCGGACTTGTGAGCATCAGCCCAGGATGTTTCCAGTGTAGCTCTCCGCTCTCTCAGCTGGGCCTGCTTCTCTACCAGGTCACGGATCTGCTTCTCCACTGCACCGAATGCAGCTCGAATGTGTCCTCACCTGCACTCAAAGGTAGTCACATATCCGCCATTTAAGCAAGTAACAGTGAAACAATGGTAATGTGTGTGAATAGAGTATTAGCAATCTAAGCGAGATTAGCAGCAGCCACGCTGCCGATGCAAACCGGCTATAAGCTAATAGCAGACTCGAGAAATCAAAATAAAACTAGTGATAACAAGGCGCTCTGATTGGTTTTGTTTTTGAATGCTATAGTGGATATATTCACACGTTATAGAAACGAAAATGATAGTGTATAAAATTGTTTTTAAGATCGAAAATAGACGATAAAGAATCAACTTGACAGAGCTCAAACTCAAAACATGCAGTCACAAATCAGCGCATTTGTGCCGGTTTGCACAGGAGTTTCATCAGGAAACTTTTCTGGCAGTGATTTTGAGTGGATCAATATCTATCAAGCTTAATGCTATATTATTATTATTATTATTATTATTTGCTTAAAACGCTGATTCTTTCATGAATGAAACAAGGTGTTTAAATAAATTTGACTGAGCTCCACTTTATAAGGCACAATCGACGAACAACGTGTCACCTGTGATTCAATTCAATGGGAATAGCAACATTTAGCTTCTCTCCTGAGGCCACAAGAGGGTGCATCGAGCAAAATGACGTCACTTTGTAGTCAAAAACCCAGAAGCGAGTTAGCATTTTAAACAATTATTTAAAATAATTTTTAAAATAATTAAGTCGCTTCAACAACTAGAAACAAAACAGTATCATGGATGTGTAGCTTAATACAAAGGATCAAAAACCAATCACAAAGAGGGCTTTTTTTCATTTAAAAACATGAGATGAAGTGGGATGGGGAAAAAAACGCCATAAATTCTCGAGACATGTTTTATTAAAAGTTGAACTTACATTAATTTTACATGGCTTTTTAAACATGCGACTTAATAAATATGTGCTGTGTGTGAACGGCTTGGTTTCAGTTTTGCTGTAGATCTTCTCTGCATTGTTGTTCTCTTGTTCAGCAATATTTTGAACGAGCAGTGCCACATCTAGTGGGTTCAACTGGATAGGCTAACAAAAGCATTAAAATGCATATCTTGTATGCCACTGATAAGGCTGCCTGACGCACACCTAAAATTCAAAAGCAAAGATTTAGCATTCAAATGTGGATTTTGAAATCGACAAATATTCGAAATTCAAATTTTTATTTGACAGCCCTATGTTTTCCATCAAAACATTCAAAATATAGATATAAATGGTCATTTTGTAACCTCTCTGCATTTAGTCTCTGATTTGAATGCTCTGTTGGAAGGATCTTGTTGCAAGACTTTAATGTGAAACCCACTGCTATGATTGGCTGACAATTCTCAAAGCCGAACACTCGTGTCTGAAACATGCTGCAATGCAATAAACACAATCTCACAAATCATCATAAATAACACAATAAAACTTGGCTTTCTGCAGACCAGTCAAGTTCTTCCACACTGACTGAATCAATCATTTCTTTTTGTACCTTGCCTTATACACAGAGGCAGGGACGGATTATGGCTCATCAGTGCCCTGGGCACGGACTGATTAAAGGCCCCCCTCAGTTGAAATAACGCTCATTTTTTTCTTAAATTCAAATAGTAATGGATTTTATCTACACTAAGTGAAAATAGCAGTATTTTTAGTGACAGATGCTATTTACACTAAGTGCAAATAGCTATAGATTACATTTACACTATGTTAAAATAGCAAGATTTTCTGCTATTTATACTACTTTATACTTTATACTACTCGCAAAATAGTGGCAATTATCTGCACTTCAGTATTGTATTACATTATAAAACAGTATGCAATAATAACGTATTGAGTGTAAATTTGTAATAATTTTAATTCAAATTATTAAATGGATGCCACCTTATTGGTACAATAAAGCCCTCCCAACACCTACCCTAACCCTACCCTATACTTTATTTTCAACTTTTTGGTTATTTCTTTCATTTTTATTGACAATAAATGCTTTTACGATGTGATTTGAGATTTGAAAAGGGAGAAAAAAAGTTTGGCAAAAGGCGGGATCGAACCCTGGTTTATCACATCAAAAAGTATGCGCTTTTCCATCTGCGCCACTGGAACTTATGATTCAAAAATGTTTTTTTTAAATAATCTTGACAGTCCCTATCACAGAGTTAGTGTAAATAACCTCTGCCAAAAGGTGGGCTAATTTGCACTAAGTGTAAATAGACAGACCGTTTACATTATCAAAGAACATTATCATTGACAGAATTAAAGCAATCTCAAAAACTCCCATTAATCACTGACGTTGCTTACATTGTGAAATTAATATCTTGCTTACATCGTACGCACTTCTGCACTTTGTTGTTTCTGATGAGAGAAATCAGCAGAGAGCAGAATTCATTCAGGAAGCTCTCACACTGAACAAAACAGCTGTTTCAGCGATGACTCATCTGGACGCCTCTTATTGGCCATTGTACTCATAAACTCAACAGAATCATGTGTGATTGGTTATAATGCATAATGCTGTAGAAAAACGCAGCTGTCTCCGGCTCTGTGCCTGCCAGCGAAGATGAGCGAACAATGTAGCAGCTCATGATGTGCCGCACTGAATGATCTAATCACACCGGTGTGATCGTTTATTAAACATAAAAAATACTATTCGGCTATTTTTTGTGCACTGTCATATTAGACTAGAAAAGGGTTCTGTCCAAACTGTTGCTATAAAATTAGAAGCACACAATTCCTTAGAATATCATTATATGCTTAAACATTAAGACTTGTTGAGCAGGGTAAACTGTGTCAGTGATTATTACAGGAGTTTAACCACTGTTCGAGTCACAGACTTAATCACTGATAGACTCCAGCGAATATATAGAGACATTTGATACGACATTTGATTGCTTTTCTGTATATACAATAATCACAGTATCAATAAATCAAGCTATTAACAGGAACAGAGTGAAACTGATTTAGTTAACTGTTATCTGTTTAATCATTGCCTTGATTTACGAACGTGTAGACCGCAGTAAACCAGTTTATAACAAAGAACATCTGTACATCTATTTTATCTGTGTCTGCTTTTATCTTTAACAGATATACCCACGTCTAAAGTGATTGTGACACCAAAGACTATATTCACTGGAGAGACAGTCAATCTGAAGTGTGCGATTGAGTCTAATCACAGTAACTGGAGATATGAGTGGTATAAAGACAGTGTAATGTTACAGTCGTCTGATCGTTACACTGTAAACAGAGACACTCTCACTATCAGAGGAGCTACTGAGTCTGATCAGGGTCAGTACTGGTGTAGAGGACAGAGAGATGAAAGACCATCATCCTCACAGGACAGTAACCAAATTAATCTGCCTTTTAATGGTGAGTAAATAAACACTAGCCTGTTATTGAGCATTAATATACACACTGATGCTCCTTTTGAGGCAAATAAGGTTTATTATCAACTTTATTATTATCATTGAATGTTTATCAATGTTATCTTTATTAAAATTAATGTTAGAACCAGCAGGAGCACAGGGGGTGAAGTCAGAAGCCTTGAAATATTAGGTTTTATGAAATATTATCATATGTGACTTACAATCATATCTGCATGTTTATTTTCTCCTGTCTCAGCAGCTTCATCTCCTCTTCTGGTCACTGGAGTGGTTTTGGGATCGTTGTGCTTGTTGTTCTTCATCTCACTGCTGCTGCTGCTGTGGAGATACAAGAAGAATAAAGGTGTGGAGCAGTTCATAACATGATTAATACAACTGAACAGGAACAAATCAAAGATGCAGTTTCATGTATTTCATGAGATGTAAAAATCAGCAAAAACAGTCACTGCAGATACTCTTAAAGGGTTGATTCACCCAAAAATGAAAATTAGCCTGTTATACTCACCCTCGAGGCATCCTAGGTGTTTATGACTTTCTTCTTTCAGACCAATCCAATTGGAGTTATATAAAAAATTGTCCTGGCTCTTCCGAGGTCCATCTTAATGCAGTCTGCGGGTGTTTCTGTTCAACAGTCCACAAGTCTTCAAATATCCGTAATAAAACATGCCTCACACGGCTCCAGAGCATGAATAAAGGCATCCATGCGATTTTGTAAGAAAAATATCCCTATTTGAAATGTAATACACGTTTCTCTCACTTCTGCTGACTGTCGTATGCGGAAGCCTTTCCGGTAGATGACAGAGGACGTATGCGTCACACACCTCTGAGATGCTAGTCTCACGAGATTGTATAATATATATATATAATACAATATATATTGTACTAACTGCTGTCTGTCTGTCAGGAAGCTGTTGATCCACTGGCAGACGGAGGTGGGGACGGAGAGCTGAGTTAGTTTTTTCTGAAGGGTTTCTGTGATAATGGTGTTAAAAGCAGAGCTGAAGTCCACAAACAGGATCCTCACATAAGTCCCTGGTCTGTCCAGATGCTGCAGGATGAAGTGCAGTCCCATGTTGACTGCATCATCCACAGACCTGTTTACTCTGTAGGCAAACTGCAGGGGGTCCAGTAAGGGACCAGTGATGTCCTTCAGATAAGCCAAAACCAGTCTTTCGAATGATTTCATGGCTACAGATGTTAGGGCCACAGGTCTGTAGTCATTAAGTCCAGTAATTTTGTGTTTCTTTGGGACGGGGATGATGGTGGAGCGTTTGAAGCATGAGGGGACTTCACACAGCTCCAGTGATCTATTGAAGATCTGTGTGAAGATGGGGGCCAGCTGGTCAGCACAGATTTTTAGGCAGGCTGGTGACACACCATCTGGGCCTGGTGCGTTCCTTCTTTTGTTCTTCCTGAAGACCTGGCACACATCATCTTCGCTGATTTGAATTGTAGGTGTGGGGGAGAGAGTGGTTGCTGGAGGTGTGAATGGTTGTGTGGAGGGGTGTTCTGGGCGGGTGTGGGGTGAGCTTTCAAAACAACAATAAAACTCGTTCAAGTCATCTGCCAGGTGTTGATTCTGCAGAGCGCTGCGGGATGGTGACTTGTAACTGGTGATATCCTTCATTCCTTTCCACACTGAAGCAGGATCACTGGAAGATAATTTGTTCCTTAGCTTGACAGAATAATTCCTCTTTGCCACTTTGATCTCCTTTTCTAGTGTGCATTTGGCCTGTTTGTACAAGACTTTATCCCCTTTTCTGTAAGCATCTTCTTTGGCTGTAACAGATGTTACAGTCTCTGTGAGCTCATCCAGATCGATGGCAGCGGTTTCAAAACAGTCCAATCAGTGAGAGAGAAACAGGCTTGTGGATCCCGCTCTGTTTCGTTAGTCCATCTTTTAACAGATCTTAATACAGGCTTTGCAGACTTAAGTTTCTGCCTGTAGGGTGGAATAAGATGAACCAAACAGTGATCAGAGAGTCCTAAAGCTGCTCGTGGAACCGAGTGATATGCGTCCTTTATTGTTGTGTAACAGTGATCCAATATATTACTGTCTCTGGTGGGACATGTGATGTGCTGTCTGTATTTTGGCAGTTCACGGGAGAGATTTGCTTTATTAAAGTCCCCGAGAATGATTAAAACAGAGTTCGGGTGTTGTTGCTCACTCTCTGTGATCAGATCAGCGAGTTTCTGTAAAGCTGTGCTCACGTGCGCTTGCGGTGGAATGTAAACACTCACTAGAATTAACGAGCAGAACTCCCGCGGCGAGTAGAACGGCTTGCAGTTAATGAAGAGCGTTTCTAGATCTGAACAGCACATCTCCTTTAACACAGTTACATCTGTACACCACCTCTCATTGATGTAAAAGCACGTCCTGCCGCCGCGCGATTTCCCCATTGATTCTGTGTCCCGATCTGCTCTGATCAGCTGGTAATTAGGCAGATGTAGCAAGCTGTCCGGTATGTTGGCATTTAGCCAGGTTTTCGTGAAACACAGAGCAACAGAGTTAAAAAAAATCCTTGTTTGTCCGGGAGAGCAGGAGTTCGTCCGTTTTGTTGGGTAGAGAGCGGAGATTCGCCAGATGGATGCTAGGCAACGCCGTTCTAAATCCGCTCTGTCGAAGCTTCACGAGCGCTCCGGCTCGCTTCCCCCGTCTGCGCCTCCTGTAGCGTTTGATCAGAGCTACGGCTCCACCAACTACAATGTCCAGCAAAACGTCAGAAAAATCAAAATCCGGTAAAGGATTTTGTGGTGTGTTCTGCCGAATGTTCAGCAGGTCAAACTGATCGTATTTGAAAAACAAAAAACAGGAAAAACAGTACAAACACTGGAGAGCAACGCACAATAGCTGCCATCAGTGGCGCCATCTTGGTTTTTATCTAGTAAACCCTATGCAGCAATTTCCAATGAATCATTTGGTGATTAGGGTTTTTAGAAGATTTAAACATACCCCATATCTGATCGGAAAATAAAACATGCACATCGTCATTAAGATCCTTAGCAAATACATAAAAAAGGAGGTGTCTGGCAAATTATACTGAGTTTTAAGATTCTGGAAGGATTTTAAACCACTATCATCATAGATATCTCCCAGAGTGTTTACTTTACTACGAGTCCATTGCGGACAATGAAATGGAATACTGCCTGACAAAAGGTTATTATTGTGGAAAGTAGGTGAATGCCTATGCCATTTTGTAACTAGTTGTGAACATCTTTCAACATCCCTCCATGTGGAGAGGAGATGGGTTACAATGGGACCAAAACTAGATGTACACTGCCTAAGCAGAACTCCCGAAAAAAACAAGATGCATCAATTTATACGGATAAACAATAGATTCCTCAATTGCTCTCCAAGAAACAGAAGCGTCAGGATCAAACCAAACTGCTGAAGGGCGGAGGGAAAAGGCTTGAGCATATAGTCTAAAATTAGGGAAAGAAAGACCTCCATGTAATCTACATCGTTGTAAGGTAGTCAGTTTAATACGAGGACGTTTCCCATCCCATACATACCGTGAAACACATGCATCTAGTTTGTTCCAGTAGCCAACCGGTGGAGCGAGAGGAATCATGGAAGAAAATAAATTGATACGTGGGAGAACATTCATTTTAGATATACAGGCCTGAAAAGAAGGAAGGCGAGACCAATTTTCCAAATCTGAGGATACTTTGGCTAGAATACCATTATAGTTTTTGAGACTATTTCCTGCAGGGAAGGAAAAACATCTATCCCCAAGCACTTAAAGTTTTGAACCAATGGAATAGATATAGAGAGGGACATGGAATTAATTTTAGAATTGAGGGGAAGTAAACATGACTTACTCCAATTAATTTTAAACCCTGAGATCCAAAATGGTCAAATAAATTCAACACATGAAAAATAGAATGTGACGGCTTCTCCAAAAACAATAAGATATCATCAGTAAACAAAGAAATATGATGATGAGTATTCCGTATATTTATGGGAGAAATAGTTTCAGATTGTCGGACTGCTTAAGGGGTACAAGGATAGGGTAAATAACAGAGGAGAAAGTGGGCAACCCTGATGAGTACCTCGATGTATAAAGAAAGGGTTAGAGCGAACAGCACCTGTGAGAACAGTGGCTACTGGATACAGAACTTTTATCATATTTATGAAACTCGATCCCAGACCCAGATGCTGTAGAACCGCCCATAAATAGTTCCATTCTAGCTGATCGAAAGCTTTCAGCGCATCTGAGATAATACTGCGGCAAGGAGAGGACAAACTATTCTTTGAATTAATAATATGATATAACCTGCGTAAGTTATCCGAAGCTGAGCGAGATTTAATGAATCCTGTTTGGTCATGATGAACGAGCCTATTCATAAATTTCTCTAGACGACGAGATAGTACTTTAGCATATAATTTAACATCAGTCCCTATCAAAGAAAGTGGCCAGTAACTAGAACAGGAAGTCAGATATTTCTTTTTTTAACAAGAGAGAAATAAAAGCTATATTAATAGATGGGTGAAATGAGCCTTGAGTAACTGAAAAATGTATCATATCTAACATGAGGAGGCCACGATTGGAATGCCATCTATTCCTGGGGATTTCTCCTTGTTCATAGATCAGATTGCTGACTCCAGCTCCTGAAGAGTGATCGGTTCAGCCAGGTATTCAGAATCTGAATCTGACAGCCTAGGTAGAGTCAGGGTCACCATCAGCAGTAGTATAGAGGTTAGAGTAAAAAGAGTGAAAGGCGATATTAATGTCTTTTGGGTCTGTCATAATGAGCCCAGATTGGGATTTCACTGCTGAAATATTAGCAAACTTTTCACTGTTGCGTTATCTTAGGACTAAAAGGTGGCTTGGTCTACTCCCTTGAAAATAATAATTCTATCTGGATCTTTGGATCAGGAATTCTGCCCTGGATCTCAGTAATGAATTGAGTTCGGACCAAACCGCAATGATTTTACTGAGTGTATTGTCTGAGAAACAACGCTGATTATCTCTAGTCAGATTCTGGAGCTGTGTTTCCAGTTCAACTATCTTTTTGTGTCGGTTTTTCTGAAGGAAAGAGGCATATGAAATTGAGTTATTCCTTATAAATCCTTTAACTGCCTTCCAAAGTGTTCGAGGATCATCCACTGAACCTTGGTTCATTTCAATAAACTCAGCAAATTTATTTCTGAATTGACTGCAAAAATGTTCATCCTGTAACAATTTAGGTTGAATAGTGAGAAGTGGCAGGCCAGTAGTCATTACGGATCAGGTCATCCACTTCAGGACTCCAAGTGGCTTCACATGCTTTGCATATAATCTGAGGCAATCTGAGATCATATCGCCCTGGAAAAAGAAGGAAATATATACACAAAGTTAATTCTGACAGACCAAACTGTGTCACTCTGACAACTGATATGGGAACATTTGACTAAGGATGGATCAGGAGGACACTTCTACAAACATTCTGTAAGGCACTCTATTGGAAGTCACACTTTTGTCAGACAAATTAACTATCCCCATTCAAACAAAGGTTAATTGTTTTCCTCCACATAGGTGGGCCCAGCCAATCTAATCAACACACGACCTATTGACACCTCTGGATTTCCGTCCATGATAAAGAAAATCAGAGAAAATCAAAAAGAAAATTCTACAGAAGTGACCCCCACCCAAACCCATAAAGTTCTTCTTACCATTCATTGTAACCACAACTATGGACTGTCCTGCGATGACACTGGACGATACTTGTAGACAACCGCATATTGTCTCTGGCTCCAAAGGAACAAGACGCTCTTGAAAAAAAAAAAAAAAAAACACATGGATGAGAATTAAAGAATAACATTTATTTACTGGCAACTATTTTGAATAAGATGCACTTGACGGCTTCATCGACCTATCAGAAAACAGTATTTCGTTTTTCAGTCAAGTCTAAGAATGTGACTTAAAAATGACAACTTACCACACTGGGTTAGAACCCTCTCCACAACACAAGTTGTGGGAGGCAATGGATGAAAAAATGCACGTGTCATGGAATCCCTGTTGTGGAACCCTTGCCTTGGTGGACCCTGACATCACACTGGCCACAGAGGAATGGGTGTGGTCGGCAGTCACAACAATGGATAACGGCTGGACCATTTCCACAATGTTGGCAGATCCGAGTTGCCGCATGTTGTTGAGCCACCATGGTGTTGACCAGTCGGGGTCTCTCTTTCTCCCACCACCCTGATATGAGGCTCTTTCGGGTCGACCAGTCTGTTGAGGCTTGAAGTGCCGTTTCATCTTCATGTATGTCCTCACCCAGTGAGCGTTTAAGCTCTTGAAGGAAGGACTCTGTTAAAACAATGCACAATATTTTAAAAACAGTAGTTTATTATAACAAAAGAGAATAGCATTGAACAATGGCGATTTTATAATAAATGAACATACTGTTTTGAACCAGTGAAGTCAAAATAAATAACACACCTGCAGTAACGGAAGGAAAGTCACTGGTCATTTCCGCACTGGTTTCCGGAGCCCTGACATGAGAGACACCAGTCTTTCGACTCTGGCTGTGACTGGGACCTGCTGTAGCAAAAAAGCTGTTGCTTTTTACACTCAATGACACAAACTTTACCTGATGCTAGGCACAGGTACGTAATAATAACCTCAGATATATTCTAATTCAGACCCATGACTTGTGATCATGTTGTATACCTTTCTAAGACGCAAAACTAGATCTGGAGTCTACATTTTAATAAACATTAATGTAAAAAAAAATCGTACCTGCTTGTTTCCGGGATGATCTGAGCCTGCCGTAAATAATGTTTCCATCACTGTCCCTCTTAATCCACCTAACATCTTGCTTGCTGTTTGATGGCCGGCTGGTGGACGGATTACTGGTGGAAGGCTGTCTGGTGGATGGTTCTGCTTCCTGGTGCATGCCAATGAGCTGTTGGAGGTGAGCTTGATGTTCAGCCTGATCAACAAGGTCACTCATCTCATTCAGGAGACGGTCCATCTCAAGATCAGACATGGCACAAAATATAAACACACTATAAACACACAGGGACAAAAAAAATACCAAACAAACAAACAACAAAAACTCAGGGGGAGGGGGGAGACAGTAAGACAGCAAGAGAGAGAGAGAGAACACAATACAACAGTAGAGAGAGTAACAAGATACAAGACAAATGTGGCTCTTAAAAGTGAAAGAGGCTCTTAAGGAACCTGCAGAGAAAGAGAAGAACAAATCAAAAAAGAATAGATCACCAAACTACATATTACAATATGAATAACTACTAGACTAAGAAGTTAAGTAAATGGTGCTCTTGTTCATTCATGCAATCACAATATCATAAAAAATTAATGACTTTAAAAAGAAGTCATTGTGTGCGCTAGGGTTCATGATATTTTGAACACATCCTTGTTCTGCCTTAATTCAAATGGATAAACAAACAGGAATAACATGATTAGGATACTTGTATAAACTTTGCCTTGCCAGACTTAAACTGTTATAAATGTTATATTGGGGATATTAATATATATATATAATATCCCCAATAATCCCTCAATAAGAATTTACACGTCCAAAATGAAATTATGAGTTTATTTCCACACAAAATGGACTGCATTTATTTATATAGCGCTTGCAACAGACTCATCATTGCCACCAAAGCGCTTTACGGATTGCCTCACATTCACCCATTCATTCATACACCGACGACGGTATTCTGATATATATATAGGCCTACAACATGTTTTTTTTAATAAACTCGTAATTTTATTAATTTTGGACGTGTAAATGCTTATTTATTTCTCTTGCTTATGAGACTGTGTTGTAAGCGATTTACCGTGGTGGAATCGCGCTGGGCAATGGTTTCTGCGATGGTCATTGGTCGCACACAGTGACGTGTTGCACAAAATTGCGCCAAAATATCAATCATAATTAAAAAGTACAGTCTTAATATTTTTTTATAATATTTTTTAATATAATTTTAAAGGGGTCAGCATAAATGTCTAAGTGAAGGAAACAGGGGCCATTACATTTAAACACACCACTTCCCAGAATGCATCCATCTCTTTGCCAAAGGATATGTCCATATTAAGCAATATAAACATTCCTGCAGTAGGCTATTTAATTTATTACAACTTCATAATCAGCGTTGAGATGAAAGTTCTATAGGCTATTTTTTTTGTCGCAAAAAAAGCAAAGTTGTAGGCTCACTATAAGCAATTGCAAATTGAAATACCATCGGCAAAATATCCCACCTAATTTAAGGCATGTTTTAAGCCTACAGCAAATATGCAGTCCTGCAATTATGTCGTTTTAATGTAGCCCAAAATTATATAAAAAAAAATTATAAAAAAAACAGAGAAAAAAAGTCGTGATACCGATTTAGACAATTAAGGGTTTCTGCCCCATGAAAATGTATGCTCACCGCACCAATGAATGATTGTAACAGTATATGCGCCGCGTGCTACTGCAAAATACACATTTGCAGCATAAAATCAGTCGCCTAAATCCATACTTTCCAGCGCAGGCAAACCGCTGGATGGAAAACCCCTTTTCGTCAAAATTCAAAGATGAGGGATTTGCACTCAAATCTATCGGACGACCCTCTCCGTTGTCAAGCGACGAATAGGGCGTACCCTCAACGTCGGCCTTTGGACGTGAGGGGGAAATGACCAAAGGGCAGTATGTGACAAATAGGGGTGAGACTGTGTTGCTCAAGTAGCTGCATTTTCGCCTCCACAAGAGGGGTGAACAGAAACTCAGACGATCTCACTTTTGAGCTCAGCGGGGATGCAAATGGTTACATCGCAGTTGGCCTGTCTCGAGATAAGAAAGAGGTCTGAAAAAGATCAAACTTATTTCTAATATATGTCAGCGTGTAACTTCCCTTTAAGAATGTGATTTGAAATCTCAGATTTGGGTTCTCAGACTTATTTAACTTTCTTTCTCATAGGGTGATGATGACACTGTCTATTCTTGTGTCAACGACAATGGTAAAGCGAAGTTCATCCGTGCCACACTGAATAATGCCATTCTGACTCCGGATAAGACTGTAAGACTCCCTTTTACAGAGCAGTGTGTTCATTGCCGAGTTTTGCACAAAATATGATTGACTATAAAGTATGTGGTAATGAACAGCAACAGGGATGGCTTTAAAGAACAAAGCATTATGAGACAACTATATAATAGAACAGTAACAATACAAATGTTTGTTTAACAGCAGTAAGCAATAAAAGCGAAACCCTGTGTAGAGATGGAGGGTTTATGGAATGCTTTGACGTGAAAGGAAACTTCCCTCACTGTGACCTCTAATTTGTAGCAATAAATTTGTACTTGTTTTGTTTTGCAGTTTAACCCTGGATCGTTCAGTGGCTCTGTGAGCAGCACAAAGATTCAGTGCATTTTTGTAGCTACAGGTCTCAACAGCAGCACCACCCGTGCAGCAAACACAAACACTTTCCTCTATTTCTTCACTGGCAACTATACAAACGGTAAGAGTGACACTACGAACAAAGTACTGTAAGATGTTTTGGTCATCTGAACCATTTCTTCAGACTTATTTATTTAATGAGTAGATTAGGCACACATTTTAATAAAGCCAAATAATTTTTTTGTAACGAGTAAATATTTTTATTTTTATTTTATTTTTCGCCGATACCGATTCTGATACTTGTCATTTAAAAAATCATAAATTTAAATGACCAACAACAATTAAAAAGAAATAAACAATACTAATGTTGATATGATTAACATTATATTCACCTTAAAGCTACGTGGATATTATTTGCCTTTCTAAAAGGACTTTGCAGGCAGAGGAGCCCAGAACATAAAAGCAATAAGTATTTTCCTCCCATAGAAAAGAGTTATAAAAATAATTAACGTGGCTTAATAAATTAAGAACGTAATATTAAAAGACAAAACTCAGTATACACCGTATTAATGTTTCAAACTAGATATACAAGTAAGCAGATGTGCCCAGAATATGAAAGCAACGCTCAAAGTTTTCACATTATTTATTTTCCTCCCATAAAAAACATTATAAAGAAAAGTTTAATGTAAGTGGCTTATTGAATGAAGACATTGATATGAAAAAGAACTATTAAACCATAACTCGTTTATTATTGAAATATATATATATATATATATGTTTTCTTTAGTTTTAATTTGCCTAACTTTCGATCTGACCCTTTTTAAATGGTGGGCGTATACGCAGTTGGCTAGAGCAGTGCTGATCGGGGAGAACGGAGGTGTGCTCAAGGCTGGCAGTCGTGCATATGCTCTGGAACACAGTAATATCATGTCCACATCGCAGGCTTTGCAATTAGCAAATCGCAACGTCTCAAATCGTGATTGCGATTCGATTTCGATTAATCAGCCCTACCAGGTAGTTCTCTCTTCAAAAAGTTAGCAGGCAGAGGGGGACATCACAGGGTTATCCATTGTGCCAGTGGAATGGCAATCTGCTTGCCGCACGAGGCAGCATCACGTGTTGCTTGCAGACGTGCCTGTATATTAATCGGCCAATGCCGATTAATTAAAAAAATGCCAAAAATCGGCCGATCAATCGGTCGACTTCTAATAAAAAGGACAAATTCAGTATACAGGTATAATATGCACTATGTGAAGGATTTCCTACCTCCCCTTTTCATTTCTTTTGAAGCTTGGAGTTCCGCTCCGTCTCAATCTGTATCCGCTCGCGCTTGGAGCCGCTGAGTCACGTGATGGCATGACAACCAAACACAGCGTAGCAGGGGAGGAGCAGCAATGCTTGCATACGAGATGTGAAAAGAGCGGCATATACACCCACGGACATGTCTACACTTTGTTGTATGTATTAAGCAATGTTATTAAGTGTATAGGAGAAAAAAATAACCTAAAGTATCGATCTGATACCAATAGCAACGTTGGTATCGATACTATCGATATTAGGATCGATACGCCCACCCCTATCACATAGAGCATAAATTAACAAGGCAGAGGTAGAGCTGCATCCTCCAATAAGTAATTATAAATCCAATGTGTGGAAACACTTTGGGTTTTATAGGAGAGATGGAAATCTTGATAAAACCCATGCAATTTGTAAAATAAGTCATAAAATATACAGGCAGCACGACTAATTTAACAACACACTTGAAGCGTCGACACGGTGTGAGTTTGGAGACGTCAGCCTCCTCCTCGGATTCAGCTGAACCTGCTAGCAGTTCCACTAGCAGGAAGCCGGATGAGCAAACGGTCAAAACCTTTTTTCACTCGCAGCTGCCCAACATTTCTGCTTGTTCCAAGGCAATAGCCGATGCGATCACCTTTTTTATCTGTAAAGATATTCAGCCTTACAGCGTTACAGAGAACGAGGGCATCCAATACCTCCTCCATGTTTTGGAGCCGAGGTACCTCATACCAAAAAGGAAGCTATTCACCGAGAAACAAATCCCTATTCTGTATGACAAAGTCTGATGAGAGATAGCCGAGTCATTAAGCAGTGTCCAAAGAGTTGCAATTACGGTTGATGGCTGGACGTCTTGCGCCACTGACTCATATATTACTGTCACAGCACACTATTTTGATGATGAGTGGGTTTTGCAAAACCACCTTCTACAGACTAGAGTGTTCAATGAGGCTCACACGGGGAATAATCTAGCAGTTTTACTGCAGGATGTTTGCCACGAGTGGAACATCAATGACAAGAAAACAGCATTGGTCACGGATAATGCAAAAAATATGATACTGGCAGGAATTGGTGCAGAGATTGACCCCCATGTGCGATGCATCTCGCACACACTTAATTTGGCTTCGCAAAAATCCCTCAAGGTAGACAGGGTATCAGAGCTTCTAGCAAAAGTGAGGAAGGTGGTAACGTTTTTTCACAGGAGCCCAAAAGCAACTGAAGTTCTATGTGAAATGCAGGCCCAGTTACACCTGCCAAACCACAAGCTAACCCATGATGTTTCCACAAGATGGAGCAGTTCTTTTGACATGTTGGAACGTTTTTGGCAGCAGAAGCCTGCCGTCTTGAACACCCTGTTGTCAAAGAAGATAAAAAGGAGAGAAGGCATGGCCAGCCTGACAGAGGAAGACATGACACTAATCCAAGAGGTCATAAAATTGATGTCCCCTCTGAAAGTGGCAACCACACTTTCAAAAAAAAACACCATCTCAATGATCTCCCCAATCCAGGCCAAATTTGTTTTGTTCTGATAGGACGTTTAGGAACTGTGGCAAAAGTTATAAAACTACAGTATGCTGATTTGAAGATGCATGTGTTATTAGTCTAATATTGTATGTCACATTTGTTGTAGTATAGTATTGATTGATTGATATAATTTTTCAACACAACTGATAATCCCCTCTTCTCTTCTCTTCTCTTCCTAGATGATGTTCCTCCCAGGAAGAAAACGACCTTGGACCAGATGTTTGGGGATTTCCACACTGCGAGACAACAGACGACAAAGAGCACAAGGGAGAGAGCTAAGGAGAAAATTTTAAAGTACAGAGAAAGGGATTCTTTAGGTCTGAGTGGTGATGTGCTGCAGTGGTGGAACAAAAACAAATGTATCTTCCACTGCTTTCAGCATTGGTAAAGAGCTACCTCTCCATCCCAGCTACAAGTTTGTTTATTTGTTTATTTATTTGGATCCGAATTAGCTATGCCCTCAAGCACTGCTATTCTTCCTGGGGTCCCCACAACACTTAACCTTCATACATTATTACATACATTAAAGAAATACAACAATAAAAAATAAAAAATAAAAAGTTAAATATATTCTCCACAATCCAAAACATCTCTATAAACATGTCTTCCACTTTTTAATATCTAAAACACCTACAATATAAAGACGTATTGCTCATTCGGTTAATTCCTATGCCTCAATCTCCTATAAGTACAAAATTCCAAGGTGTGCCTTTACTTGACTTTTAAAATATTTTTTTTGTGTTAACCATAGTTATTGACACTGATAAGAGATTCCATAATTGCAGGTGTACCCTATGAAAGACTGTTTAGCACAGCTGGAGATATAGTTACAGCACAGCGCAGTTTGCTTCATCCTGATCATGTGGATCAACTGATATTTCTTAAGAAAACCTTAACATTTTAATATTTAAGTTAAATTTAGTGCTAATCTGGTGAGTATGGTTTACAACAACCTGTGACTGCCTATGCTAGGGTTTTTTTATTTATTTTCTTGAATACAGTTATGAAAGAACTGTTTGTGAAAGGTTACTTTTTTCTTATTTATTATTATTATTATTATTTATGTTAAAACAGCACCTGCTTTCTGTTCATTGAGTTAGCCTATCTGCTGAAAGCACATTCATCTGCTAGCAAGTTATGGAACATTTCTTCATTGTTTATCCCTGAGCAGCATCCTTAAATTGTTTCACTGTTAAATGTTTGAGCAGTTAAAAGTGTAAGTGGAGACAGAACAGGAAAAAAAGCATTTGGTTTTATTTAATCCTTTTTTTTTTTTCTGCACTACCAAGGCCTATGTGTGTAAGGGCCATGCACTAGAAGTGAGAATGCACTTCTGAATTGTATCGCATCGCTAGCTACTTCATATGCATCTTTAATGTACCGTATAGTTGGCTATGAATCGAGATGCATATCGCATCAGCTTCAGTTATGGAGATGCACATCCCTAATGTATATATATATATATATATAGTCATGGCCAAAATTATCGGCACCCTTGGTAAATATGATCAAAGAAGGCTGTGAAAATTAATCTGCATTGTTTTATTTAAAAGATTCACAAAAATCTAACCTTTAATTGGATAATAAGGATTTAAAATGGCGGGAAATATCATTATGAAATAACTGTTTTTCTCAAATACACGTTGGACACAATTATTGGTACCTCTAGAAATTCTTATGAGTAAAATATCTCAAGTATATTCCCATTCATATTTACAATTTTGAGCACTCCAGGGTGATTATGAACGTGATATTTTCCAGCCATGGCTTCCTGTTTCACAGAAATATAAATAGGAGTGAAAACAAAGCCCAAATTGCCTTAATCATCCATCACAATGAGAAAAACCAAATAATATATTTCTGATGTACAGCAAAAGATAATTGAGCTTGACAAATTAGTGGCTTTAAGAAAAGAGCTAGACCAGTGAAAATTCCCATTTCCACCATCAGGGCAATAATTAAGAATTTCCAATCAACAGAAAATATTATGAATCTGCCTGGAAGAGGACGTGTGTGTACATCGTCTTAATGCACGGTGAGGAGGAGAGTTTGAGTGGCTAAAGACTTTCCAAGGACCACAGCTGGAGAATTGCAGAAACAAAAAAAAATTAGCTTTTTAGCAGAAAACACACAAGATGGGTTTTGGTGAACACAGGGGTAAAAAGTAATGGTCTCTGATTGTAACGGTACATCTCTCCAAAGAACACAGGAATCGGGAATTGACCAAAAGTGACTTTTAATAGCAGAGAGCAGTGAGTCAACGTTTAACAGAAAGTTACTTAAAGACTGGACAAAAAAGACTCTGGAACTCAAGGCTTATAAAGACCACAAACTAATGAGCAAATGAGATGATTAACACAAGACAGGTCAACTGAATGATAATTAACTAAACAACGACAGGAAATGCCAAATGAGGACAAAATGGAAACCGACATGTGACACTGATCTCTTGTCAGGTGTTTTCTAACCTCATCAGGTATTATAGGAGAACATTTAGAGCTGTTAAACTGACAAATGGAAGTTTTAAAAAGTATTGAATAAAAGGATGCCTTTAATTGTGGCCAATGTGTATTATTATTTCATAATGATATTTCCCCCTATTTTAATTTCTTATTATCCAATGAAAGGTTATATTTTTATGTATATGTATGTATGTTTAGTATTTTTTTCCTTCTGCTGTACCGAAACCATATCGAACCTTGACGTCAAAACCGAGCTACGTATCGAAGAAAAAAGTACATCAACATTATTTAAAAAAGCAAAAGAATTGTGAACCTAGTCAAACAAACTTTGCAACCTAGTTCAATGAGGAAAGATAAAGACTATACGCAAATATTTGTTTTAGAAATAAGCAAATAAGGTTTGCTGCAGACGATTTGCTTGGGGAAAAAAAAAAAGAAAAAAGTAAAACACAATGACCTTGTATTGATGGTACAGACACAGTCATAGAAAAGCACAAAAATGTGAGGAAGTGCACTGAGTAAGCAATTTGGGAACATTTACATTTACATTTACATTCACCTTCATGGTTTCGTGAACATGCTTTCTAAGCAAACGATTCGAAGAAAACTGGCTTTGCTTTGTACAAAATAGTTTCAAACACAAATAGACAATTCAGTCTTCCTGATGAAGTGAAGTGCATTATATTATGTGCATTTCATCAATAGCTTGCAGGAGCTGATAAAATGGCTAACATTTAAAATTTGACAATTTAGATTAAACTTGCATGATATAAGAGGTATTGTTGGCAAGATTGCATAAACATTAACATGAATCCATAATATTTCCATGTGCTATTTTTAAAATAAAATAAAACTACAGGAAATGTGGTTTTAGTAAGTGAGTAGATGTGAATGCAAATGGCAAAGATTTAAAACCCTGTTATATGAACGTTTATTTATATTAGCCTTTTGTTATCTAGAAACAGATCTTCTCGTGTCAGACTAGATGCAGGATGGTGTTTGTGTGCTTTCCGGTAGTTTTGACAGGCAGCCTCCATGCATATAAACAACAAAATGCAAAAGTCTTGCAAAACCTTTTCCTTGCCTGTAAGATGGAAAAGAAAAGATAAATGTAAAACTGGCAGGTGCAACCAGGGGCGTCGGACAGGGGGTAATAGTGGAACTACAAATATTTATTCATAATTATTCATTATAATTCATTTGTTGCATTTCTATAGCACTTTTCTAGACACTACCCGCTAGAAAATACCTGTAAAAAAGAGGATACTTAAATTGAAAATATGTGATATTACCAGCTTTTCTTAATTAAATACCCACTGATAGGCAGCTGCTTTCAAACAGCGGCGTACATATTCGAGTTTGTTACGGACAGCTTTAGTGATGAAAGGGAGCACACTTTCTGTATATATCCTATTAACTATTACAATAAAAGTTGCATTTTTCATGCTACTAACACTAAACACAGCACAGTTTCAGGAGTGACAACCGCATACGTGCATGGAAGAGTGAATCCGCTAAATTAAGTAGGCTATTATTGTACCGTACTGAAGTCTGTCCTGAATTTGAAATTATTGTCAGTAATAATCAGCAACAGATGAAAGAAAACTGTATGCAGTGTTTTTTTGTTATTCATTTTATTACTGATTTGGCGTGATATTTTTAAACAATGATTGCTTAATTTAAAATATTTGAACATTCTAAATAATTAAATAATTTACTTGTAAATATAAGTTGTGAATCGTCAAAATAAAGCAGTGTGTTTTTGGTGTGGTGAGGGGTCCACCCCTTGGTTCTGTGACCGGGGCCCAACATTTGCTGCTACACCCCTATAGGTGCAACACTCACAAGATGGAAACAACATGCCTTAAGACAGATAAAGACTGGGGAAACTGTCATATGAGCCACTTCTATGGCATCATTATGATTTTATTTATTTATTTTTTTTCGGAACTTGTCAGCTTTAGTCCTCATTCACTTCAAAAAGTCACTCTTGGTGTTTCACTGAAATGCATACAGGTTAGAACAACATGGAGTAATGACAGAATTCAAGTTCAAATGAGATGCCACTGAATTTGAATACCAAAGGGAATACAACCCTTAATGTAGTTTAGGAAGACTGTCTATGGAAGCAGAATAATGACAATAGCTTTTGAAACATGAAGCATGCTGAATTCCACAAATCGAAAAAAAAAAAAAGATGCATTGCAATTAACCGTGCTTGCATTTGAATGCCTTGTATTTCCAGGACTTGCATTTTTAGGTCCTGAAATTTAACATAGTTGTTTAATTAAGCTGTAAATATTTTGAATTGAAATATTTCACAGACATTTTCATCATTTAAAAATTCAATAATTCATATTCACCTTCCAGAATTCACTTCCAAAATATTCAGTCTGTTTAAAAATATGATGTATAATATTCGAGCGGCTGTTGATGAAGGCCATATGCGAATCAAGTCCTGCTCCAGTGGGAAAAAAAAATGGGAGGAGAAAAAGGATCATGTGACTGAGGTAAAGTTGAACTAATGTGTCTCTCCCAGGAACAACGTTCATTCAAACATCCTGAAATGAATGCAGAACCATTCCCAAATTGCCTGAAATGAACATGAGGGATTTCTACAAGAGTCTGTCAGTTTTACTGGGTGAGTAAAACATACAATCTCTCTAATGATCTTAAGTCTGTTTTTAGCTCTATCTTACAGACAGAAACACAACAGAAGACCCTAAAACATAATTGAAAGTTTTGTTCTTGGTTCATGTTATCTAAATACCCCTAAACATTATACTTTCATTTGAGGAGCTAAATTGAGTGAGATTTTATTCCCTGATAAAACAATACTCATTTTTTTAAAGTATAAATCTAGGTTTAAAATGCTTGCCAAATACTAAGTATCATTCTCTGTTTTTCATTTTAAGGCTTTTTCTCAGTTCAGGCAGGAAGCGAAGGTAAGATTTTGTTAATTAAACACTATTACATCTCTTGAGTTTGTGCTGCTGTGAAACATTTTCTGGGCTCTAAGAAGGATTGATTTCAGTTTGGTGTAAGATGTAAAAAATCATGCAGATTAAGTCCTTCAAATGTTTTAATTTCCCATTCACTTTGTCATATCATAAATAGTAGACAGTCAAGTACTATATAAACATATTAGCTGAGCCCCCACACATTTATTTAGATAATTATGGCAAAAAGCAAGCAACAGCACGCACATCGATCTCAAATGGGTGCTCGACTAAAAAACAAGTAGAAGCATATTAGGAATGCAAAGTCGGCAACACCAAAGCTCCAAAAATATCAAAACATGTTTATTTAAAAAACTTTTGCATAGTGTGGTAACGTTTCGAGCACACAGGCTCTTCATCAGACAAATTAACAACACTGATATGCCACTCTTTATACCTCCTGGTGATTAAAGGTCACATGACCTAACACAATATTATTATAATAATAATACCCCAGCAAATAAAACAAAACAATAACATAAACAGAACATATAAAGCTGTGCAAAATGCAATTTTCAATACGCAATTCAACAGCATTAATTGATACCTGCCTACGTACATAAATTCAACTAGTACCATCAAAACCAACCAGCAATTAATGCTGTTGAATTGCATATTGAGAATCGTATTTTGCACAGCTTTATATGTTCCGTTTTTTTCTTTTTAATTTTTTTCTTTGTTATTGTTTTGGTTTATTTAAACATTTTATTTTGTGGAAAATAAAGGGAATTTAATATTACAATTAAAACATTGAAGAACTAGGCTTTTGTATGATTATTCCTTAAAAATTAGATTTTAATTATTTTAATAATAGTAGCAGTAGCCTATTATTATGTGCGTTCTACTGAACAATAGTAATGTATTTCTGCCAAGTCTTCAAGTTAAACCGTATTTTTAGTTTGACGGGTTGCCGTGAATACCTTTACATTTCTGTGTGTATGTTCGCAAAACTTTGCGTTCTCTCGCAAATATGTTAGCGTTTTGCGAGGGAACGCAATTTTGCGAGAGAACGCAAAAGATTTGAAAAATATTTTTACCTCCCACCCCAAATTTTTTTTCACCCACCCCGAAATCTTTCCACCACCATGAGCTCTAAGGGGCTCCGTAGGGGTCCTATTGACTTTTTGAATTTTAGTCAGTGTGTAGTGTGTCTACAAAGTTACAAATATTAAAGTCCACTCCAAAGGGAGATATTTCGTTTTTTAAAAAAATCCTTTTCAAGAACTACAACGAACGGCATTTTAAAACGCTTAGCTTGGCTTAATGCATTAAATTGTTTTTTAAAAAAACAAACTCAATAAACACATTAATAAAGCATACAATGTACATACAAGCAGATGAGTCTAGAATAAGAACGCAACGTGTTTAATTACAGCGTTTCCTCCCATAAGGAATACGCTTAACGTGGCTTAATGTGTTAAGACGGCGTTTTCAAAATGATCAAGTTTATATGTATATGCGAGCATGTATGGGTGTGTCTGCATGCAGCGAGTTTATATGTATGTGCGAGTGTCTATAGGTGTATGCATGCGTCAAGTTTATGTATAAGTTATTCAAAAGTGTATATGCATTCATTACTAACTTAAGATTTATTGGTATGGATTTCATCTTAGTGTGCAAGTGTATTTCATATATTGAACAACCAATAGTATACATGTATATGTGAGTCATTTATAGGTGCACTCTAAAAAACACTGGGTTAAAAACAACCCAAATTGGGTTGTTTCTAACCCAACTGCTGGGTAAATATAGGACAGAACCCATATGGGGTTAAACTAACCCAAGAAGTTGGGTTATTAATTTTAACCCAGCAAATGGGTTGTTTTTCTACCCAAAACTTGGTTATTTTTTACTAAAATGATGGGTTAATTTGATTTCATAAATGGGTTATATTTTGAAAGGTAATTTATTTGTATTCCTTTTAAAATCATATTTTAAAATTAAATATACCACATGATAAATAAACAGGTCAACAATGTATAAGCTTTATTTTTTCATTAATATTTTTCAGCACATTACACTTTGTAAATACACTTTACTCAACCAAAAATTCAAGAGATCATACAAAAGTAAAACAATAAAATTCCATTTATAAACAGCATTCAAAAACAATTTATTTCAAGGTTTAGTAAAACAGTTTGCACATGAATCCATATGCACATGAAGTTAAAAACTCTGAAATACCTCAACAACTGTTTGTTACAAAGCAGTATTGTTTTTAGTCTACGAACCTGTTGTTTTTAGCCTACAGTATGAACACAAAAATAAAACAATGAAATACAGAATTCTTCCAGAAGTTTTCACAAAAATATTGATAATCATCAGTATGTGCACAAAGTACTACTCTTCCTCAAGCAAAAAAATAAATAAATATATATATATATATATATATATATAAAAACTTAACTGCAAATAAAATGAAAAATAAATTGCTACCTCATATACTTTAACCACTACTTGTTCAAAGAACTTCTTATCATCTACTTGCAAGAATGTAGTGCCGAGTGTAAAAATTTCACTGTTGGGGATTCACTTCCCTCCAACTGAAAAATATTTTGAATAAACTCCCAACAATAGAAACACTGTTTTGGATAGGTTACATAGAAAACATAAAATGATTTGAAGCATGCATCTACTGCCCCAATGAGAGTGCTTTGCTCCAAAGCTTTTCCTGCAAGGATGACAAATGCCTGAGAGTCAATGAGTCCATTTTCAAGTGACAGGACATAAGGGTAAGGTCTTGATGCTTCAGCCTGCTGGAGGTACTCCACCATATTTGTTCCAACCTAAAGGACAGATAATGCAAATGAATTAAGGTGAAAAAGAATGGGGGTATCGGGGTGTGACATCTTAAAATCATTGGACTTTGAGATTGCAGGGATTTTTTTGCATGAACTACTCCTTTAAGAATCGAGTCTACCCATTACCTGGCACGACTGTCCTGCATGGTGCATCTTCTTTCTCTCCTTGTGGTCTTCTCAAGCGCCTCAGTCGCTTTCGTATGTTCCTCAGTCTCTCTTCAATGAACCCAGTGGCTGGTCTATTATTTCGGCATTGGGCATACCATGTGTCCTGGAAAGACATAAATAACGTATGAACATATAATACACATGAACACAGGGCCTGAATTTCAGTGCGGGATTGTGGGTATTGTGAATAATTCTATACATTCCTCTACACATTGTCACTTATATATTTAAAAAATTCAGCAATTTAAACAATTCTGTATGCCCTCTCTGACACGTACACAGTAACATGTACTATTTACATAGCAACAAATCTTACTACTTACATAACCATTGGCAGTTTTATCGTGCAGACAGGGGAATGCTTGCACCAAGGCTGATGCTAGGCCCTTTTTTGTCTCCGAGCTTGGACTATGAACAAGAAAAGACAAAAATAGTGAATAATCAGAACAAACAATTGTACAACCAGAAGATCCAAATCAATTCTACTTGCATTTCTCCAAATTTCTCAATTAAAAATAAAATAAAATAGATATCACTATTGTCCCACCATCATTCTGAAAACAACAACAACAGACAATTAAACAAAATAACATGTAATTTAAAACGGCTGCAGTCTATTTATAAAATACAATATTTAATGAATTGATGAAAAAAAAATTAACAAATGGGTCAATGACTTGTTCATAAAGATTTCACTTGTTTCATTCCTGAATGAATCAACGTTTTTTGAATGAATCTAATTTTAAGTCACTTGTCTCCACCTGCTGGTACTACGTTGTAATTGATACAATCTTTATTTGAAGCACCATCACTTTTAAAATGGTGATTTATTCTATTTTGATCGCTTCTATAGACAGCAGTGTTTATATCCGAACTATAAACTTGTATTCCAGTACTTCTGTGATTATTTAAATGTTTGTAATCCAGAAATAACAATATAAAAGAATTTGTAAAGATGTTTCATATACGTTAACTGCTCTCTCTGGATCAGCGGCAGCGCGAACGCAGATTTGAATGTCACAGAGTGTGATTAGGGCTTTAATAGACGTTGAATCCTGTAATTTATGAACGCGATTGCGTGGGTGATTGAATCTGTTCTCGATTTTGGCTATTTATTTAAATATCCAACAGACAGTATACGACAGTAAATATACGACGCGACAATTTGGTTTATCTGTGTTCTTCAAGCCATGTCTGGTATCTTCATAATAATAAAGTATAATCATAATTAATTGACATTATTGTATAAAATATATTATCTGCCTCATTCTGTGACCAAAACCACACATAGGCTCACAAAAGGAAGTTATTTCAAACACTCGACTGATGCGGTTTACTAAAATCATGTAATTAATTGTCCTCTTTTGTTGGACAACACTTTGGGGCGTGCCGCTTTTTAATTGCACATACAGCGCTTGCAGAGATCGAGCAGCTTTTACTACTGTGATTTTATACATTTAATTAAAAAAAATCAAACTGCCTAATATTTTGATCGCAAATTGTAATAAAAATACATTAAGCTTTCAGCATGACGCGGGCCATAAAAAAATGCAGATGGGCTAAGCTACCTCGGCTTTAGGTGATTATGATCCATCATATAAGTGATATTTTAGATACAGAACGGCACATTTTACCAGTCGGAAACGATTAAATAATACGAAGACAAATACAAACCTTAATTTCACCAGAAAAAACGCTGAAGACAGTGTTTGAAAAAGTGCCGTCTAGAAGTCCTCCTGCTGACGATCCAAAAACCCGCGACAGATGACCCAAAAATTGGGTTGTTTTGACTCAGCAGCACTGCAGTACGATGGAGGATGGGCATGTTTGACTGTACGTGTACAAAAGGTGGTTTTCAGAAATGTATTACCAAATATTTAGCTGTAATGGACAGAAATCTCATTTTAATAATCTGAAAAGGCAAGGAATGCAAGTTTACATTACATCTCGTTGCATTTAAACACCTTCAACTTAATTGACTTAATGGACTTTGAAGTAAATTACTTCATATGACCTTAGTTAAGAAGAAACGTAAGGATTTGACCAAAGGGGACGTTTAAAACATTAAAAAAAAATAAAAAAAAGTTGAAAATGTATTTACTATCAGACCAGCGGGCATTATAAACCAGCAAAGCAAAACGAACGAAGCTGACGGCGCATTTGATGCCATGTAAACTTGACTGTTATCGCACATTTGTCTTTTTATAGCCCTCAGTATTATGTTATGTGTATAAATAGGTTAAAAAATGCATGTTATATGTATAAATATATTGATACGAACCTTATTTCTGCAAATATTACAGTGTGTGTGTGTGGCATCCACCTCCACCTCGAATTCAGTCAGCCCGCGCTGCGCTGAGCCTACTGAGTTGATTTGACCCAAGAAGCTGGGTTGATGCGTCTGGGTGGGGGAGGGGGTGTATTGATTCAACTCTCAGTAAAAATGACCCAGAAAATAACCCAGCGGTTGGGTTACAAAGAACTACCCCAAAACTACCCAGGACTGAGAAAATAACCCCCAAAAAATACCCAAATGGCTTAACCCAGCATTTGGGTAGAAAAAATAACCCAGGATTTTTTAGAGTGTGTATATGCAAGCAGTGGTGGAAAGAGTACTGAAAAAATATACTCAAGTAAAAGTACCATTACCCTCCAAAAAATGTAGTTTGAGTAGAGTAAAAGTACTTGTCCAAAAAACTACTTGAGTAAGAGTAAAAGAGTAGCCTATTTAAAAGTACTCATGAGTATTGAGTAGTGAGTACTGAGCTGTGGATCGGTGGTATATTTGTAGCAATAGCCAAAAATGCATTGTATGGGTCAAAATTAACCATTTTTCTTTTATGCCAAAAATCAGTAGGACATTAAGTAAAGATCATGTTCCATGAAAATATTTAGTAAATTTACTACTGTAAATACATCAAAACTTAATTTTTGATTAGTAATATGCATTGCTAAGAACTTCATTTGGACAACTTTAAAGACTATTTTCTCAATATTTAGATTTTTTTGCCCCCTCAGATTCCAGATTTTCAAATAGTTGTAATATTGTCCTATCCTAACAAACCATACAACAATGGAAAGATTATTTACTCAGCTTTCAGATGATGCATAAATCTCAATTTTGAAAAATTGACACCTGACTGGTTTTGTGGTCCATGGTCACATTTAAAAAAAAAAAAAAAAAAAAACAACGTTGTACATTCTGTAATTCACATTATCTTGTTTGTCGTAAAGAATGAAGAATATCTATCATCCAACAGTTTTAATTTTGACTGCCAACTCTTTAAAACGCATCAAAACAGCACAGAAACAGTATTCAGTTGAAGAAAAGATGAAAGTTATTCTCAGTACAATTATCCCCATTTAAATCATAAAGTTTGAAAAATAGATTTAAAATCATGTGTAAGGCCACTGAGAGCATGCTATTGTTGCACATACAATATTAATGTTTAGAACAGTGCAAATACAAACACCATTAGAAACTCATAGTTGAGCATCACACACCATGATATGGGTTCAAATGAGAGCACATTTCTCTCCAAAACGGAGCCAGTTTTAGCGTTTTGCAATAAAGAAATAAGAATAACTAAACTTGATCATTTATGTTACAATTTTAACAAATGCACATTGTTCTAGAAGGATGGCATCATGCCATACCTTTTACACATTTACTCGAATTGTTATGTTGAAAAAACAATTTGCAAGGAAAAATGCATTAAAGTATTTCTGGGGAAACTTTTTCAAAAGAAAACACAAACGCACGTCTCTTTGCTGAGCCGCGGCGGTCTCGGTGAATCAGCAGCGTGCACAACTGAATGGAACAAAAAGTGTTGAACTTGAAAATGGATTATGCGCGAGTGCACTTGCTAAACGGAGGCGGATTGTATAAAAATAGATAAATAATAATAAAAAGGTTTATTAATGAGCTGAGGTTTTATTACGTCACGGGCTGTCGCAGATGCAGTGTTTTAACGCCACCGGTCATCAATAAGGTGCAGATTGGTCCTCAATTTGAGTACATTATTTCAAATCGTTTTACAGTGTTTCCAACACACTTTTTCACAAACTCATCACGCACTCAAACTCATCAAAAGTCAACAAGTTCAACAAGCAACAACGACTTATCCAAGTGACTGCAGCAGAACGCACGCGAGAGAGACGAGGCAGCGCAGTGAGTGGGAATTTACCGAACTTGCACGCAATATCCGAAACCCCACACCAAATTTCAGGTTGTGTAGATAGGCAAGCATATATACAAATCATTTAGTAAGCAGAAATCCGAGATTTACCTTAACATATTAGATGACTGAATTGATGCTTGAAGAATGCACTTCCAGCAGCCATGATAAACAGCAGCTGGCGGTTAAAGTTTTCTATGCACATTGATTTGACGAAAGTCACGAGACCGATTACTAGCTCTCTATCCAATCACATTAAAAAGCATGTAACGACCACAAACGGAGGAAAATAGAGGAGTAAAAGTACCGATACATCACTTAAAATGTACTCAAGTAAAAGTACACAATTTTTAAACTACTCAAAAAAGTACAATTACTGATAAAAACTACTTAATTACTGTAACGTGAGTATTTGTAATTCGTTACTTCACACCCCTGTATGCAAGTGTTTTATGTATTGATAAGCGAAGTTTGATTGAAATCCTACGTGGCGCCTCATACGTCTGCGTCATTCTTTGAATTCATGTTTAAATAGTCGTTTTGAGCATTATAATGGCAGGGGAAACACTTATTTTATGTAAAATTCCAATCAAATTAGAAATAAATAATTGTAATTGTACTTAAGGGTTTTCCTTTAAACATATTCCAGTGAACATAGCAGCATGGGGAACAGCCGATCAGTCGTCATTATATGGCAGTGGGTGGGCTGCCCAGAATGCTCTGGATGGGTCGAGCTCCACCTGTTCTCATACAAACACACAGAGTGACCCGTGGTGGACGCTGGATCTGATGAAGACGTACAGAGTGATCAGAGTGACCATCACTAACAGACCCGAATGCTGTGCAGACAGGATAAACGGGGCAGAGATTCGGATTGGAAACCATTCTTCAGATCTTCTCAGCAACCCAGTGTGAGTCTCTCAGATATTCTTTAATAGCTACAGATTCTGGCCAGTTGGTCAGTAGGTAGGCCATATTCACTATTTGCAGGTGTTTAGACTATGTTAGGATAGAGTGGGGGAAACGCCCCCTTTAGTGTTTTTTGTTTTTTGTGTGAAACAAAAGTTGAATGTGTCCAGAATTATTTTAGTGACGGCATCTATATAAAAGACAAATTATGAAAAAATGTCCAGAGTTTATGTTATTAGATTTTTACCAAAAAATAATAATAATAATAACAATAAAATGAGTAATGGAGCGTTTTGCCCCATAGGTGGGGTAAATACCCCCCAGTCTGACCATGCTAACTGCCTAGCTAAAATGCTACCTGATGTTAACTTGAGCTCATTTTCAAATATAAGATCCAAATATTTTTATCCAGCCAACTTTTTGGAAAACATTAGCTGGAAAAACAAAGGATTTGATGTTCAGAACAGAGTAACTACATTAATTAAGCCTGAACATATTCTGAATATACAGTATACTGTGTGTGTGTGTAACATTATATCACCAGTGTAAGCTTCATGATGAACATTTCTACATCACTCTAGCCCATGTAGTCCATATTTACAACATAAATTAATTTAGACTTTATCTAGTGGTTATTTGAGAAAAAAACAGTATTTACCCCAAGGGGGGCGTTTTCCCCACTCTAATATTGGTACAAGACCACAAAATAAAATAAAACATCTACAGAAAGCAGCAAGAGTTCACTGGATTTGCCTGAAGGAATTCAAAATCACCTTATCCAAATCTTCAAGAAGCAAAACAATACATTGTCATATAAATAGTCAAAAACATTATTAATTTCAACCCGAACATCACTACAAATAAATTAAGGATTCGTCTGACTGATTCAAACCAGTCACTCTTGTCATAAGACTCATTTGTTGCTAAATTACATAAGTGTTCGTGTTGTGTTTATTGTTTTGCAACCAGCGTATGAGAACAACACTATACAAATACATGCATGCTGTTATTTTGCAGTACATGGTCATTTTATTTTATCACTACGGTGGCCGAGAGAGTTCAACGCGCTGCAACTTCAGACAACACATGCAAATAGAAAAAGCACCAGCAAATCTCGCAAACATCTTTATCAATTTCACAGCAGGTGCTGCAAATGCTCAATTCCCTCAGAGCACGAGACCATGCCTCCACTGATCACAGAATGAATTACCGTCACCTATAATCAAATACAACACTAAACATTGTTCTAGAATAAAGAAAATACTTGCATTACTACATTCCCTGGGTTCTATTACATAAAAAAAAAAAAAATATTACTCAAACACCGAGGAAAACATGTAGGTCAAGTGTTAAATGCATTAATATTGGTGGTTGCCTTGGTTACGAGAAGGTTAGTAACATGACATAAAAACAGCAACATTTTATTTTCTATGTATAATGTTTCATTTGTGTGAAATAAATAAATAAAAATAGTATAAAACATCAATATTATAAACTACATTCAGGGATAAGAGAAGAAAAATACAAATGAATAGTCATACTAATAACGATCAACAAAAACACAGGAGCGACTGACTCTTTCATCTTTCTCCAGGTGTGCTGTAGTTTCTACTATTCCAGCAGGAGCTACTTACAGCTACTCGTGTCGTGGGATGGAGGGACGTTATGTTACTGTCAATATTCCTGGAACTTCAAAGACTCTTACTCTCTGTGAAGTGGGAGTCTATGTGATTCCAGGTAATTCAGAGCTACTTAATAACTTGGTCTAAACACTTTCCAGGCCAAATTGACAATAAATAAAAAAAAGCTATTCTTACTTCATTACAGTAGTTTTTAGTATAATTCGCTCTAGTCGAGATCAGGTCCAATGACTTAACATATACTCAGACAGTGTTTGCATATTATTATGAATGGGAGAAAGCAAAATGCACTATTTGACAGAAGAAGTCCTGCCTTCTGAATAAAATGGGTGCCATGGGGAGGCCTAAGGGGAGCTGGCCCGGCCACCTCGGTCACTGTATCCCCTCACCTCTGGTGCTATCTCTGGAGTTGGTGCCCTGATTTTAGTCTGAGAGGCAGACTGCTGCCCTGGGAAGATCTCCCACTCAGAAGTATGAGATGGGGTGTGAGTGTGTGGGGGCTGTTAAATACATGGATTAAAAAGCTAAATGTTTTCATTTTGGTTCCTCCTTTTTTCGTTCAGGTTCAAGAATGAAATAAGAATGGAACAGAGTTTAGAGAATTCTAATAAACTTTGTTAATATTTTTGAATCTTCAAACTGCTAACACTTTATGGTTTTGAATTATGCCTTTACTTTATGACCAAAAATGAGAAATAGTGAATTTTTGCTCATGATTTTTTTCCATTGATATTGGAACTCATGTGGAGTACAACACCTTATAATAAATAATAGCTTCATATACATTGTGAATATGGAAACATTTGGATTCATGCCAAATGAGACAGGTAGGCTATGAGCCCAACTTTACTTATATTTTTGTCATTCTTGTTCTGTTCTGAATACGGTTAAATTGAAATTATTTTTGTAAAGTGAGGATAACTAAAAAGCTTGTGTTTATAATGTTGGTACAGCTGGCATTCAGAATGGAATAAAATGTGATCCAATGATTTATGTTTTATCTTTTTCTCTCAAAAATGTACAATTTATGTTCCCTATCTGTCAGTCACTATGAGTTGTCGTGACGACATTAGGGTTTACTCGGGAGACCAAATCATCTCTGAGCTTATGAGAAAATGTCAATGAAATTAGGCTAATGGATTTTGCATGCTGAGCCACTCCCCGTACATACAGGTATATAAGGTTGCAGCGTGCCGAGTGGTTGTATGAAAGCGGTTATACTCCACAAAGCCATCTGCTGTGTGTCGAAGGGCTGTTCTAGGTGGTGATAGGGTGTGAACAGTGGTATCCCTTTTCAGCAATTCCCCTGGGCGCTTCTACTAAAAGAAAGCGCAATCGCTGATGGCTTGCATCTTTTTTTAAAGATGCCACTTCATCTGTGTCTTCTTGGTTGTGGTTGTTTCCTGTCTTCTAATGACAACCACGGACAGTGGGTCTCATTCACTAATAAGTGCGTACGTTTTTCGTATTTATACGCACATTTGAACTTCTCACGAAAACTTTCCGCCTGTTAGTTGTTAGCTGCAATGTTAGCTGCTGGCTGATTCAATCCATGTTTTGTCACATTTGGGGATTCCTCACCCACATTCATTAATACTTCAATTTTGTTCTCAAGATGTATAGGGGGTGGTAGAATACCAGTGTTTACAAGTCTTGTCAAGCAATACGAGATATTTGTGACAATCTGATGTCTCAATCCTTTGTAGAAGTCTGTGGTAGTTCAGGCAGCAAGTAGATTCCACAAGAGGCATTTTCTCTCGTCTGTTAGAATGTAGACAGCAGTTTTTCCGTCTCCGGAATGTAAACTGCTGGCAGTAGGAGGCAAAGAGTTTTATTTTTCCAAAAACTGTATTGTTTGAGCACTGTGCTGATCTGCTGAAGTTAAAATCTTAGAGAGATATGAGAAAAGTACAAAATTAGGGAGCAAAGCGCAAAGCAATAAGCAAGAGTGTCCAAACAGTAGCAAAGCCGGATGTTCCTGCTAATCAATTTTTGTTAACCATAATGTGTTCTGCAACTCGTTTCCCCGAAGCCGTTCCACTGAGATAAATCACTGCACCTGTCATTATTAAAGCATTGATCAAATTCTTTTCTATGTTCGGATTGCCAAAAGTTGTGCAGGGATCGATCAGGGAACAAATTTTCTTTTGAAAGTGTTCAAATAAGTGTTTTAAACCTTGGCTATCACACATCGAATTTCGAGCATGTATCATCCTGAAAGTCAGGGTACTATGAAACATTTTCATCAAACGTTGAAGTCAATGTTAAGAAAGTATTGTCTGAGCTCTGGTAAAGAATGGAGTTACCCAAGTACTGTTTGCTGCCCGTGAAGCGACTCGAGAATCTATAGATTTTAGTCCTGCAGATTTAGTTTTTGGTCACACAGTACGAGGTCTGTTGAAAGTATTAAAAGATGGGATACTGAATAATAAAATGCTGGCTGAGGAGAATGTACTGGATTATGAACTTTTGTTTGCGAGTTGAAAAGTTTTGCTTGCGAGTGAAGCTGTGTGTCAGTGGGCGGTCTCTACGCAGCAGGATGAAAGGCCCTTTTCTATTGGCCATAATTCAGTTCACTAGTCACTGAATTTAAGATGTTAAATTAGTTACCTTACCCAGTAAAGGAGCGGTTGCTGGCAATTGCTGCTAGAAGCTCGCTCTTCTGTCAGACTGGCGTCAGTGGCGGGAAAGCGTAGTGGGCGTGGTCAACCTGTCACTTCAATCGAGAGTGGCCAATAGAAAAGGGCCTTTCATCCTGCTGCGTAGAGACCGCCCACTGACACACAGCTTCACTCGCAAGCAAAAATTTTCAACTCGCAAACAAAAGTTTTAGATCCGCAAAAAAAGACGGCAGGAAAGAGAGCAACATTTGTGGATTAGTGATGAAAAGTTTTTGAAGTGCACAAAGAAAAATATATATTTTTTAAAGATTTACACGCACTGCAAATTATTTTGTTTTCAATTACTTTAATTTTGAACCTTAAGAACACTTTTTTTGCAAACTTTTATTTTTTAATTGCAAAATAATTACTTTTGCTCTCAAGTACAGAATTTTTGTTTGAATAATAAAGACACAAAAATAATTTCATATATAGCAATACTGACGAACTTGCTGTTCTGGCAAGGGGCGGGGCAATACTGAAACACCATCTAAGCTGTTCACCAATCACAATGCACTGGGACAGCTAACCAATCACAAAGGAAGGCGGAACTAATCCAGCCGTTTGTGTCAGGCTGGGGAGAAAGGTATTGTAATGTAATGTAAATTATGTAAAAATAATGCGATTTTTGAACCACCAAGCATGAGAGCATGTTCTAATACACCCCCAAAACAAAATCAAGACTTTGTAAAAGAGCATAATAGGACCCCTTTAACTATTTGATGTAAATATGAGACATAAACTGAAACAGGGGTGTTTTTTCCCCATATCTTGAAGGAAAATATCATCTTTAGGGACATTCTAACTACATTCTCTAGGCTCCTTCACACAGTGAGTTGTTGCCCTGCCTCATATTTGTCATCAATCAACTGTATGAAATCTCATTTGACCCACATGGGTCTGGGGCGGGGCAAGTGCATTAAATGTGTTAATAACTTGAACTTGTTATTTTTCACCATAATTTATTAATCTAATAAACACATTAAATTCCCAGCCCTAATACACATTAATATCGCATTCAGTTTTTGTTTACATAATATATGTTTGTGTACTGTGTATATTTATTTTCTATATATAAATACAAACATATGCATGTATATATTTAAGAAAAAGATGTTGTTTATATATTAAATATATTTATAAATTATATGAATATACATATTTGCCTGTAAATACATGTAAATATTTTCAAAATATATACATGCATGTGCTTGTATTTATATATACACAATAAATATACACAGTACACACACATATATTATGTAAACAAAAAACTTTTATTCTGGATGCGAGTAATCGTTTGACAGCACTAATATATATATATATATATATATATATATATATATAATGTGTATACATTGTAGCAAATTAGCTCAAAAGGGACATATTTATAATTAATAATAACTGGCTATAAGAATATTTAGATCAGATCTTAGAATTAACTGTAGCAGAATCAATATTACAATGATGTAATCTGTTCGTCCACCGACAGTATAATCATTTATCAATTCTAGGAAAGATTATTTTCCTGGCCAAGAAATAATAACTTTCCTTTAATAATTTAAGATTTAATAACGTTTCATACAGTACTAGAATTAACTTAGCATGTAGCAAGATCAACATTCAGTGTCTCCGAATTGTGAACAGCACACAGAGGCAATCAATTGTGAATAAAATGAATTTAATAAATTAAACTACAGCTAACATACAACTAGATTAAGCAAAACTCATATATACAGAATGAAGGAAAGTAAGGAAAGAAAGAGAGAAGAAACAAAGAATGGCAGTATTTACCATCAATTAACCACAACCTAGTGAGACTCATCAGAGAATCAAAAATCACCTTAACAAAGGGGCCCAAACTTGGACCCGCATCTAACTAGTTGGAAACGATTACTTGCAATGGCTTTGTTGTTGAACAAGAGTCTGGATGCGGTAGAAAACAGAGGTTCTTGATGAGTTCAGTAGGAGTGAGCTGGAGGCTTTCGTCAGGTTCTTCTGAAGATTGTAGAGTCCACAGCAAATTGACGAAGTTACTTGAGGATAAAAACTGCCAGAAGGTCCGACTCAAGGGTGATGAGTCTTGGAAAGTGTGGCTCAAAGGGAATGAGCCATGATGAGTTTGGGTTAGGGCTTTTTAACGGTCCCTGGTCATGCCCATCTTTGGCAGATTGACCAATGTAGAGGTGTGAATTTTGAGCAGGAGAGGTTCCTTTGTCTCTTTCAATACCTTATTTGCATGGATTATGGTGGTCTGGAGGATTTGTCCAATATTAAGTCAAAGTATTGTACAAAGAGCATGTTATGTATAAGTTATGGTGACATAATATACACCATTAATCTGGGAATCAGAATACAGTCATTGTGATACCTGATATGCAAGGGAAAGTTATACTGCCTAAAACCTGATCGAACATCTTGATTGCATTCAAATGCTACAACATTATTATATATATACACACACACACTGGAGCTGACCCTGAATAAAATACCTGTGGTGAGTGGGGCGGGGCCGAGAGCCGTGGGAACGGAGCGAGGCCGGTGGAGTTAATGATAATGAGCGACACCTGCGACACTCACCGGTCTCGAGTCCCACGGAGGAGCTCCGGAAGGATAAAAGGAGGAGTGACGACAGTGGAAGACGAGAGAGGACCAGGCCTGGATATTATTTTATGTTTTGTGTGCGGCAGTCGTCCGTGAGGGGCTGCCGCTGTACTTTTACGTTTGTTTATTTTGATTATTAAATCGTTAAATGTTTGCCGGTTCCCGCCTCCTTCTTCCCGACCTACGAACTTTGTTACATTGGTGCCGAAACCCGGGAGGAAGGAGGGACACGCTGTCAGAGAGCCCTCGCTGCTGAGGGGGATCGCGGTGCTGAGGAGATCGGGCAGCAGGGAGTAGCGGGGACGGCCGCTGGCTGCCCGAGGCGACGGTGGTGCTGGAGCGATGGAACATCAGGTGGGACGGAAGACTCGCTGCCGTGCTCCTGGGTCGAGGAGGGGGGCTGCCGTCCGAGAGGGAGCGGAGGAGTCGGCGCCATTCGCCGAGTGGCCGTAGCCTGCTGCCATCCGCCATGATGGGGAGGAGCAGGGAATGGGGGACTCGCTGCCGGCTGCCCTCGACCGGAGGAGCCATCGCCGTCCGCCAGGAGGCGGAGCGTCGAGCCGTCCACCAAAGAGGTCCAGTACCATCGCATGGCACCGCGAGTGAGAGCCTCTCAGCTGGTTGAGGACCAACCAGCAGTGTGTCCGGGAACCGGACCGAATTTTTTTTTTCTCCTCTCTCCCCTCTCTCGTCTCTGTCACTCCTCATCCTTCCGTCTCCTTTTCTCTCGCCTCGTCTGTCCATACCCCCAGGTACGCCGCGGCCGCCCTGACGGGTCCCCCCCAGGAAGGGGGGGGGGAGTAGAGCGCAGTCTCGAGGGTACCCCCCGGCCTGCGAGGGGCGATGGGGGTATGTGGTGAGTGGGGCGGGGCCGAGAGCCGTGGGAACGGAGCGAGGCCGGTGGAGTTAATGATAATGAGCGACACCTGCGACACTCACCGGTCTCGAGTCCCACGGAGGAGCTCCGGAAGGATAAAAGGAGGAGTGACGACAGTGGAAGACGAGAGAGGACCAGGCCTGGATATTATTTTGTGTTTTGTGTGCGGCAGTCGTCCGTGAGGGGCTGCCGCTCTACTTTTACGTTTGTTTATTTTGATTATTAAATCCGTAAATGTTTGCCGGTTCCCGCCTCCTTCTTCCCGAATCTACGAACTTTGTTACAATACCCTATCGGCAACTGGCAAAGTCATCGTGTCACTGCAGCTGCCGTTACTTGCACATTCAGGTGGACAGGACTTGGTCTTGGATGCCTGAAATAGCTGCTTAGAGGCACCACAAACATGGTTGCTGAGTGAAAATATATTCCTTGAAAAGGAATTTGTCAAGACTTTACCAGTTTGGGCAGATCTGATAGAAATGCATTCATAGTCTGAAGAAAACCTAAAGCACATTCAAAGAGTATAAAATGAGCTGATTAAAACCATTTCTTGACACTTTGACATCTTACAGGTAATTTGGCAACAGGAAGAACCGTCACACAGTCATCAACCTATGACCTCTGGTTTGCTGAACAAGCCATTGACCTCGATCCAGGTTTCGTACAACCGTGGTTATCATGTTCCGCAACCACTGGTCAGGCTAACCCATGGTGGAGGGTGGATCTGCGTTATATTTACAGAATAAGTAGAGTTGTCATCACAAACAGACTGGACTGCTGTCCAGAGCGAATAAACGGAGCAGAGATTCACATCGGAAACTCTCTGGAGAACAACGGCAACAACAATCCCATGTGAGACCCTCTTTCTGTGGCTTAAGATCACTGAAAACACATATGAAGAAAGACTAGAAGTATAAATAATGGTTTTCTCTGTCTCTCTTTAGATGTGCTGTGATTTCTAGCATTCCAGCTGGTGTTTCCTCCACCTACACATGTAACGATATGGAGGGTCGATACGTGAATCTGTTCATTCCTGGAGATTCAAGGGTTCTTAATCTGTGTGAGGTGGAGGTCTATGGAGAAGGTGAGATCAAACAAGCAGATTTAGTGTTTTGGGAAACTATTAATGACTTTATTTTTTAAATATAAATTATTGATGGAAAATGTTAAGTTCAAGAGATGCATGCTTTCAACAGTCAATAATTCACTAAACCATGTCCATTCTTATTTAAAGTGAACCTGTATTTAATGTTATCTGGGTCTTTTTTGTTTTTTTTTCATAGATTTTTCAGGATCATTACACAACTTCTCATTGCATCCATTTAATCTTAAGAGATGCATTTGCACTAAATTGCTGTAGATACTTTACTTTACTTTACTTTACATTACTTTACTTTATTGTCTCTACAGAGGCCCTGGACAGAAATTCATATTTGACACTGGCATAAAAACACACATTATCCTCATAAAAAAATAAATAAAAATAAATAAATAAAAACACATATGAATACAAGGCACAATATATGAGTATGGTCAGAGTCTGCAACTGCCTCACTCTCCATAAATTGTTTAATCAGCTCTTGAATTGTACTCCTCTGGCCGATGATTCAATTTGTCTTGTTAATTACTCGTGTTATTTTTTATTTTTTATTTTTTTCTGTTTCAATGTTAAACTGCCACACCACGAAACTGTCGGTCCTCTGTCGTGTGTGTCTTGTGTTCCCGCTTCATGTTTCCTTATTTGGTTTGTTTCCTGTCCTCGCTTAGTGTGATTATTAGTTAATTCTTGTCCAGATGTGTTTGTCTCACTATCTATGATTATCCCTTGTATTTATAGTCCTGTCTGTTCAGTTTGATTTCGTTTGGTCTACTCGTTACTCCCCAGCGTTCCTGTCTGTCAGCCTTGCCTTGCCTTGCCTTGCTTGGATTTGATTAAAGACTGTTATTTTGAGTTACATCCTCATCTGCGTGTTCCTCGTTCATCCCTGCTGTGTGTTAATGTTAAATTGCTCTCCACAACGTCTCGGTTACGTATGTAACCCTCGTTCCCTGAAGAAGGGAACGGAGACGTCACGTCGGTGACCGACGAATTGGGATCTCGCTTAGAGAGACCAATCCCCTACGAGAGTATCTAAACAAGCCAATGGATATTGGCATGCGATTATTGCATCCAGCTGCCGCTAATCACAATGTGAGTATAAGTAGGCAGCGGGTGCAGCGCATATTCAGGTTTTCGCTGAGGAGCCGAGCCGGTGACCCGGCCGCTCAGCGGTGGTACAGCAGCCGTGGCGACGGGACGTGACGTCTCCGTTCCCTTCTTCAGGGAACGAGGGTTACATACGTAACCGAGACGTTCCCTATCAGTCGGTCACTCCGAGTCACGTCGGTGACCGACGAATTGGGATCCCTACCAAAAGGCCACGGGTACTGCCCCTTCCAGTGTCCTGTGGAAGCCTCCTGAGCCCCTATTTTTTGGCGCAGGTCAGGGCTACCGCAGAAGACCAGTTACTGCTGCCATGGCACTACCCACTCAGTAAGACTGGATAACACTGGGAAAACGTACCCGTTCTAGTTGGAACCGGACGCTACGGAAGCTCGCCCATCCCGTAGGAGGTTCGGAGCAATTACGCATATGATCAACCTTAGGCGCATATGGAGAATTAGAGGAAATTGTACCTCATGGAGATTGGCAGAAGACCTGCCGGGGAAACACGGGCTCTCAGGCTATACCGTGGACTATACACATATGGGGTCCAAAAAGGCCTTTCATATGGAACCCAGCCCTCTACCGGTTCTCATGGATTCAGCGAGTGAGGGCCTGGCGTCAGATGCTCCGCCACATCTGACTGCCGAGGGGACGGAGGAACTCGACAGGGTCTACAGTACGGACTCTCTGGAGCAGTTTTAGCAAGCCGACCCGAAAACGGAACCTCTCAGTGCTTCTACCCGTTTGAGGTGAGAACACAGGAGGAAACCGGTTCCACACGAAGGCTATAGAACCTAGCGAACGTGTTAGGGGTCGCCCAGCCCGCAGCTCTACAAATATCTGCCAGCGAGGCGCCACGAGCCAACGCCCAGGAGGATGCAACAGCTCTAGTAGAGTGAGCTCTCAACCTGAATGGGCAGGGCACACCCTGTACCTGATAAGCCAGGGTGATGGCGTCCACTATCCAGTGGGCCATCCTCTGCTTGGAGACGGACTTCCCCTTCTGCCGACCTCCGTGACAGACAAAGAGCTGGTCTGAGGTCCTGAAGCTTTGTGTCCTGTCAACGTAGCATCTTAGCGCTCGGATGGGACAAAGCAAAGCAAGGGCTGGGTCTGCCTCCTCCGAGGGCAGCGCTCGCAGGCTCACCACCTGGTCCCTGAAGGGAGTAGTGGGAACCTTGGGCACGTAGCCAGGCCGGGGCCTCAGGATTACCTGGGAGTCAGCCGGCCCAAACTCTAGGCACGAATCGTCGACCGAAAATGCGTGCAGGTCCCCTACCCTCTTGATGGAGGCCAATGCAAGCAGGAGCAGAGTCTTCATTGAAAGAAACTGCAGCTCAACTGACTGCAAAGGCTCAAATGGGGCCTGCTGTAGTGCTTTGAGCACCAGAGACAGGTCCCAAGAGGGTATAGAGGGGGGCCGTGGAGGATTTAACCTTCTTGCCCCCCTAAGGAACCTGATGACCAAGTCATGCTTACCCACCGACTTCCCTTCCACGGGGTCATGGTTGGCAGCAATGGCAGCCACATAGACTTTAAGGGTGGAGGGAGACAGCCTTCGCTCCAACCCCTGCTGCAAAAAGGAAAGCACGACTCTGATCGGGCACTTTCGGGGGTTTTCTCGGTGAGAAGAACACCACTCGACGAACAGGTTCCATTTCAAGGCGTAGGCCTGTCTCGTGGACGGCGCTCTAGCCGAAGTGATGGTGTCAACTACCCCTTGGGGTAGGTCACCTAGAACCTCCGCGTCCCGTCCAGGGACCAGACATGTAGCTTCCAGAGGTCTGGACGCGGGTGCCATAAGGTGCCCCGTCTCTGAGTCAGTAGATCCTTCCTCAGAGGAATCTGCCAAGGAGGGGCTGTCACGAGGAGCATTAGCTCTGAGAACCAAGTCCGAGTGGGCCAGTACGGCGCCACGAGCAGGACCTGCTCCTCGTCCTCCCTGATCTTGCATATTGTTTGTGCGAGAAGGCTCACTGGGGGAAACGCATACTTGCGAAGGCCCCGCGGCCAGCTGTGTGCCAGTGCATCCGTGCCGAGTGTTCCGTCGGTCAGGGAGTAAAACAACTGGCAATGAGAGGTTTCTAGGGACGCAAACAGGTCTACCTGAGCGGGTCCGAAACGTCTCCAAATCAGCTGGACCGTCTGGGGATGGAGTCTCCACTCTCCGGGGAGCGCAGCTCGTGACAGCTCGTCGGCTGCCCGGTTGAGCAAGCCCGGAATATGAATGGCACGAAGCGACCTCAGATGCTTCTGACTCCAGAGGAGGAGGTGGCGGGCGAGTTGCGACATGCGACGGGAGCGCAGACCACCTTGTCGGTTGATGTACGCAACGGTCGCAGTGTTGTCCGTGCGGACCAATACGTGTTTGCCTCGTAAGCGCCTTCTGAGACAGATCAAGGCCAGACGTACCGCTAGCAACTCTAGGCAATTGATGTGCCAGTGCAGTTGGGGGCCCGTCCAAACCCCCGACACTGCAAGCCAGTCGAACGTGGCACCACCGCCGGTGGTGGAGGCATCCGTGAAAACCACAGCATGCCTGGAGACCTGTTCCAGGGGCACTCCTGCCCGCAGAAACGAAAGGTCTGACCACGGGGTGAGGGTTCGGCGGCAGGCCGGTGTGACTTGGACCCGGTGAGTGCCGCGCTGCCACGCCCACCTCGGGACTCGGCCATGGAGCCAGTGTTGAAGCGGCCTCATATGAAGCAGCCCCAGCGGCGTGACTGCCGCTGCAGCTGCCATATGCCCCAGGAGCCTCTGAAATTGTTTCAGTGGGGCCGCTGTCCTGCTCTTGAACGCATTCAAGCAGTTCAACACCGACTGAGCACGTTCCTGCGTGAGGCGTGCTGTCTGACTGACCGAATCCAACTCCATACCGAGAAAAGAGATCCTCTGCGTCGGGGAGAGTTTGCTCTTTTCCCAGTTGACCCGAAGGCCCAACTGGCTGAGGTGTGAGAGCACCAAATCCCTGTGTTCGCACAACTGGTCCTGAGACTGAGCCAGCATGAGCCAGTCGTCCAGGTAGTTGAGAATACGAACGCCCTGTTCTCTCATGGGAACTAGGGCTGCCTCCGCAACTTTCGTGAAGACACGGGGCGACAGGGACAGCCCGAAGGGCAGGACCTTGTACTGATATGCCCGTCCTTCGAACGCAAACCGCAGGAATGGCCTGTGGCGCGGAAGGATCGACACATGGAAGTACGCGTCCTTCAGGTCGATCGCTGCAAACCAATCTCGGGGACGGACGCACCCGAAGATGCGTTTCTGCGTGAACATCTTGAACGGAAGCTTGTGAAGAGCCCGGTTCAAGAGACGCAGATCCAAGATCGGTCTCAACCCACCGCCTTTCTTGGGTACAATGAAGTAGGGGCTGTAAAACCTCGACCTCATATCGGCTGGAGGGACCGGCTCTATCGCATCCTTCGCCAGTAGGACTGCGATCTCCGCGCGCAAGACAGGAGCATCTAACGCTTTCACTGACGTGAAGTGGACGCCCCTGAACTTGGGAGGACGCCGGGCGAACTGAATCGCATAGCCGAGTCTGATGGTCTGGCGGAGCCAACGAGACAGACTGGGAAGCCCTAACCAGGCCCCCAGAAACCGTACAAGTGGCACCAGCGGGACCACTGACGTACCCGCGGCGGGGCAGCGAGGAGAAACGCAGGGACCGTGCTCGGGCGTCTCTTTGCCGGTCCGAAGCAGGGTCAGCGTGTGTGGAACACCAACCTGCGTTTTGGCAGAGGGTGCGTGGGTAGTACGGTTGACCGCACTCCCGAACCGCCCACAGCTGCTCACTGGCGAGAGAGGCGGGATAGTGTGGATCAAGACTGACTCGTCCACAACTTCCCGTCCCCTCGGGGGACCCAGAGATAGAGGAAACTGCTCTTTTGTCGAGTTTTTGGGTGCCACTGACCGAGAGGTCAGTGGCGGGGAAAAAAAGAAACAAAAGATTCTCCGCCCGGCCCTCCTCCGGGGGAGGGAGTGGTGCGTTCACCATCTCCCGAAGAGCATCCCCCCCCCATCTCCGGGTCGCCCGTCTCAGGGTCGCTTGCTCTTACGCTTACCACCAGGTTTGGCGGGGGCCTGGACGGGCGGGGCGGCTGCCCTGCGGCCGGCTCCACGGCGCTGCTTTGCTGGAGGCTGCTGCGTTTGCAGCGCGGGAGCGGGGGGCGGCGGCAGGCGGCCGCCCTCGGCGACGAGCAGGCTGAGGCGCTGCCACCGGCGGCCGGGTGGAGGCAGCAGCTGCACGCCGGGGCAGGATGTGCCTGATGGCCTCAGTCTGTCTCTGTGCAGCGGAGAACTGCTGGGCAAAGTTCTCCACTGTGTCACCGAAAAGGCCGGCCTGGGACAGAGGGGCATTCAAGAACTGTCTCTTTTCTGCCTCCCTCATGTCCGCCAGACACAGCCAGAGATGGCGCTCCTGGACCACCATAGTGGACATCGCACGGCCCAGAGACCGCGCCGTAACCTTCGTCGCCCGTAGCGCGAGGTCCGTGGCGGTACGAAGTTCTCTGAGAACTTCTGGGTCGTGACCACCCTCGTGCAGGTCTCTCAGTGCCTTAGCCTGATGGACCTGCAACAACGCCATAGCGTGTAAGGCGGAAGCAGCTTCACCACAAGCCGTATACGCACTGCCGGTCAGGGCCGACGAGTGCCTACAGGCCTGGGAGGGGAGCAACGGAACCCCACGCCAAGTGGTAGCAGTAGTTGGACACAGTTGCATCGCAACTGACCGCTCCACTGACGGGATGCCCGCATACCCCCGCGCTACCCCACCATCAAGGGTGGTGAGGGAGGACGAACCACCAGACCGGTTTCGGGCAGTGAAAGGTGCCTTCCATGATCTAGTGAGCTCATCATGCACCTCCGGGAAGAAAGGCACCGGGGTGGGGCCCTGAGAACCAGCGCGAGCCACCCCGAGAAACCAATCGTCCAACCTAGAGGGTTCGGGACGCGGTGGAGGATTCCACTCGAGCCCGACCCTTTCGGCGGCCCGGGCAAGCATAGCCACCATCTCTGGATCCGAATCCGGAACCGTTGACCACCCAGAGGGTGGCAACGGTGCCGAATCATCATCCCCAGAGTGGTCAGACTCACCCTCCGATGCAGCGATTGACATCTGGTCGTCGAGGGGAGCACCAAAGGATACAGCTGGTACTCCATGAGAGGGTCCAGCATGCTCCCTTGGCAGCTCCACAGGCTGCGAAGTGCCGGTGGCAAAAAGAACCCCCCCCGAGGGGAATTCCTCACTGTCACCGTAAGACCAGTCCGGCCACTGTCAGAGGTAGTGGTCCCTCGGCTGCCGCCAGGGGGAGCCCTAGATCTAGGCAGGGGCACGGGCACTCCGCCCCTTTGCAGGAAACGGAGCCTGGTCCGCAACTCCGCGATGTTCATACTCCCGCAGTGAGAGCATGACTCATCCACGAAAGCTGCCTCAGCGTGATCAAAGCCCAGACACGAGAGGCAACGATCGTGACCATCACCCGGCGCCAGGTAACGACCGCATCCAGAAACGCACGGGTGGAAAGGCATCTTGAAAAAGACGCATCTTTAAAAAGACGTTCCACCCGTGAATGCTCTTTTAGAGAAAAGCACTCTTTTAGTGTGCTGAAGCGCACAGGGGAGATGGCCGCTTGCAGCACGATCAGAGGGTAGTGCAATCCGATGTGTGCAACCCACTCGACAAAGGGAGACCACCACCGCTGACGCGCCGTCACACCAACACACTGACTTGCAGACACTTTGAAGAGTTGGTCAGGAGCAGAACGAAGAACGCTCGGCTCCGAAGCGAAAAGCTGAATATGCGCTGCACCCGCTGCCTACTTATACTCACATTGTGATTAGCGGCAGCTGGATGCAATAATCGCATGCCAATATCCATTGGCTTGTTTAGATACTCTCGTAGGGGATTGGTCTCTCTAAGCGAGATCCCAATTCGTCGGTCACCGACGTGACTCGGAGTGACCGACTGATAGGGAACAATGCTTACAAAGTTTGAAGAATTGGTAATTCCTGTGTAATGTTTATGTAAAATGGTGCACTTTATTTTACAGTCCTATTTCCACATAACTTTGTAAGCACTGTTGTGGAGAGCAATTTAACATTAACACACACTTATTTGTAAGTACTACATATTTACCACCTGTACACCAAGTACAATATGTGTCTTGTTTGTTACCACATAATAGCAAATTTTTCCATAGGTGCTACACATTTACCATGTACATATCATTACCATGTACAGTAATGTGTCTTATTAGTTACTATATACGGATACTGTAAGGACCTGCCTGTTTGTACCCACTTGTCCGTAAGTACTACATATTTACCATGTATATACATTAGTAAGTACAGTAAAGTATCTAATTAGTTACCATATACAGGCACTACCTGTAAGTGACGGTTCTTACCCACACTTGTCTGTATGTACAAACTAATTACCATGCATGTACGACTGTTAAGTGTAGCGGTGTTTCTTATTTGTTACCATGTACATACACTGCACCTTGTTTTACCGCTCATTTGCGTGTAGGTACAATATATTTACCATGTATGTACCAGCGAAGTACACGTACTGTAAAATAAAGAGCTACCATTAATTCTGTCAGGATATTGTTATTCGCAGTTTCTACAAAAGTATCAAATCGTGAGTAAAACACATTTAAATGATTAACTATTAATTATTAAGCTATGGGGGTCATTGCCAAACAATTGTTTGTTTCTGTTGTCTAACCATCACTATATTTAATCCTCTCCATGTATCTCTGACATTACCAGTTCTGAATTTCTTCTCAACTCTCCTTTTATACTGTCTTTGCGCCTCCCTTATTTTATGTTTCTTTATTTAGCTCTTTTACTCACTCTTTTACCCTGTGAGTTTCATTCTTTAAAAAAGCCATTCCCTTCTTATTTATAAATTGTTTAAGACCTTTGTTAATGCAGGGTTTGTTATTTGGGAATATTCTAACCTTTTTAGTTTGAAACACAGTCTTTGAACAAAAATTTATGTAACTTTAATGTAACTGGTAATGTGTCGTTCGACAGCTCAAGATCTACACAACAATTAATATCATTAAAGAACAAGTCCCAATTAGTGCTCTCAAAACAGTCTCTAAGGTTTTCCACTGAGTCCTTGGTCAATGGCTGAACCTGTTGGATGACAGGTTTAGCCCTTTTTAACATTTGTCTGTATTTTGGAAGAAGGTAGATGACGTTATGGTCTGCGCGACCTAATGGTGGATGTGACCTCAATACATAAGCACCGTCCACATTACCAAAACACTTAATCAGAATTTTACCCAGCCTCATCGGACAAGTTATATAAGGCTCCAAATTCTGCAAAAATGTGGACAGTTGTTACAATCACTGAGGAGAAACACTGGATCATCCACTGAGTTAAGTCGTGACGTATTGTCAAGTATGGTGACCCATACTCGAAATTGGTGCTCTGCGTTTAACCCATCCAAGTGCACACACACAGCAGTGAGTAGTGAACAAATGCACACACACACACACACGCACACACGCACACACACGCTGCGGCGCCCGGGGAGCAATTGGGGGTTCGGTGCCTTGCTCAAGGGCACCTCAGTTGTGGTATTGAGGGTGGAGAGAGCGCTGTACATTCACCCCCCCACCTACAATCCCTGCCGGCCAGGGACTCGAACCCGCAACCTTTGGATTACGAGTCCGACTCTCTAACCATTAGGCCACGACTTCCCCCCATTTGTGCAGCACCTTGTTATAACTATCAGCAATGCCGTCTGCGGCAAGTGTGAAGTTTGGCCCAGGTACATAGACCAGGATAACAGTAATTTGTCCGAACTCTCTGAACAATGTGGTCTAAATGAAAGAGACAATTCATAATCAGTTGAACAGTAGGTCCCATGTACCATAAAATTTGTTGCCCAGCGGTCGCTGACAAACATACATAGTCCTCCTCTGATGGTTTTGGATGATTTCTGGCTATCGTGGTCCAGTCGATTTAACAAATATCCCTCGAGGCTTATATAGTCAGACTCTGTTAACCATGTTTCAATAATGCAGAGCAGATTCCTTCTCTTGTAATCTCAATGATATTTCATTAATGCTGAGAGCTCAGGCATTTTGTTCTTGAGTGAACGAACATTAGTCAGAGTTACTGTGGGCAGGTGAAAGCGGCTGCAGTGTCGTTTGAGTCTATTCCGAATTCCTCCTCTAGCTTTTTTTTTTTTTTCCTTTTCCTCCACGTTGTTTGTGGGGAAGAAATAATTTTGACGGGGACATCACAAAGATAATTCGGCGGGAGTTTCATTTTATATCAAAGACTCAGTAAATCATCACAGCTGTAAATATCAGTCCGTTGGTTTTCAAACTTCCCGACTCCACTTCAGCTTCGAGTGTAAGAATACTGCACATTTTAAACTCCAGATCCAGACCAAAATAAATTTAAAAAGCATATTTTCAAAAGCCTATAGATGAAATAGCATAAAAACAAACAAACTTAAACATTTACATTTTACATTTACATTGTTATGTAGCAGACGCTTTTATCCAAAGCGACTTACAAATGAGGACTATAGAAGCGATCAAAACCAACAAAAGAGCAATGATATGCAAATGCTATGACCTTCATACAGTACACATAGCAAGTGTTTTTTTTGCTTGTTTTTTTTTATATAAAGAAAACAAGTAGATAAAATTAAAAAAAAAGTTAGTTTGAGGGTCAGATAGATACAAAAAAAGACTAATAAATACAAAGAAGACAGATAGATAAAACAGAATTAGAATACAGAGTGCTAGATTTAGAGGTTCAAATAAAGATGGAAAAGATAAGGACTCAGCTGCTTGGATTGAGTTGGGCAGGTCATTCCACCAGGAGGGAACAGTTAATGAAAAAGTCTGTGAAAGTGATGTTGTGCCTCTTTTGGATGGTACAATGATGTGTTGTTCACTTGCAGAACGCAAGGTTCTAGAGGGCACATAGGTCTGAAGTAGTCAGTTTAGGTAAAGGGGTGCAGACCCAGTGGTGGTTTTGCAGGCAAACATTAATGCCTTAAATTGTATGTGAAACAGACACGAGCACATCATGTGTGGGTCAGCACTTGCGCATGCGCCCCAAGCAATCGAATTTCATTGAAGTCACAATGCATTTTATGTTTTTATTTTCTTTTAGCATTTTCGTTTCTCTTCTGTCCATGTATGTCCACTCTCATGTGTCACTCTTGTAGGTCCTCTACTGAAGAAGACCTTTGTGAAGATGAAAATGAAGTCCAGTTCGAGTTTGTCTGAACTTGAAATGAGAGCCCAGCTCCTGTCACAGGTGAGAGAGGGAAACACACATGAATCTAAGTGCACTGATAGCAGTTTTAAGAGTTCTGCTTGTTTCAGCTTCAGTCTGCCCTGGAGGAACGAGGGTTTTCTGACATAACACTGCAATGGTCTCAACCGCCCAAAAAGGAAGTGACACGGAAGGAAGCTGCACCAGGTGAGTGTGTTCATACACATACTGGAAAAACCTGAACAGAATGTTGACTTACGTAAAAATATAATTATTAAAATAAATCTGCATATACTACAAATTAAATGGAAGATTGTTTTATGATGTAATGAACTTTTATTTACAGCTCAATGTGCTGTAAGAAAGAGATGATGATGATGATGATGTTTATGATGGGGAAGCCTAAACTTCTTCAGTCAACATCTTTCAGAAAATCGTATGTTCTTCACTTACCTGCTGGAATATTCTCCATCACTGTGTTGATCACAATAAAGTTGTATGTGAAAATCTAAACTACTGATTCCTGAAACTGAATTTTGAAACAAAATTATTAAAATTACTCCTCATGAAACCAAACATCAGGAACTCACTCAAAACAGATGTGCAGTATCTTGGGTGGACCAAGATGACGCATGCACACTTGCATGGTTGGTTGGGCTCCGTGCTTGTTGTGTTATTTTTTAAAACTGTTTAGCTTTTCTCTTTTTATTTAATTTTTTTATGAGACTTTTTAAAAATAGAACCACAGAAGTGTGCAAGGAGTGAATTTATTTCCTTATAAAATTAATTCTGAGGCCAAAACTCAGGAACTCTCGCAAAGACAGATGCCATGCAATAAAACCATAAAACTAATCTGGAGAAGAGATCTCCAAATAGAACAAACAATATCACCCAGACCAAATTTTACTTGATCATCTAACCCCCCCCCCCCACCCCCCCCCCCCCCCCACCCCCCCCCACCCACCCTCTATGCCTCTCCTCCCTCACTCTTCTTCCCCAAAAAGCAAAAATATCCATATGCTACAAATGTTATATATTGTCAATGTTGTTCTTTCCCTTTCGTGTTTGGTATCATTTTAAAGGTCTCTGTGCGATTGGTTAATTGGTCTAAATTTTACAGTCGTCACCTATATTATGAGAAATATTGAAAACTTAAGTGAATTCTGTACTTCTGTATATTAGGACTCCTTTCAATATCTGATAAACATTTCTCCACACAAGGTGTGACCATTTGGGGATTGAGAACAGCTCCTACAGAGATTTCTCATCCCCCATACTAAGATGTAATCTGTGGGGGGCCGAGCATCAGAGGTGGGTAGAGTACCCAAAAACTGTACTGAATTTCTTCAAGTACTTGAATAAATATTTACTCAAGTAAAAGTAAAAGTAATAGTCCGAATACTTACTTGAGTAAGAGTAAAAAAGTATCAGATAAAAAAACTACTCAAGTAGTTAGTTACTAGTTACTTTAGATCATATACTGAATATAGTCTATTTTTATTTAGATATTTAGATACAATTTATATATACATATATATGTACACACACACACACTGCCGTTCAAAATACTTTTAATGTTTATTTAATGTATTTATTTCTGTGATGCAAATCAGAATTTGTATCAGCCTGGTTTATTATCAATGCTGTTCTTTTTTAGCTTTCTATTCATGAAAGAATCCTGAACAAAATGTCACAGGTTCCAAAAAATATTAAGCAGCAAAACTGTTCCCTGTTGAAAAAACCAACATATGCTGGTAAGGTATGTTTTGAAGCATGGGATGCTGGTTTGAGCTGATTTAAGCTGGTCCTTTACTGGTTTAAGCTGGTCATGTGCTGGTTTTATGCTGGTCGGACCAGCACATGACCAGCTTAAACCAGCTAAGAACCATCTTAAACCAGCAAAGGACCAGAATAAACCAGCATCCATGCTTCAAAACATACCTAACCAGCATATGCTGTTTTTTTCAACAAAAGCGGTAATAAATCAATATATTTGAATGATTTCTGAAAGATCATATGACTCTGAAAACTGGAGTAACAGCTCATAAAAATTCTGATTTGCATCACTGAATTAAATTAAATTATATTTTAAAGTTTAATTATGTATTATAAATGTATATATGTATATAACCTCTGAGACGGAGAAGAGTGAAAACTCCTCACATGAACATCTGAACATAACGAAACAAAAGCAACTTGATGGATCTTCTTCCGTCTGTTCTGCAAAATGTAAACAAATGTAGCCTTTATTTCTGCAAGTGTAAATATTGTGAAAATATCATTATTAATTGTGTCTAGGCAAAGAATTGACTCAAAAGAATGAATCATTCTTGAACATAGGTTATTGCCCAGAGAAAAGAAGACGTCACATTTGGAATAAATTAAAGCATTTTTAACTTGTATTGCATTAAGATAAAGTAACGAGAGGAGCGTTTTTAGTTTTTTCACTAAAAATATACTTGAGTAAGTAAAAGTATCCATTTTGAAATATACTCTAAAAGTATTAGTTACCCAAAAAATGTACTCAAGTAAACGAAGTAAATGTAACCCATTACTACACACCTCTGCTGAGAATAAATGTTTATGGCCCTTTTGTTCTGGTAGTATTTTAGGGAAAGTTGCAAATCAGTCATTGTGATTCTGTAGGCAGAATAAGACCGTAGTATGGTCTCTACACTCCATACTATGTATTTTACTCCATACTACGTACATACTCAAAACTCATCTGTTTAACTGTGCATTTGTTGAATGAGCACTGTGCTATATGTCCGAAATTAATGAATGCAATGCATTTTATGTATAATCATTTTCTTTAAATTTATTTTAAATCAATTTCTATATCATTTTAAAATTCCTTTATTAAAATTTTTATTTCCATGTTTTTATTGATTTTTAATGTCTATTGCACTTTCTTTTATGTAAAGCACTTTGAATTACCACTGTGTATGAAATGTGCTATATAAATAAACTTGCCTTGCCTTGCCTATTTTCTAAGGTCTGGTATGCATATTTTCCTCTTAGATTAATCTTTGAGAATTTGATGTTTTGTATTGATATGATTTGACATCCTTGAATAGGCTATGCAATTGGCATAATTAATACATATTTACCTGGCTGATAATAAAATGTTATATTTGACTTATTCTGATCTCTTCAGAAATCATTATTCAAGTAGATTAATGTGTAGTGGTATTTCCACAAATCTGAATTCAGGACAGATCATACCAAAGCACCAACGGATGAACCATGGGGAACATCATGCAATATTTTTTTGTTCCACCTTGAAATACAAATCAGGTATCTTTACAAATACCAAACTGAACTGAATATACTTTTCTCTTTTGATCCTGTTGGTGGGAGATATATACAGCATAATCCGGGCCCCATACCTTGGCTCCTTTGTACAATCAGAGTGGTAATTGTTCATTTGAGCAGTTTGGCCACAAAATGGGCGCTGATTTGCTTGTGGATGGATCAGCAGTTCAAAATTAAAGCCCCGGAGGGTGGTTTATTTACAAACAGTGGGGGTGAAGAAGTGAAGATCGGTGCAATCGTGCTCGGCGTGCGATCAGGTGCTTCTTCGAGGTGTGGTAGACCGGCGTGGGGCTCTTAGGCTGGCTGGGTCACCTACAAACTCGTCTCTGCAATAAAAGAGGGATAAAGCAGTTGTTAGCACGCTGTCTTCGGGAGACGAAGCTCTCTTGCCTCACTGGCTCACACGGCTTATCTGGCCATGGCCTAATGGGCTAATGGGCTAAAAAGTTTACATTTTTGTATTCCTCCATATCCCATCCGTGCTTTAAATACATTTATTTCAAAATAAATGTATAATATTTTGGATAAAATACACATTTCATTCGTGTCCCCAGGTTTTCACTCAGTCCTGTTACCATAACACATTACCCCCTATAAAAAACTGGGAAAATTCCACAAGACACATTTTCAACATAATATTGCAACATCTGGATCTTCTGAAGGCAATGAAATGATCAAAAGCATGTGGAAGATGACATTTTCTTTTCTGTATATTTGATGATATTGTAACGGTGGCTGGGTGCGTCGTTATAAATAAATAATAAAGGTCCTGTTACCTAAATTATTTCTTAGATGTTACTTGTTTATTTTTAAAAATACAAATCTGAAGTGAATCACTATAATTTGCTAAGTATTCTCATAATAGTATCGTGTACTCCACGTGGCTAGATTATATGTATTTCCTAAATCTATCCTAAAATCTCAATCCTTTTACTTTGTCATGTTACTCATTTACTCATATATCCTATACTTACATACAGTAACTGTCACGAATCCTGGCCATGCTCTTCCGTTAACTCGCCAACAGATGTCACTCACTCACCACATGGACTCGTACAGCACACTGGACTACAGTTCCCACAATACATTGCACTGACGACACGCACAGCTGTTCACTATCTCGCCCACACCTGATCATCATTACAATCACCACCACACACCATATAAGCCTGGGACTTGCTCTTGCTCAGGGCCGAGTATTGTTTAGCGTTTATCACTCGCATAGCGATAGCTACTCTACGGAGCCCTAGCCCTAGCCCTAGCCCTAGCCCTAGCCCTAGCCCTAGCCCTAGCCCTAGCCCTAGCCCTAGCCCTAGCCCTAGCCCTAGTCTTGCCTAGCCTGTTTACCTATGTTTTGATAACTGTCGTGTTACCTGGATTTTCCCTTGGCCAGGATTCGTGACATATTGGCCAGGATTCGTGACAGTAACTGCGTAAAAGTAACAGGAGTGAGTAGTGTCATCAGATTTATTCATGTAAATATTAGGCTACATCCATATTAATCTAGATAAATTTGAAAATGCATATTTTTCTCAACGTTTTGGCCTCCTATCCACACTGAGACAATGCTTTTGCCCAGAGAAAACCTATGATTGTTTGTGCATTGTTGTTTTATATTACGTTTCTGCAAGTATGACAGAAAATGTACTTGAAATTTGTCCTGTAGCAATTATGTATTAGACCAACCCGTTCTCATCAATCTGCGTATAAATAACACGGCTTTACACTTACCAAATGCGTATAATGCATAGGCCAAATGCCAATTTTGTGTGCATATGATACGCCAATCCTTCCCATTAACTTCTGTGGACAGCAGATGCGTCTAAACACCACGCTCATCTTCAGCGGAAGTGACGTCACCAGCGAGGCTCGGTTCACCTGATGCGTGCGCACCTTCAAACAGGTAATGGTATGAATCTTTTCCTTTTTAATGAGATCATTATTTTAATTATTTCAGTGTTTCTGCTTTGCACTGCATGTGCTAAAATGGAGACGAATGCATTCAAATTAGTTGTTAGTAACAGCTGCTAACCTTAGCCTGCCATTGACATTAGCCTAAGCTAACTTCTATTATATAGACCTTTTTCATGGAACGCGAAATTACCCATTATGCTTTGCGCGTACATGTAGGGAGGATGCTCCGAACTTCCGGTTAGCGGCTTGATGAGTTTAGTTAGGCGTTACAGAGATATGCATCTATGGTTACAGAATTGTTTGGACAGCTCTGAAACGACGGTTGTAATCTGTTTTACTTGTACTTTTAACGTCAACAATGGCAACAAGCAATGACAACATTAGATCGCGTTGGCTGCACAATCAAGACTATTTAACAAAGACCGTAAACAAAGTAACTTTGTGTGTTCCTCATCCTATGAAGTTGACCAGCGCCACCTCCTGGATTGATGATATTAGATTAGATTAGATTCAACTTTATTGTCATTATGCAGAGTACACGTACAGAGCTAATGAAATGCAGTTAGCATCTAACCAGAAGTGCAAGAATATAGTGTTTTATATACATATAAGTGCATAGTAAGTGAAGATATGATTTACAGAATGTACAGTGAAATTGCTATATACAGTATTGAGCAGAGTATATACAGAATATAAATAGGAATGCAATGTATGGATTGTATGTACATTATGAACAGAGCAATGTAGGATTATATATACACATTATGAACAGCAGAAAGTGAGAACAGTGGTAATAAATACAGCTGGATGAGTGTGCAAAGTATTGATAAAGCAATGTATTATATGCAAAATAACAGTAGTGCAATATTTTATAGAAATAGTTTACTGTGCTTTGTACAGTAACAACTTTAGACAGTTTATAGTGTAATAACTTTAACAATGTGCAGTCTGTGCAAAATATGAGTAGTGCAAATGCATGTGTGTAAAGTACTGTGACCAGTGCAGTAATAAGCAGGTGCAGGAGTTAGATTGGTGGTGTAGCGTTCAGAAGTGTCACAGCCTTGGGGAAGAAGCTCTTCCTGAGCCTACTAGTGCGAGAGCGTAGGCACCTGTAACGCCTGCCGGATGGAAGGAGGGTGAAAAGTCCATGGTTAGGGTGAGAGGCATCCTTGATGATGTTTCTTGCCCTGCCCAGACAGCGCTTATGATAAATGTTCTCAATGGAAGTTAACTGGGTGCCGGTGGTCCGTTGAGCAGTTTTCACCACCCGCTGGAGTGCTTTGCGGTCAGATGCGGAGCAATTGCTGTACCATACTCAGGGTGATGATGGAGGAGGAGAGGTTATCTAACTTGACGTACTGAGGTCTGTTAGTCAGAAAATTGGATTCTAGATTTTCTGACTAACAGACCTCAGTACGTCAAGTTAGATAGCCTCTCCTCCTCGATCATCACCCTGAACACCGGCGTGCCACAGGGCTGCGTACTGAGCCCTCTCCTTTACTCCCTCCTCACTCATGACTGTGTTCCTGTTTATGGCTCCAACACCATAATCAAATTTGAAACAATGGCCAGCAGTCACATATGTTGACATAATCAATTATCTTGTTTTGTCTGAGGGTGTAGATGGCGAGGAGCTTAGAATTTATAAAAGCACGAAAGCGTACAGTTATCTACACAGTAATAAAATTGGAAGAATTCTTTGTCATAATCAACAGCAATTTACATTACTGAAAGCGGAGGTAGAGCCGAGTCAGTCTATAAATAAACCCAATCACATTGCGTGGGTGATGTTACAAAATAACAAAGTAATGGAAACAGCTGGATGCTCCTGCATAGCTGGCAGGTCTTGTAGCCATGCTGCTGCTGTGTTGTGGAAGGTGGGTATTTATAAATAGAGTATAAGCCGTTTTGACTTTTATTCATTCACAGGATATGAATTCTTGATATCAATAATTAAAATTTTCACTAATTAAAATGCTAATTCTTGATATCAGGAATTCAATTTCAACTATTGAAGATGAGAATTCTTGATATCTGTCATTTTATTTTCACTAGCTAAATGTCACCATAAGCTGCCATTCAAATCCAAATTTTTTATATCAAGAATTCAGTTGTGACCAGTGTTTTGTGTAATTAGTTACTAAGTAATTAGTTAATGTAATTTAATTACTTTTCCCTAAATTATTTAGCTCTTAAAAAGTGCTAATAGTGATGTACTGTGAAATAATAAACTATGTTCTGATTTTTTTGAAAGGTCGCCAGTGGTATGACAGGGCCATCTTGCACTGATGAGCAGTGTAGATGGAATGCAGGAACCAGAAAAAAAAAAACTTCAACAGAAAAGAATGTCAGATGACATTTAGACATCACAAAGCTGAGGATATATATAGTGCCTCATCTACAAGAGAGGGAGAAAGGCTACCATCTACACCAAGCTATGACACACATCATGACTTCAGGGAGAGAGTCAGTTCATCAGACACAAAACCACTCTTTGAACTAAAAAACAGTCTGTTGGAAAAATACTACAATGCAAATGTATCAGGGCAAGGAGATGACACTGACAGCTTAGAACTCCACCAGCCACATGGAGAGACTTTGACTTGCAGTAAATGTAAAGCATTTTACAGCAAATACATAGAACTGAATAGTGACCAGGCAGCTGAATTGGAGATTCAAACACAAAATCAGAGTTTGTCAGAGGTTTGGCATAGTGCAAGACAGATAAGCATCACTGCTAGTTCAGTTAAATGTGTACCAGTACGAGCAACAACAAATCCAGATAAATTCATGAGAGAGCATCTCTTTCCTACCTTTCGGGGTAATGTGTGGTGCCCACAGAAAATGTCAATATACAAATATCAAAACGTGCTTAACAAATATGGCATATTTGTCTGTACTAAACACTAAAGAGCGACTCTTACACTTTTTTTTCTTTCCATACCTGAGCAGAGACTTTTATTTTGATACGGGAAAATCACGTATACGGACGCTATCTGCAGCTGCCGCTCATATATACAGAGGAGCTGGCAGAGACAAGACGTGATTCCCGACTCTCATTTGTTTTCCTGTATTTACAGGTAAATAATGTGAACGTTTGAGGTAACTGTTTAAATTTCATGGCATCTGTTTAATCGCGATGTATAGTGAGATCCATTGTTGAGGTTATGTGAAAAATCATACAGTTTATTCCCTTGATGTGTTGTGAAGGCCGTGCAGCCATGGTAACGCTGTATATGATTCTATTAAGATGCCTTTCGAAGTTTAACATGTTATTATTTAGTAAATCTGAGGTGGATGTTTATTTGTTTATATTGAAAAGTTCATCAGTTAAGTTAAATGCTCTGTTTAAGACTCACTCTGGACTCGCGCCTGGCGTGTCTACTGATCACGTGATCAGCTCGTGTAGAGAGACGGGTAATGGCAGCTCATATGCTTTATATTGTCCATTTATGGGGAACTAAATGTGAAATAAGTGCCACAAATGTTTTGAACTGTAAAACAGAGTTAAAGTTTGCATTTATGTGCATGATCTGAGTAAACTAATACTAGATATAACGAAGAGAATATGAATGAGAGATTTGTGAATGTTAAAAGTGGATTAAATGCAGAGAATACAATGTCAAAGAATGAATGAAAGAGAAAAGACAATGAGAAGTAATACTGAGACTTTATTTGTTTTCTTTTGAAGAAGAATGAGTGTTTATTCATGTGGAATATGGACAATTTGTCAATAAAAATATATACAGAGGAGCTGGCAGAGACAAGACGTGATTCCCGACTCTCATTTGTTTTCCTGTATTTACAGTAATCTGGCTGTCGGGTCTCCGGAATCGAGACTTGCAACAGATTCTTGGGGGCTCGTCCGGGATCAGCCTCACGTGACACGGGAAGGCTGATCCAACCATATCAGGACCATTGAGACCAGGCGGCGTTGGGCTAGAGGCCGGCGGCTGCTACATCCACAGACGACGAGACACGAGGCGCGTGCCAGGTGACCTGCAGACGATTATCTCCATCCTGAGGTCGAGGCTGCAACGGAAGGGGCGACAGAAAGCGGGATCATGGCGGATCGTGTGAGGAAACGCTTGGTGTGGGACATCCGAAAAGACCTGATCACACTACCTGCTGATGAACTGTTCCACATTGCCAAGGTCATCGGTCCTGTGCAAGGTAAAGACTCATCTGAACTGGACCTGGAGGACAGTGAGGGTTGTTTTGAGTACATCAACGCCTTTATGTCAAGTGAATCTTTACTTGAGACTGAGGATCAAGGTATGAGTGGACTGTTGACATTGCAGGAGACTGTAAAATCAGCAAAACAGTTTCGCAACACTGAATGTACATCTGATGTTGATACAAACACTTACCTTGCACATGTGTCACATCCACTCACTACTGATGAACAGCCACTAACCACTAATAACACCTACCTGACACCACAGGCTGCAACTGATTTAGGGGGCGTTAAGGGGGCTGAACCTAGAACAAACACAGATTTAAGTAAAATGCTTGGAGAGTATGAAGCACTTAGCAAGAAAATACAACAATACATGACAACACCCACACAGCACACTGATATGGCCCGATCTGGTGCACAGGGGAACCCCATCCCACCACCACCCCTGCACCGGACTGAACGACCTCAGCTGACCGCTCATAGCAGTACATTCCCAATGGTAGGACTCCCATGTATCCAGCCCTGCGAGTTCAAGATACACGGAGGCCAGATTGGGGACCACTCGTCAGACATTGCATATAACAATGTATGCAGACAAATGGATGCTGGCCTCAGAGAGAACTTAAGCGAGACTGACGTTATCAGAGGTGTGCTAAGAATCATCAAGCCCGGCATTTTCAAGGAGATGCTGATAAATAAGGATGACATGACAGTAGATGAATTAAAAGGGTTCCTGCAGTCACACCTGGGAGATCAGAGCAGCACAGAATTATTTCAAGAATTGATGTGCACTAAACAAAGCGACCACGAGACACCTCAGCAGTTCTTATACCGTGTAATGGGGTTGAAGCAGAAAATACTTTATGCAGCAAGGCAAACTGATTCAGACCGCAAGTATAGTGCAGCCACTGTGCAAGATGTGTTTTTACACACAGTATACCAGGGCCTGAGTCACCGATGTAAAGACATCCGCAGCGAATTGAAGCCACTGCTTGCTGACAGTAATGTGACTGATGATGCCATCCTCAGACATGTAATGAAAGTCACAAGTGATGAAAATGAGAGACTGCGACGACTGGGCCCACCGACCAGAATGAAACAGTCCACAGCGAGTAGTGCTCAAGTCCACAGTGAACCTGGCAGCGATGAAGGAGGAAGGACAGAGGCTGCGAGAAAAAGCCAAAATGACCCAATCAAACAACTGACCACGAGAATCGACGCTCTTACCAACATGGTTGATGCACTACAACACTCCCTGGCGGCACGGGTGGAGAGGGGTTGCCAATGCTCAGCCAGTCAACCAATTTCACACAGAGTTAGCCGCTCACGATGCTGTTCACAGTGTACTGGAGAAGGGAGACAGGACTGTCCACATTGCTTCATTTGCGGTGAGGAGGGGCACCGGGCAGCTGGGTGTTTGAGACGACTTCAGCGGCAGGGAAACGGGAACCGGCCACTGCAGAGGGACAACCAGTGACTGCTGAACGAATGTCCCAAACTGACTCAACCTTCTCGACGCTGGAGGGAACTGAAGGAATAAAAGCCATAGATCAAAGACATAACCAGAGACAAAAGGACAAATCAACAGACCCAAAAGTGAAACACAGGACGCAAAGAACAAACAGTCTTGAACCTTACCAGACCAAAACTGACACCATAATTAAACTGATAGGAAGCAAAGCATTAACTCAGTGCAATTTGAATGGACTCACCGTGAGGGCACTGCTCGACACAGGGGCACAGGTCAGCATAGTTGATCGCGTGTGGAAAGAGAAATACCTACCTGATATCGAGGTGAGACCACTGCAAGACTTACTGGGATGCGGGGATGATCTGAAGGTGTGTGCAGTCAATGGAGATCCTATTCCATTTGACGGATGGACAGTTATTACAGTCAACTTGCTAGGAAACGAGGACCCCAGCCTGTCCATCAATGTGCCGTTCCTAGTAAGCAAAATGCCAATTGAGAGACCACTCTTGGGTTTCAATGTGATTGAGGAACTGATTCAGGGTCAACCGAAACAGCTCATGCAAACACTTACCGCTCTATTAGCTGGAGCTATTGATGTCCCAAATGAAAAGGCACAAACGCTAATTGACATTATACGGACTACTGAAGAAGATGAATGTGGTCGTCTGAAAGTTGGCCAGAGTGGAGTCGTCATTCCAGCAGGACAGGTTGCTTGGGTGCAATGCCGGATCACGTCAAAGTTAGCACAGTTGGATTCAGTAGTCTTGTTTGAGCCACAAGAGGATAACACCCATCTGAGATACTTGGATATCGGAGAGGGGCTCTTGGAGATGCCTAACAAAGGCGACTCATACACATCTGTACCCATAGGGAATTACACAAGATTTGACGTAGTTCTACCACAGGGCACGGTCCTCGGGACACTGCAGTGGATAGAAAGAATAGTGGAATCGGGACAATCGAGTGGAGCAAGGCAGACAGTCAGGGTCCAGACGGCAGGGACGGAGGAGGCAGTCAATAACACGGGCTTGTGGCATCCTCCTGTTGACTTGGGGCATTTGAGTGACAGTCAACGTGAAATTGTACAGAAGATGTTATACGAGGAGTCTAGCGTCTTCAGTAAAGGTGACGATGACATTGGATGCATCCCCAGTCTGCAGATGTCCATCACCCTTCAAGATGCTATTCCAGTTCAGAGAGCATATTCTGCTGTGCCGAAACCCCTGTTCAGTGAGGTAAAAGGATATATACAAGAACTCCTGGCCAAGGGATGGATCGTCAAGTCCAAGTCTCCGTATGCCGCTCCAGTGGTTTGCGTTAGGAAGAAGGACGGCAAGCTCCGGCTCTGTGTGGACTACCACCTCCTAAATAAAAAAAACATTCCCGATCGACACCCGTTGCCCAGGATACGGGAGTTAATAGACACGCTTGGAGGATATTCCTGGTTTAGCATTTTAGACTAGGGTAAGGCCTACCACCAGGGCTTTATCAACGAGGGTTCCAGACACATGACAGCATTCATTACCCCTTGGGGCCTGTATGAGTGGGTGCGGATCCCCTTCGGCCTGTCTAACGCGCCTGCTGCTTTTCAACGCAGCATGGAGGAGATGCTAGACTCGTTAAGGGATGAGTGCTGCATACCCTACCTAGATGATGTTCTGTGTTATGCCAAGTCATTTGAAGAGCATGTTGAGAGCATTAGGAGAGTGTTAAGGGCCCTTCGGTGTCACGGCGTAAAACTGAAACCTGAAAAATTTGAGATATTTCGGAAGGAGGTCAGGTACTTGGGCGTCTGGTGTCCGCCGAAGGAGTGAGGATAGATCCAAGGGAACTGGAGGCTGTTCGATCTCTCGCACACAGAACCCCACAGACGGTGGGGGATGTACGAAGGCTGTTGGGGTTCCTCGGCTATTATCGGACGTTTATCCAGGACTTCTCCAGAGTTGCAAGGCCCCTGTACGAGTTGCTGCAGGCGAAGACGGGACCTGAGCAAATCTTGCATGGCCAAAGAAAAGCTAGGGGGCCACAAGTTTCCTCAAAGACTCCAGTGGAGTGGACAAGAGACCATCAACAAGCTTTGGAGAGACTAGTTGGCATGCTAGAGGAACCACCAGTGCTGGCCTATCCGAACTTTAACCTGCCTTTCACGCTCCACACCGACGCGTCAGAGGAGGGCCTGGGAGCGATTCTCTACCAGCACCAGGAGGGAAAGCTGGGGGTAATTGGCTATGGGTCCAGGACACTGACGAAGGCTGAGAGGAATTATCGGTTGCACAGCGGCAAGCTGGAGTTCCTGGCCTTAAAGTGGGCAGTCTGCGAAAAGTTCCGGGACTACCTGTTCTATGCCCAGCACTTCACTGTGTATACCGATAACAACCCACTGACTTACGTGATGAGCACTGCAAAGCTGAACGCGGTGGGCCATCGCTGGGTCGGGGAGTTGTCTGATTTCTGGTTCGACATCAAATACCGGCCAGGAAGAGTTAACATTGACGCTGACACGCTGTCACGTCTTCCCCTGGACATTGAAGTGTTTGAGACACAGTGTACAGAACAGCTACCCACCAGTGTTGTACAAGCGGCCTGGGAGGGTAGTCATGTGTCTGAGGAAAAGGATGTGGCTTGGATTGCTGCTTTGTACATGTCTGCTGCGGAGGAGAAAGTAGAGCCATCGCCCACCTGCTTGCCGACAATTGAACTGGAGGAACTGATCACAGCCCAAAGAGACGATCATGTGATTTCGCAAGTAAGGCAGTGGAAAGTAGATGGTGTCAATCCAACAGAAGAAATGAGAGGAAACTTGACAGGGACCAGTAGGAGGCTCATGTACGAGTGGAGTAAACTACATGTGGAAGGGGGACTTCTCTACCGAAGGACGATGGAGAGAAAGCAACTAGTCCTGCCGAGCAAATATAAGAAGCTGGCCCTTGAGCACCTCCACGACAGGATGGGACATGTGGGGACGGAGAGAGTACTCAGGTTGGCGAGGGATCGATTCTACTGGCCGTATATGAAGACTGAGATAGAAGGGTACGTCACCCGGAAGTGTCCCTGTATAAAGCAGAAGAAGCCCTCCACACATGTCCGAGCACCCATGAGTTGTATTACAACGCACTCACCTATGGAGCTGGTGTGTATAGATTACCTCCACTTGGAGCCGAGCCGTGGGGGGTATGAGTACATCCTGGTGGTTATGGATCATTTCACCAGGTTTGCTCAGGCCTACCCAACTAAAAACAAATCAGGGCAGACTGCAGCAGAGTGATTATTTCAGGACTATATCCCACGCTTTGGGTACCCGGCTAAGTTGCACCATGATCAGGGCCGTGAATTTGAGAATGGATTGTTTCCGGAATCTCAGACAACTTGCTGGCATTGGGCACTCCCGCACATCGCCATACCACCCGCAAGGGAACCCCGTGGAAAGGTTCAACCGGACCCTCTTGCAGATGCTGAGGACGTTGACAGACAGGGAAAAGGAGAGATGGAAAAACTACTTACCTCAGGTTGTACACGCATACAACTGTACCCGCCACGAGTCCACAGGGTTTTCTCCCTTTTACCTGCTGTACGAACGACATCCTCATCTCCCAGTTGATCTGATCTTTGGTCTGGTGGAGCCAGAGGAAGAAACAACACCTAAGGGGTACGCAAAACAGTGGGCACACAGGATGAGTGAAGCGTACAAGATCGCTGAGAGTCAAAGTCGGCAGTCAAGTGCGAGAGGGAAAGCCCAGTATGACCGGAAAGTGAGAGGGGTTGTGCTGAAGGCAGGAGATCGAGTATTGGTTAGGAACCTTGGGGAACGAGGAGGCCCAGGAAAGTTGCGGTCCTACTGGGAGAAAGCTGTGTACGTGGTGAAAGAACAAATATCAAACAACCCAGTGTATGTCGTACATCCTGAGAACAGTGACAGTAGAAAGACCAGGACACTACATCGAAACCTGTTGCTACTAGTGAACGACCTACCTGTAGAAGCTCCAGCGACGACACCTGGATCCACGAGACCTGAAAGACAGAAAAAAACAGTGAGACACACAAGCAACGACAACATGGATGACAAAGACAGTGACCTGGCAAGCTCCGATGCAGAGAGTAGCACAGGAGGATACTGGGTAAAAGCTCCAGTCAGTTGGCCAACATCAGGAAGCGACCAACTCCCAGAGCAAGCTCCTGTACGGGAAACCACTCGTGTTCTACAGGGACGGGAAAACCCAGAACAGAGTCAAGGCAGAGAGGTTCAAAGAACAAGTGAGAGCCCAGCGGATAGAAGAACAGCTACTTACCTTGAGGCTGCACATCCAGTTTACGCTGATGAGTCGGACAGAGCAAATACAGAAAGTGAGCCTGATGGTGTCGACAGAGCTGAGGGTCTGGGGATGGAAGAAGAGGCCAGTGCCAGAAGGTCAACTAGAGAGCGGAGGCCAAGACAAATTTATACCTATGATACGTTGGCCCAACCTGTGATCCACCCCTATACTCACACACTGAACTCAGTTACTGCTTACCCCACCCCACACACGCCTGTTTGGGGTTTACACAACTACACCACACCCATTACTTACCCTCACTGGTATTTACCTTCCGCCTACGCACCTTATGGGGTTACAACTGCTGTTTATTGAGAATAATTAAAGTGTTTGGTTATGGGAAGCTGTGATCTATAGTGAGATGCGATGTATAGTGAGATCCATTGTTGAGGTTATGTGAAAAATCATACAGTTTATTCCCTTGATGTGTTGTGAAGGCCATGCAGCCATGGTAACGCTGTATATGATTCTATTAAGATGCCTTTCGAAGTTTAACATGTTATTATTTAGTAAATCTGAGGTGGATGTTTATTTGTTTATATTGAAAAGTTCATCAGTTAAGTTAAATGCTCTGTTTAAGACTCACTCTGGACTCGCGCCTGGCGCGTCTACTGATCACGTGATCAGCTCGTGTAGAGAGATGGGTAATGGCAGCTCATATGCTTTTTTTTTTTTTTTCCATGCTAACTTTTTTTTTTAATTTTTTTTTTTTTATTGAATGCCATAGAGAACATACAAAAAATTAAGTAAACAATGCCAGGGGTAAGTGCAATTAGGAATACAGTTAGTTACAAAATCGTGAAAATATTATGAAAATGACACAATGAGACAGTTTTAAGAGCTTTGGAATTGTTGGATGTAAGAAGAGTGTCCAGGTAAGATTTAAGGTCCTTACAGAAAACAGGAAAGTGAGGTTTAGCACCTTGAAACTTACATTTGTGTAAAAAGAATTTTGCAAGAAAAATGAATAAGTTTATCAGATAATATCTGTCCTTGTCTTCTTTAGTAAAGTTATGACAACCAAATAAGACATCCTTATATAACAAAAATAAACTTTGTGAAGAAAAAGCATATACAAAAGTACAAAAATCCTTCCAAAATAAATTAACATATGTACATTCCCAAAAGAGATGGGACATAGATTCATCTTCAGCCTCACAAAAGGAGCATAAAGAATCAATATCTGGAAACATTTTTTTCATATAAAGCTTAACAGGGTAGAAAAGATGAAGTAATTTGTAAGAAACCTCCTTCACCTTATTAGTTATTAAATATTTAGATGACAGAGTCCACACCTTCTTCCATGGAATATTATCGTACAGACCATTCCAGTGGGATAAAATATATGGGAGAGAAGTTATCTCAGCCTGAAACAGTTGTCTAATTCTTTTGTTCCGACCGGAAGAGGGAGATAAAAAGCAAATCTTCCCAATCACTGTATCAAAAGGATGAATCTCTGACAAAGAAAACTGGGATCTAACGAAGCCTTTGAGAAGAGTTATGGCCCCACAGGGAATGGCATCCATTACAATGGCGAACTCTCGAGGAGTGACGGGAATATTATATTTATTTAGAAATTCGGAGTAAGAATATAAATAACCATCAGAGTTTAATAACCGAGAAACTAGAATAATATTATTATTGATCCAATTTGGGAAAAATAAGGATTTATTTTTAAAAAGAATATCACCATTGTTCCAGATAAAATAGCTGTGAGGACTAAAATTATGTTTATAAATCAGATGCCATGCCAAAAGCACTTGTTTATGAAAGTTTGATAATTTAAGGGGTAACTTAGCGATATTGTAATTACATAACAATAAGAAAGGAAGACTTCCCATCTTAGAGAAAACAATATTAGGAAGAGTATTCCAAAACGAGTCAGGATTTGTTAAATACTGCTTTAACCAATTTATCTTAAATGTATTATTTAAAGAAGCAAAATCTAAGAAATTTAAGCCACCATATTCATATTTATTTATAACAACAGATTTCTTGACATAATGTCTTCTATGCTTCCACAGAAAGTCAAATAGCATTCTATCGATTTCTGCACATACAGGTTTATCTACATATAAAGAAAGAGCGGGGTACGTCACTCTTGAAATACCCTCAGCTTTAGCAATGAGGGTTCGGCCTCTTAATGATAAATCTCTCTGTAACCATGAATTGAATTTCCTTTTAGCTTTTCCAACAACTGGGTCAAAGTTTAACCTGCATCTGGCTTTATCATCCTTACATATAGACACACCAAGATAGGTCACCTGTGATTTAACTGGGATACTGTAAAGAGAAGGAGAAGAACAAGTTTTAATGGCTAATAATTCACATTTATCAAGATTTAGCTTTAAACCGGAAGCTTTAGAAAAACTTTTAATGAGTTTGATAGCGACTGGAATTTGTAATTTATCTTTAAGAAACAAAGTAGTGTCATCGGCTAGCTGACTAATAAGTATATGCTTATTGGCAACAGTAATACCTTGCAGATCACTACTTGAAAGGGAGGAGGAAAGAAGTTGTGCCGCTATAAGAAATAAATAAGGAGAGACAGGGCAACCCTGACGAACACCTCTTGACAATTGAAATCTAGGAGAGGTACCCCATTTAAGATTGATAGAACAATTGGCGTTATTGTAAAGAGTTCTTACAAATTTACAGAATGGGTCACCAAATCCAAGCTTTTTGAGAGATAAGAAGATAAATTCGTGATTGAGAGAGTCGAACGCTTTGTAGAAATCTAAAAAGAGAATAAAACTATCATCATTAACTAACTCAGAATAATCTAATAAATCTAAAACAAGTCGGATATTATTAGCTATGTGTCTTTTTGGCATGAATCCTGATTGAGTCTCGTCAATAACAGAGTTTAAAACACTCTTAAGCCTTTTAGCTAAAATACAAGCTAATATTTTATAATCGTTATTGAGCAGACAGATAGGCCGCCAATTATCTATCAAAGCAGTATCCTTTTTGGGTTTAGGAATTAGAGTTAGTAGTCCTTGTGTTAAACTTGGAGGCAGATTTTCTGACTGAATACTCTCTGAAAACATCTCTAGCAGGAATGGTGCCAAGTCTTCTGCAAAGCATTTGTAAAATTCAGCCGTTAGGCCATCCGTACCGGGAGACTTATTATTTTTAAGGCCTTCAATACCATCAATTATATCAGTAATATTTATATTTTTATCACAGGCAGACTGCTCATCTCTAGATATTAGATAAATTTTCTTTAAAGATTGAAAAAAAAGAGAAGCAGATTCTTTACAGTAATTAGACTTACAGAGTTCGGAATAAAAGTTACTACAGAAAGAGGCAATTTCCTTAGGATTATTTGTCAAAGTACCATTAACTTGCAATGAATTAATAATAAGATTCTTAGAATTATGTTTTTCCATTCTGAAAAAATAAGCAGAGCTTTGCTCTCCTTGTTCTAACCATTTCCTCCTAGAACGAATATAGGAGCCTTCAGCTTTGTACTTATAGATATTATCTAATTTAGATTGAAGCTCTGCAAGTTCTGTTAAATCAGAATCGGTTAAGTCTTCCTGAATTTTGTTCTGAAGTGTTATGATCTTTGAAATTACCTTTTCCTCTTCGTACCTTCTCTGTTTTGCTAAATTGCTGCCTAGCACTCAATCCTATTTCATATTTTAATAACTCCCAGTTAGAACTAAATTTTTTGTCAGATGAGGCTTTGGTCCAATAGTATTGAATCAAAAAGGAAATTATTTTTTTTAATTCATCATGTTTAAGCAGAGAGGAGTTCATTTTCCAATAAGAAGCTCTAAAATTACTCCTTTGTCCTGTGGATAAAGGAGTAGAGAGGAGAATAGTGTGGTGGTCAGTTAAAGGTGAGGGAAGGATACTGACTGAAACATTAAAGTTTTTAAAGGAGTATGGTAAAAGCCAATAATCTAAGCGAGAAAGCCTTGAATGATTCTTGTTACTCCATGTGTAAGATTTAACATTTGGAAACTTCTCTCTCCAGATATCGATTAAATCGAACTTCTCCATGAACATTTTCAATTTAGAGTTAGAGGAAGCAGACTGTCTGGGAGGAAATCTGTCAAGACTGTTATCAGGAGCGATATTAAAATCTCCGCCAATGAAAATCAAAGCATCTGGAAGTGTATTGGACCATAATAAAATAATTTCTCCTATCTCTTCAAACAACAATTCGTTTTCTCGGGAGGAATTAAAACCGTAAATGTTAATCAACAATATAAAAATATTATTAACACAAATTAAAAGTAACAGAAAATGCCCCTTAGGATCAGTATAGTTCTGTAAGACTGAACCAGCAAAATGGTTTTTCATTATCATTACACCAGCAGAGTGCTCAGAACCATGAGCCATCCAAACCTCATTGCCCCATTGGTTTTTCCAAAAAGTCGAGTCATTGAATACAGAGTGAGACTCCTGTAAAAAACAAAAATCCGTTTTAAAGGATTTAGCATACAGAAACAGTGCTTTGCGCTTTACATTATCACGTAACCCCCTGGCATTAAGAGAAACAATTGAGATAGACATAGAAAAATAAAAAACAGAACAAAAATAGTAGAACAAACTTTGTTGAACCTTCTAAAGAGAAAGTGTATCAGTAGCTGACTAACAAAGTCAGATGAATCCAATCTTCGGCATAAACGCAGTCAGTCACTCAGTCCTTTCTTATACAATATGAGAAGTTTCATCCACTTAAATCAAACAGGTTTACCGTGCTAAGGTGGAAATATTTCAGATCCATCAACGAAGGCACGGGCTCCCACGAAGTGAGCCCTCTTCCCCTCCTTTCGAGCCTTTTCGACAGCGGGCCAAAGCAGCTGTCTTCTTTCCCGATCAGGCGCGATGAGATCCTCCGAGAAACGAAGATGATTGGCACGAAGAAACTCTGATGTCCTCGCTGCTTTCCATACTCCGTCCCTCGCCACTCGCGAAGAAAACTGAATAATGATGGGTCGAGGTCGTGAACTATTTTGGAGCCTTCTTCCAATTCGGTGAACCGTGTCAATTTTGTCAGCAAGGCTGTGGCCTCCCTCAGCAAACGTAGCTTCACAGATACGGATGGACTCCGCTCTCACATCCTCTCGTTCCTTCTCAGGGACACCTTGCAAACGCAGATTCCATCGACGGGAATATCTTTCCAGGTCAGTGAGACGTTGTTCACAGAATCTCATCTTCTTCTCTTCAGTGTTCAATCTCGTCTCAAAGTGATTAACTTTGCCTTTAATGTCATTTATTTCGGTACATACAAAGTCCACTGTTTTTTTCAGACCTTCAATTTTTAGTGCATTTTCACTCACCATTTTCTCTATGGTGTCGGAGCGGGTGTTAATTAGCTGAGAGAGCGTTGCAATAACAGACGAGATGTCATCATCTGTCTTGCCCTTTTTGGATGGAGGTTTAGCTGGGCTATCTGGAGGCGGCGTCTTAGCCCCGGACAGAGTTTCCCCCTTAACGTTAGATGAATAACTATGAAAGTCCATCTTGTCAGAATGCTGAGAAATACGCGACATATCTCTCCTTCTGTCAGTGGTCGACTTCATATTTCGAATCATAGAGTAGGCGGAAAGGTAGAAGTGGATAATTTTGCGTAAAAGTAGCTTAAAAGAATTAAATGTATGCCGTTATAAAAGTTTGTCAGCAGAGCTCAGCAAAGAACAAGTTAGCAGGACGCCATCTTGGACCCCCCCGGCAGCTCATATGCTTTATATAGGCCTATTTCACAACGTGACGTCAGCAAGCCGGAAGTAGGGAAAACTATTTTCCGGTAAAATCGCTTCCAGAACAATGGCGGAGACTAAAAGTAGTAAATCTTGTAGCGTACCTTTGTGTTTCAACTCGAAGAATAAACAACCGTATTTATCGTTTCATAGTTTTCCCAATGATGAAAATATGAAAAACTGCTGGATTTGGTCAATGCGAAGAGACGGGGGGGCGGCATTTACAGTGAGGAAGGGTAGCACTTTCGTGTGTGCTATGCACTTCACGGAGGATGAAGTCCGCGTCCATCCACAGTCCGGGCATAAATATCTTCGCAGGCTGTGCCTTCCAGGTTTTCGTGGAACGTCTGGGGAGACGTTAAATCACGCCAGACACGGACGGCAAAAAGAGGTGTCATTGGTGAGCAGGAGGAAGAAAATGCTGAAATGGAGAATGTTGCTACGGCGCCGGTGAAGGAGCATGATTACAACAGCCGCCCTCCTCTGGGTGAGTGTAGCATGTTGTTAGCTAGTTAGTGAATGTGTTGTATAATTATTTACGCAGTGTGCTGCTAGTTAAAACTGTTATTTTTATTCTTGTCAGCCCCTGTTTATACTGCTCTCTGTGGATTAGCTCATTGGTTCTCTATAATAACGGCATGTGAGAATACTGGGGTGAATAAAGAATTTACAGTGATGTTAAACGTATTAAATTAAATATAATTGCATAAACTTGTAATGGTTAATTACCAGATAGAGATGTTGTTTTTTTTATCACAAATGTACTCTGATAATGAATTGTCATGACATAATATTAAAAATATATGTTGTTTCATTTTAATTAGGTGCTCTTGATGAGGCATTGGAAAAAAATAAAGGAGTTGGAGGAACTGGTGTCAAGCCTTACCATCTCTCGAGCTTTGCTGGATAGATGGTGTGTGTCTTTCGCTCATTGCAGCCAAATCAGGTGTCCTGTGTCTTCTCTTCTCACAACTTTCTGACATCATAACACCAGCCAGTAACATCAGCCCATCACCTCCTCCTGCTCACCAGCCAGTAACATCGGCCATCACCTCCTCCTGCTCATCAGCCATCACCTCCTCCTGCTCACCAGCCAGTAACATCAGCCCATCACCTCCTCCTGCTCACCAGCCAGTAACATCGGCCATCACCTCCTCCTGCTCACCAGCCAGTAACATCAGCCCATCACCTCCTCCTGCTCACCAGCCAGTAACATCAGCCCATCACCTCCTCCTGCTCACCAGCCAGTAACATCGGCCATCACCTCCTCCTGCTCACCAGCCAGTAACATCAGCCCATCACCTCCTCCTGCTCACCAGCCAGTAACATCGGCCATCACCTCCTCCTGCTCACCAGCCAGTAACATCAGCCCATCACCTCCTCCTGCTCACCAGCCAGTAACATCAGCCATCACCTCCTCCTGCTCACCAGCCAGTAACATCAGCCATCACCTCCTCCTGCTCACCAGCCAGTAACATCGATCATCACAAGATCAGGTACAGACTCTTCACTACATAATTTCAGCAGTTTAGTACCTTAATGTACTTCTGTACTTTAAACAAAATAAATATAAAATGTGTAACTGTAGTAACTTTTCTGATCTCATCAACAGTGAAAAAAAATGTATCTTAAGAATCTTAAGTCAACCTCATCCCTAGCAAGGGTAAGTAATTTCTCTAATTTTCATTTTCTGTTTATCTTGTATTTTTGTCAGTCTTATTTATTATGGCCAAGTATTAAGTAGCATTAATAGATCACCTACACACATTTTATAACAGACATTATCTTTGTTTCATATAACAGAAGCAGGTTCTCCTAACCTAGCCTACTTTGTGACACTGTGGTCTATCTTCTGGTAAGTTGGATGTTTTGTTACCCATTCAGACAGGATTTTAAGTTACATTGTTTATGTCATTTGAAACAGAAAAAGGTCAATTTTTTGCTGCATTAAATGTTGGAAATTAAGATTTATTTATTTTTTTGGAAAAACAAAATGATTTCATTCAATTTTAACACAAACTAACTCTCCTTTAACCTAACTCTCTTGCAACAGAATCTTTCAGTTTTTAACACATTGAGCTGGACTGTCATTGACTCCTCTTTCCAGCTTGGGAAAAGTAAGTTTCAACAACATATTTTCAATGTTCTTCAATCTTTATCATAAATCTTACTCTAAATTGAATGTTATAAAAAAATCCTAAAGTCTACTGCTGTTAAACCTTAAATGAACTATGAATGACAATTTTTTTTTTATTGCAAACTAAATAACTATATAACGGTGAATAATAGAAACATCATTGGTTAGGCAGCACTTCCTGCCTATTTTCTCCCTAGCAAAACGTGAATGTATGTGCCAAAGTAGAATTCATCAGCTTTAGCCTTGATTTCTTGGATAAGATCATCATCTCTCCATACTCTATCCACAGTGAAGTCACCCCTGGTATTTGTCACCAGATCACACCAAGCTAAGCCAGTGACCATCAGCTGACCCTGGACTTGCCAGCGGTAGGTGTGTGACTTCCTTAGTTTGGCTTGGCCCCCAACAAACTCAGTGTGTGATGCTGCTCCTATGTCTTTCACATCAGGGCACTTTACTTCTACCAGGCCATAGGGAGGGTCTTCATTTGGGTCAACCACCTTGCCATCTGGACTAGCACCAAGGTGTGGAGCTTCAGGGTGGATGATGAGACCGCATGGAACTACATTAACACTGAAAGTCTCAGCATAGCAGCGAAGAACCTCTGGCTCAAGTTCAACTCCTCTACGCATTGCTTTGGTCTGGGGCGCACCTTTAATGATCCGGCCAGCAAGTGTTTCGGATTGTAGTCTGATTTGCACATTATGCACTTAAAATTTATATATGTATATATATATAATATTTATTTATTAATGCTGACTTATTACTGCTTTATTTATTGTTATCTGTTGTCAAATAAAAACTGTTTGAATGATCAGTAGTTTTCTTATTCATTTTACCTGGGTGCAGGGCCTATGCCAGGCCTGCTGCTTGCTTGTGGATGCAAGGGCAGCTGGAACATTCTTGGTGCCTAGCGCACTAAAATGTGCTGTCTGGTAGAGTAGTGCAACCAGATGGTTGCACAAACATCTTCCAGCAGCACACGAGCATGTATATGCAGTCAGTTGGGGTGGTGTGCTGGTTTCAAGTGTGATCTAAAAAAAAAAGTGAAAGACTTGTATTTCATATATTTAACACATATTTAGGGTGTACACTTTGCTCAGTATAACACTTTTTGTGTATAATGTGTGTGTGAGTGCGTGTGTATACACACACGTATGTATGCAGTACTATATACTAGGGGTGGCACGGTACACAGATGTCACGGTTCGGTACGTACCTCGGTTCGGGGGTCACGGTTCGATACAATTTCGGTACAACAGGGGGAAAAAAAGACATCTACTTTGCTCAGTTTCTTTTATTTTGATGTGAAAATGCTAAATATTATTACATGTTATATATATAAAATCTGTTTTGTTTTCATTGTGAGTGTACACAAATAAAAGCAGACCTTTAACTACAAGCAACAGCACAAATAAAAATACAATAGAGTAAAGATACAAATAAAATAATCAGTGATTTTCAGGGGGTTTTTTAGGTACAGAAATTGAAGTACGATTAAAGTAATCAAAGGTAAAACAGCATTGCATATTTGACTGTATAAATTAAAGATTACTCTTTATTAAAGTTACAAAAGCGATTCAATCAAGAGCAGTGAGTGATTTCTTTGTTGTTGCTGTTTATTTAATATTAACTGTCACTTTAAGAGACAGCACTGATACTGTACGCCCAGCCGGCTATGTCTGCTATAGGATACTTACCAAGACGGGCATTTTGACAGAATTTTGTGTGAATTTATCCATTAAAACACAATACTTCAGAGAGAGCTTCATATTTGCGCGCGTTCTGAGGCGCAGGTTTGTGCGCTTCTGATGAGCGCACGCACAAATCTTCTCACTGCGCGCGCGAGCTCGCGTCCTCTGGCTCTTAAATATTTGAGCTGGCAAAGCTTACATGACTTTAGTCTAAACACCGATATCAACGTGTGCTGTTCAGGTCTCACCTGTGCGCGCGCTATCAGCACCCGGGTGATGACGGAATAAATGCTCATATTCCAGCATACGGCACTCGCATTGAACAAGAGTGAATGATTTGTCCACTTATTTTTTTTTTTCTCATCGCTGTTGTTATAATGTACTGGGAAGCCAGAATGCGCATCCATTAACAGAAACATACATTAGCCGAACCCTATTTGTTTTACGTGTTATTTATAACAAACCACATGCGTGTTCAGAATTCAGTTGAACCGCGGTCCTAGCGCGTGCCGAACCGTGTGTGGAGAACCGTGCGGTTCGGTTTTTTTCCGCGAACCGTGCCACCCCTACTATATACAGTATCACATTCTATGTAAACTTAATCCTAACTGCAGGTGGTGCTGTTACTGCTAGACTTGATCTATTGATAGTGAGACCTTGATGGGAATGTACGCTCATTACTGAAAGTGAGGAACGCTGCCTACAGGTCAGGGGACAGGCTGGCTTACAGTAATGCTCGGAAAGATCTCAAGAAGGGCATTAAAGCAGCAAAACACAGATATCAACAACGCATCGAGGGCCATTTTAAAGATAACAACCCCCGCAGCATGTGGACAGGCATTAAAGCCCTAACGGACTATAAGAACAGCCCCTCGTTGTCCAGCCATGATGCCACGCTTCCTGACACCCTGAACCAGTTCTTTGCGCGCTTTGACGGTCACTCCAACAGCATGGAAATCCAGACAGCACCATCACCCATAGAGGAGCCGGTACCTGTCTTCGAACGCCATCAGGTGAGATCCACGCTAAGGAGGATCAATGTCAATAAAGCAGCAGGACCAGACAAAGTTCCAGGTCGCACGCTGAAGTCATGTGCTGACCAACTGGCGGGGGTGTTCACCAGCATCTTCAATCTGTCTATGCAGCAGGCTGTAGTCCCAACATGCCTTAAATCAACTACCATTATTCCTGTGCCCAAAAAACAGTCAGTAAAATGTCTGAATGACTATCGCCCAGTCGCTCTGACACCAATTATCATGAAGTGCTTTGAGAGACTTGTTCTTTCACACATCAAAGCCAACATCCCTGCTGACCTGGACAGCCTACAGTTTGCTTACTGTAGGAACAGATCAACAGAGGATGCAATCTCAATCGCACTTCACACCACCCTTACTCATCTGGAGCATCCCAATACATATGTTAGGATGCTATTTGTAGATTTCAGCTCGGCATTTAATACCATTGTGCCATACAAACTTGTAAACAAGCTGAATGACCTGGGACTAACCACCACACTCTGTTCATGGATTTTGGATTTCCTCACCAACAGACCACAGAATGTCAGGGTGGGCAACCATACATCATCTGTTATCACCATTAACACAGGAGCACCGCAGGGATGCGTTCTTAGTCCAGCTCTCTTCACCCTATTCACACACGACTGCAAACCCATCCACTCCTCTTCTAACACCATAGTGAAGTTTGCTGATGACACCACTATAGTGGGAAGGATATCACAAAACAATGAGTCTCACTACAGAGAGGACGTCCAACACCTAATCAAATGGTGTGGGAACAACGGTCTGGTTCTGAACACTGCCAAAACAAAGGAGATCGTTGTAGACTACAGGAGAGTCAAGAAAACAACACCACCCCCCCTCTACATAAATGGTGAGGAAGTTGAGAGGGTGAATGACATCAAATTCCTGGGTCTACACATAACAAAAGATCTCACATGGACCATTAACACATCCCACTTAGTGAAGAAAGCTCAACAGAGACTTTTCTTCCTAAGAAAACTCAAAAAAACAAAAGTGCCAACCCAGCTCTTAGTAAACTTTTACAGGAGCACAATAGAGAGCATCCTCTGTCACTGCATCACAGTGTGGTACTCCAGCTGCACTGCAGAAAACCGCCGAGCTTTGACCCGGACCGTCAAAACTGCTCAGAGGATCATAGGAATCAAACTCCCGAACCTTGACATGATCTATGCTAGCCGTCTACAGAAGCGAGCTAGCAACATCATCAAGGACCCAACTCATCCAGGACACAGACTTTTTGTACCCCTCCCATCAGGGAAAAGATATAGGACAATCAGAACCCGCACAAACAGACTAAAGAACAGCTTTTTCCCCAGAGCTGTAGCCTGTGCCACCCCCCCAACACACAAATAGTTAACCCTTCCTCTCTTCTCCCTTCCTCATGTTTGCTGCTAATGCACAAAGACACTTATTGGACATTAATGTTTGCACTAAATTACCACATTGTAAATAGTGTTATATTTTATTATCTAGACACTCTATGGGACATCCATGTCTGCACTCAACTACTATACTGTAAATACTGTTACATTTCTATCCTTAAATTTATCTTGTCTATTATTATACTAAGTGCCTTTTATTTTATTTTATTTTATTTTATACAGTAATTTTATACTTTTACTACATTTACTATGTTCTGTGTGCTGCTTTCTTGTTTTACTGCTGCTGGCCTCTGTGAGCTACCAAACAAATTTCGTTGTATAACTACAATGACAATAAAGTCTCTTTACTTTATTTTACTTTACTTTACTTAATGCATTATAAACAATTATTAGCTAAATCCTGAATGTATTTACCTCAAGCCGATGTGGTTCCTCACGCTTTCTTAACGATCTATAGCACCTGCCCCTAATTACTACTTTCCCTAAAATAATGTTTGAGACTGAAGTGTCCAAACACACAAACAGTTATTAACAGGACGTTTTTTTTTTATTAATAATAAACCAATTAATTCATAAAAATACATTGATAATTCGGAAATTAGCTACCATGGCTGTCTAACATAATAAATACCTTGGTAATCAAAAACAGATTGTTCATAAAAAATGTTATAACCTTTGTCCAGTTTTGATCGCCTCACATCTTCCTGCAATCTATCAACAAAACGGACAACATCTGCAATTCTTAGTGTTGGTAAACTGATTAATGACTGAGAAAACGAGTTCGCACTCCATTATGGCAATGAATGAATGAATGAAATGATCGTAACCATAGACATAATCTCTATTATGTCTATGATCGTAACGGGCAGCGGCGCGACCGGAAGTACCGCTTCCCTACTTCCGTTCTCGGCCGCCATATTGTGAAATAGGCCATTTATGGGGAACTAAATGTGAAATAAGTGCCACAAATGTTTTGAACTGTAAAACAGAGTTAAAGTTTGCATTTATGTGCATGATCTGAGTAAACTAATACTAGATATAACGAAGAGAATATGAATGAGAGATTTGTGAATGTTAAAAGTGGATTAAATGCAGAGAATACAATGTCAAAGAATGAATGAAAGAGAAAAGACAATGAGAAGTAATACTGAGACTTTATTTGTTTTCTTTTGAAGAAGAATGAGTGTTTATTCATGTGGAATACTGACTATTTGTCAATAAAAATATATACAGAGGAGCTGGCAGAGACGAGACGTGATTCCCGACTCTCATTTGTTTTCCTGTATTTACAGTAATCTGGCTGTCGGGTCTCCGGAATCGAGACTTGCAGCTTCAACGTATGGGAGTGAGAAAGAGGCAATAGCTCGAAGCCCTCTTGTAGAAAAAGGTCTACAAGGCCTGTCTTGTTAAGTTCATCATCACCACCTGTCATATATGTAATACTACATCATCAGGTACTTTTCTGCATATGTTTTGGGAATGTCCTATCACTATCAGTCTACGGACACATGTAAACCTGGTTTTATCATCCTTACTGCAAACTGATTGGTCAGTTAACCCAAGTTTGTGTCTTCTTAATGATGATTCTGGTCTTTGTATAAGCTCGATGCTAAAGAGAATGTTGTTTGCTGGTTTTACAGCTGCGAAGAAGACCATAATACAGAACTGGTTTACACCGCATATGTGTGGGAAAATATATTGGATCCGTAGCCTCCTGCAAATAGTGTCTTGTGAATGTACAACAGCACGAATCAATGGAGCCAAGCCTTCTACCATTGATGCTTGGCAGTGCTTTCTCTTTGAAATACGTGACTGTATGGAGGAGTGACTTCCGTGGGTTTCTTTTTTTCTGTCCTTCCTTTTCTCCCTCCTTTTGACTGGACTTTGAGATGTTGAGTATGTGTCTGTTGTTTTATTTTATTATTTTATTAAATTTTTATATATATATTGTTTTTTTATGTTGTGTTAATAAAAATAAAAATGTTGATAACAAAAACAAAAAAATTGCCATTATTTACTGTTTTTTTTTTCTTCTGTTGAACAGAAAAGAAGGTATTTTGGAGAATGTTGGTAACCAGACAGTTGACGGTAACCATTGACTTGATAGTGGAAAAAAAAGATTATAGAAGTCATTGGTTATCATCAACTGTCTGGTTACCAACATTCTCCAAAAAAATAAAAGAGTAAATGAAGACAAGATTTCATTTTAAAATAACTTAATTTTCTGCTTCACGGATCAGTTCACCACGCAAATTCACTAAAGCTGTACATATACGCAGAATTGTATCTATCTTTGGCATAAGGGTGATAGGCAAAGTTTGTGATAACACCTTGTATACTTTCAGTCTCCTAATTGCACGTTCAACATGTATCCTTACATTTGCAATCCTGCGACTACATGTGACTTTTTTTTCTGTCAGCTGTGTTTTGTTGGCGAAGTGAGGAATTATCAAATTAACTTGTCTTTCAAACAACAAGTCTCTAATCAAAAAAACCCTGTCCACCATCACTTCATCTCCTGGATGGAGATATTCAAGAATGCCAGAATCACACGTGATAAATTTGTCACTGCAGCGTCCCCCATATGCTGCAGATATAAACATTACTAGACCACATGGTGCAATAGCCACTAAATACTTGATAGTGTTGCAAGCATAGTAGTGGCTGTAAGATTCAGACCTTGAGTCTAGGTTCCTTGGTCTTTGCACTTCACTTTCACTGCAGTCTAAGATACAGATAACATTGGGATAATGTTGCTTAAATGACTCTGGTGTTGTGGCCCTGATTGTTTCTTTGGGGAGCCATGGTATCAGATCTTTCAAGACTACAGCCATGGTGTCAATCTAAAAAGAAATTATCCTGCTCACTTGGCTCATTGATATGCGGAATTGAATGGCTAGATCTTCTATCAACAGGTTTAATTTCAGTTTCATTAGTGTGAGCAATATTTGCTGTTCAATTTCAGTCTGGTAAGCCAGATTCCCATGGGGACGCAAAACAGCTACAAGGGTGTGAAATGTGTGGAGTGGGAGACCAGTGTACAGATTTGAGTCATAGTCATTCATCAGACTAGGAGGCTTGAAAGTATCGCACTGTATTGTCTCTTGATGTAACAATGCTCCTCAAAGATGTGGTCTTCCCACTGTGTTCCAACAGAGGCAACGTTTTTAGAGTTGTGGTCAACAACATCTGATTGCTTGGGACTGGGGAAAGATGCAAGACTCTCTTCTCCAGGTCTCAGTTCATCCTTTCCAGAGTGCTCTTCGTAAACACCAGCTCCCATAAATACAGGCAAGGCATCATACATTGAAGCATCTAACATTAGCTGGGTTATTATATGGTACAGGGTGAGTTTCCATTTTGAAAAGGGTGATTTGTTTTAGATTTATTTTAGATTTTTTGAATTTTTTGAAAATAGTTAATTTCATTTTGAGATATAATAATGCAGAATTCTAGTTTAGCACTTATACACTTTTAATTGGCAGTATGAAAGACAAAATGCTTACTTTCCACATTTTATAAACCAAAATGAGTTTATGAACAAATACTTGTAGGTATTATTTTGTTAAATGTTGTGATTTTGAGCTACAAATGGTAAACATTTATGGTGCCATACTGTTGCAGCTGGTAAAATGATCAGACAGACTACACTCTGCTGCCAAAATATGTAGTCAATATTGAAGTGTGTGCACACTTGGTTAAACACTTTACAAGAACAATCTCAAAGTGGAGTGTTCAAAGTTGAATTCAAGTCAGACTTTAAACGACTCATCATGGTGAATAAAACCAATACAACACAAAGTGGAAGGAGCATACGTTGACGTTACGAGGGGGAAATTTCAAATTAAGTGCTGCGAGCCATTGTCTTTTACTCTCGTCGTCGGACGGCATCTTGTGCAATTTAAATGGTCTTGGACACTGACATTCTGCTCGTATTGTTGGCTTGTGTTCATAACGCTCTTGATCAAGAAAGTTTTTCAGTTTTCTGTAGCTGTTGTGACAGCCTTTTACTGCACAAAATTTCCCCGAGCCTCCACGATTCGCCATTACCACCAACGTCCTCTGGCTGATGACAATTACTAAACGGAAGATCGAAGCATCCTACAGGAAGTCACTCACCGCTATGGCGACCTCCATGGAGAAGCAAAGAAAAAGGTCTATATAGGTCTATATATAAACTATATAAAAGGTCTATATATAAACACTTATAATATTTGCCTTCTCAACTCTATGGCTGTGCAGTAAAATTAACTTTAAAGATATACTTTTCATTCATGAAGATGACATGAAAAAATGTGTCTCCTAGCGAAAAACATAGACTTTTCAGATGAAAATGTTATTAAATTTTCATAACTAGATGGCAGCAGAGGATCACTCATTAGCTCAGCTGCCATTTCAACTCCAAATTTGTGTGCTTTTATTGTACTGAAGTATAAAGTATAGCAAGTGCAGGAATCAAAGTCTCATGTCATTTAATAAATAAATACGCCCCGACACCAACAGCGTATAAGGGAGAATTATGCAAACTAGTTAACTACAAATTAATTTAATGCATAGTTAATAGTTGTCTCTGCGACACCAGCAACTTTAAGTTCAGCTACCACTGTTGCACAACTGTTAACTATATTTGTTTTTAAGAGTGCAGACTCACAAGGTGCATTTTGGTTTGATAAAACACCTACATCATCTAATGAAATGTAGTTGGCGGTGGATGAGCTTTCACCAGAATCGAGGCGTGAGCAGTCAATTGCACAACACTTGTTGAGATGCTTTCGTAATCCAGAAAAACTATGGTAAACGTGAACAAACTCTTTGAGCACATTTTAACTTGATACTTTTTCCTGGAAAAAGGCCATGAACTAACTTGAAGCACCTTATAAGGCCATTGGCATTAGCATGCCTTTTTACAAATTAAACAAATCATCTGCTCACTGGAGGATTGTAGCTCTCAACTCGGCCACTCTGGGATTCACGTTGGTGGTTTCAACATCTATATCATAGACAGTGGTTTGCTATAAACATTGGTCAATTCCTGACAGTATGAAGTGCCAAAGACAAAGTGAGCTTTGAAAAGTTCATAAACACAGGCCAGTGAATTAGAAGCCTTACAGGGTAGAGCATGTTGGTCAATTACAATAAACCAAGAATGGACCCTACTTCTCTTCGGCCCAACAGTAAGTAGATATGGCTGGAGGCTTTCTCCAATGCTATCCAAGTGCTCTTGGATACTGGTACCGGTCTGTGAAAGAATGAAAACACATTAGTTCCAATGTGACTTAACAGTTAAAAGTCAATTTACAGCATGAATAAAGATACAGTGATGTCTTCCACCAAAGTTTCTGTATTACATACTTCCAGGAGATTCCAAAAGATCATTACCAAGTAGAAAAGAGTAGCATAAGAACAACAATTTGGAGGATAAGTGATCTTTAAGAGAACTAAACAAGTCTGAGAAATAAGCAAGTTCAAATTCACACAGTGACAAAACATTATGAAATTGTGTAATTTGATCTGCTTAATCGTAGCTTCACCTTGATGAACTTCACAAGATGATCACAAGATTCTCAAGTCTGTTTATTAAGTCAGTGGTACTACCCAAATGTGATACTCCAAGGGCATTGCAGACTTTTCTGGGTCCATGGGCATCTTTTGGTGAGACAAAATAGTATTTCTCTCATCAATACAAATGACAGGTGGCTGCTCCTGGACATGCTGCCTTGTCTTTGGGTTTTCTGATGATGGCCCTTCTGAGGAACAATAGACAAATATGTAAAGACAATATGTAGACAAAGACCAATAAATATTAAAGATTCAGAAATACCAGTATCAAAAGCACATACACTGGCTTGTTGGTAATTTTGCTTGTAACAGCAAGATCTGCAAACAATACAAAAAAAAAAAAAAAAAAAAAAAAAAAAAAAAGATGAGGGGAATTAAACTTAACATGGATGAAATCAAAATGAAACATGATTTCAAAATTTAACTAGTAACATTACACATACCATGATTTTGGATGTGATTTTTAAAGTCAGGGGCACGACACAAGATGTGCTGGCACTCAGGGCAATGCCATTGACACCTCTTCCGTTGTTGGGAATTCAAACAAAAGTAAGGAACATTTTTCTAGAAAGAAAAACATTGTGACTAACAATCAACAGGAAAAAACAGGAAAAATGAATGTGTATTTTAATTCCAACACACATACCATGTAGTCTGAAGGACTTGATTAGTTGGATCAGGTGTGTTTAATTAGGGTTTAATCCAAACTCTGCAGGGCTCGGCCCTCCAGGAACTGAGCTTGACACCCCTGTATGTCACGCTCCCTCTGGGAGCACGGAAAGGCAGAGGCGAGCAACTTCTCTTCAACACAGACTTTAATTAAGCAAACTTAGGATTCACAGGAACCGTGGAGACAGCAACTGAAGAGAGGGGTTTGACGGTCAGACTGGACACAGAGGCAGGGAAACACAGGGTTTAAGAACACTGGGAAATTAACGAGGAACAGGTGTGGACTAATCAAACACAGGGCTAGGGACTAATTAAACAATGATGACAAACGAGGACAGGAACAGGAAGGCCAAATATGGGCACGAGAGGAGGGGAACCACAAGACAAGGACTGACATTACGGGGGTGGGCGCTCTGGAGGCCTCCAGGGCGGTGCCCGTTCCAGGGGCCATGGCGGGTCAGGGGACTCGGGAGGCCATGGCGGGTCAGGGGACTCGGGAGGCCATGGCGGGTCTGGAGACTCGGGAAGCCACGGCCTATTTTTTCTGGGTCGTGTGGCCTTGGCCCTTGGCCCGGCCACACAGGCTGTGACCCTCTTACCCCCCCCCCCCCCAAATTTTCTTGGGGAAGCTCCCCCCTGGGAGCCACAGAGGAGCGGACTCTGTCGGGCGCTCCAGCAGCGCGGGGCTGGATGGAACCAGCGGGAGCCCAGGTGGGCACGTGCGTGGCGCCGGCACGGGAGGGCACGTGCGAGGAGCCGGCACTGGAGGGCGCTCGGGAAGCGCGGACACTTGGGGGCGCTCTTGCAGCGCAGAAACTTGGGGACGCTCTTGAAGCGCAGCCACTTGGGGACGTTCTTGACGAGCTGGGCTGGATGGAACCAGCGGGAACTCAGGAGGGCACGGGCGTGGAGCCGGCACGGGAGGGCGCTCTGGAAGCGCGAACACTTGGGGGCGCTCTGGAGGCGCCCGGCTGGATAGAACCAGTGGAGACGAAGGAGAGCCGGACGGAACCAGCGGGAACTCAGGAGGGCTGGACGGAACCAGCGGGAACTCAGGAGGGCTGGACGGAACCAGCGGGAACTCAGGAGGGCTGGACGGAACCAGCGGGAACCCAGGAGGGCTGGACGGAACCAGCGGGAACCCAGGAGGGCTGGACGGAACCAGCGGGAACCCAGGAGGGCTGGACGGAACCAGCGGGAACCCAGGAGGGCTGGACGGAACCAGCGGGAACTCAGGAGGGCACTTGCGAGGAGCAGGAGGGCGCTCTTGAAGCGCGGGGTTGCGGGGGTGTTCTGGGCTGAGGACAGCAGCAGTGCTGGGAAGAGTTGGGTGGCCGGAACATTTGGCAGGGCATGTGGAGGGTCCTGGCGAGCGGTGAGCTGGTTGGAACCTCGTTGGAGAGCTCAAGAAACTCCTCAACATACCTTACCAAATCCCGACCATCCTGCCGCAGACACCAAAGCCTGTCTTCAGCCATCGTTGAGTTGTATAGGTCCAGTCTTCTGTCACGCTCCCTCTGGGAGCAGGGAAAGGCAGAGGCGAGCAATTTCTCTTGAACACAGGCTTTAATAAGGCAAACTTAGGATTCACTGGAACCGTGGAGACAGCAACTGAAGAGAGGGGTTTGACGGTCAGACTGGACACAGAGGCAGGGAAACACAGGGTTTAAGAACACTGGGAAATTAACGAGGAACAGGTGTGGACTAATCAAACACAGGGCTAGGGACTAATTAAACAATGATGACAAACGAGGACAGGAACAGGAAGGCCAAATATGGGCACGAGAGGAGGGGAACCACAAGACAAGGACTGACACTGTATTAGAGAAAATAACAATCCTCAAATAGCAACACAAACTCATTCATAAAATGTAGAACATTTTAAATGACAAATCAAATAGCATTTTCCATGGACAGGTTTTTGGATGTTCTGTTCAAAATACCTTAAGTTAGTAAGATTGTGGAAATGCAATGGTTTTTTACCTGCCTTCTTTACTGATAGCTAGGTAAAACAAAAGTTGAAGACCAGAGAGCCAGAGAAAGAATGGTAGTTCTTAAAGTAACTGTTTAATTAAATAGTAAGGAAAAAAAAGAAAAAGAAATGAGTGGATATCAGACAATGATATAATAACAAAAAGATGTGGTTAGTGTTGCACATGTACCTTCTATAATTCCAGTCAAACAACATTAGTTTTATATGATTCAGTAGACTCATGCTAGTATTTAAAGGTAAAAGTAATATTTGAAGCTAATCGTAGCCCCCTAACATACTAATATCAATGATTATTATAAATATAACAGATGGTACACAAACTACGTTTGTAAATTTACAAATTAAATTAAAATATGCAAGTTACAATGTCGTTCACTAAAATAAAAATTAGAATTACACTTACAAAGTAACAATTATATATTTAATTTACAAACTTACCGCTACAACAATCACAGCCATTACTGAAGTGTTTAGCATCTGTCGTAGTTACATCTGATTGGCTGCTGCTACGTTGGTCGATACTGATTGGCTGCTACCGAGGAGCAGGTCCCTCCTACCCTCTGGTCGATGACAGCCGCTTCCTGCTGCCAGCTGCCGATTTTTTATATGAACCCCTGCTGCTCGGGAGTGTAGAGGAATGATGCAAGTCCTGTAATTCTGCAAAGAGCAGCGTACTTGATAACGTCAGTCAGCTCGCCTCGGCTGCTGCAATCTTCCTCACTGTATTTACAGACAAAATATACCAAACACCACTGCCTCTTTTCGTTTTCATTTTCATTTAAACAAATTAATAGCTGCAGAAATGTAGTTCAGGGAATGTACATACATTACAATGTAACAAAATATTATATCAAACATTGCCTGTTTTCATTTTAATTTTAACACATTAATAGAACAATGGAATAAAGACCAAAGATTACCTGTTAGATTTACCCAAAACTAATTATATCTTATGTTTAACCACTACACAGACATCAGAGCCAGCGGGAAATGTCAGAAGTCAAGTCAAGTCAAGTCTGCTTTAAGTCTGTCAATTCTTCCACATGTACAGCACATACATACAGCGAATTGAAATTGCATTACTCTCAGACCCTTGGTGCATACAGTTAACATTTAAGACACTGACAGTAGACGTTCAAATACAGATAAATACAGTTTAAACATATGTACATACAACTATACAGATATACAAATGAGGACATTGTAGAAAAATAAAGAAAGAGATAGATAATGTGGTAGATAGAGTGCTAACCAGTTAAATAAAACAAAACCGTGCAGATATATGTGTATATGTATTGTATAGAGTGTATATATATAGTGCAAGAGGAGCTTATCATTCTGAGGACATTTGTAGAAAAATAAAAAAAGAGATAGGTATAGAGTGCAAACTAGTTAAATAACACAAAACTGTGCAGATATATGTGTAGTGCAAAAAGAGCGTGTCAGTCTGTTAAAGTGACAAGAGAACAGTCTTTTTATCAGACTATGCAAAGAGGTAGTTTGCAGTCAATGCTGGATGAGGTAGTGATCAGTCCAATGCTGCACAAGTGACAGGTGCTGGTCACAGGTTTTAAGTGGGTGGGGGGGGGGGAGTCCTAGGCATGTGGGGAGCTGGGGGGGGGGGGGGGGGGGGTCGTAGTATCAGTGTTCAGTGTTGCATGGGGTAAAAGAGGGGAGGGGGGCAAGGACGGGAGGGAGTTCAGCTTCCTGACAGCCTGATGTATGAAGCTGTCCTTCAGTCTGCTGGTCCTCGCCTGGAGACTCCGCAGTTTCCTCCCTGATGGCGGCAGACTGAAGAAGCTGTGTGTCGGGTGGGTGGGATCACCGGCAATGCGGAGGGCTTTGCGGGTGAGACGGGTGCTGTAGATGTCCTGGAGGGAGGGGAGAGAGACACCAATGATCTTCTCAGCTGCTCTCACTATTCGCTGAAGTGACTTGCGGCAGGATGCGTTGCAAGCGCCATACCACACAGTGATGCAGCTAGTTAGGATGCTCTCGATGGTGCCTCTGTAGAAGGTGCACATGATGGGGGCCGGGGCTCTGGCTCTTCTGAGTTTGCGGAGGAAGTAGAGAGACGCTGCTGTGCTTTCTTGGCCAGTGCTACAGTGTTGTTAGTCCAGGAGAGGTCCTCTGTGATGTGCACACCCAGGAACTTGGTGCTGCTCACTCTCTCCACAGTCGAACTGTTGATGGTCAGAGGGGCATGCTGAGTGTGTACTCTCCTGAAGTCAACAACAATCTCCTTCATCTTCTCCACATTCAGAGAGAGATTGTTGTCACTGCACCATCCGGCCAGGCGGCTCACCTCACTCCTGTAGTTTGTCTCATCTCTGTTGCTAATGAGACCCACCACAGTCGTGTCATCTGCAAACTTAATGAAAACGTTGGAGAAGGACTAGCCAAGGTTATGCTCCTCTCTTCAGGATACATGAGTACTGAGCATTTGCCATTAGGTGTTTTTAAAAATGTTTGTAAATATGTTTTATAAATAAACCACAGATTTGAGTTTTAAAGAACTACATTCTCGCCTGAAATACACGTGTCCAGTGTAGGCAGACTCTAGCTGTTGCGGCGCGGCGCGTCCGGTGTAGACACAGTGGTACTCTCCTATTCCTTCCGCTCCTTGAGTTCTCTCCAGCGCTGGAAAGCTGATCCGATATTTACACGGGTCCTACTTCTTGCCTTATCGTTCAGCAGACGTTTTCCTCTTTTGTTTTTTATCCGCCATCTCTATCTTTCTGTCTTTCTGCTCTCTCCTCCACATCATGAGTAGACATGCCCCTTACTGCTGATTGGCTACAAGTTTGTTTTGGTACTCTGCCCCGACTCCGTTTTCTAAATTTATTTTAAAAATCACTTACCCTGTCATTAACTGCAGTTCCGGGCAACATACATCAATGGGCGCTGCGGTTGCTATAGTCACTACATCTCACAATACACATAGAGATGTATATAATGTATAAGACAATAAACAGAACATAACAAAATACAAACCTAACCAAATTAAACACGAAACGAGCGCTGCCCGTTTCTGCGCAGTTTTGTGTACAGTTGTTACAGAGGAAACCGCTTTGTTTCTAAAGTGAAAGTGCCTTCTGCTGACCAATGACGGAAAATTTACCAAATGTGAAAATTAATTCAAGTTTTGATGCTGCAAACACGCAGAGTTCACATTGAGAACAGGTGGATCGACAAGAAGATAATGCTTTATAAAAATCTGTTAAGGCATAACAATTAAGGCATACATTACATATTGTAGGGTAATAATTGATTAATAATGATTGTTGAAATTAATATAATAATTGATACAACTCATAAATTTTCTTAAAAAAATATACCTTAAGTCATGCTTTTTACAGTCATTTTACACTTTAATATGTTACCATAGTGATTACCCAAACATTCTGCTTCACAAAAGGTTCTTTGTGGTGAAAAAAGGTTCTTCAGATTATAAAAAGGTAAGAAAGAGATGGTTCTTTAAAGAACCTTTACTGAGTACTTCATTGCATCTTAGTTTTAAGAGTGTAGACCACCTTGCCAGTTGATGTACGCAGTGGACACATTGTTGTCCATGTTAACCAATGCATGTTTGCCCTGTAGCAGCTTTTTTTAGGTGGTCCAGTGCAAGATATACTGCTAGTAATTCAAGGTAGTTGATTTGCCAATGCAGTTGAGGACGCTTCCAAACCCCTGACACTGCATGCCTGTTGTATGTGACTCCCCAGCAGGTGGCAGAGGCATCCACTCCTGCCCAAAGAAATGAAGGGTCTGCCCATGGGGCAAAGGTTTGGCAACAAGCTGGTAAGATATTCATCCACTGAGTGCAGGATTGCCATGCCCATCTCAGGCGTCAGCCATGAAGCCAGTGCTGAAGTGGTCTCATGTGAAGAAAACTGAGAGTTACTGCTGCTGCAACTGCCATATACCCCAGGAGCCACTGAAATAACTTAAGTGGGACCACTGTCCTGCCTTGGAATGAATTCAAGCAGTTCGACACTGACTGAGCAGGTTCCTCTGTGAGGCCTGTTTGACCAAAACCAGCTCCATCTGGAGAAAAGGTATCCTCTGCACAGGGGAGAGTTTGGTCTTGGTTGTCGAGATAGTTGAGGATGTGAACTCCGTGTTCTCTCTTAGGATCTGAGTTTTGTAAATATTATAAAAAGGACAACTTTGAATATATATGCACTACAGGAGAGAATAGGAGAATCGTTAATATTGACAGACATCTTAGATTTACGTATCAGTAAAGATATACTGAAAGCTTAAATTTTCTATTTTATTCTTCTTTTGATTTTTCTTTTGTCAAACATTTAAACATTTCATCTTCTTAACAATAATGATAATAAAAGTATTACAATTGAAGTACTTGCACAATTTTTGTTCCATTAGCATGTCACATTTCAATCATCTTCATCAGCAAACTTCTTTTAGCTTCTTTCCTTAAAGAAATCAAGATTATTCATAAAGGCAAAAGAGCTGTAGTCAAACTGCATAACCAAATTCATCAGAGACAAAAGCAGGCATTTGTAAGCAAGCAAGATTTGGAGCATGACATCAGTATGGAAGCAGTCACAATGTGCTTGCTCACATGTTCGTGCTCTTCTGAATAAACAATTCGGGAACATTTACATTTACATTTACATTTTTGGAACATGCTTTAAGCAAACGACTCGAGGAAAACTCACTGTAAATAAGAAAAACAAGTGACATTCTAAGAAGGGGAAGGGAAGTGGTGTGTGGCCAAGTATGCTGACCCATACTCGGAATTTGTGCTCTGCATTTAACCCATCCAAGTTTACACACAGTAGTGAACATACACCCGGAGCAGTGGGCAGCCAATGCTGCAGCGCCCCGGGAGCAGTTGGGGGTTCGGTGCCTTGGTCAAGGGTCTCACCTCAGTCGTGGTATTGAGGGTGGAGAGAGTGTTGGTTATTCACTCCCCCACCTACAATCCCTGCCGGACCTGAGACTCAAACCCACAACCTTCGGGTTACAAGTCCAATTCTCTATCCATTAGGCCACAGCTGCCCCAAGTGAACAACAGTAGGTGTTGATGCAAATGGCAAGAGGAGCAAATATTTACTGCATTGATATAAACACCTAATGCTAATATTCACATTTTAAAGAAACCCTTCCATCTTCTAGAAACAGACCCTCTCATGTCAGACCAGATGCAGGACAGTGTTTGCATGCTTTCAGGTAGCTTTGACAGGCAGCCTTCAAGCATAAAACAACAAAATGCAAATGTCTGTTGATCTTGAGAAGTCTGTAAGAAAGAAAAGACAAATTTAAAAATGGCAGGTGCAGCACACAAGATGGAAACAACATGCAGTATGCCAGATATAGATTAGGAAAACTGTCACATAAACCACTTCTGTGGCACCGTTGTGGTTTTGGAGCTTGACAGCTTCAGTTCTCTTTGACTTCAAAGCTCATCCATGGTGCTTCACTGAAAGAAGGTCATATAGACCCTTTTTCTGTTAGTAAACTTTGTGATGTTTTTCTGCGGGTGGCGCTTAGGTGGAGACAGAAAGATTCTACTGACCGCTTCACTAATGCTAGCTATGAAGTTCGTTAGCTTGTTTTTTTTAACAATTAGTTGAGAAAATCCAATTTTATCTGCATATGTAAGATCACTCACTGTGCAGGACCATGATTGTTATTTAAATAAGTTAACTTTAATGGACTAAACCAGATTGGCCGACCTGTACTCACTCAAAAGATGGACGATCTGATAGGATTACCTCCAGTTGAGTGACTCACATATATAGAGAAACCTAACATGTCATGAAGAATATATGGAAATTGTCATATTAGAATTGGCTTCTAATAATTTTCTTTATGTAATTGGCATGATACAACTTTACCTGACTAATAATAAATTGTTATGTGCATTCAGGACAGGTCACACCAAAGCACTGACTAATGAACCATGGGGGACATGATTAGGGGACTCTGATTTCTGACTGTCACTGACTTAACACAGTGTAGCTCTCGTGGTTATAAAAAAAAAAATACACTTTTTGTTATGAGTATGCAGGCGCAGGTCACTTAAAGGTATTATAACCACTCTGCATCTTCTGAGTATGTTCAGAACCGGCCAGTTTGTGTCCGTGGATTCACTATCGGCCGAAGTGTAAATTCCTATGCGATACCTGGTCCCTAATGAACGAATAATTGAAAGTATGGGATTGCCAGAATAATCAAATATCTAAATTAATGTACAATCGATATCTGCGATCAGTTTTTAATTAAGAATATTGCCAAACTTTAACGATCACTTAAAATTGGAGTCATATTAAGAACGGAGATAGATTAAAATTGAAATTAAATCCAGATAAATTCAGAAGCGTAAGTAAAGACCGAACATGCATTAAACCTTCGACCAGGCCGCTGGATTCCGTTGTTTGGACTAGCGGGTGGACCCTTACACTGTTGATTGTAAGTTAAAATGTTTTTCTTTCTAGAAAAATAGTGTAAAACCTAACAGCAGGAAGTTTTACAGATACTGTTTACATTGTACAGCACTGACTTTTACTACATACCAAGATTGTTATGAATTTAAAGGCTACTTTATTAAACAAGAACAAAACAATGTTGTTTCTTCAAATACTACAATTGCATAACTCTCATAACACAGCAAACTATGATTTTAAAAAACGGTCATTAATTAGCCCATGTTCTTTTGTCATTTATGCAGGTCTTTCATTATATAATTTTACTGAATGTTTTAGTATTTATATATAATACAAATAAAACATGCACTATGAAATACAAAAGCATCTCTCTCTCTGTGTGTGTGTGTGTGTGTATGGTTTATTTAACACAAACATCGGTAGGTATATGTACAAACACACACATACTGTCAGGGTTCTGTCGTGTGTCATATGTTCCCGCCTTATGTTTCCATATTTGGTTTGTTTCCTGTCCTTGTTAAATGTAATTAGTTAATTCTTGTCTAGCCGTGTTCGTCTCGTTATCTATGATTTACCTGTGTATATTAGTCCTGTCTGTTCAGTTACACTTTGTCTGGTCTACTCGTTATCCCCGGTGTTGGATGTCTGTGTCTTACCCTGCCTTGCCTTGTCTTGCCCTGCCTTGATGTCAGTAAAGTGTTATTTGAGTTTATATCCTCGTCTGCGTGTTCCTGGTTCCTCCCTCGTGTGTGCACCGTGACACATACATACATATTCAGTTGGAATTAAACGTTTAGCCAAAATAATGTTTTCTTCTTTACACTTGATAAACAATTTTATCAAATAATATAAAATACTGAATAATATAAATGAGAGTAACGAGTGCTGTGTTTTACAGTCATCAACTAGGCTGCAAATAAATAAATAAATAATTTCAAAAAGAGGGCAAGGGCAAATTGTACTTATTATGGCAGTGCATCAAAATTCAGTGTCATCAGTTTGCCAAAAAGAACACAGGACATTTTACTCACCATTTACACCTGGTAGGGAGCAGGTGTACACTTCTTTTGTGCCAACTAACATTTTGAAAATACAAACATTTTCACGAATTCAAAAGTATCCGTCAGAATGGCTTTACGAATGATGTACCCAAACATTTGTTCTGGTCATGTTTCACGAATGAGGCCCAATCCCTTTAAAATCCCATTTTTGAAGCCAGATTAGTGTCTGGTGGGAGTAAAATGAGAAAAACATCTGCAATTCTATGGTTTAGCCCATAGATTCCCATATAGCTCTATATAAAAGACCTATACGTTCTCTAATTGTTTTTAGACATAAACATTTATTTTTATTAAGTTGTGGGTTTGTATATATATTTAGACTTTCTCAAAGACAACTTTTTGATTTCAAGCGTTAGTTTTATTATTACTACAGTCAAACCTGAACACAGAGAAGGCATTTTGTTACACAAAACTTTGAAATTCTATAAAAATGTAACAAAAATTAACAAATGTTTTATCAGAACTTAATCCTTCTGGGTCTGATCTCATTTCAACATCTCGTTTTGGCTATATGGTTATAGCTATACCAATTCATTTGAGTGTGTATAATTGTTTGTGTGTGTGTGTGTGTGTGTGTCTGTTTTGCACTCTTGATGTTTTAGAGTGTAACCTTTCATTGCTGTCCACTTTTTTACTGGATTGTAGTTGAATTATTGTTTTTATTTTACATATATTTGCTGTGTTACAGCCACACCAGTTCATAGGTGTGTGTGTACAAGTGTATATGTAGAAGTGTGTGTGTGTGGATGTGTTGGTTTTGCACTCTTGATGTTTTAGAGTTTTACCCTGCCATTGCTGTGTACTTTTTTTCAGCATTGTGTCAGATTTGTAGATTGTACACACAGAAATTCTCAAAAGTTTTGTGTTTTTGTCAATTTCCCATTCATTTCCTATGGTCGGTCATTTTTGGCCGAAGACAAATTGACTATTTTTTTACGACCTCAGTTTTTTTCAGTCAAAAATGAAGCTTTTCAAAATAATTTGGTTCAACTGTATATATAAGTATGGAATTGCTTTGCTTTTTTTCTGAACTGGTGTTATAAGTTTTTATATGTTGTTATCTGTTGCCTGTGTTGTTACTGTTGTCATATTGTGTGTGATTTTAATTTAAAACCCCATTTTGGGTTCATTTAACCCAGCAGTAGGCCTATGGTAAATTTCACACAATATTTGAATGAAATAAAACAGCCCACCATTTTTATTGATATATTACATGATATATAATGTGCGTATGACCTAAAGTATAAACAATCATTTCAGAGCAATTTGTTGTTGCCACTTACCCTATAACTACATGGGATAAGGAGGGAACAAACACCACTTTAATTTACAGACTGCAAATGTTGTATTTAACTTGTAACTATATGGAACAACGGAGGAACAATTTGGACTTGAACACAGAACAAGTGTATATTTGCACAGTAATTACAGAGAAAAATATTGCACTAGTTTGAATTTAAATAACACTTAAATTAAACCCTCTACTTTTTTTGGCTATAAAAAACATGATAGTATACTGTACATCCACTGAAATACAAATGCTGTATCATGCATTTTTGTCTGCAAACAGCTGGAAAGAGGTAGCTTGTTTTAAACTGCATTGAACCTTGATGGTATATCATGCAAAGTTATTTGGTGATAGTGGTTTTGGGAAGTTGCTGGTGTGAAGTTGTTGAGATCGATGAATAAGCTCTCATAAGGCAAGCAGACTTGTGAATTATAAATCATAGCAGAAACTCATTAACTCATTTCACAAGATGTCCAGTTTTGCTGTTCAGTAATCTCCATCCTTTAATAATGGAATATGTACCCCATGATTAAAAAAAATATCTAGGCCTATAATAAAATTCCAATATAAAATTATAAAAGTATATTGTGTTTCTAAATCACTCCCAAACATAAGATTGATGTTTAGGCCATACCACGTAATATTAGAATAGGTACCCCTTAGATTCAAAATACTTACAGCATAAATGATTTGTAATTTTAGAGGTTATTACCCCTTTATTCCCCAAACGTTGCATATTATTCCCTTATACCTACACGGAGGTACTGAGTAGGTACACTATAATCACAAAAAAGTTACGCTGTAAATTCTGTTTATTACACTGTATGTTGCAGGTTGTAATCTAAAGCGTTACCCGAATCCTTCTAAAGGAACTACTGATTACTTGGATCAGTATTCTAAAGTGAAAAGAATCATAACTCCCTAATAATGGCTGACGTCATTGTAAGCTTTTGAATATATGTAAGGTTTTGGATCGTAATGACTCAAGTGTTACTACATCCTTCTGAAGAAATTACTAATTATTTGGATCAGTATTCTAAAGTGAAGATCACGGTAACCCACTAGTAATGATTTAAGTGTTACCAAATCTAGCACAATTAATTACTAACCAGAACTTAAAAAAAAAAAAAAGTTTACAATAATTTCAGTAATTAATATGGAGTTATCAGATCTTCACTTTAGAATACTGATCCAAAAAAAAAAAGTAATTCCTCTAGAGGGATGTAGTAACACCTGAATAATTACTATCCAGTACTTTAGAAAACCCTCAAAAGCTTACAATGATTTCCATCATTGCTAGATAATTATCAATTTTATTCAGTTTAGAATAAAATAATTAGTCATTCCTTCTGAAGGATTTGGTAATACTTGAGTCATTACTAGTGGGTTACCATGACCTTCACTTTAGAACTAACTATGAAATATGCATTATTCATATTAATTGAACTATTGTATACAATAGTTCTTAGTAGTTCTTGGGGAGGTACAGTGTTGGGTAAGTTACTTCCAAAAAGTAATTAATTACAGTTACTAATTACTTCATCAATATTGTATTTAAATTACTTTACTAATTACTCTATCTGAAAAGTAACTTAGTTACTCAATAAGTAACTTAATTATTCAAATCGCTAATTAGGCTACATCTTAAAATCCCTATAAACCTTAATAGAAATTAAACTCTATATTCTTTCAATTCGAGTCAAACATAGAATAGTTTAGCCTTTTAGCTTTAAAACAACTGTAATACTTAAACATTTTTATGAAAAAAATGTAACCACCTTTGGTTAACAAATAGAAATACTCTGCAAAATATCTGAATAACAAAAAGGCTTAAAAGTTAAACAATACATTTCAGTTTGGCAAGATGCTCAGGAAAAGCCCAACTAGTAAAATCTGTACAGGTTTATGTCAAAATAACAATGTAGGAAAGAATAAATTACAGAAATGATCTTCTCTGCTGAATAATGTCAGATCGCGCTGTTCTTATGAGGTAAATTTCTCATAGCAGGTCTTCTTTCAAAAATGATGAATATTAGATGATTTTTTTTTTTTCTTAATATTTTACATTTTTTTTTGTATCTAGGTGAGGGCATATGCGCGCAGGTGACTACATATAATGAGCTCAGACACGGGAAAGACTGTACCTTGCTTTAGTTTCATACGGATTGCATAATCAGAAACATTAGTTTTTAATTTGAATTCGTTCAAGTGTCAAGTAGACACTTCAAGATTTTTAGATTCTATTGATTTTAGTCTTATATGTATCTGAGTCAGAGCCGGCGCCAGGGCACCTCCATCAGAGGGGCATTTGAATTTCTGGGGGGGGGGCACAAATCACGTTTTGTGTGTGTGTGTGTGTGTGTGTGGTGGTGTGGGGGGGATGGGAAGCGTGCAATCTGTGATTGCGTGCAGTTTCTGACGCTCGCTAAAGCGTGCAATCGCTTTCTTATGTGCGCTGTTTTACCGGTTTCACTTTCGCTTTCGAAACGATCACGTTCAGCAAGAAGGGGAGAGGATGGAAAGTGGGGGGCACCGTAACTCTGCCCGCGAATGCCCCCTCTTGGTGCCGGCCCTGATTTGAGTATTTAAGGTTTCTCTGTGAATCAGGAAAATCTGAAAGTGAACGCACCCGCACGCGGAGAATTAAAGCCGCTGCATTCAATATCTTTAGACGGTAAATTTAGATTTTAAATTCAATATTGCTTTTAGAACTGTTGAAATTATTTACTGTATGTAACGCAAGTACTTTATAAGTAACTGTAATTAAATTACCTAAAAATGAACAGTAATCCCTTACTTTACTTTATCAGTGGATAAGTAATTTAATTACAGTAACGCGTTACTTAGTAACGCGTTACACCCAACACTGGGGAGGTATGAAAAAAAATAGTAGTTACTGATTATGTAATAGTGAACTACCAAATTTGACAAAGCACAATTCATTACTAATTCATTAATCAGTGTCCCTTATCCATTCAGCCAACACGCTTCAGGTAATTATAATCCATTTATTTCCATTTGTTGTTTCAGCTCTCACAAAGCAACCTACCGCCATGCGGTTGGACAATTGTTTGTATTTACTGACAGGCATTTTAGGCTAACTATGTGTATGGATGTAGTCCTTTTAAGCAGGACCCTACAGGTATTATTTAGGTGCAGTGACCGGTATTCAACACTAGAGGTAGGTGTACAGCTGAAGGACAAGAAGTATATGGAAATCACAATCTCAATCAATTTTACATATATTCAAATCAATTTGAAAAGACAATAAGGCAAAATTAAGATGGCTTTAACATCCGACCCCTAATTGTGGATTGCATAACAAAAAACTAACTAAATAAATAATATTCAAAAGTTCATAAACATAAACAGGTTCAGTAATAGCAATACATGTTGTAACGGGGCGAAGAAGACGTGAGACGTGCGGATCCAAGTGCAAGTTGCATTTATAAACATAGTCAATAAACAGGCAGGGTCAAACAACGGCAAACAGGTATGGTACTGGCAAGACACAGAGCAATCTAGGGCTAGCGAGAGTTGACGATTGGCAAACAACATCCAACAGGGAGATAATCCAGGTATACGAGCAGTGGTCCAAGAGAGGGGCAAACAGAGTCCAAACGGCAAGGCAAAGGGTAAATCCAGGAAACACGGGCAAGAATCAAAACACTAGAAAAACACACAAGGCAAGACTATGACAACAAACTGGGTTCCGTATCGCAGCTAAAACTAGGAGAGTTATAAATGCAGAACAATACGGGAACTAAACAGAAAAACACAGAATGGCTCGGTAAGGCAGCTAATGTCGAAGAGTTTTATTAATCAAAATACAAATGAATCAAGTGTAATCAATGTGAAAATAGCCATTTATGTATCAAGTTATGCTACTATTATAAAATTGTATCTGCCTGCATCTGTAGAGGCCTGCAGAAGAATGGAATGTGCAGACGTATGGTGTAAGGTAAAGCTGCACATCCTGTTTTGACATGATAGGGTCTCTTCCTTTAACGTAACATAAATTAGGGCCTATTGTCTGCTCTAGGAAACAGATGGAGACGGTATAGGAAATGTATAGACAGATGGAGACTGTTAAACAATAACGGTATAGGAAATGTATAGAACACGCCTTAGGGGCAAAACTAGTATTTAAGCATGAACGAAGAGAGATTCACTGCAGGGTCTCTCGGTTTTATTGTCTCTGATAATAAAATCGAAATTCTGGCATCAAAACCCCAAGATTCTGAGAATGATTCCTCATAGCACTGGCAGAAGCAACCACACTAACACTAGGGGAGTGATAAACGCAATACATTACTCAGCAGAGAGGACGAGGAAGTCCATGGTTTATGCAGGGTGTGTGATCAGTGCAATCAGCTGTGTCGTCAGTGCAATGGATGATGGGAATTGTAGTCTGAGGAGGCGTGCAACAGTTAGTGTGGTGCAAGAGTCCATGTGGTGAGCGAGTGACCTCTGGTGGTGAGTTAACGGAAGTTCATAGACCAGATTCATGACACATGTATTATACACAGTATCATTGTTGCTTATAAAATAACAATTCATATGCCTTTAACTTCAATAGATGCCTCATAAAAGCTGATAGAAAATTCATAATTGATATGGTCAAATGTCTTGAATACTTGTTAATTTTCCTAAGTGGAATGTGAAGCTTCCATCAGCAACATTTATGGATAGGCCTCAATAATGTATTTGATTTAGTTTTGACAAGAGCATTTCGTACTAGCCCTTGGCTGCCTGGAAAAGTCTTAACAGTTCTTCCTAACAGCCAGGAATTCCATGGTGCTTTCTCATCAGCAATTATTACCAGATCATTAGGTTGGAAGTTTATTTTTGTCGAGGTCCATTTTGTTCTCATTTGTATGCTTAGGAAGATATTCCCTAATCCACCGTTTCCAAAATAAGTCTGAAATGTACTGCACCTGTTTCCATCTTCTTCGCAGATATAAGTCACTTTTCTCAAAAAGGAATTTTCTAAAGTTGCTTGTTAGTTACTAGAGTGCTAATATTGCGTTACTCATGTGTTCTTGTGTAGTTATTCTTTAATGATGGAACAGTAGCCTATTCTAAAGTGTTACCCTTTGCAGATATTGTTTATGCTCAAACTGCAACATTACACACTAACTAAAGTGGAATCACAGTCAACCACCCCTTTAAAGGTCGGGACACACCAAGCCGACGGTCGGCCGTTGGCCAACGTCAGGCCGACAGCGGGCGACGATCGGGCTAGTTTGTTTGGTGTGTTCCACTCATCGGCTCTCGTCGGGCTCACGTCGGCAGCAGTTTGCCCGATTCAACATCGGCGTCAGGGCCATCGACGAGAGGGAGAACTCTGATTGGATGTTCTGTTTAGCAAACGAGTCAGTGCCCGAGAATTACAGCAAAAGTGATGAAAATGAGCATGTAAATGAAGGTGGTACAGACAGAAGGCTGTTTAAATGTTATGTGATCTTTCCCAATCATTCTAATATGTGAATATTTTTATAACAACATGAGTGCTTAAAATTATTAAAGTTATCAACATTACTAATATTCAAAATGGTAAACAAGCTCTGATTTGTTTACGTTTTGTTTATCCGCGTTTATCTCGTATATCTTTGTTTCGTTCTCTCATTTTGAATGACAAATATATGCTGTTGATAGCTGCTGATATAGACAATTAATTCCTCTCAGGTATGTGCAGAACGCACATGTTAGTTAGCTGTTCGCTGTAGTCTGTGCAGTGTAAACAAGCGCAGCTTTTTGGTCCGACGCGAGGCGACAACACCGTTGGCTTTCGTCGCCGCTAGTTCTTTGAAGTCGGCTTGGTGTGTCCCGGCCTTAATGAATGGTTTAGTTCCTCGTGAGCCATATATTAACCCATGGTTATCTGTGAATTAAGAATGAATTAATGCTTATTAGTGCACCTGTATTGTAAAGTGTTACCCTGAAAATTTACAACTCTGAAAGTTCAGTGCAAATGGAGGTATTGTCTTTTACAATTATGGTAGTTTAATGCCTACAATATGGCTGGTAGGGACTACAACAAGCTACGTCATGGGCTGGTGACATCACAAACCCAGAAATTAACATAATCTCATCCTCGGGAACAAGAAACAGAGGGTAGGGCCAGTTCAATGTGTAAACAGTTCAGTTTAGCACTGCGTGCGAGTGAGCGCAATCATCCCTTCATCTTATTTCTAGTTTTAACGCAAAATAAACATCAAATAACATCTCAAACGCAATCAATGTTTTACTTGCGGAAAGATGTGATAAAAATACTTGTAAACAAAATGTCACACAGCATTTCATATTTAATTTACCTCAGGCAAGTCATCATTGCGTGAGGCTGTCATTGTATATATATATATATATAGTCAAGTCAAGTCAAGTCACGTCACTATTATGTGCCATATATTATTAAACCATACCGAAGCGTGACGTCAAAACTGAGGTATGTACCGAACAGTCAAGTTTGTGTACCGTTACACCCCTAATACAGTGATTCTTTAGTGGAAACAACTCATCGTTTTTAGACTGAATGGAAACACTCAAAGACTTCATTGGTTTTGTTCCATCAGCATGTCACATTCCATCACCATTACTTATTTTTTTCTTGGAAAACGAATACATCAACATTATTTGCATAAGCAAAATAAGCCTAGACAAACCAACGTTATAACCTAGATAAACACTATAAGCAGATATTTTTTGGGACATAAGCAAGTAAGATTTGTTGCAGATGATTTGTTTGAAAAAAAGTAAAACACATAATGACCTGGTATTGATGGTACAGACACAGTCATAGTGCACTTCCTCGCATGATTGTGCTCTTCTGAGTAAGCAATTTGGGAACATTTACATTTACATTTACATTCACCTTCATGGTTTTTTTGAACATGCTTACTAAGCGAACAATTCAAAGAAAACTGGCTTTGCTTTGACCAAAATATTTTTAAACACAAATAGACAATTCAGTCTTCCTGATCAAGTGATTTAAGTGAAGTGAAGTGACATACTGCCAAACAAGTGGTTTTAGTAAGTGGACAGATGTAAATACAAATGGCAAGTGTGGCAAAGATTTAAAACACTACTATATGAACTTGTAAAACCAATATTCATATGTAAAGAGTTTTATTTATAGTAGCCTTTTGTTATCTAGAAACAGATCTTCTCATGACAGACTAGATGCAGGATGGTGTTTGTCTGCTTTCTGGTAGTTTTGACAGGCAGCCTTCATGCATAAAAACAACAAAATGCAAAAGTCTTGCAAAAGCCTGTAAGATGGAAAAGAAAATGCAAATTTAAAACTCGCAAGTTCAACCAGGGGCGTCGGACAGGGTGTAATAGTGGAACTAAGTAACATGGAAGGGAGGGGTGTCACAAATATATATATATATATATATATATATATATATATATATATATATATATACTGATAATCCCTAATATTATCATGACAAAATTGCATAGTTATAATTACATGCTTGTCAGTAGGAATAACACTCCGCAAGACTCGATTTTACATCAGTAAAAATGAGAAATGTTCTTTATTTGCCTGGAAGCGTGTTCCACCCCATGTTAGCAATCCCCCTATCAAAAGGAAAAGTGGTTTGATCTTGTAGCAGAGAGAGAAAGAAAACTGCAGGAGTGCAGATAACTTCTAGCTGTTGTTTTTAGAAGAATGGTAAGCATAAGCATTGCAAAAGAAGCATTCTGATAGTAGTGTCAAAAATACCTGTGGATACTTAAATTGTAAATATGTGATATTACCAGTTTTTCTTAATTAGATGCCCACTGATAGTCAGCGCAGTTTGTTATGAGCACACTTTGTGTATATATCACATTACCTATTACAATAAAAGTTGCTAACACACAAACACACTACACGCTGTACAGTTTCAGGAGTGACAACCGCATACGTCAGTGCAAGAGTGAATCCGCTAAATTATCCTTTCTTACTGAAGTCTCTCCTGAAGCTGAAATTATTGACAGTAATAATCATAGCAACAGACTAAATAAAAATGTATGCAATGTTTTTTTTTTGTTATTCGTTTAATTACTGATTTGACGTGATATTTTTAAACAATGATTGCTTAATTTAAAATATTTGAACATTCTAATGTTTTAATACATAATTTACTTGCAAATATAAGTTGTGAATCGTGAAAATAAAGCAGTGTGTTTTTGGTGTGGTGAGGGGTCCACCCCTGGGTTCTGTGACCAGGGCCCAACATTTGGTGCTACACCCCTATAGGTGCAACACTCACAAGATGGAAACAACATGCCTTAAGACAGATAAAGACTGGGGAAACTGTCATATGAACCACTTCTATGGCATCATTATGTTTTTTGTTTGTTTGTTTGTTATTTCGGAGCTTGTCAGCTTCAGTTCTCGTTCACTTCAAAAAATCACTCTTGGTGTTTCACTGAAATGCATACAGGTTAGAACTACGTGGAATAATGACAGAATTCGAGTACAAATGTGATGCTACTGAATTTGCATATCAAAGAGAATACAACCCTTAATGTAGTTTATCAAGACTGTCCCTCAGTTTCCTCTTAAGTGGCCAGCTGACAGACTGATCCAGTTTGGTGGATCTGCTATTGCTGTTGATATTTACAAGTAAGCTCTTCAACATGAAATTTATACCTTGACTTGCTTTAGACAAAATTGTCCTCCAAAGAGATAAAATTTCAATAGCACTGGCAATTGAATCACTAAACTGAAGTCGCAAGTTATCATTATTTTCAGTGAAAAATAAATTTCTCCAGCTCCATTTGGGAGAAAAAATGGGAGGAGAAAAAGGATCATGTGACTGAGGTAAAGTTGAACTAATGTGTCTCTCCCAGGAACAACGTTCATTCAAACATCCTGAAATGAATGCAGAACCATTCCCAAATTGCCTGAAATGAACATGAGGGATTTCTACAAGAGTCTGTCAGTTTTACTGGGTGAGTAAAACATACAATCTCTCTAATGATCTTAAGTCTGTTTTTAGCTCTATCTTACAGACAGAAACACAACAGAAGACCCTAAAACATAATTGAAAGTTTTGTTCTTGGTTCATATTATCTAAATACCCCTAAACATTATACTTTCATTTGAGGAGCTAAATTGTGTGAGATATTAATATATGATAAAATAACACTAAATTTTACCCAGCTGGCTTTTTTAAGTATAAATCTAGGTTTACACTAAAAATCCATTTAATTTGCCAAGTACTAAACATGTTCTGTGTTTTTCATTTTAAGGCTTTTTCTCAGTTCAAACAAAGGCAGGAAGAGAAGGTAAGATTTTGTTAATTAAACACTATTACATCTTTTGTTAGCGAGTTTGTGCTGCTGTGAAAAAAATTCTGGGCTCTATGTATGATTGATGCCAGTTTGGCGTAAGACATAAAAAAAATCAGAATAAGTCCTTCAAATGTTGCTTGATAACCATCCATAAGTAATTGCACAATACTGAAGGTAAACTCACCTAACAACATCTCAGTGACTCAAGATCCTTGATTGGGAATTTATTTTAGAAACTATATAAATCTGTGAGAGAGAAGCAACAAGCAGCAGTCAATGAAACTACAAAAGAGGTCCAAACAATGAATAAATGTAAATAAATATTGAGTGAAGTGACATACTGCCAAGAATGGTGACCCACACTCAGAATTCGTGCTCTGCATTTAACCCATCCAACGTGCACACACACAGCAGTGAACACACACTAACCGTGAACACACACACCCGGAGCAGTGGGCAGCTATTTATGCTGCAGCGCCCGGGGAGCAGTTGGGGGTTCGGTGTCTTGCTCAACGGCACCTCAGTCGTGGTATTGAGGGTGGAGAGAGCGCTGGACATTCACTCCCCCCACCTACAATCCCTGCCGGCCCGAGACTCGATTCCGCAACCTTTGGATTACGAGTCTGATGCTCTAACCATTAGGCCACGACTATTACAGTTAATGATAAAAATACAGTTAATATTCCCCACTTCTTTCCAAGCATATGTCTCATATACAATACATTTCAAAAGTTTGGTCTCAGTAAGATTTGTGTGTGTGTGTGTGTGTGTGTGTGTATGTGTGTTTAAAGGAGATTCTTATGCTTAACAAAGCTGTACATATTTGACAAAATTCAGTAAAAACTGTAATATTGTGAAACATTATTACGAGTTAAAATTACTTTTTTTGTGGTAATATATTGTAATTTATATTTGCAAAGCTGAATTTTCAGCATCATTACTTAAGTGTCACATGAACCTTCAGAAATCATGCTGATTTGCTGCTCAAGAAACATTTCTGATTATTATCTGATTGTTGATTCTTTAATGAATAGAAATGTCAAAAGAAAAGCATTTATTTGCAACAGAAAATATTGTGTTACTGTTCATTATAAATGCATTTAATATAATTTCAGATCAATTTAATGAATTCTTCCTAAAATAAATAATCAATTTCGTCAAAAAGAAAGAAATACAGAAAGAAAGAAAGAAAGTGACCACAACTTTTGAAGACTCGTTCACAGTACTCATTATTTAAAAGCAGCTTCACAAAAAATCATTTGGCTTATAATAAACCCATTTGTGGCTGTGCTGCTCTAAATAAAAGAGATGTGCTCAGGCACATTGTTGGCGCATGGCTACTTTGAGGAACTTAAAATAGACTGTGCCATAGACCAGCTCAAACCTAGTCTAAAGTCAATGGTGCAATATATATATATATATATATATACATACACACAGTTACTTTTTTATTTATTTTTTATAATTTTTTTTTGTTATTTAAAGAGCGCCTTATTAGAAAATGTACCTCTGGGTGGGTCCACAATGTGCATTCACTTTGCTTAAAAACAGAGATATGCAGCAGAACACAAACATGCCAAATATTAAAAAATTAAAGGATTACAGTGTAAAAGAATATTATTGTGTAGGCTACATAAATATAAAAATTACATACATGTCATAATGGATCTCATTGCAGTATTAGAATTACATGAATTTAGAGTACCTATTTGCTCTTGCATGAGCAGATCCGTTTGCTCTCTGGAGACATGTTCAGTCTGTGCACTTTAATAAACTGAAATTACAGAAATTGAAATCTACACATTAATACACACTAGACTCATAGTCACGCAACGCTGATGTTGGTAACATTAATAATTTGAGAGTAAAGTATAACAATAAAAATAATTTGCACGGTTTGATGTGATACAAGCTAACCGATCGTTGGATTTAATCAGCATTGGTAGCATGATTTATTCAAGATTCAAGATTCAAGATTTTTATTTGTCACATACACAATTATACAGGGTATAACCAGCAGTGAAATGTAGGTCAGGTCCGCTCCAAGGACAGTGCAATTATAATGTATACAAATATTAAGAAAAAGAAAAGTAGAAAAAATAAGAGAATAAAATAAAATAAAAGATACAAATATAAATATAAATGTGCAGGTCAGTACAGGTCAGTATGTTGTTGACTTAAATAGTAATAAGAGGAATGTGCAAAAAGTTGTCCATGGTATTTAAATAGCAGCAATATGCGGTAGAGAAAAATTATGAATAGCTATTGATGTGGTGATATTTACATGGAGTCAAGTGATGTTATGACACAGAGTTAGAGTTTAGGAGCCTGATGGCCTGTGGGAAGAAGCTCCTCCTAAGTCTCTCAGTTTTTGCCATCAGGCTACGGAAGCGCTTACCAGATGGAAGCAAAGTGAATAGACGGTTACCAGGGTGATTAGAGTCCTTAATGATTTTGACAGCTCTATTTTTTGCAGCGCTTGAGGTAGATGTCCTGCAGAGAGGGGAGAGCAGACCCTGCGATGCGCTCAGCTAAGAGCACAACTCTCTGTAGTGCTTTGCAGTCCTGATTGGAGCTGTTTCCATACCACACTGATATGCACTGAGTCAATACCCTTTCTATGGTCCCTGAATAGAAAGTTTTCAGGATTGCTGGTGAGACCCTGAATTTCCTCAGCTGTCGCAGATGGTACAGTCTTTGCCTGGCTTTCTTAACCTGTGTTTGGATGTGTGTAGTCCAAGTCAGGTTCTCGGAGATGTTTACACCGAGGTACTTGAAGCTACTCACCCTCTCCACAGGGGTCCCACTGATCATAAGAGGAGTGTAGGGCTGCTGCTGTCTCTTCCTAAAGTCCACGATCAGCTCTTTAGTTTTGCTCACATTCAGAGAGAGACAGTTGTCCTGGCACCAAGATGTGAGTCTCTCTACCTCATCCAAGTATGAGGTCTCATCGTTGTTGGAGATGAGGCCCAGAACCACAGTATCATCAGCTAATTTGATAATAGATGTGGAGCTGTGAGAGGACACGCAGTCATGCGTGTAGAGAGAGTAGAGCAGGGGACTCAGGACACAGCCCTGTGGGGCTCCTACGTTGAGGGTGATGGAGTTTGAGGTGAACTGGCCAACTTTCACCACTTGAGGTCTGCCGGTCAGGACGTCTTGAATCCAGTCACAGAGTGAGGAGTTTAGGCCGAGGTCTGTGAGTTTAGATGCCAGCTTGATGGGGACTATAGTGTTGAAAGCTGAGCTATAATCAATGAATAGTAGCCTTACATAATTCCCATTGTTGCTTTCCAAGTGTGTGAGGGAAGAGTGGAGGATGTGAGAGATGGCATCGTCCGTAGATCTGTTTGGGCGATAGGCAAACTGAAGAGGGTCCAAAGTATCAAGGATGGAGGAGCAGATGTGGCTCTTTACAAGTCTCTCAAAAACATTCATGACTATAGATGTGAGGGCAACAGGGCGATAGTCATTCAGGCAAGAGGGTTTATTGTTCTTTGGCACAGGGATAATGACAGATTTTTTAAATGCGGTGGGAACCACGGAGGTAGCAAGGGACTCATTAAAGATGGAAGTGAACAAACCAGCGAGCTGATCGGCGCAGGACCTCAGAACACGGCCGGTTATCCCATCAGGTCCGGCTGCTTTCCTGACGTTCACTTTCTTTAGCACCCTCCGAACCTCATCCTCCGACACGGTGATTACAGGATCGTCGCTGCTCTGCCTGCTGCTTCCTGACGCGCTGGGCGGCAGAGACGCGCCGCTGCCGTTGCCATCGAAGCGGTCGAAGAAGGTGTTTAACTCGTCGGCCAGCAACGGATCTACTCTCACCTCCGCGGAGGATTTGTTTCCAAAGGCACAGATGGTCCTCAGTCCCTGCCACAACCGTCGAGAGTCATTGAGCTGGAAATGAGACTAAATTCTCTCTCTGTATCTGTGTTTAGCGGCTCTTACTGCGCGTCGGAGAGCATGGCACGATGCTTTGTACTCGCTCATATTCCCGGTCAGAAGAGCCTCATTGTAAGCAGCAGTGCGTGTGTTAACCGCAGCACGGATTGATCTGTCCACCCATGGTTTCTGGTTGGAGAATGTCCTTATCGTTATTGTTTCTGTAGCTTGCTCGGTTAGCGTGTTTACAAAGCTCAATGCTACATCCGTGAACGTCAATGCTACATCCGTGACGTCAGAAGAACTCGCCTGGAACATGTCCCAGTCGACGTCATCAAGAGCCGCCTGCAGCATAGCCTCTGAGTGGGAGGACCAGCGCGTCACTACTCTCTGCACCGGAGGTTCCTGAACGAGCCTTTGTTTGTATCCCGGTGTTAGAAAAATGGCGGCATGGTCCGATTTGCCAAAAGCCGGTAGTGAGCGGGCTTTGTAGGCATTCTTGAACTGAGTGTAGCAATGATCCAGTGTGTTTGGTCCTCTAGTTGGACAGGATACATGTTGATGAAAGTTCGGCATGACCTGCTTGAGGTTGGCTTTGTTAAAGTCCCCCGCGATGATGAAGACAGCGTCAGGATGTTTGTTGATGTAGCCGCTGAGCACATCGTGAAGCATAGACAAAGCCAAGCCGGTGTCTGCCTGTGGTGGAATGTACACAGCAGTAACAATGATCGATGAAAACTCCCGGGGCAGATAAAATGGGCGGCAAGTAATGGAAAGATGTTCCAGATGAGGCGAGCAGGAACACGACAGAATGGAGATATTCCTGGGATCACACCATTTCTTGTTAATCATGAAACACACTCCTCCATCCCTGGATTTACCGGCCTCTGCTGTTCTGTCCGTCGGAAAAACAGAGAAGTTCTCACTGGCCATTACAGCAGTGTCCGGGACCATGGACGAAAGCCACGTTTCTGACAAACAAAGGATGTTGCCATCCCTTATGTCCCGTTGGAAACTAATCCTGGCTCTAAGATCATCCATCTTATTCTCCAAGGATTGGACATTTGCGAGTAGAATGCTCGGGAGAAGAGGACAGTGAGCCCTTTTCCTGAGTCTCTCTCGAATTCCAGCGTGTTTCCCACGGTGTTTCTTGATCTGTCGCCTCGGGGGGGGGGGGGGGGGGGGGGGGGGGGGGGGGGGGGTTACACAGCGGCGCCATTTTGTTGTAATGCTTTTATATATTGCATGTATTGTAATGTTTTTTTCCTCAGTTGGTCAGAACAAACGTGGCAGACTTGTTACTTGTTCGGATGACAATATGCAGTGAAAATTCTTATTTGGGTCATATATTCCAAGACGCAGGCTAGAATCTGTGATTGCAAAGTACAGATGTGTGATTGACTGCCACATATTCACCTCTGTAACTACTGGCTGGTCATTCAACAGTCCACTCTTCCAAAATATGGATGTCCATATGTTTTATTTTTCTGATATTGAACACCGTGAAAACTCTAAGGAGCTCTAACATGTGTCTCTGAATTCACATCTCGCCATTCAGTTTGTGCCAATACGTCCAGGTTAAATTAATCAGGAAGGGTCACATGACATTAATTTTAGTCAAACTGAGAATACAACAAAAATAAAATACAATACCAACAAAATTATGAAATTGACACATACACAGAAATACACACTTAAATAGTGAAATCATGAAAATACAAACAATATAACCATTAATCCTTGAAATGACAAAAACTTCATTCATAACCCTTAACTGACCTATCAGTGTCAGCTACAACCTTAAAACATTAGATTCATGCATACTGGAGTCTGTCAGAGCACATCCCATGCAAGGAAGATAATTCCGCAAACAGCTGCAATTCCAGGTTTTCAAACAGAGATGGCGACAAAGAGGCAAAACTTATGGACTGCAGCTTTAATTAATGAAAATTAAACAAATTTTATTTTGTGGAAAATTTTATATTACAATTAAAACATTGAATAAATATTGTATGATTATTCCTTAAAAACAAAAATAAAGTTTTAATCATTTTAATAGCAGTAGTACTAGCCTATTACATACATTCTATTGAACAATAGTAATGTATTTCTGCCACGTCTTCAAATTAAACGGAACTTTTATTTTGATGGGTTGTCGTGAATACCTTTCAATTTCTGTGTGTATATCATATGCGGATAGTTTTACTCAAATGAAATGGTCAAATGCACATGAAGTGAGTCTCAGAGCAGTTCTGGAGATGTTGTTCATGTATTTATGCCCTCATTAGTGAGACATATCATGCAAGTGTCAAGATTGTGCTCACCTGTGTGTGCGTGCACGTTTGTGTGTGTGTGCATCGGGGCGGAACTCCGTTGTGCTGTGCAAGAGCGCGACCATGTAGTGTAGAGATACGCATGGTGTGCAAAAACCTGACACAAACACACAGACAAACGTATATATATTTTTACCTTGCTTGCTGGTCTTACCCCCCCCCCCCCCCCCCCCCCCCCCCCCATAGCCAATAATGGCAGGGAAAATACTGTTATTACATGTAAAATTCCAATCAAAATATACATAAATAATTGTAATTGTACTTAAGGGTTTTCCTTTAAACATATTCCAGTGAACATAGCAGCATGGGGAATAGCCGATCAGTCGTCATTATATAGCAGTGGGTGGTCTGCCCAGAATGCTCTGGATGGGACGAGCTCCACCTGTACTCATACAAACACACAGAGTGACCCATGGTGGAAGCTGGATCTGATGAAGATGTACAGCGTGAACAGAGTGACCATCACTAACAGACTCAACTGCTGTGCAAACAGGATAGACGGGGCAGAGATTCGGATTGGAAACCATTCTTCAGATCTTCTCAGCAACCCAGTGTGAGTCTCTCAGATATTCTTTAATAGCTACAGATTCTGGCCAGTTGGTCAGTAGTTAGGCCATATTCACTATTTGCAGGTGTTTAGACTATGTTAGGATAGAGTGGGGGAAATCCCCCCAAGTGTATTATTTTATTTTTTATTTTTATATTTTTTTTTTCTGTGAAACAAAAGTTGAATGTGTCCAGAATAGTTTTAGTGAGGACATCTATATAAAAGACAAAATATGAAAAAATGTCCAGAGTTTTAATGATATTAGATTTTTAACAAACAAACAATAAATAAATAAAATAATTTAATAACATTTACTTAGTAAGGGGGCATTTTGCCAAATAGGTGGGGTAAAATGCCCCCCAGTCTGACAAAAATATTTGCTTATACATTTACAGCAAAATCAGAGTGCTGACAGTTTTAGGTGAAAATTAAAAATAATACAATCAATGACAACAAAATTATAATAGATTATTTGAAAAATATTTTTATCTGATGCAAAATGGCTAGCTAACTAGATACCTGATCTTAACTTGAGGTAATTTTTATATATAAAATCTAAATATTTTTGTACAGCCAAATACTTGGAATACATTAGCTGGAAAAACAAAGGATTTGATGATCAGAACAGAGTAACTACAGTAATTAAGCCTGAAAATATATATTCTGAATATATAATGTGTGTGTGTGTGTGTAATATATATATGTATGTATATATATATATATATATAGTGAAGTGAAGTGACATACTGCCAAGTATGGTGACCCATACTCGGAATTCGTGCTCTGCATTTAACCCATCCAACGTGCACACACACAGCAGTGAACACACACACACACACACTGTGAACACACACCCGGAGCAGTGGGCAGCCATTTATGCTGCGGCGCCCGGGGAGCAGTTGGGGTTCGGTGCCTTGCTCAAGGGCACCTCAGTCGTGGTATTGAGGGTGGAGAGAGCGCTGAACATTCACTCCCCCCACCTACAATCCCTGCCGGCCCGAGACTCGAACCCGCAACCTTTGGATTACTAGTCCAACTCTCTAACCATTAGGCCACGACTTCCCCCACGTATATATATATTGTGGCGGGAGGAGCAAACGACAGACACAGTGGGTGTGGCATCAGGCCTCGGAGAGGTTTTTATTAAACAAAATAATCAAACATAGTGTCCAAAAGGGGGTAAAAGTGTCCAAAATAAACAGGGGGTCTGGTGTCCTCGTCGTGCTCTGGGGCTCGTGAAGGAGGGCAGTGTTCAGAAGGGAAGGGTCCAGGGAAGGGGCGGAGTCCGGTGGCCGCACGCGCTCCCCTTTTGGATCCGGGAGCGAGTGGCGGCGGCTTTTTTCCAGCGGCTTCGTCCTACTCCTTGGCCCCCGGCACTTCTGGGGGATTAAACGGCCCGGCATCCTGGCCCGTCAGCCGTCACGGGTGCGGCAGTCTCCCTTCTCGACGCTCCCTTCCTGGACCCACGAGGACACCAGCGTGCATGCGCGGGGAAGAGACCGGTCTCCCGAGGAGAGGCGCGCTCGGCATTTAAACAGCGGCGGTGATGAGGCTCTATTCATATCAGGTGCGCCTCATCACACGCCGCCAGCCCTGGCTGTTTCAGCGCCCCTCCTCTCACACACACTCACTCCCGTCGGGAGCCTGGTGAAGGGCGGCAAATACGGGACGGGGTGGTGATGATAATAAGGGGGAAGGCAGCCGACTCGTCACAATATATATATATATATATATATATAGATATATATATATATATTCTTTTTTTTTTTCTTCTTCTTAAAACGAACTCCGTACAGGTCTTACTATTCTTATATCATTACTGTGATACAAAATTGTTCTACAAAACAAGCTTTAAAACACTTTTTTTCTTACTGCTGATAATCAGATAATGTACGGTGAAATGAATTTTCTCTCAGGTACATCACCAGTGTAAGCTTCATGGTGAATATTTCTACATCACTCTAGCCCATATAGTCCATAGTTACAACTTAAATTAATCTTGACTTTATCTAGCGGTTATTTGAGAAAAAAAAAATATATAATTAAAAAAACAGTATTTACGCCAGTTTCCCCCCACTCTAACCTAATATTGGTACAAGACCACAAAATAAAATAAAAAAATCTACAGATAGCAGCAAGAGTTCACTGGATTTGCCTGAAGGAATTCAAAATCACCTTGTCCAAATCTATAAGAATATAGTCAATCTATAAGAATGTAAATAGTCAAAAACATTATTCATTTCAACCTGAACATCACTACAAATAAATGAAGGATTCGTCTGACTGATTCAAACCGGTCACTCTTGTCATAAGACTCATTTGTTCCTAAATTGGACTACATTTAGGCTGTGTTTTTAAACTTAAAAGAAGTGGGACATACGTGTTCATGTTGTCTTTATTGTTTTGCAACCAGCGTGTGAGAACAACACTATACAAAAGCATTCATGCTGTTATTAAGTTGTTTTCTTAATTTGCAGGTGTTTTTTTTTCTATTTGCAGCGTGTTAAGCTCTCTCGGCCACCGTATCTCACACTCAATACAGACTGCAAACTCATTGTTTCTTATGATGTGACAATTATCTGTGCAGAAACACTGGTTTACAGATCAGATGGTTGACATTATTGTCTTTTTAAAATGGCACAGAGACAATTCCCTCAGAGCACGAGACCGTGCCTCCACTGATCACAGAATAAATTACCGTCACCTATAATCAAATACAACACTATTCTAGAACAATGTTTAAAGAAAATACTTGCATTACTACATTCCCTGGGTTCTATTACATAAAAAAAAAAAAAAAAAGATTGATCAAACGCTGAGAAAAACATGTAGGTTAAATGCAAAAAGAAAAAAGTGTTAAATGTATTAATATTGGTGGTTGCCTTGGTTACGAGAAGTTTAGTAACATGACATAAAAACAGCAACATTTTGTTTTCTATGTGTAATGTTTCATTTGTGTGACAAATAATTAATTCTACTGCAGCTCGTCTGCAACAGAAAAAAATAGTGCAAGACATCATAATAATATTATAAACTACATTCACGAATAAGACAAGAAAAATACAAATGAATAGTCATACTAATAATGATCAACAAAAACACAGGAGCGACTCACTCTTTTGTCTTTCTCCAGGTGTGCTGTAGTTTCTACTATTCCAGCAGGAGCTACCTACAGCTACTCGTGTCATGGGATGGAGGGACGTTATGTTACTGTCAATATTCCTGGAACTTCAGAGATTCTTACTCTCTGTGAAGTGGGGGTCTATGTGATTTTTCCAGGTAATTCAGAGCTACTTAACTTGGTCTAAACCCTTTCCAGGCGAAATTGACAATTTTTTTTTAAAGCTATTCTTACTTCATTACAGTAGTTTTTAGTATAATTCATTCTAGTCGAGATCAGGTCCAATGACTTAACATATACTCAGACAGTGCTTGCATATTATTATGAATGGGAGAAAACAAAATGCACTATTTGACAGAAGAAGTCCTGCCTTCTGAATAAAATGGGTGCCATGGGGAGGCCTAAGGGCACCTGGCCCGGCCACCTCAGTCACTGTATCCCCTCACCTCTGGTGCTATCTCTGGAGTTGGTGCCCTGATTTTAGTCTGAGAGGCAGACTGCTGCCCTGGGAAGATCTCCCACTCAGAAGTATGAGATGGGGTGTGAGTGTGTGGGGGCTGTTAAATACATGGATTAAAAAGCTAAATGTTTTCATTTTGGTTCGAGAATGAAAATATAGCTGCAAGCAGGGATTCCAGGGCCAAGCCCGCGAAGGGGCTGTAGCGCGGCGCAGAGCGGGAAGAGCATAAGAAGCTGAAATAGAATGTACATGGAAAAAGAAGACAGGTTCAGAAGCACAGAAGTTCAAAATTGAACAGAACACACATTTCTGATTCAAATAGAATGTGCACGAATATCCAAAGTTTGGAACAAAAGCAATGTTTGCACCGCTTCTGGCCACAGGACCAGGACCTGCACATTTGGCAGGCTGCCGAGGAGAGGTTTAGGTGTGAGAATGAGCTGACAAAAAAAGTTATTTAGCATTTTAAGCAGCGTAACACAAAGTAAAGTTAATTGTAACACAGCTTATGGTTAATTCAATAGCTGAAGGGTCACATTAAACAGAATGGTAATTGTCTAGCCTGTAACTTAGAAGAATGCTAAGAGCACTAGTATAAGCCAACAAATTTCAAAGTGGTGGACACGTGGTTCAGCCAATTCTGGCAAAATTGACATGCTTATAACTTTTGAACAGTCAGTCAGAAAATTATAAGCGAAAATGTGATTTGTTTGGTATCTCACGGCCCATAGGTGGCGCTGTTCCCAAATTTGGCATGGACACAAAAATACTGTTTTTCATTTGCTCACCATGTTGGAAAAAGACAAATGAGACATTGTCAGAATTGGCATAACCCAGGGAACTAAACGACATAAAAATTACACATTTTGGATGTGTGTTATGTGTTTTTGTTATGTGTTTTTATATGTTTTCATGCTTATAACTTTTGAACAGTCAGTCAGAAAATTATAAGCAAAAATGTGCATTTTTGGTATCTCACGACCCATAGGTGGCGCTGTTCCCAACTTTGGCATGGACCCTCAGACCATGGTGTTGATGAAGCATACCAAGTTTTGTTTTGATTGATCAAAATTTGGCCGAGATAGAGCCTCTGAATCAATTTTGGGTCGACCTTGTTACGTTCACAACATCATAACTTTTTTTTTTCATGAGTAGTCAAAATATTCGGTTCAGTTATTTCTGTTCAGCTTAGTCCAAAGATCATTTGAGCCAATTTTGGGAAGAATTTAATCAATTTTCAAGGAGTAGTAGCAAAAAGACAGAATACTGTACTTTTCAAAATGGCCGCTACTGTAAAGGGTGGAGTCTTAAAGTAAGCTATGGAATGTTATAAGCATGAGGAGAGTAATCAGGTGTACTAAGTTTTATTTTTCTACAACAAGTGGTTCAGGAGTTATTACCATTTCAATGTTGAATTTTTGAACTGGTGGTGGCGCTATAGAGTTGGTTCTAGAGACCCCAAAGTTGGTCAGATCACTAGTCATGTCCATCTCTACAATTGTGCGAAATTTCATCAATTTCCTATGTTTCCTTCATAGGGCTGCCATAGAGCCCCATGGGCCAAAAATAATAATAATAAATATAGCTGCAAGCAGCAATTCCGGGGCCAAGCCCTTTATAACTGTTTTTGCATGCTTGAACATTAGAATTTTTCATTAGGAACTTTTTGAACATTTTGTAATTTACATTGGTTCAGCACTTCCTTCACACGTAATTTAATTTAACACTCAAGGATATAGCCTTTTGCATTACACAGTAATTGCTGCTCATTGACTTTGGTTTGTTTAAGTTTATAGAGACTTCAGCTGTTGAAGGTAGAACTTAAGCATCTGGCTCCAAATGACACAACATTATACGCAATTTTATAAAGCTGCGATCTGGGCATGTGCCCACCAGGATTCGAACCCACGACCTAAAAGGTTCAGGGAAAGCGACTTAGCAGAGTGAGCCACTCGGTCACTGCACGTTTGACAGGCTGCCGAGGAAAAGTTTAGGTGTGAGAATAAGCTGACAAAAAGCTCTTTAACATTTTAAGCAGCGTAACACAAAGTAAAGTTAATTGTAATGCAGTAAAGTTAATTTTAACGCAGCTTTTGGTTAATTCGATAGCTGAAGAGTCATATTAAACAGAATGGTAATTGTTTAGCCTGTAACTTAGAAGAATGGTACGATTACTAATATAAGTCAACAAATTTCAAAATAGGGGACACGTGGTTCAGCCAATCCTGGCAAAATTGACATCCTTATAACTTTTGAACAGTCAGTCAGAAAATATAAGCAAAAATGTGAATTTTTGGTATCTCATGGCCCATAGGTGGCGCTGTTCCCAACTTTGGCATGGGCCCTCAGATCATGGGGTTGATGAAGTGTAGCAAGTTTTGTTTTGATTAATCAATGTTTGGCTGAGATACAGCCTCTGAATCAAATTGGGTCGACCTCGTTATGTTCACAACATCATAACTATTTTTTCACTAGTAGTCAAACAATTCTGTTCAGTACTTTCTGTGCGGCTCGGTCCAAACATCATCTGAGTCAATTTTGGGAAAAATTGGACAGATTTTGAAGGAGGAGTAGCAAAAACACTGTTTTTCATTTGCTTCAAAATGGCGGACAGACACCATGTTGGAAAATGACAAATGAGATATTGTCAGAATCGGCATAACTCAGGGAACGAAACAACATAAAATGACACATTTTGGACAACATTTTCAAAAGTTATGTGTTTCTGTTAGAATAGTTATATATCTGGAACACTAGGTGGCGCTGTCTTCAAACTTTTGTGGTACCTCCGGGACATGGTGTTGATGATCCCTACCGATTTGTGAGCAGATATGTCAAATGGTTCAAAAGATATAGTAATTGATGACATATTTCAAAATGGCGGACACGTGGTTGAGCCAATCCTGGCATTGACATCCTCTGGTTCGGCATTACCCAAGGAATCCAAAGACACCAATATCATAATTTTCTGACTACCTGTTCAAAAGTTATAAGCGAAAATGTAAATTTTTGGTATCTCATGACCCACAGGTGGCGCTCTTGCCAACTTTGTCGTGGCCCCTCAGATCATAGTGCTAATGAAGCGTACCAAGTTTTGTTTCGATTGATCCAAGTTTGGCCAAGATACAGCCTCTGAACCAATCTGGGTCGACCTCGTTAAGTTCACAACATCATAAATTTTGAACAAAGATGAATAAAAAAATCTGTTCAGTCATTTCTGTTTGGCTCAATTTTGGGAAGAATTGAATACATTTCGAAGGAGGAGTAGCGAAAAAACAGAATACTGTACTTTTCAAAATGGCCGCTACTGTAATGGGTGGAGTCTTAATTTAAGATATTGAATATGATTATCATGAACAGACTAATCAGGTATACTAAGTTTAATTTTCCTAGAACAAGGGGTTCAGAAGTTATTACCATTTCAAAGTTTAATTTTTGAACTGGTGGTGGCGCTATAGAGTTGGTTCTAGATACCAGAAATGAAAGGACATAAAAATTAGAACTTTTGGACAAGTTATTAAAAAGTTATAAGCGCTTATGTTAGAATAGTTACATCTCTGGAACACTAGGTGGCGCTGTCTTCACAATTATCTGGTACCTCCGGGACATGGTCTTGATTATCCCTACCGATTTTTGTGCCGATATGTCAAACGGTTCAGAAGATATTGCATTTTATGACAAATTTCAAAATGGCGGACACGTGGTTCAACCAATCTTGGCAAATTTGACATACTCTGATTCGGCATGATCCATAGACACAAAGATCATAATTTTCTGAATTACTGTTCAAAAGTTATAAGCAAAAATGTGAATTTTTGGTATCTCACGACCCATAGGTGGCACTGTTCCCAACTTTGGCGTGGCCCCTCGGATCATAGTGCTAATGAAGCGTACCAAGTTTCGTTTCAATTGATCCAAGTTTGGCCGAGATACAGGCTCTGAACCAATTTGGGTCAACTTCGTTAAGTTCACAAATTCATAACTTTTGAACAAAGATAAATAAAAAAAATCTGTTCAGTTATTGCTGTGCAGCTCAGAACAAAGATCATCTGAGCCAATTTTGGGAAGAATTAGACAGATTTTGAAGGAGGAGTAGCGAAAACAAAGAATACTGTACTTTTTAAAATGGCCGCTACTGTAATGGGTGGAGTCTTAATGTAAGCTATTAAATGTGATCAGCATGAAGAGAGTAATCAGGTGTACTAAGTTTCATGTTTCTAGAATTAGGGGTTCAGGAGTTATTACCATTTAAATTTAGAATTTTTTAACTAGTGGTGGCGCTATAGAGTTGGTCCTAGAGACCCCAAAGTTGGTCGGATCACTATTTATGGCCATCACTACAAGTGTGCCAAATTTCATAATTTTCCTATGTTCCGTTCATAGGGCTGCCATAGACTCCCATTGTAAGTAAGTAAGTAAGTAATTTTATTTGTCACATACATAATCATACAGAGTATAACCAGCAGTGAAATGTAGGTATTATAGAAAAGATACAGCTTGACATGAGGAGAGGGGGGAGAAAAACATAATTCACAGACTATATTCTTATGAGAGTACAGTGTGAGAACAGAAAAAACACCCCAGCAACAAAAAGCACATAGTAACAGGGGAGACAAACGACTTGCAACAGGGGATGGGGGGGGGGGGGGGGGGGGGTAATCCAGTTCCGACAAGCAGCCATCCGGTCCTGCAGCCATTTCCGGCGCCGGTCAGACCCGCCTATCAGAATGGCGGTACAAAGCGGTGAAGGCGTTGGATGGGGGTTTGGAGGTGAGTGCGTATCTGTATGTGTGTGTATGTATGTGTGGCCTGGGAAGTTGGCACGCTGGCATTCGAATCAAGTTGCCTCAGTCCGCAGATTGTGAAAGCGACACAGCAGGTTGCCATGGAGACAGCCTTGATCAGGACCCCAACCGAGTCAACAACAGCAGGTGTCTGGAAGGGGGGAGGAACGCAAGAGAGTCTAACTGCAGTGCTCTTCCCGGGAAAATTTTCCAGCTTCGACCTTGTCCGAGGTTGCGCTGGTTAGGAGAGCCAAAGAAGATAAGATTGTTTGGTCTTGGGGCGAGTAGCCGCATTCCAATTTCACAGCTACTCTCTTAGTCCATTTCTGGTCTCCAAATCATCAATTTTCCTTTAACCGTGAGCTTCTCCGTGATGGTATCCATATTGCGGTTAATAGTCTCAGACAGTGCTGACCGCTCTGCCCACTACTTCATGACGGGCAGCCTTGAGGCTTTGGACAGCTGTTCCGTCTCCTGAATTCTATAAATAACAGAGCAAAGCCTAATCCAACCAGCAGAAAACCCGTTATCATGGTTCCGAATAGGTAGATGTCTTCAATGTCCTCCACGGAAAGAGCTGCCAGACACACGACCTGCGTCCATCGTGTAGCCAGCTGCGAATGTTCCGTCAGGGCAGTTAGGTTCCCCGATCCCAGGCTTCTCATCGAGAAGATGGTGTCAATTTCGTTGAGAGATCAGTTGATCAAATCCATATTTTTCAGTTTGGAGTGCAGTGCAGAAAGAGTCTCTCAAGTGAGACGGCACGAGACGAAGAGGCAAGCAGGGAAGGATAGGGAAGGGAGGGAGAGAAAAAATGCGACAGCCTTCGCTGAGAGCCAAACGAGAATCATATAATAACAATAGGGGCTATAGCCCTTCGGGCTTGGCCCCTAAATATAGCTGCAAGCAGCGATTACCGGGGCCACTCCCTAGCAACCAGATATAGTACCCTAGGGTACCCAGGGTGGTTGCTAGGGTTTTTCTATGTGGTGGCTAGGGTACTTGGGGTGGTTGCTAGGGTGTTGCTATGCGGTTGCTAAAGTAATCAGGGTGGTTGCTAGGGTACCCAGGATGGTTACTAAGGTGTTGCTATGTGGTTGCTAGGGTACTTGGGGTGGTTGCTAGGGTGTTGCTATGACACTATGACATCTTACAGGTAATTTGGCAACAGGAAGATCTGTCACACAGCCATCAACCTATGGCTCCTGGTCTGCTGAACAAGCCATTGACTTCAATCCTGGTTTCAAACAACCGTGGTTATCATGTTCCTCAACCACTGCTCAGACTAACCCATGGTGGAGGGTGGATCTGCGTTATATTTACAGAATAAGTAGAGTTGTCATCACAAACAGACTGGACTGCTGTCCAGAGCGAATAGACGGAGCAGAGATTCACATTGGAAACTCTCTGGAGAACAACGGCAACAACAATCCCATGTGAGACCCTCTTTCTGTGGCTTAATATCCATAAAGATCACTGAAAATACATATGAAGAAAGACTAGAAGTATAAATAATGGTTTCTCTGTCTCTTTTAGATGTGCTGTGATTTCTAGCATTCCAGCTGGTGTTTCCTCCACCTACACATGTAACGATATGGAGGGTCGATACGTGAACCTGTTCATTCCTGGAGATTCAAAGTATCTTACTCTGTGTGAGGTGGAGGTCTATGGAGAAGGTGAGATCAAACAAGCAGATTTAGTGTTTTGGGAAACTATTAATGGCTTTATTTTTTAAATATAAATTATTGATGGAAAATGTTAAGTTCAAGAGATGCATGCTTTCAACAGTCAATAATTAATTACATAAAATGTATTTGTGTTTCAAATTAAACCATGTCCATCCTTATTTAAAGTGAACCTGTATTTAATGTAAAAAAAAGCTATATTTTTTTTTTCATAGATTTTTCAGGATCATTACACAACTTCTCATTGCATCCATTTAATCTTAAGAGATGCATTTGCACTAAATTGCTGTAGATACTTTACTTTACTTTACTTTACATTACTTTACTTTATGGCCCTGGACAGAAATTCATATTTGACACTGGCATAAAAACATACAATAGACAGAAACCGTATACTATCTATAGAACACACATTATCATAAAAAAAATCAATAAATCAATAAATAAAAACACATATGAATTAGAGGTGTGCGATATGACTATTTTTGATCGTGGACGATAAAAATGTCTGCACTATCTGCTTTTGAAGAAATATTGTGGTATCGTGCTACAGCACACATTATGTCAAATACAGTTCTGGCGCATCCGTTTCAAAAGTGGGGGGGACGGAATGTCTAGTGTTATACCTGTTTTTTTTTTTGTTTTTTTTTTCAGTTAACCCTTGTCTAATTGACATGTTTTATTTTTAATCATACCTTTTTGATTAATATGCTTTATGATTATATTATTATATATTATTATAAAACAGAAGGAAAGAAAAAGAAAGAAAGAAATACAACAGCTTGTCACTGGGACAATACCCTTAAAAGGACATCTTTGTACCTTATTTACCCCAGAAAGTTTCATAGTTGTACATTACGGTACATATTGGTACTCTAAGGTACTAATGTGCACCTTTTTGAGTATAAGTTACAAAGATGTCCTTATAAGGGTACTATTGTTTACATATTTCAAACTGTATTTTGTGAGTGTTGTATGTATAGTACATGGCACACAGTAATGGATACTTGCACATTCACATACTTCTTTATTCTGTTCTGTTCTATTATACATTAGTCTGATTAGTCTCTGTTAAAATAAATATCTTATCATAGACAATGCTGTAAATAATCTTTACCTCTGAAGCCTCACTGAAACATTCTGCCTCATTCACTCTCAACTGTGAGAATATGGTCATGAAGAATACAGAATTAATAGGTGCTTAAGTGCTAATAAACAACCAATTTACAAGCTAATAATTACATACTGTAGTTAAAAATTATAGCTGAGAAGTTGTTCATCATACTAATGTTATTTTAAATGTTTCTATATTTGACTAATTATGTGTTTTCTATGATTGGTCCATATATAATCCTACAAACACTTGTGTATTAATAGATTTTATACAATGTAAAAACAGCCAGGTGTTAAAAGCCACTCTATCAGTTCTTCTCAGCTGTGAAGTGTGTTTTTCTTGTGTCTCGTCCTGATTCTGTCCTAACAAACCTAGGCTGACTGTTTCTTGGTCATTCTTGACAACACATAAAAACGTAAAATTAGTGCAATAATGACAGAGCACCCCTAAATGAAGATCGGGTCCTGTATCAGATCAGTGCTTGCATACTTGATTGAAATACATCATGTAGAATTGGCAGAGTGTCACAATGCTGCAAACGCTGTAAAATCTCAGTTCAACATTATCTTTATTCTTATTTGAAGGGGTCTGATAACATACATACGTGTTAAAATAAAAGACCAGTGGCGGCTGTTGGTCTTTCAAAGAGGGGACGCTCATTTTCAGCCTACATCATAAAAATTGTCCATTTATTTATACGTAAATTATTTTCAAGAAAATGCTCTGTGACCCTGTCGTACCAACTAGGCGTATTTTCCAGTGACTTGACCAGTGTCCTCTCAATGGCCAGCAGAGCTAGGTTGCTTAAACGGCTTTGGCCCATTGTGTTACGGGTGTAGGACTTGAGCCTCTTTAATCAGGAGAAGCTCCTTTCTACACCTGCAGATGTAGCTCCAATAAATATATAAATGGTTAAAGTCTAATAACACTGTAAACAGCAAAAACAGGGCTACAATAATATGTACTTGATTTTGTTTTTGAGAAAACAACGCTTATGCGTGGTTAGTGAAAAACTAACATGAAGTCACTGAAATAAGGCCATAAAAAAACATAGAGAACATTTGTTCACAAGACTTCTGAGAACTGAATCTTGTAGCCTAGAATTTTTGCTTCAAAATAATGTGAAAATCATCTTGTTTATTTGCTCACAAAAAAACAATATATTGATTTTTTGAGTAAAAACCTTCACATTCACACCTGAGAAGACAGGCCTGCACAATGAGCTTCATAATGAGCGTCACAATGAGCCATTTAGTCAAGTATGTGACTGAGAGGAAGAGTTACAAGAAAGAATATGAGGACAAAATAAATTATTATTTTTTTTGTTTGTTTTTAGTTTATTAAGTATATACAGTATTTAGCTATCACACAAAATAACTTGAGATTCACTTGTGTGTGCAGTTAAACATTTTATTAGGAACAATCAAAGCTGTCTTTCAAAGCTGACTTTTTAGCATCATTACTCCAGTCACATGATCCTTCAGAAATCATTCTAATATTGTGATTTGCTGCTAAAAAAAAAACATTTATTATTATGTTGAAAAGAGCTAAGAAGATTTTTTATTTTTTTTTGATGAATAGAAAGTTCAGAAGACCAGCATCGTTTGTAACATGATACATGTCTTTATCATCACTTGTGTGCTAAATAAAAGTTTTAATTTCTATATATACTGACTCCAAGCTTTTGCACCTGGCATTTTCATAGTGTATATTGTTTATGTGCTCTGAAGGGGAAAAAACAACAAATTTTGAAATTCTGGGTTATTTCTCTCAGCAGATCTTCTTCCAGAAACAGAAAGTATCCGGGAAGAACTTGTTTGTTTCCGCTGACAGCATTAGATATAATGAGTTGACATCACATTGGTTTCATACGGATTACTTTAACATAGAATATTTGTTTTTGTATTCATGTTGTTTTATTTACGTGTCTGTGAAGAGGTGACAGAGACAGAGCCTGCAGAGAACGCACTCTGTTTATTTTCTCTATTTTTTTAAAAGCACATTGTGTTGTTGTTATTATGACTATACACAAATAAAAGTAGACCCTTTGCAGTTTCAAATGACACCTTGCTCTTATCTATACGATCAAAACTCGTGGAGTATTTTTAGTTTGTTTCGCTTCATAAAGAAAAAACGAGACAGCCCGCACCAGTGGGTTAACACCAAGTAATCACAGCTTTCTCCTGTTATGATGAAAAGGGAAGCAATTACCAATAAATAGGTTGCAGCAGTTTGTCAATCCGCTATAGGACTGAGCTCGAATAGCTTCAGCATCAGCGACTTCTTATAGGACACAATCGCTGTCAATCAAAAAGAGATGCAGTCTTTCGACAGACCCTCCAATCATCACGCAGAAGCCCGGAGTCCAGCCCCGCCCACTCCTCCATTGACCCCCAGAGACGCTGAGCGTCCGGGGGCGGGACATAATCGCAGCATTTATCCAATGACCGTCTAGTATGGAAGCACTGAAAAAAACTGTTCAAAGCAGCCCCATTGAAGTCAATGGATACTAGGCTTCAACAGGGAAATACACTGCGATGCTACAGGAATATATGAGAAGGAAATCGAGTCAGCTGACCTGCTATATGTAGCTGATTCTGAACGAACTCGTCTTCGAGATGAACGTGTTCTAACGCATTTTTAATCAATAAAATGTTAACAATAGTACATATTTGACCATTATTTTTTTGACATTATAGGGGAAGCCGAGCTTCCCTTGCAGTCTTAAAGAAATCCCCACTGCTCTCTATATACTGTACAACACGACATACAGCAGTAGAGTTACTCTGCCAGGACACTGCACTTATTCGCGAAAGCAAAAGTACATTATTTGCACACAAGCCTTGCTGGTTAAATGTTTAATTCGCGCGCTGGTGCGCTTTTTCTGAGCGCATACACCTGAAGCATGCACACTAAAATCCCTGTCTAACAGCGTCTGATTACTCAAGTAAGTTATCTTTTGCGCTAATACGGTCAAAACACACAAAGTTTACATACAGACTCAGTTGGTTATCTCTAAAATGAAAGTAAATAGTTAAGAGAGAAACAGATGCGTGCCTGTATATTAGATGCGTGCAGGTCTTAAAGGGACAGGACACTAAACATGCTGTTGACTGTCATTAAAGGGATAGTTCACCCTAAAATTTAATTTCTGTCATTATTTAGTCACTCACATGTTGTCCCAAACCTCTATTAATTTCTTGTGCTGAACCCAAAATAAGATATTTTTAAGAATGAGGGTAACCAAACAGTTGCTGGTCCACACTGACTTTGATAGAATGAAAGAAAAATCCTATGGAAGTCAATGGGGACAAGCAACTGCTTGGTTTTCCACCTTCTTCAAATTAGCATTTATGTTCAGCAGAAGAAAGAAACTCATTCAGGTTTAAAACAACTTTTGAGTAAATGATGGTATAAAAATAAAATATTATGACAGAATTCACAGACAGATGACAGAATATTTATGTTTGGGGGAACTATTCATTTAACCTTAACAAAACAACAAATCGCAAAGAGAACATAATCGTTTAGAGAGAAATCAAGAAATTAAGAGAAATCTTTCTCTTTCTCTCTCTCTTTCCTTTTCTCATGTTTATTTTGTTTTATGTGTGAATTTGTTTTCTGTAATTTATTATTATTTTATTTTTTCTCTCTTTTCTCTCCATATGATATGTATATGTGTGATGCTCTGTCTCTGTTTTTAGGGTGACCTTTTAACATTCTGCCAAGGGTCTACAAATGAAAAATAGCCTTTTGGGCTAATTCTGGCACGTTTACATTTATGTTTATTAATGTGCATTGCCCCTGTAAATAAACTAAACTAAAAAAAAAAAAACTTTAATACAGTTGCTTTAGGAATCAGTCTATGTAGTGTTTTATTTTTATATTTGTTCATTCAATTTCATTGAATGCTCCTGCTAAATATACCTATTGTACCTGAAAATAAAGCACTGTTTGTTTTATTTGCATATTATGTGTATTTGTAATGTGTATCTTTGTTCTTATTTTTTAATAAGAAAGATAAAATAATGACAAATATTTTTATCTTTGCCCATTTTGGCCTAAATATCTGCCATGTCTTTTTTTTTTTTTGTTGTTGTTACCTTGAAAGTCTTTGTCTTTCTAGTTTGGCTGTAATGCTCAGACAACTTGTAAAACCAAAATAGTAAAACCAACATGACAAAGAATCGTGATAAAATCGTGAATTGTGATATTTCTTAAAAAAAAATCGTGATATATTTTTTCCATATCGCTCACCCCTAATATGAATACAAGGCACAATATATGAGTATGGTCAGAGTACACTGCAACTGCCTCACTCTCCATAAATTGTTTAAACAGCTCTTGAATTGTACTCTGCCTCTGGCCGATGATTCAATTTGTCTCGTTAATTACTCGAGTTATTTTTTTATTTAAATTTTTTTCTGTTTCAATGTTAAACTGCCACACCACGAAACTGTCAGTCCTCTGTCGTTTGTGTCTTGTGTTCCCGCCTCATGTTTCCTTATTTGGTTTGTTTCCTGTCCTCTCTTAGCGTGATTATTAGTTCATTCTTGTCCAGCTGTGTTTGTCTCATTATCTATGATTATCCCTTGTATTCATAGTCCTGTCTGTTCAGTTTGATTTTGTTTGGTCTACTCGTTACTCCCCGGTGTTCCTGTCTGTGTCAGCCTTGCCTTGCTTCAATTTGATTAAAGACTGTTATTTTGAGTTACATCCTCGTCTGCGTGTCCTGTTATGATAATCAAGAGAAGGATTCAATTGCGGATAAACAACAGTTTATTGAGAGAACAATGTCACTAGAACAGTGGAGCTCGTGCACAGCGTGGATGGAACCGGATATAGGGACGCAATGGGCAGTCCAGACCAGCAGAGAATCCTCCGAAGACAGAGCAGAGACCAGAAGGAAGATCGAGTGGCAGAAACAGGAACACAGAGAATACCTGAGGATCTGATAATGAGAGGAGCGTGAGTTGATCTTAAATAGACCCAGTAATGATCCACTGCTAGGACAGATCAGCCCGTGATCACGAGCTAGGACACACCCACTCACGCCACACACCACAACAGACAAGCAAAGATGAGACAGTGATTCTATGAACCGTGACAGTACCCCACCCCCTAGGAGTGCCCCCTGGCGCTCCCAACCAATCTTACCCGTAGATGGTAATCATCAATAAGGGAGTGATCCAGAATGTACCTGGCAGGAACCCAACTTCTCTCCTCCGGACCGTAACCTTCCCAGTCCACCAAATACTGGAATCCGTGTCCGCTCCGCCTTGAGTCCAGAATACGATTGACCGAATACGTTGGTTCCCCATCTACGAGATGCGGCGGTGGAGGAACTAGGGTAGGCGTATTAAGGGGTGAACGAAATACGGGTTTTATTTTACAAACATGAAACACGGGATGAACTCTCCTGTATGGAGAGTTCAAATCCTACGGGATGAACTCTCACGGGATGAAAATGATGGCGCCGGTGAGATCGGCTGCTGTCACGACTGCTCCGACCAAACCTTGTCTTCTTTTGTTATTTTTTCGTATTGTAAACCATAATCACCGGTTTCTTTTTGTAAGATGGCCATTCTTACATATGACAGGGCCACTCTTGTTTCTATTGGTGCACAATGCACTCACCTTTCGCCGTTTTTGAACCCGGACCCATCCTGGCCGAGCGAGATCCTGAGAAGGAACAAAGGACGCGACCCGTACCGGCGTCCTCGAGGGAAACGAGCCGGCGTCAGGAACAGGCTGAGGGCACGCGCACACCGCGCTCCCTTACCAAGTGTCCTGCTCGCCAATGTCCAGTCGCTGGATAACAAACTCGATGACCTCATGGCAAGAGTCAAGTTCCAGAGGGACATTCGGGACTGCAACCTTCTCTGCTTCACCGAGACATGGCTGAACCCAGCGGTACCAGACCACGCCATCCAGCCGGCCGAGTTCTTCTCGGTTTACCGCATGGACAGAACGCTGGACTCGGGGAAGACTAGGGGAGGTGGAGTATGTCTGATGGTGAACAAACACTGGTGCGACAGCGCGAGCATTGTTCCCCTCTCACGCTCCTGCACACCGAATCTTGAACTTCTGACCATCAAATGTCGCCCTTTTTATCTCCCTCGGGAATTTAGCTCGGTCATCGTCAGTGCCGTTTATATTCCACCGCTCTGCAGGACGCGCTAGATGACGCAGACTGGGACATGTTCCGGCGCAGCTCTGATGACGTCAGCTTGTTTACGGAAGCGGTTGTGGGATTTATAGAGAAACTAATGGATGATACGGTGCAGAAAACCATCATCAGGACGTTTCCCAACCAGAAGCCGTGGGTGGATAAAACCATCCGCGACGCCCTGAGATCCCGCTCCGCTGCCTACAACACAGGGCTCATCACCGGGAACATGGATGACTACAAGGCTGCATCTTACAGCGCGCGCAGAGCGGTGAAGGAGGCGAAGCAGCGCTACGGGAGGAAACTAGAGTCGCAATTCCAACATGGCGGCTCTAGGAGCCTGTGGCAGGGACTTAGAACCATCACGGACTATAAAACACCACCCTCCAGATTGGGGAATGCGGACGCTTCTCTGGCTGACGAGCTGAACACTTTTTATGCTCGCTTCGAGGCTGCAGCTAGTCACGCTAGCGGCGCTAGCAGTGCTAACTGCATGCACGCTGAGGAAGCCGGTGAGGACAACGTGTTCACCATCACGGAGCATGATGTGAGGAGGGCATTCAGGAGAGTGAACATCAGGAAGGCAGCAGGACCAGATGGCATCACAGGTCGGGTTCTGAAGGCCTGCGCTGACCAGCTAGCACCGGTGTTCACTGAGATCTTCAACCTCTCCCTGGAACAGTCCATAGTCCCCTCATGCTTTAAGCAGTCCACCATTGTTTCTGTCCCCAAGAAACCCCAGCCCACCTGCCTAAACGACTATCGCCCTGTAGCCCTCACATCAGTGGTGATGAAGTGCTTTGAGAGACTGGTCAGAGACTTCATCATTGCATCACTACCAGACACACTGAATCCACTACAGTTTGCATACAGGCATAACCGCTCCACGGAGGATGCCATCTCACACCTCCTCCACACCACAACAAGTCACCTGGACTGCAGAAAAGGGAATTATGTAAAAATGCTGTTTGTGGACTACAGTACGAAGCAGGAGCGGTCATACCAGCCGATCACGATCAACGGGACTCCAGTGGAGAGAGTGGACAGCTTCAGATACCTGGGTGTTCACATCACTCAGGACTTGACTTGGTCCTGTCATACCAGCACCCTGGTGAAGAAGGCCAGGCAGCGTCTGTACCATCTGAGACGCTTAAGGGACTTTAGACTTCCCTCTCGGGTGCTTAAGACTTTTTACACCTGCACCATCGAGAGCGTCCTGACGGGCAGCATCACTTCCTGGTTCGGGAACTGCACTATGCAGGACAGACGAGCTCTCCAGAGGGTGGTGCGTTCAGCGGAACGTACCATTCACACCGAGCTCCCTGACCTGCAGGAGATCTACAGCAAGCGGTGCCTGACCAGGGCCAGGAAGATAGTGAAGGACCTCAGCCATCCCAACAATGGACTTTTTTCTCTGCTGCGTTCAGGGAGACGCTTCCGCTCCATGAAGGCGAACACAGAGAGAATGAGGAGGAGCTTCTTCCCGCAGGCCATTCGGAGTCTTAACCTCTCTCCACTCTAATCACATCACCCCACAGTTCCACTTTGCACATTTTCAAATACAATCTGCACTAATTTGTAGAAGGTTAAGTAAGGATAAATGAGTGGGACTTACATACCATTTGTCTTTTGTCTTTAGTATTCCTTTTACTCACTTATACACTTTACTGCACTGCACAGCACACGGACACTTTATCACTGACATACACTTTACTTTTTATAGAATCTATATAGAATCATATTCTATTTTTATTCTTCATATCTATTTTTATTCTCATATCTATTTTTTATTTTATTTTATTGCTAGTTTATTTCTGTATATATGTTTACTGTACTTTTTCTATTTGTATTTTTGTAAACTTGAGGTTTTTCTTAATTTTGTTGGACAATTTGTTGGACAGTCATACAATACATTTCACTACATGTCGTACTATGTATGTATATGTATGTGACAAATAAAATTTGAATTTGAATTTGTACGCTGGAGGAAGTTTGAGACGGACTGCCATCGGACTAAGAACTTTGGGGAAGTCGTGGCCTAATGGTTAGAGAGTCGGACTTGTAATTCGAAGGTTGCGGGTTCGAGTCTCCGGCCGGCAGGAATTGTAGGTGGGGGGAGTGAATGTCCAGCGCTCTCTCCACCCTCAATACCACGACTGAGGTGCCCTTGAGCAAGGCACTGAACCCCCAACTGCTCCCCGGGCGCTGCAGCATAAAATGGCTGCCCACTGCTCCGGGTGTATGTTCACGGTGTGTGTGTGTTCACTGCTGTGTGTGTGCACGTTGGATGGGTTAAATGCAGAGCACGAATTCCGAGTATGGGTCACCATACTTGGCTGAATGTCACTTCACTTTGGTGACAGGAAACGGGCCAATGAATTTAGGAGCAAGTTTATTACAGACGGAGCGGAGTGGAATGTTCTTAGAAGAAAGCCACACTTTTTGACCAACGACGTATACGGGAGGCTTTGACTGGTGGCGATCGGCCTGAGCCTTAGTGCGCGCTCCCACCCGGAGGAGAGTCTCTCAGGCTCTTATCCAGGTGTGATGGCACCTCTGGACGAATGCGTGGGCAGAGAGAACTGTGACTTCGGATTCCAGACTAGAAAAGATAGGTGGCTGGTAACCTAGACTACACTCAAACGGTGAGAGGCCCGTGGACGACACTGGTAATGAGTTATGTGCGTACTCAACCCATGAGAGTTGTTGACACCAGGAAGTGGGATTCTGTGCAACCAAACATCACAACACTCTCTCAAGATCCTGGTTAGCCCGATCCGTCTGGCCGTTGCTCTGAGGGTGAAAACCAGAGGGCAGACTGACACTCGCCCCCAGCAGACGACAAAACTCTCTCCAAAATTTGGATACAAATTGGGGCCCCCTGTCGGAAACCATGTCCATCGGGAGGCCATGAATGCAAAAGACGTGATCAATGACAGTAACTGCTGTTTCCTTAGCAGACGGTAATTTGGGTAAGGGGATGAAATGAGCCATCTTTGAGAATCGATCCACTACGGTCAAAACAACCGTCTTGCCCAGGGAGGGCGGGAGGGCTGTAACAAAATCTAACGCAATGTGGGACCAGGGTCTTGAAGGGACAGACAGCGGTTGAAGTAACCCCTCTGGGGTTCGATTGGAAGTCTTACCACGAGCACAGACTGAGCAGGCCAAAACAAAATCCCGAATATCACGAGCCATAGCGGGCAGAACTGTTGTTTAACTAGAAACCTAGTGCGCCCAATTCCTGGATGGCAAGCCACATTGGAACCATGACCCCACCGAATAACGTCGGACCGTAACCCCTCCAGCACGAATAAACAATTCGGTGGGCAAGCAGGCGGAGGCGTTATCCCCTCTAAGGCTGTGCGAATCTGATGTATTCCAAGGATCTGATGTATTCCAAGTTCTTATGATCGGTCCAGACGACAAAAGGTACCCCCAACCCTTCTAACCAGTGACCCCATTCCTCCAATGCTAACTTCACCGCCAACAACTCTCTGTTACCAATGTCGTAGTTACATTCGGCAGAGGACAATCGATGGGAGAAAAACACGCAGGGATGCACTTTATTGTCCGAGGAAGCCCGCTGGGACAGCACCGCACCTACCCCCACCTCTGATGCGTCGACCTCCACCACAAACTGTCGTGTGGAATCAGGGGCGATACGAATAGGCGCCGAAACAAAGCAGCATTTCAATTTGGTAAATGCAGCCTCAGCTGCACTGGACCACCTGAACGTCGTTTTGGGGGAGGTCAAGGCCGTCAGAGGAGCAACTAGTTGGCTGAAATTACGAATGAAACGTCAGTAGAAATTGGCGAAACCCAAAAACCTCTGCAGGGTCTTACGGGAATCAGGGATTGGCCAATCCACCACAGCCTTAACCTTATCGGGGTCCATGCGAACTCCCTCGACCGATACAATGTACCCTAAAAAGGGAACCGACTGTGCATGAAGCATGCACTTCTCTGCCTTGACAAAAAGCCCATTCTCAAGCAGCCTCTGGAGCACTCGTCTGACGTGCTCCACATGTTCCTGGAGAGACGAAGAAAATATCAATATGTCATCCAGGTAAACATATATGAACTGATCAACCATGTCTCTCAACACGTCATTAACGAGTGCTTGGAAAACTGTGGGACAGTTGGATAACCCAAACGGCATAACCCGATACTCAAAATGCCCCCTGGGGGAATTAAAAGCAGTTTTTCACTCATCCCCCTTCCTAATGCGAACCAAATGATAGGCGTTACGTAAATCTAATTTGGTGAAGATGGATGCTCCCTGCAACCTCTCGAATGCAGAAGACATCAACGGTAAAGGATAAGTATTCTTTACCGTGATGTTGTTCAGGCCCCGGTAATCAATACAAGGTAGCAGAGAGCCATCCTTCTTTGAGACAAAGAAAAATCCTGGCCCCGCTGGAGAAGAAGGGTGAACCCAGCTGCTAGAGAATCAGAACTATATTTCTCCATGGCCTCCCTTTCAGGAATCGAAAGCGAGTATAACCTCCCCTTAGGCGGAGACGTACCTGGAACTAGATCTATGGCACAGTCATAGGGACGATGGGGAGGAAGAGAAGCAGCCCTGGACTTACTGAACACCTCCTTCAGGTCAAGATACTCCTCGGGCACGTTTGACAGACTCACCACCTCATCCTGTAACAAAACACAAGACACAGGAGAACAGGCAGACACAAGACAAGACGCATAACAGTTCTTGCTCCATGCAGAGACGGAACTCTAGCCCCAATTTACTGTAGGGTTGTGTCGGACGAGCCAAGGATGTCCCAGTACCACTGGTGTCATAGGTGAATCAGCCAATAAAAACTCAATCGTCTCTGTATGGTTACCTGACGTGACGTGATGAGTGTAACAGGTATAGTCGAGTGAGTGATGTCGGGAAGTGATTGTCCATTAAGTGCACTGACAGTGATCTTGTGACGGAGTGGAGTTGTAGGGATATGGAGCCGGTGCGCCAGAGTACGGTCCATAAGGTTTCCTTCAGCCCCAGAATCCAGCAAAGCCGAACCGTCAATTCTTCTGGCCGCCAATTGCAGTCTTATCGGGAGGAGCGTGGTGGTAGAGGATTGATTCAACGATACTCCACCCGACAGTAACCTCAATTCTACTGTCGGGCTTGCGCTTTTACTGGGCATTCTACCAGGAAGTGCCCCGACGCACCACAGTATAAACATAATCATCTAACTCGTTGACGTTCTCTCTCCTCCCGAGAAAGCTGAGCTCTACCAACCTGCATGGGTTCGCCGTCGGACAGTTGGCTGACCGTACGTCCAGACTCGACAGGGGAATAATCAGGAAATACTGGTAACAACTGATGATGAGCTCGCTGGTCACGTTGTTGTAAACGTGAATCTACACGGAGAGCTAAGTCAATCAATCCATCCAAGCTGGTGGGTAATTCCGTGACGAATATCTCCCTCTGGACCCGGTCAGCCAACCCATGCAGGAACATGTCTCACTGCGCCTCCTCGTTCCACTTGCACTCGGCCGCCAGGGTTCGGAACGCGATCGGACCCGCGTTGCTTCGCGTCCAACCACCGCACGATCGAAGACTCTCTTCATCTCCTCAGAAAGTGCATGGAACAAGGAACAGCAGAAATGATGATTCTCCCACACCGCCGTTCCATATAAAGCAGCCTTTCCAGACAGCAGGGTGAGAACTAACGCCACCTTGGACTCCTCTGTGGCGAAAGTCTGCGGTTGTAGGGGGAAAAACATTGAGCATTTTACTAAAAAGGCTCTACATAGGTTAGGCTCACCGTTGTATCTCTCCGGTGTCAGGAGCCGCGGCTCGCATTGAGTCACGCTGTTAATAAGAACCGGGGAAGCAGGCGGGGGGAGTGGCGCAGCGGGTATCCTCAGTTGTTGAAGTTGAGTGGTGAGCTCGGACACCTGCGTCACTAACGCTTGCACGGCTCATCCCATTACGATCCTGACGATCCAATCACGCGTTATTTTCGAGGCATCCTTGAAAGGTTAAGGCTTCCGCTGAATCCATTGATGGTCAGATCCTTCTGTTACGATAATCAAGAGAAGGATTCAATTGCGGATAAACAACAGCTTATTGAGAGAACAAACAAAGTCACTAGAACGGTGGAGCTCGTGCACAGCATGGATGGAACCGGACGCAGGGACGCAATGGGCAGTCCAGACCAGCAGAGAATCCTCCGAAGACAGAGCAGAGACCAGAAGGCAGATCGAGTGGCAGAAACAGGAACACAGAGAATACCTGAGGATCTGACAATGAGAGGAGCGCGAGTTGATCTTAAATAGACCCAGTAATGATCCACAGCTGGGACAGATCAGCCCGTGATCACGAGCTAGGACACACCCACTCATGCCACACACCACAACAGACAAGCAAGGATGAGACAGTGATTCTATGAACCATGACAGTTCCTCATCCATCCTTGCTGTGTGTTATTGTTAAATTGCTCTCCACAACAGTGCTTGAAAAGTTTGAAGAATTGGTAATTCCTGTGTAATGTTTATGTAAAATGGTGCACTTTATTTTACAGTCCTATTTCCATATACTTACTATGCACATCTACAATCAATTATTCTATAAGTACCTTAGTACATGTTTATACCCCCAACTTGAGTACTGCATAACTTGTTCTGTACATTAACTAACAGGCACATACACCAGTGCTTACATAATAAGTGGTGTCCTTAACTAAGGAGTCTTTGGTCCATGACTGAACCTGTTGGATGACAGGTTTAGCCCTTTTTAACATTTGTCTGTATTTTGGAAGAAGGTGGATGACGTTGTGGTCTGAGCGACCTAATGGTGGATGTGACCTCAATACATAAGCACCGTCCTCATTACCAAAACACTTAATCAGAATTTTACCCAGCCTCATCGGACAAGTTATATACTGCTCCAAATTCGGCAAAAATGTGGATATTTCACAGTTGTTACAATCACAGAGGAGAAACACTGGCTCATCTGCTGAGTTGTGCAGCACCTTGTTATAACTATCAGCAATGCCGTCTGCGGCAAGTGTGAAGTTTGGTCCAAGTACATAGACCAGGATAACAGTAATTTGCCCGAACTCTCTGGGCAAGTAATGTGGTCTAAATGAAAGAGACAATTCATAATCAGTTGAACAGTAGGTCCCATGTACTCTTCTGATGGTTTTGGATAATTTCTGGCTATCGTGGTCCAGTCGATTTAACAAATATCCCTCTAGGCTTATATAGTCAGACTCTGTTAACCATGTTTCAATAATGCAGAGCAGATTCCTTCTCTTGTAATCTCAATGATATTTCATTAATGCTGAGAGCTCAGGCATTTTGTTCTTGAGTGAACGAACATTAGTCAGAGTTACTGTGGGCAGGTGAAAGCGGCTATTTTTGAGTCGTTTGAGTCTATTCCAAATTCCTCCTCTAGAACCTCTTTTTTTTATTTTTCCTTTTCCTCCACGTTGTTTGTGGGGAAGACATAATTTTGACGGGAGCATCACAAAGATAATTCGACGGGAGTTTCATTTTATATCAAAGACTCAGTAAATCATCACAGCTGTAAATATCAGTCCGTTGGTTTTCAAACTTCCCGACTCCACTTCAGCTTCGAGTGTAAGAATACTGCACATTTTAAACTCCAGATCCAGACCAAAATAAATTTAAAAAGCATATTTCCAAAAGCCTATAGATGAAATAGCATAAAAACAAACAAACAAACTTAAACATTTACATTTTACATTTACATTGTTATGTAGCAGACGCTTTTATCCAAAGCGACTTACAAATGAGGACTATAGAAGCGATCAAAACCAACAAAAGAGCAATAATATGCAAATGCTATGACCTTCATACAGTACACATAGCAAGTGTTTTTTTTGCTTGTTTTTTTTTATATAAAGAAAACAAGTAGATAAAATAAAAAAAAGTTAGTTTGAGGGTCAGATAGATACAAAAAAAGACTAATAAATACAAAGAAGACAGATAGATAAAACAGAATTAGAATACAGAGTGCTAGATTTAGAGGTTCAAATAAAGATGGAAAAGATAAGGACTCAGCTGCTTGGATTGAGTTGGGCAGGTCATTCCACCAGGAGGGAACAGTTAATGAAAAAGTCTGTGAAAGTGATGTTGTGCCTCTTTTGGATGGTACAATGATGTGTTGTTCACTTGCAGAACGCAAGGTTCTAGAGGGCACATAGGTCTGAAGTAGTCAATTTAGGTAAAGGGGTGCAGACCCAGTGGTGGTTTTGCAGGCAAACATTAATGCCTTAAATTTTATGTGAAACAGACACGAGCACACCATGTGTGGGTCAGCACTTGCGCATGAGCCCCAAGCAATCGAATTTCATTGAAGTCACAATGCATTTTATGTTTTTATTTTCTTTTAGCATTTTCGTTTCTCTTCTGTCCATGTATGTCCACTCTCATGTGTCACTCTTGTAGGTCCTCTACTGAAGAAGACCCTTGTGAAGATGAAAATGAAGTCCAGTTCGAGTCTGTCTGAACTTGAAATGAGAGCCCAGCTCCTGTCACAGGTGAGAGAGGGAAACACACATAAATCTAAGTGCACTGATAGCAGTTTTAAGAGTTCTGCTTGTTTCAGCTTCAGTCTGCCCTGGAGGAACGAGGGTTTTCTGACATAACACTGCAATGGTCTCAACCGCCCAAAAAGGAAGTGATACGGAAGGAAGCTGCACCAGGTGAGTGTGTTCATACACATACTGGAAAAACCTGAACAGAATGTTGACTTACGTAAAAATATAATTATTAAAATAAATCTGCATATACTACAAATTAAATGGAAGATTGTTTTATGATGTAATGAACTTTTATTTACAGCTCAATGTGCTGTAAGAAAGAGATGATGATGATGATGATGTTGATGATGGGGAAGCCTAAACTTCGGATCAGAACATCTTTCAGAAAATCTTATGTTCTTCACTTACCTGCTGGAATATTCTCCATCACTCAGTGTTGATCACAATAAAGTTGTATGTGAAAATCTAAACTACTGATTCCTGAAACTGAATTTTGAAACATGCAAACTTATTTCTGTTATAAGAGGCAAAATTATGAAAATTACTCCTCATGAAACCAAACCTCAGGAACTCAAAACAATACAAAAAAGCGACAAAACAATACACTTTCTTGGTCCAAGAGGCTGGACCAAGATGACGCATGCACACTTGCATGGTTGGTTGGGCTCCGTGCTTGTTGTGTTATTTTTTAAAACTGTTTTTTGCTTTTCTCTTTTTATTGAATTTTTTTTATGAGACTTTTTAAAAAAAGAACCACAGAAGTATGCAAGGAGTGAATTTATTTCGTTATAAAATTAATTCTGAGGCCAAAACTCAGGAACTCTCGCAAAGACAGATGTCATGCAATAAAACCAAAAAGCTAATCTGGAGAAGAGATCTCCAAATAGAACAAACAATATCACCCAGACCAAATTTATCTCCTTGATCATTTTTAGCTTTCTATTCATAAAAGAATCCTGAACAAAATGTCACAGGTTCCAAAAAATATTAAGCAGCAAAACTGTTCCCTGTTGAAAAAACCAACATATGCTGATAAAGTATGTTTTGAAACATGGGATGCTGGTTTGAGCTGATTTAAGCTGGTCCTTTACTGTTTTATGCTGGTCCTTAGCTGGTTTAAGATGGCCATGTGCTGGACCACCTTAAACCAGCAAAGGACCAGAATACATCAGCATCCATGCTTCAAAACATACCGACCAGCATATGCTGTTTTTTTCAACAAAAGCGGTAATAAATCAATATATTTGAATGATTTCTGAAAGATCATATGACTCTGAAAACTGGAGTAACAGCTCATAAAAATTCTGATTTGCATCACTGAATTAAATTAAATTATATTTTAAAGTTTAATTATGTATTATAAATGTATATATGTATATAACCTCTGAGACGGAGAAGAGTGAAAACTCCTCACATGAACATCTGAACATAACGAAACAAAAGCACCTTGATGGATCTTCTTCCGTCTGTTCTGCAAAATGTAAACAAATGTAGCCTTTATTTCTGCAAGTGTAAATATTGTGAAAATATAAATATTAATTGTGTCTAGGCAAAGGCATTCCTCCTGGAACTAACGTGGGTTTGGCGGGTGTTCATTTCATACTCTGTGACAGCTTATTTAATGAATAAATTAGACATTGTATTTAATGTGTAAGGTACATGTGCAACAAACTGGTAATGTCATGGTATCGTGTACTGTAATCAAATCTATACCTGTGGAACCGACAGCACATGTGGTGTTCATCTAATAAAGATCTTCATGGCTAGCAAACCATAGCCTTTGCAGATTTGCTTTCAACTGACTGTAGATCCAAAGCCACGTCTTCAACGCTCTTGATGTTCTTAAACTTTCTGTTACAGTTCTGAGTGAGAACCGCTTCAGACGACTCAGCACGTGCGGCAGGGAACTGAATGAATCATTCAAACTGATTTGCAAACCAATTCACTGGTTTGATCAAGCCTTTGAACAGAACTGACTCAAAAGAATGAACCATTCTCGAACATCGCTTATTGCCCAGAGAAAAGAAAACGTCACGTTTGGAATAAATTAAAGCATTTTTAACTTGTATTGCATTAAGATAAAGTAACGAGAGGAGCGTCGCCCACAGTAATGAAGTAAAAGTACTGTTTTTTCACAAAAAATATACTTGAGTAAGAGTAAAAGTATCCATTTTTAAATATACAATAAAAGTATTAGTTACCCAAAAAATTTACTCAAGTAAACAAAGTAAATGTAACTCGTTACTACCCACCTCTGCCGAAAATAAATGTTTATGGCCCTTTTGTTCTGGTAGTATTTAAGGGAAAGTTGCAAATCAGTCATTGTGATTCTGTAGGCAGAATAAGCCCGTAGTGTGGTCTCTACACTCCATACTATGTATTTTCTAAGGTCTGGTATGCATCTTTTCCTCTTAGATTAATCTTTGAGAATTTGATGTTTTGTATTGAAATGATTTGACATCCTTGAATAGGCTATGCAATTGGCATAATTAATACATATTTACCTGGCTGATAATAAAATGTTATATTTGACTTATTCTGATCTCTTCAGAAATCATTATTCAAGTAGATTAATGTGTAGTGGTATTTCCACAAATCTGAATTCAGGACAGATCATACCAAAGCACCAACGGATGAACCATGGGGAACACCATGAGGTATTTTTTTGTTTCACCTTGAAATACAAATCAGGTATCTTTACAAATACCAAACTGAACTGAATACAATTTCTCTTTTCATCCTGTTGGTGGGAGATATATACAGCATAATCCGGGCCCCATACCTTGGCTCCTTTGTACAATCAGAGTGGTAATTGTTCATTTGAGCAGTTTGGCCACAAAATGGGCGCTGATTTGCTTGTGGATGGATCAGCAGGAGCTTCGGCTGTCGGGATGAGGATAGACTGCGGTTTGCTGATCGGATTCTGCTGCACGACTGTGTGACCCAGGTGCATTGTGAGAGACTGTGCCCTGTAGCTGGTGCGTTGGTGAATGGATTCCGATGCCGGCAGGTTGGACCGGATCCTACGGGACTGATGGGTGGAAGCAATGGTGTTCCTTTGGGATCTGGCATTCTCAGGATGGCTTGGCCTGCTGCATTGATTCAGTTGCATTGCAGCGTGGAGTGTAGGCTGAGTTGGTTGGAAGTCCAGATTGCTGTTGTGTGTTGCGCAAAGCGGAACTTGGAGTGAAAACAACTAACAACGTGGCAGCTACTCGGATGTGTTTTAGCAACAGCTCAGACCTCGAGAATGTCGCTAATGTCGCACAATAAAATGGCGGCGCGCACAATCGCAGCGGCTTCTCTCTCCCGACAGAACGGTGTTTTCGTGTTTTTTGTCTTGTAAGTCGCAATGTTTTTGCACATCTTCGTCTCATCTACCTTTCTGTAAGCGCGCATACAGTCGTGAGTTTCTGCTCGATGTCGGCAGAATCACATTCTTTGAGTTAAACTCAGCACACGCCGAAGAGCTGCGGGACCTCGGTCTGTTCCGAAAGCCTACTCCATCACCGACCCCCACTACTGCATCTCGCCCACAGCGGAGGCGCTACAAGCGGCGTGAGAGGAAGCAGAAGAGGGGTAAGCGCTGAGGTATCCGAGCTAGGCTAGCGGCCAACCCACACAAGCCAGCTATCCCCACCATCGTACTGGCGAACGTACGCTCTTTGGACAATAAACTGGACTACATCCGACTACTCCGCTCCACTCAGAGGACTGTAAGAGACTGTTGTGTTTTTGTGTTTACGGAAACATGGCTTAACAACAGCGTACCGGACTGCGCCATACAGCTCGACCAGCTAACATGCTATCGAGCTGACAGAGCTCTCGTCGAGGGAGGTAAGATCCGCGGCGGCGGGCTTTGTGTTTACATCAATGATGCATGGTGTCGCGACGCTGTTGTGGTCTGCAAACACTGCTCACCCTTGGTGGAGTTTATGATTATTAAGTGCCGGCCGTTCTATCTACCGAGGGAATATTCAGCCATACTGCTAGTTGCTGTATACATCCCTCCCAGCTCCAACAACAACATCAGGAGTGAGGCGCTAAATGAACTGTACCAGCACACCAGTGAGCAGCAGACAGCCCACCCAGATGCTTTTCTCATCTTGAAATGTAAAGTGTCCATAGTGCACATAGAGGAGAGTGTGGTTTGTACAGGCCCACTCACCTGTGTGTAGCACACTTCGAATTGCGCACAAAAAAAAAAAAAAAAAAAAGATTCCATACAGTTTTTTCCTTTGGTGTGGTAAGGTTGGGGGGTGTGGTCCATGTTACAGGAGGTAGGGGTTTGCATGGGGTTTCAGAGGGAGGGGGGCGGGGTGATTTGAGTTCAGGGCTCTCACAGCCTGGGGGAAAAAGCTGTTGAGCAGTCTGGCGGAGCGGGCTCTGATGCTCTGGTACCGTCTTCCTGATGGTAGGAGCTGGAAGAGACTGTGGGAGGGATGGGTGGAGCCCTTCACGATGCTGTTGGTTTTTCTGGAGCATCGTGTAAGGAAAATGTCCAGGATGGAGGGGAGAGGGGCACCTATGATCTTAGCAGTGTTCACTGTCCGCTGGAGGGTCCTGCGGTCAGCAGCACTGCAGTTCCCGTACCAGACAGTGATGCAGCTGGTCAGCACACTCTCAATGGTGCCTCTGTAGAATGTGGTGAGGATGGGTGGAGGGAGACTTGCTCTTTTCAGCCGACGGAGAAAGTGTAGGCGCTGTTGTGCCTTTTTGGAGAGTGACATGGTGTTGGTGGTCCAGGTGAGATCCTCTGTGATGTGCACCCCCAGGAATTTAGTGCTGCTGACTCTCTCCACAGTCGAGCTGTCGATGGTCAGTGGGGGGTGGTCAACGGAGTTTCTTCTGAAGTCCATCACAACCTCCTTTGTCTTCTCCACATTGAGGGACAGATTGCTTGTGCCACACCATTCAGCCATCTGTGCCACTTCCTCTCTGTAGTGCGTTTCATCATTGTTGCTGATGAGACCTACCACAGGGATCAGGACTTGGCTTTCTGCAGAACAGTCAAGTTCTTCCACACTGACTGAATCAATCATGTCTTTTTGAACCGTGCCTTATACACAGAGGCACTGTCATGTTAGAATAGAAAAGGGTTCTGTCCAAACTGTTGCTATAAAATTAGAAGCACACAATTCCCTAGAATATCATTATATGCTTAAACATTAAACATTGTACTCATAGAAATTGCTAAAGTAGTCAGACATGTTCATTAGAAGGGGGTGACCCAATACCTTTGGCAATATAGTGTATGTGTGTGTGTGTGTGACCCTGGACCACAAAACCAGTCTTAAATATAAGTTTTTCAAAATTGAGATTTATACATCACCTGAAAGCTGAATTAACTAAGCTTTCCATGGTTATGGTTTGTTATGATAGGACAATATTTGGCTGAGATGCAACTATTTGAAAATCTGGAATCTGAGGGTGCAAAAAAAAACTAAATATTGAGAATATTAAAGTCAGCTTTAAATTTGTCCAAATGACGTTCTTAGCAATGCATATTACTAATCAAAAATTAAGTTTTGATATATTTACGGTAAGAAATTTACAAAATATATTCATGGAGCATGATCATTACTTAATATCCTAATGATGTTTGGCATTAAAGAAAAATCAATAATTTTGACCCATACACAATGTATTTTTGACTATTGTTACAAATGTACACCAGCAACTTATGAATGGTTTTGTGGTCCATGGTCAAATATATATATATATATATATATATATATATATATATATATATACATAGACACATGTGTGTGTATGTATGTATGTATGTATGAAGCTATGTGTATGAAGCTACTGACCAACTTGTCAGAATTTGTAGCTGTATCAGAATATATCAGAGAGACTCACACTGGTTTGCTGAGAAGATCTGAATAATGGTTTCCAATCCGAATCTCTGCTCCGTTTATCCCGTCTTCACAGCATGTGCGTCTGTTAGTGATGGTCACTCTGTTCACGCTGTACGTCTTCATCAGATCCAGCTTCCACCACGGGTCACTCTGTTGAGCTGTATGAGTACAGGTGAAGCTTGACCCATCCAGAGCTTTTTGGGCATACCAGTCAGAATATGATGACGACTGAGAGGCTGTTCCCCATGCTGCTACGTCCACTGGAATACATTGAAGAGAAAACCTTATTTACAATTACAATTATTTATTACAATTATATATAGCCCTGCTTGGCTATGGGTTTTCATCATGTGTCTGAAAATATTTCACAGCAGCACAAATTCACTGAAAAGATGTAATAGTGTTTACTAATAATAGTGTTTTACAAAATCTCACCTTCTCCTTCAGCCTTCTGAACTGAGAAAAACCCTTGAAATTAGAAACACAGGATGATGCTCATGATTTGGTAACTTAAATGGAATTTTCTATAAGCCTATATTTCGTTGGATTAAATTTTTTTAGTTGCCAGGGTAAAATTCAGTATAATCTCTAATATTATGCATTAATCTCTTCGATAATTTAGCTTCTCAAGTATTTTTTTTTTCTTGCTTGTTAATTATTTTTATTTTTTTTGTAGGTTTTTCTTTTTAAGGATGTTTAGATAACATTAACCAATAACAACACATTCTACACACACACACACACACACACATAAAATATTAGACAGATAGTATGTCTTACCCAATAAAAACAACAGACGCTTGTAGAAAACTCTCATATTCATTTCAGGTGATTCGTTTGAGGATGTTTAAATGAATGTTGTTCCTGGGAGAAACAGATTAGTTCAACTTTACATCAGAGTCACATGATCCTAGTTCTCCTCCCACTTTTCTCTCTAATTGGAGCTGGATTTTTTTATTTATTTTTAACACTCATACATACATACATAAACAAACAGACAAACATACAAGTATTTTCTTAAACCTCTTTTAGCAACAGAACATGAACACATTTTCATTGAAAAAATTATAATTTGCAACTTCAGTTTAGTGATTTATTTTATTATTATTTTAATTTTTTTTATTATGCAAACAAACATGCTATGTACAGGTGACAAATCAGATACAGAGTAACCAGGGTCAACAAAACATACATGACAGCCAACATGGTTTGTGTGAGTATGAGTGTGTGTGTGTGTGTGTGTGTGTGTGTGTGTGTGTGTGTGACTGGGTGTTGGGTTTGGAAGTATACTAAACAAAATAATCAAAAAATTAAATAAATTAATCAAAAAAAAAAGAAAAAAAAAAGTACAACAGTAATGATAACAGTAATAATAATAATAATAATAGTAACATTAATAACAAAAATTAGAGGATAGTAATTAATAAAAAAATAAAAAAATAAATAAATGTGGGGAAAGTTGGAGGATTAGAAAGAGGACAAAATAGTAATAATAATAATAATAATAATAATAGTAGTAATCATAGTATTAATAACAAAATAATAATAATATTAATAATAGAGAGAAAATAATAATAATAATAATAATAAAGCTAAAAAGAGTAAGATATTGTAAGGCTGCCTCTGGGCCCTCTGTGGGCAAGGCATAGTTTAGGCCCAGGACGAGCCATCTAGGAGAGGAGCTGCAGGGCACAAGGACCAAAGTCTCAGCCCCGGCCGCCACTCACATGCCATGTTTACCTCACATATGTACTGTATATGTATTGTTAAGTGTATAATGCATTAAAAAAGTGTGACGTGCAGTGTGGAGCCAGCCCAGTGCAAAGCCCAGGCCCCCATGCTCACGTCCCACTTACCCTGTGTGTGTGTCTGATATACATGTATGCATTTTTTTTTCCTCTCTCTTTTTCCCCTTTTTTTTTTTTTTTCTTTTCCCTCCCCTCCTCTCCTTCCTCCTCTCTCCTCTTCCCTTGCTTGTTTTAAAATAGATGTATGTATACCGTCTAGTGATGCATTAAAAAAAACAAGGCATGTAGTGCTGAACCTGCCAGAGGCAAGAAAACCAGGCCAAAGCTGGTACAGGTTGGAGATACAAGGCCCCCGGCCACACAGCACACCCACCAACCACTAAACCCAACCACACAGGGCCACAGCCAACTGAGGCCCAGAGGCGTGAAAAGAGAAAGAGAAAAGAAAAGAGAGAGAAGAAAAAATAAATAAATAAAAAGTGCAGATAGCAGAAAGCAACCGTAAGAAAGGATAGAGAAAGATAAAAATAATAATAATAATAATAATATTAATAATAGAAAAATATTTTAAGTTTTTGATTTAGTTTGATATTAGCCTTTGTTGCTACCTCTTCCTAACCCCCCTCCCCCATAATCTTATGTAGATATTGATGAATGGTGTGTTGTTGAGGGTGGCTTCAGACAGAGAGGGTCAATGGATTCATGATTGATGGAAGTTTATGAGAGATAACAAAGAGGGGTTCAATTCTGTTGTATTATTTTGAGTGGAAGTTGACAGGTTTTCCATGGAGATGTAGTCTGTTATTAAGTTTTTCCAAGATGAAATATGTATGCTATTCCTTGATTTCCAGTTCATGAGGATAGTTTTCTTGGCGATAGTTAGAGCTACTAAGAGTAATTTACTATCTGTATCGTTTGAGTTGATTATGGATGTGTCACCTAATATACAGAGGGAAGGAGACAATGGGATGTGACATCCCATATGGTTGGATAGTGACTCAGTAACATTTTCCCAAAATTCTTTAACTGGGGTGCAATGCCACAAGGCGTGAAGATAGGTGTCTGGGGTGTTTTGTGTACAGTGTGAACATGTTTCTGAAGTAAAACCCATTTTAAATAATTTTCGTCCAGTAAGGTGAAATCTATGAAGTATTTTATATTGTATAAGTTGAAGATTGGCATTTTTCGTCATGAAGTAAATGTTTTTGCAGATTTGTGTCCAGAAAGTGGCATCGGGGGCAATAGATAAATCTGATTCCCATTTAACATTTGGTATACCTAATGTATTGTCCGATTTTGATATAATTCTGTATATTTTGGAGAGTAGTTTTTTAGAAGAAGAAATATTTAATAGCTCTGATATTGGGAGGGGGAGGTCTAGATTAATTGTCCTAGTGTCAATTTTTGATTGAATTGATGATTTGATTTGTGAGTATTCCAAAAAACAATTGCTCCCAATGCCATATCTCTGAACCAAGTGGGAGAATGGTGCCAGGTTATTATTATGAAAGATATGCTGAAGTTGTGTGATTCCCTTTTCTGCCCATGTGTGTAAATTGAGTGGCTTCTTGTTAGCTGTAAAATCTGGGTTATTCCAAATTGGGGTGTATTTAGATGGTGCAAGAGGAGAGTTTGTGATTTGATGGAATTTCCACCAGGCTGTCAGAGCTGCTGCTATTGTCGGCATTTTAAAACAGTGATGCTTTTTGATTGTCTGATTGTAGAAGGGTAAATCTGAAGTATTAATGTCCTTACAAATTGTTTGTTCAATATCTAGCCATGTGCTTTCTGATGAGTTAGGTTGAATCCATTTGTGTATATTTTGGAGCTGATTGGCCAGAAAGTAGTGGTAAAAATGTGGTGCTTCCAGTCCTCCTTGTGTTCTCTGTTTCTGTAGGGTGGTCAATTTGATTCTTGGGGTCTTGTTTTTCCAGTAAAATTTGGTAATTATTGAATCTAGTGATTTAAACCAGGAAAGGGTGGGTTGTGTTGGTGTCATTGTAAATAAATAGTTTAATTTAGGGAGTATAGTCATTTTAATTGTTGATATTCTGCCCATAATAGATAGTGGTAGGTTCATCCAGCGTTGAAGATCCTTGTCTATTGTTTTAAGTAGTGGAGCGTAGTTGAGTCCAAACAGCTCTGACAGCCTGGGGGAAACATTAATACCTAGATATTTGATATGATCGGTGCACAGAGGAATTAGTGATGTATGGGATGTCACATCCAAACTAGTGGAATGTAATGAAAGTATAGCAGATTTACTCCAGTTGATTGAGTATTCAGAGATATTTGAAAAAGAGTCAATGAGTTTAATCGTTTCTTGTAATGATGATGGAGGATCTTGTAAATATAATAATATATCATCAGCGTAAAGACTTATTTTGTGGTGTATATTTAGTGTTTGAATACCTTTTATGTTGCTGTTTTGACGGATGGCTGCTGCTAATGGTTCAATGAAAATGGTAAAAAGTGAGGGGGAGAGTGGGCATCCTTGTCTAGTCCCGCGGTGCAGTGTGAAGCTACGTGATGTTAGTCCATTGGTGATGACAGTGGCTAAAGGTGATGTATATAGAATTTTAATCCAATTAATGAACGACTCCCTAAAACCAAACCTCTCTAATGTGGAAAACAGGAATTTCCAGTTTACTCTATCGAAAGCTTTCTCTGCATCAAGAGTGACTATGATGGTTTTGGCTTTGTGAATTGATGAATAATACATTAAATTAAAAAGTCTACGTGTGTTGTTAGATGCAAGTCTACCTTTAATGAAACCAGTTTGGTCTGGATGTATTATAGATGGTGTGACTTTTTCTAATCTATAGGCTAGTGCTTTGGCGATGATTTTAATGTCTACATTGATTAGGGAAATTGGACGATAGCTTGACGGTAGTGTTGGGTCTTTATTGGGTTTAAGAAGAAGCGAAATTGTAGCTGTGTTCATATTATCTGGGAGTTTTGATTTTTGTTGTGATTCATTTGTCATTCGGATAAAGAGTGGTGATAAGATGGACCAAAAGTGTTTGTAGAACTCAGCAGGGTATCCATCAGGACCTGGTGCTTTATTATTCGGCATAAGTTTGAGGGCATTAAAAAATTCATGTTCTGTTAACGGAGATTCAAGAGTATTTATTTGATGTTTACTAAGTTGAGGTAGGTTGATATTGTTGAGAAATGAATTGATGTCTTTCTGAGTCGGGTGTTTTTCTGAAGAGTATAATTTACTGTAAAAATTGTGAAAAATTTGATTTATTTCTTCTGGTGAATTGGTGGACTTCCCTGCTGTGTTTGTAATAACTGCTATTGTTGTTTTTTCCTTATTTTGTTTGATTTGATTTGCCAAATATTTACCAGATTTGTTACTGTGATGGAAGTTTTCTTGTCTTAGCCTTTGTATTAAGAATTGGGTATGTTTATTGATTAATTCGTTTAACTGAAATTTATATTTTCTTAATGTGTCCTGTGTTTTTTCTGTTGGATTATTTATATTGGAGTCTTCTAGTTCTTTGATTTTTTGTTCCAATTCTGCTTGTTGTTCCTTCTCTTTCTTTTTTTTGTGAACGGAGAATGAAATGATTTTTCCTCTTAGTACTGCTTTCCCTGCTTCCCACAGAAGAGAAGGAGATAATTCTGGGGAGTCATTCATCTCTAGAAAGCATGCCCACTCTCTTCTAAAATAACTGTCGAAGTCATGGTCTCTCAGAAGGGATATGTTAAATCGCCATCTAGTAATGGGTTTATGTGGACTATTTATGTTCCATTTTAATGTTACTGGGGCATGATCACTAATAACTATTGGATGGATCTTTGATTCAGAAATATTTGATATGATAGAGTTACTGGTGAGAAAGAAGTCAATGCGGGAATACGATCGGTGGACTGGTGAGAAAAAAGAATATTCTTTAACGTTAGGATGCTGTGTACGCCAACTATCGCCAAGACCAAAATTACTCATGAACTGTTTTGGTTTCTGCAGATTTCCAGATACGTGTATAGTCTGAACTGTTAAATCTATCTATTGTAGGGTCTAGAACTGTGTTGAAATCACCTGCTATTATGACTGGGCAGTTAGAAAAGTTTGAAAAAAATGTCTGAAAGAAAGATAGGTCATCTATGTTTGGGCCGTATAAATTGCCAATTGTAACTGGGCTATTATTAATTGAGATGTTTATGATAATGAAACGTCCCTCGGGGTCTATAATTGTAGTGTTATGAACAAATGAGATTTTTTTACTTATTAAAATGCATACTCCTCTCTGTTTTGTGTTGTAGTGAGCCGAGAATAAATGACTGTACTTTGATGATTTAATTTTGTTATGATCAGATTCTGATAGATGTGTTTCTTGCAGAAGGCATATGTCGGCTTGTAGTTTGTTTAGATGATTCAAAACTTTAATCCTCTTTGTCTGAGAGCCAAGACCACGAACGTTCCAGGTTACAAAATTGATAGTTGACATGTTTTAATAGAGAGTGAACAGAAATAAATATTAATGTGTGGGCCTGTTAGTACTGTATGTATAAATGTGTGTGTATGTATTTGAAAGGATACAGCAGTACATATGTGTGTGTGTATAACAGTGCAATGTTGTTGGCAAACTGACAAAACTACAGATACATAATTGACAGAATGTACACAGCAGGACAACACTAACAAAACAAAAACCATTAAATACAAACATAAGGTGGAATATGGGAGGGGGGCACGAGACCTAGGTGCAAAAACAAGATCACATCTTATATATTAGAGAGAGAGAGAGAGAGAGAGAGAGATTGTCCTAATGAGAGTTATCGGGAGTGAAATGTTCAGAAAAGCCAGGGAGTAATGTCCTTATCGCGATATAGTTGCCCATCTATGTATAATTTGTCCACTGTAATGATTGCTCTTTTTCCTTCATTTATTTTCTGTTTTCGGATTGGGAAAAGTTGCTTTCGACGGTCGAGAATGTCCTTTGGGTATTGTTCGTTGAGTCCATAGTTTGTTCCTTTAAGTTGTCTGCCTTGTCTCTGAACCAGTTCTTTGTGTTTGTAGTGTTCGAATTTTGCGATGATAGGTCGTGGTCTATTGTTGTTGTTTTGAGATCTGATACGGTGAACACGGTGAAAGGTGATGATCTGTACAGATTCGGCTGGTAATTTGAGTTGTTTTATCATAAAGTCCTTTAGTGATTTCTCGGGGTCGTCTGGAGTTTGTTCCGGGATGCCTGTGAAGATTAAATTGTCCCTCATGCTGCGCGTTTGCAAATCCAAAATGTTTTCTTTCATGATTTTGTTTTCTGCGGCGACGGAGGTGAGTTGATTGGTAAGTGCGTGAACTGAATCCTTTAAGAAGTGATTTTCTTTAGTGAGAGTGTCTATCTGTTCTTGGCTGAATTCTAAACTGTGCCGCAATTCCTGGAGATCCTTGTGTATGACTTCTATCAGTGCGATCCTGGTGTCAAGTCCGGAAAGTTTATTTTCGATGGAGAATAGAATGTCGCTTACCTCAGTGCTGCACGGCGGTTTAGGTGATGTAGATGGTGTTTTGCTTGGACTGGAAGGTGAATCGGGACGAGGTCTCTTGGAGATTGGAGTGGGGTTACCTTTGCTTTTTTTGTTGTGATCTGGTTTGTCCCTATTCATGGTGCAGCAGAGTGTGTTGTAGTGTGCGTCGATATACTCCTCGAGATAATCCAGGTTGTAAAACAGTATAGTCCAGTTTTGAATCGAGTTGAAAGAATTTATGAAAAGACGAGAGAAAGAAGGAGGTTTACAATCTAGCAGACGGGAGCCGCCATCTTAGATCACGCACCAGGTCTCGTGGGTTCTCGCGTTACTCAGCCATCTGACGCCCTCTGATGCTGATGTTAAATCAGTTTAGTGATTTATGACATCAAAATGTCAATGCTATTGAAATATATCTCTTTGGCGGACACTTTTATCTAAAGCAAGTTAAAGAATTAATTTCATGTTGACATGCTCACATTGAATATTAGGTTTAAACAACAATAAAACTGGATAGGTTTGTCAGAAATGCTGACCTCTCCTGAAAGAAAAGCGAGGGATAACCTGCATTCAAATTCAGTGACATCAAATTTGACATAAACTCTGTCCTTATTCCATGTCGTTCTAACCTATAGACCAGGGGTTCTCAAAGGGTTCTCAAAGTCTACATTCAAAGGTTCAAATCTGAATTTTCATCAGTGTCAAAGGTCCGGACCAGAACAAGTGGTTATTACAAAACTTATTTTACATACATAACATGCATAAGTCTCAAGCCTCAAGTCTACTTTTATAAAGTAGAAAAACAATTCATTTAAGTGCAAGCATTAGAGGTCGACTGATATGGGTTTTTCTAGCGATCAATGGCCAATATATGATGCAAAATTATTTTGGCCGATATATTTGGCCTATTTTCCTTCATCTCATAAAAGAGAGTAGAGTAATTGTTTATTGCAGGACACAAGATGGTAGTAGTAGTAGTAGCCTAATTCATAGTAATAATACATAGCCCAAAACTTAAGCAGCTTTTCAAAACAGTTCTGAAGCTTTTTCAGTGTTTCCCACAGACTTGCAAATGCAAATTGATTCTCTGCCAGCAGAAGGCGCTGTTAGAGTGCAGACCTGCTGTTTTTATGCATTTATGTGTTATCATGACGTGGTCATATGCAGTGTTAAGTGACTGTCTGTATGAAGAAACCATACTATGAATTTTTGTTAATATAATGCAGTCATGGGGGTGAGTAAATTATTTTGAAATTTCATCTTTGAAAGAGCCAGAACTAATCCTTTAAAGCTGGTTATCTTACATCCTCTGTTTCATCTTCTGAAAGTTCAGAGTCACTATGGTATTCATCCGAATCACTTTCAAAGTTCATTTCTGTTCCAGTCAGAACTTGCAACAGTTCTTTGTGTGCTTCAGTATTTTGTTGATGGCTTGTGTGTTCTTCATCATTAAGCTCTGCAGACCTTGGATTCCCTCTTTACTCAGGCCCCACATCTCACCTTATATACAGGGAAAAAAACTATTACAAACTTTCAGAAACATACTGGTTAATATAATGTATGTCAAGTATAACTTAAAATGCATACTTGATGTCCCACTGCAAAGCTTAGAATATCTGGGCGAACATCGATAAAATAATTTGTGCTACTTTGAGACGTATTTCACATAGTCAATGGACTTGTGTACATACCACCATGCGGAAGCTGCCATGGCCAAAGGATATCGTCTGAAATGATGGTGTCCAAGTCCAGGTTTTCTGCATTAGGAACAATGGTGTTATATTGATCCACCACAGAATTTAAAAGTTTATTTTCCTCCCTGATCTTTTGGCGTAACGGGGCACGACCTTTGCAGCCATCATTGTCTTTATAAAGACGTTGCAACCTCCTTTTAATACTGGTGACCAGCTCCTCAATTCGTCTGGCCACAGCAGCAACATCAGCATAATTTGGGGATGTTGTTGCTGAGAGGAATAGAAGTAGGAAATATGCTTCTTAATTCCATGAAATAGTATAATTTCTGGCATATGGGCCAGTGGGCCCAAACAACCTTTTCTGTAACTGAGTGACAACGCTACTGGATAAGGCTATGTATCCTACAGGTTCAAGGCTATGTGCATTTGCAACAAACGATTAAAAGCTTGACAAGAAATTAAAGTTCTGAAGATGCTAAAATAAGCTATGCATCCATGACAACACAAAACTAGAAAGAAATAACTTTATCTTTGCTTCCCATCAGGTGACACAATAGTTGACACTGTTTTTCACCTATAATTCCACCAACGCAAATATGATGCATTAAGCAGTATATCAAACTGCATTTTATACCTTCTGTCCACTCATTGACATCAGTGATCCAGCCCTCCAGTTGATCATCTGTAACTGCCATTTCAGTTTTCATGGCCTCAAAGTTATGCAACTGTCTTTGCAGGGCTATTGTGGCCTTCAAACAGAAATAACAAACGATGAAGACAGACAATGGTAATGCCTAAAGCTGTGTTGATAAGGAATGTACAGCATATACAGCACTCATTCAATATACTGTACATATAATATCGCAAATACAGGGACTAGAATATATGGCAAGTCCATGAAAATGGGACTGTTTGTCACATTCACAAAGTCAATAAAACGTCATGGTATCTGTATGATAATGAATACACTAGGGTTTGTGCAAAATATTTCAATAATACTATGCTTGCTCATGTTCTGTCACATCCATAACCTGTTATTGTCCCTATATGGTATGCAATGATGTGTGTATATGTATGTATGTGTGTGTATATATATATATATATATATATCAACAATTTAGTTCTTGATATCAAGAATAGACATTTTTACTAGTAATAATTGTATGTCTGATATGTGAAATTGGAATTTCAACTAGTAAGAAATTAATTCTTGATATCAACAATTGCTTTTGAATGGCAGCCTATGGTGACATTTAACTAGTGAAAATACAATTACAGATATCAACAATTGAATTCTTGATATCAAGAATTGGCATTTTAACTAGTGAAAATGTAATTGTTGATATCAAAAATTAGCATTGTTACTAGTGGAAATGTTATTGCTGATATGAAAAATAGCCATTCTTACTAGTAGAAATTTTATTTCTGATATCAAGAATGAACATTTTAACTAGTAAAAATCAAGAATTCATATCCTGAGAAGGAATAAAAGTCAAAACGGCTTGCCATAAACACACCACTAAGAGAGGAGAGGAGAGGAAAGGAGAGGAGAGAGCGCGAGAGAGAACAATACAAAAACGAGAACAGAGAGAAAGACAATACAAACGTGGCTTTTAAAAATGCCTTTTGTAGTTAGCTGCTGATTTTTAGTAAATAAACTGTATTTGAGAACCTGTTGATAAAGAGAAAAATAAATCAGTATAGAATTGATAAGTAAACTACACATTACAATATACTAACACACACACACACACACACACACTCATTACATCTGAAGATAGAGTATGGATTATGTTTACATGTTTATGTCTATAGGTTATTTGCTGACATTTCTATCCAAATTATGATAGAAATATGGCAGTAGACTGTGGCACAACTCGTTAGCATCTAGGCTGTTTAGTTGCAACAAAGAATATCATATTTGAAATCGGACATATTTACAGTGCGCTAAAATGTTACCAAACACAACAACTGGCAACAACTTCACGGCATGAGCTAATTGTATTTTGATAAGCAAAGATATAATACGTCTAATTCTAGGCTGAGTGCAATACTTACACGTGCATGGAAGTCGAGAAACGCAATGGTGCATGGGATCGTGCGGAAGTAGCTGATTGGCCAACGTGACGTAGGGTACAGAGGCAAGAACAATTATTATTATTATTATTTTGTACAACTGCTTGTTATAATAAAGTCTATTTTCTGGCATCAAAACCCCACAAGGCTCTGAGAGTGATTCTTCGGAGAGAAGGGAAACCACCACATGTTTAACACTGAAGGTTGTTAATTCAACTCTTTAGGAATTATTAACTTTTAACACTGCAAATATTCCACTGCAGATTTTACTACTGTGCCCCCTGACCAAACTTATCTCCTTGTTCATTTACGACCCCCTTCCTCCCTCTCCTCTTCCCTCCCTGCCTCTGCCTCTCCCTCTCCCCTCTCACTCTTCTCCCCCAAAACCAAGAATATCCATATACCACACTTGTTATAACTTATGAATATGTTTTTCATGTTTGGTATCATTTTAGAGGTCTCAGTGTGATTGGTAAATTGGTCTCAATTTCACAGTAGTCACTTAAAATATGAGAAAGAATGAAATATTTTGTAGAATCCTGTTCTGCAGCAGAGGGGGTGTGTCCCCCTCAGGGTCTGTGATAATGCTTTCTTATCTCCAGCCAGGTGCGACCCTGGGTCATGAGAACCTAAAAAACAAAAGGTCTTTTCTGTTTCTTTTTTGGGTATATAATGGAAGTGACAATTGTGTAATTGTGTTATTGTGTTAAACACAGAGTCTTGACACAGTCGAGTGAGGTTATTGTAATGATACATGATTTTGACAAGTATCTTATACTCTTAATGTTCTGATATTTTTTATTTCACACCACGGTAAGATAAGTCAGCTCTATTTTTTTTTAACTTTGTATCTGTTATAAACTCAAACTTTTTTAAAAGTGCAACATAGATTTTGACAGGTATCTCACTTACTGAATGACCTGATGCAGTTTGTTTTAGATGAGTGACCGCGCTCACCACTATTTCTTTTTATTTAACTTTGTCAAACTAACTAGTTTTAAATTGTAATGATACAAGATTTTGACAAGTATCTCATACTCTTACTTAATGGTCTGATATATTTTGTTATAGATGAACGAACGCGCTCACCTCTTCTTCTTTTTATTTAACATTGTCAATCTAACTAGTTTTAAATTGTAATGAAAGAAAAACTACCGTGTCTAATGCTTTTTAATAATTTTTATGAGGGGCAATAAATCCAATTTTTGACCACAAGGTGCCCTACTAACTACAAATGTACTACAACCTTTGGAACATGAAAAAAAACTTTTAGTGAATTACAGTAATTGTTTTCTAAGAATAATTATGAACCGTATGTACAGTAAGGGAGATATTGACAACATTTCCCTTGTAATGAGTCAGTTTTCTAACTAAAGACACAGTACAGCCTTTGGAACTTGAAAAAACGTTTGGTTAATTACAGTATTTTTTTCTAAGATGAATTATGTACTGTATGTACAGTAAGGAAGATATCAGCAAAATTTCCCTTGTAGTGAGTCAGTCTTGTAACTACAAACGTACTACAACTTTTGGAACATTTAAAAAAATATTTTGGTGAATTACTGTAATTGTTTTCTAAGAATAGTTATGTACAGTAAGGGTAACATTGGCAACATTTCAGCTGTAATAAGTCAGTCTGGCCACTAGGAATGTACTACAGCTGTTGGAACATGAAAAACCCCTTTTGGTGAATTACAGTATTTTTTTTCCAAGAAAATAGTTGTTTACTGTACATACAATAAAGAAGAAATTTGCAAGATTTCCCCTGTAGTAAGTCAGTCTGGCCACTAGGAATGTACTTCAACCTTTGGACCATAAAAAGCCCTTTTGGTGAATTACAGTAATTGTTTTCAAAGAATAATTATGTACTGTATGTACAGTAAGGGTGATATTAGCTAAATTTCACCTCAAGTCAGTCTTGTCACTGCAAATGTACTACAACCTTTGGAACATGAAAAACCCCATTTTGATGAACTACTGTATTGTTTTTTTTTTGTTTTTTCTAAAAATATTTGTGTACTGTACATACATTAGGGGAAATTTAAATATTTAAAAAGCAAATAATTAAATATATATATATATATATATATATATATATATATATAAATATTCAGTCACTTTACTCACAAGGTATTTACTATGGCTTTATACAAAATATGTATTAATTATTTTTCCTTTGTTTTGTACTTGGAGGTAAATTTGCAGACGGTCCCTAAAGCAGCCTAAGCAAATATCCAGCGAATATCAAACCTAAAACTAGAAAACCTATCTTCATAATTATAGGTCTTTTTGCTTTCATATTTCATGTGTAGAAATGTATATGTTCTATTGTTTTATACATGGAAGGGCAGGAGATATGATTACATGGTTGACAGGTCTAGAGTGAACAAGCTTCACGCTCGTGGAAGATAGTGGACCGGTGCCCTTCAGATCACATAATTCAGTGGAGAATTAATAGAAATGTTATTCTGTATAAAGAACGTGAGAATAATCTGTTTATTAAATACCAACAATAACAAGAACTCAGCATTCACTCTTTTTATTCCAGAGAGTCATCGCGTCCTAAATCCGTTTCTCTTTTTCGTGCTCAGTGTGGAAAGGCCTTTACAACCCCAAAGGGGAAAAGGTGTTGCCAGAGTTTAGGTTAACCGGAGGGTTAATTGGCTTCTAATTGCTTAATTATGTAATTGCATGATACATTTTTACCTGAATAATAATAAAAAAAATGTTACATTTGACTTATTTTGATCTCTTCTGAAATTGTAATTTCAGGTAGATTAATGTGCAGTCTGGTGTTTCTGCAAATCTGCATTCAGGATAGATCATATTGAAGTACCAAGTGAGTGTAGCAGGGGCCACATCATTAGGGCTCTTCTGATTTCTGACTATCACTGGCTAAACAAGTTGCAGTTTCCGTGATTACAGAGAAAATACACTTTTTGTTATTTACTAGCAGGGTGCAGCCTACTTAAAGGTATTATAATCACTCTGCAGCCTCTGAGTAGGACCAGAACTGGCCAGTTTGTGTCTGTGAGTTCACTAATGACCGAGTTCATTTCTATGTGACACCGGGTCCTTAATGAACAAGTAATTGAAAGTGTAAGATATTCAAACTAATATAATATTGGAAATGGGGCAGAGGGTGACATGATATATATATAGTGGGGTCCAAAAGTCCATAATCTGGGATTTAACATCTAATTTAAAGTTGTAAATAAATGTTTCCAAATTGATAGTTAAATAAATAAACACAAAATAGCAGCTTTCCAAACTCAGATTTATTCAGCATCAGAATCATAAAAATGTACATCTCAGCAAAGAATCATTGACAAGTTTTTGAATAATAAAAAAATAATAAAATAAAAACATATTCATACTAAACCAATTAGATCAGAATATGGCAATATGCTCAAATCTCTGTCTTTCCATCTCTCGCGTTTCATTTCCAGATATTATAAATGAGTTATTGACAAACAATACTTTACATTTAATTTTATTTATTTATTTATTTCTTCGGGGGGGGGGGCATAAATAAATAACAAATATAGGGATGTCCCAATCAGGTTTTTTGTGCCCCCAATCCGTGTTATTGAATATTCGGTATCTGCCGAATATCTTCAAATATCAAATATCTTCGATATTTGTATATACCTAGTGCACGGATAGTTAGACAGATACACTATGTGTGTAATATATAAGCACACATTGTATAAAGACATTGGTCCTTTGCAACATAAAGGGAAAATGTGGAGATATGGTTAGAAAGCATAAAGACTGTGGTGTCAGAATGCCAGTCTGTTGGTCAAATCCGAAGCAAGATATACAACGCAGTGCGTTATGACAACATCATCTCAGAGAGTCAGACAGCAGATAAAAGCAAATGATGAATAAATAAGTGATCATTCCAAAAGTGTGCATCAAATAGATTAAACCCGGAAGCTCAAATATGTGTGTGAGGTGCTAGAACAGGCCACACATGCACTTTTGTGCATACTGCCATCTACTGCACAACACTGGCATGACAGCTGATGTAAAATAAGGATTGGGCTGAAGAGATCAATTAAAAAACAAATAACCTTTTGTCTGTCCAAACCAAGCAATGAAATGTAAGTCAGTGTGCGCTGATTTTTCGTGAGGTTTTACCAGATTTACACATTGCACTTTACTTTGAGCTCAAGAAAATATCTGTAGACTTAACAGGTCTTTTTTTTTTGGCCAAGAAATTATCGGCATTCCAAGGGATTTTTATTATTATTATTTTTTTTATTTTATTTATTTATTTTTTTAAGTATCCTATAGTCTTTGGTATAATCAAATTGGCTGTACAGGCCCTTCAAACTCTTTTAGTGAAATTGGTATATTATGAGTTAAACTAATGGATAAAACATATTGACTGATCATATCATATTTTACAGTGTACCATGATATTTGATCATTAATAATAAAACTGTTGTTAAACTTGCTTGTTTTCCACAACATCAGTAAAGATGCTGCTGCTGATATCTAGTGGTTAGAAATATTATCATTCCAAACATTATATGTGAATTAATAGATAAACATTTCTTAGCAGTCCTCTGACACTTTATGTTACATGAGGATGCACCTTTTTATATACATTTACATTTACATTTACATTTAGTCATTTGGCAGACGCTTTTATCCAAAGCGACTTACAATTGGGGAATACAAAAAGCGATTCATCTTGAAGAGGCAGTCAGACAGAGGAAGTGCTCGTAACACCAAGTCTCAGTCATTGTTCAAATAAGTACAAACTAGTAGGTGGAGAGAAAGATAGAGGGAATTTTTTTTTTTTTTTTTTTTTTTTTTTTAAGTTTAGGATGAAGTCAAGTACTGCCGAAAGAGATGAGTTTTCAGTTGTTGCTTGAAGGTTGCCAGAGATCCGGCGTTCCGGATAGGGGTGGGAAGATTGTTCCACCAGCCAGGAACGGTGAACGAGAACATTCTGGAGAGTGATTTTGAGCCTCTCTGTGATGGTACCACAAGGCGCCGCTCACTAGCAGATCTCAAACTTCTGGAGGGGATGTAGGTTCGTAATAGTGAGTGGAAGTAGGAGGGTGCAGAGCCTGTGGTAGATCTGTACGCAAGCATCAGTGACTTGAACTGGATGCGAGCTGCCACTGGTAGTCAGTGCAAGGAGATGAAGAGAGGTGTAACATGCGCTCTTTTGGGCTCGTTGAAGATCAGTCGTGCCGCTGCATTCTGAATCATTTGTAGAGGTTTGATTGCGTTTGATGGCAGACCAGCCAGAAGAGCATTGCAGTAGTCCAGTCTAGAAACAACCAGGGCCTGGACAAGAAGTTGCGCAGCATGCTCTGTCAGAAAGGGCCTGATCTTTCTGATGTTGTGTAGTGCAAACCTGCAGGAACGAGCAGTCTTTGCAATGTGCTCTTTGAAGGTCAGCTGGTCATCAAAGATTACACCAAGATTTCTGACCGAAGTTGATGGGGTAATCATTGATGAGCCGAACTGAATCGTGAAGTCATGCCGTAGAGTCGGAGTGGCAGGGAAGACCAGAAGTTCCGTCTTTGCCAGGTTGAGCTGTAGGTGATGTTCTTTCATCCATGCCGAGATGTCCGCCAGGCAGCCTGAGATCCGTGCAGCTACCGTTGGGTCATCTGGTTGAAAAGAGAGATAGAGCTGCGTGTCATCGGCATAGCAGTGATAGGAGAAGCCATGTGCATGTATGATGGGACCCAGCGATGTAGTGTACGTGGAGAAGAGGAGGGGTCCAAGAACCGATCCCTGAGGAACTCCAGTGATCAGTTGATGTGGTTTGGATACCTCCCCTCCCCAGGTCACCCTGAAGGATCTACCGGTGAGATAGGATTCAACCAGCGAAGTGGAATTCCAGTGATGCCCAGTGAAGAGAGTGTAGACAGGAGAATCTGATGATTGACAGTGTCAAAAGCAGCAGAGAGATCCAGCAGAATGAGGACTGACGATTTGGAATCAGCCTTTGCAGTTCGCAGGGCTTCAGTGACTGAGAGTAGCGCAGTCTCTGTTGAATGGCCACTCCTGAAACCTGACTGTTTAGCATCCAGCTTGTTGTACTGTGAAAGAAACCGCGAGAGCTGGTTGAAGACAGCTCGTTCGAGTGTTTTCCCTATGAATGGAAGGAGAGAGACAGGTCTGTAGTTATCTAAAAGAGAAGCATTTAATGTAGGTTTTTTGATCAGTGGGGTTACCCGAGCCTGCTTGAATGCTGTGGGGAAGATGCCTGTGAGGAGAGATGTGTTGATAATGTGTGTGAGTGCCGGTAAGAGTGTGGGAGAGATTGTTTGGAGAAGATGTGAGGGGATCGGGTCGAGAGGACATGTTGTAGGATGGCTGGAGAAGAGAAGTTTGGATACTTCTGCCTCGGTGAGAGGACAGAAGGAGAAGATGGGAGCTGGAGCGGTGGATGTGGTTGATCGGAGGTCCTGCGGAGTTGAGAACTGGTTACTGATTGTTCTAGTTTTATCTGTGAAAAAAGAGGCAAAGTCATCAGCGGTTATCAAAGTGGTGGGAGGTGGAGGAGGGGGACAGAGGAGAGAATTAAATGTTCTGAAGAGATTACGCATGTCTGGGGCGCTGGTGATCTTGTTGTGGAAATGTGAAGATTTGGCAGTGTGGACTTCAGTAGAGAAAGATGAAAGCAAAGACTGATACCTACTCAGGTCCGACGGATCGTTTGATTTGCGCCATTTTCTCTCTGCCGCTCTGAGTTTGGTCCGATTCTCACGAAGAACATCGGATAACCAGGGGTTAGAAGGAGCAGCCCGTGCTGGCCTAGAGGAGAGAGGACAGATGTCGTCTAGACAAGAGGTTAAGGTATATGGCTTTGTTTGTCCTTTCTCTTAATACGAATGACTACACAATAGACGAAAAAGATTAAAATGTAATGAAGTAAATACAAATAGTGAACTGCAGTAAAAATAACAATAAGTAATTGAATTAAAACTTAAAAACATAAAAATCTAAACATAAAATTAATATAAATATTGCATAAAATATTAATAAAAATATAAAAATCTATAAATTTCACTTAAATGACACGGCCTCATTGTCAAGTACTTGCACTTTATACAATACAAACAGCTTCAAAGCAGCAATCAGAATCAGGTTCAGTGTTCACATACAACTTTATTGTGATCAGCACAGAGGAATGGGGGGAATTCCAGCATGTACAGTAAATGAAGAACATCAAAGCTGATTTGAAGAGAGTTTAGGTTCCCCATCATCATCATCATCATCATCTCTTTCTTCACGTCAGAAATCCCTCGTTCCCCAAGAGCAGACTGAAGCTGAAATGAGCAGATCTTTTAAAACTGCTATCAATGTGATTTCAGATTTCTGTGTGTTTCCCTCTCTCACCTGTGACAGGAGCTGGAGGTTCAGACAGACTCGAACTAGACCTCAGTTTCATCTTCGCAAGGGGCCTCTGGGGGAAAAAAGGATTTAAATGTGCTCATGAACATGAACATAAACATAAAGGAAAATAAAACACTAAATTCAAATAATAAAACGCATAAAATGCATTGTGACCACAGTATCTACAGCAGTGTGGAGCGAATGCATCTGTCACTTAAGATTAAACGGATGCAGTGAGAGGTTGTGTAGTGATCCTCAAAAATCATGAACAAAACTATCCCAAGTTTAAAAAACCCACCTAGATGGCATTAAATACAGGTTCACTTGCAGTAAGGATGGACATGGTTTAGTGTTAAACACAAATGCATTTTATGCAGTAAATTAGGCTGAGGGCATGAAACTGTAGAAGTTCCACATTTTCAAAAACCATAAATAGCTAAATTTCAACTATTGTGAAGCAGTTATTAGTTCTCAAAGCACTAAATCTGCTTGTTTGATCACACCTTCTCCATAGACCTCCACCTCACACAGAGTAAGAATCCTTGAATCTCCAGGAATGAACAGATTCACGTATCGACCCTCCATATCGTTACATGTGTAGGTGGAGGAAACACCAGCTGGAATGCTAGAAATCACAGCACATCTAAAGAGAGACGGAGAAACCATTATTTAGACTTCTAGACTTTCTTCATATGTGTTTTCAGTGATCTTTATGGATATTAAGCCACAGAAAGAGGGTCTCACATGGGATTGTTGTTGCCGTTGTTCTCCAGAGAGTTTCCGATGTGAATCTCTGCTCTGTTTATTCCCTCTGGACAGCAGTCCAGTCTGTTTGTGATGACGACTCTATTAACTCTGTACACAGAGCTCAGATCCAGCCTACACCACGGGTTAGTCTCAATATCGGTTGAGGAACACGTTGATGATGTTTCTATGAAACCTGGATCGAGGTCAATGGCTTGTTCAGCAGACCAGGAGCCATAGGTTGATGACTGTGTGGTGGTTATTCCTGCTGCCAAATTACCTGCAAGAAGTCATAGTGTTTAGAAGTCATGTTTTTGAGGTTTTCTTAGGAATGCATTTATTTCAGATCTGAACTGGGTGAGTCTTGACAAAGTAATTTTTGATGGAATATCTTTTCATTTGTGGCTGTATTTGTAGCGCCTCCGAGCAGGTTCCACCACGGGCATCATGCACTTATTAGTTTTGAGGGAGCACGAGTCAAGGGGGGTGGGGGATTCGTCATGCTTGTCATGTGACACACAGCAACATAGCGATGTATAACTGATGTAGGCTTGTTGTTTTTATTTAGTTATTTATTTTTTATATTATTCAAAATATTTCCAAATGTGTTAACTATGTAATGAAATATCTTGATTCTCAATTATGTGTAAGTAAATCCTTTTTGCACCTTTATAAATAATTTTAGTTGATTTATAATGAGCGATGGGCAAAGTAGCCTAATATTAGTGTAATCTACTAACTATGCCTAAAACTAGTCTTTTTAATTAAGTGCCAGATATGGGTGTCGTGTCATAAAATATTCTTAATATGACTGATTTTGTATTTAAAGTGAATTTAATAAAAATATTGTAAGTTACTAATAATAACAATTTCATTTTACAGAAAGAGAGCGAAGAACATTTGCTTAATCGAAGAAGATTATCATTGATTCAGTCTAACCAGAGTTCAGGCACTCTCAAAAACCTCTCATTATAATCACTGAAGCTGTTTACACGGTGAAATTCATTTCTTAAATCATACGCACATCTGCACTTCGTTGTTTCTGATGAGAGAATTCGCCAGAGAGCAGAAGTCAGTCAGCGAGCACATGCTCTAAACAAAAGCGATGGCTCATCTGGATGCCTCTGATTGCCCATTGCATTATTAGACTCAACAGAATTGTGTGTGATTGGTTATAATGAGCAGCGCTTTAAAAACGCATCTTTCTCTGGCTCAGAGCCAGCCAGCAAACCCGGATTTGAATTTGGCAGCTAGTAATGTGACACTGAATGTTCTAATTACACCAGTGTGATTGTATCAAATATACATAACCAATATTATTTGGCTATTTTTGTCTTTTGGAAGCTCAAAAATCCAGTTTGAATGGGTATGACGTCTCTGTCCCACATGGTTAAAATCTCGTTCCAGGAGGACCGGTATTTCAGTAAGGCCCCCCTCTGGTCTAGTGCCCTGGAACATGCTTTAATCCAACCATAGTCTTCTGTTCAAATAGCTTTATAAAAGCTTTTATTTCAGGCTGGTCCGGCCAATGCGAATGTGGAGTTGTGTCTCAGGACTAACAGCAGCTGCAGTGATGCAGTGAATTTACTAGTTGGCGATTAGCTGTTTTACTTGGAAGGCGGGACTTGTTCAGCCAAATTCTGAACTTTACTTTCTCCCATTCATATAGTAAAAAGAGATCAATGTCTCAGGTTTCTCCACAGACTCTGGACCTGATCTTGACTAGAACTAGACATAGAACTATATTTGGAAAAAAAATCTTTAATGAAATGATAATTGCTTTAAAAATAATAATAATGAAGTACAATTCCCCTAGAGAGGGGTTTAGATCAGGTTGTTAAGTAGCTCTGATTTACCTGGAAAAATCACATAGACTCCCACTTCACAGAGAGTAAGATACTTTGAAGCTCCAGGAATATTGACAGTAACATAACGTCCCTCCATCCCACCACACGAGTAGCTGTAGGTAGCTCCTGCTGGAATAGTAGAAACTACAGCACATCTGGAGAAAGATGAATGTTTTTTTTTTTCTAGTTTTTTTTGTCTTATCCCTGAACACTTTCCTTTACAACATGAATATTTCCTCCAAAAAATGTAACATGTTTTGCACTATTTTATTATTATTAATAATAATAATAATAATAATATTAATATTGTCATCAATATTATTATTAACCCGTTTAATCAATTTTTTTCCTACACATGACAATATCCAAATGATGTGTCTATAGTAACCCTTTGAAATAATTATTTTTTAAAATTATTTTGGAAAAGTGTGTGAAAAATTGTGTTTTATGATCAGTCACAATTATGACTGGTGGGATAATGTGTGTACTGTATTAACACATATCTGCAGTGATAAAACATTGTTATATAGTATGTCAGCCTAGCTATTTGAAACTGTTTGATCACATTCTAGGGTTACTATTATGCATAACAAAACCTTATACAACACTGATAGGAACACTGAGATAAAAAAAATAAAAATACAAGCATCGACACATTTCAAAATTGTTACTTTTTTTGTAAAAAAAAAAAAAACACCAACATTTTATATTAGTGCTACCAGAATTACAACATCAATATTGTAACTTGTAACATTTTAACTTTTATTTCTAGTTCAAGATTTTATCATTGCAACATTTCAAAGTGTAATTTTCACTAACTACTACAACTGGATTTGTATTGTATACCCAAGTTCACCGTTATCCTACCGGTCACTATCAAGATGTTTACCCACTCTATGACCACACTGAACAAACCTGAATATTTGTGAATGCATATATTAATACTAGACATCTTAAAGCTAATGTGTACCAAAAATATTTGTCATATCTTTATGTTAACATACTTTACTAGCCTTTCATTTTGGAGCTTTGATGCAGCCATCATCTTCTCAAGGTGCAAACAGGAAATAAACTGCTCTGGTCATGTGACAATTTGCACTAATCATGTGAAACTGCACATGTTTAATTGAGACCCTATATTTTTTTTGGTAAATCTACATCCAGCACCCACACCATCAGCACTGGATCTCCTCAGGGCTGCGTACTCTCCCGACTGCTCTTCTCCCTCTACACTAAAGACCCCTCTGTCAAGCTCCTGAAGTTTGCAGACGACACCACACTGATCGGCCTCATCCAGGATGGTGACGAGTCTGCTTACAGACAGGAGGTTAAGGAGCTGGCTGTCTGGTGCAGTCTCAACAACCTGGAGCTCAACACGCTCAAAACTGTGGAGATGATGGTGGACTTCAGGACAAACCCCCCTGCTCTCCCCCCACTCACCATCATGAACAGCACTGTGACGGCAGTGGAGTCATTCAGATTCCTGGGCAGCACTATTTATCAGGACCTGAATTGGGACAATCACATTGACTCTGTTGTCAAAAAGGCCCAGCAGAGGTTGTACTTTCTTCGCCAGCTGAGGAAGTTCAACCTGCCACAGGAGCTGCTGAATCAATTCTACTCTGCCATCATTGAATCTGTCCTCTGCACTTTGTTACATTCCCACTTTAGTTCCACAGTCTAGGGGTTTTAAAGAAAGACGTAACAATAATAAACAAATAAGCGTGAGAAATCTCCTTTTCTTCTATCCCAGCTCTAGCTGTCTTTCACATTAGGTCAAAAAAAATAAAAATTTACACAACACCCTTTTAATTCACACCTGGTCACAAAAAGGAAGCTGAGAGAGAGTTTACTTAAATAGTTATTTTCTTTATTCAAGGTGTAACCAATATAGTTATGAAACAACTAAATATCAGAGAGCAAAAACAAATTAAAGTATAGAAACCAAATCGTCAGAAGAGGGCCAGGCCAAAATAACAAACAAAACAGGGGCTTACTAAAGTTTAAACAAAGTTAAATTCCCTAAACAAAACAAACAAAATTAAAGACATTTATCTTACCTTTCTCCCTGACTAACCAACAATAAACAGGAGAAAAGTTTAAGGAGTGGATACTCCAAACCAATTGGCGCCCAACTCCCTACACGGTTTAAACTCACATAGTTTAAATTGTCATTATACTCAGACAACACTCAGACAATAGAATTCACAAATTTTTCTTTGTCAACTACAGTTAACACCAACAACGTCTGGGATAGCCGAAAAGGGATTCCTCCTGAACCCGGTTTCTTTGCTGTTTTATACACACTGCCAAGCTCCTGCTAATTAACATCAGCTGTTGATGATTTGGAGTACTGCAGGGGAGAGAGAGAGAGAGAGAGAGAGAGAGAGAGAGAAAAACACGAAAGGAGGGGAGAAAACATCACCAGAACAACATACACAGTAAATACTACGTCATGGGACGTAACACCCCCACCGTTAAGATTATAAATAACAAGTTATTTATAATAATTAAATGTATTTTCACCATTAACAATAAAGAACATTCACAAGTATTGTACCCATAAATTATTAAACCAGTTATGATCTAGACAACGCATCCGCAACAACATTTTCGGAGCCTTTTTTGTAACGAATATCAAGATTAAACTCTTGTACCGCAAGAGACCACCGCATAAGCCGCTGACTCGAATTGGACATGCGCTCAAGAAAAGTTAACGGGTTATGGTCTGTGTACACTACTATTGGAGCAACACTACCACCCAAGTACACTTCAAAGTGCTGTAGTGCCATCAACATTGCTAGTGCTTCCTTCTCAATAACACTATAGTTCTGCTGACACCGTGAGAACTTTTTAGAAAAAAATGAAACCGGATGCTCTACACAATTGTCTTCCTGCAACAGGACCGCACCAGCTCCTGTAGCTGAGGCATCAACTTCTAATTTAAACGGGGCATCAAATTGAGGGGCTTTGAGTATCGGAGCATTACAGAGCAAGTCTTTTGCTGCATTAAAAGCATACTCACAACTGGGTGTCCAGACAAACCTCTTTATAGTGCTTAGCAGATCAGTTAGTGGCGAAACAACTGAGGAAAAGTTTGGGCAGAAAGCACAATAGTACCCACACATCCCAAGGAACCTGCGCAGTTCACGTTTATTAGAGGGAATCTTGTATTCGAGTATAGCTGCAACTTTGGCCTCGACAGGCTTCACCATTCCCTGTCCCACTTGCTTACCCAAATAGCTGATCATTGCTTTTGCAAACTCGCACTTGGCAAGGTTCAAGGTCAACGAGGCATCGGCAAAACGCTGAAAAACATTCTCGAGGGTGGAAAGATGTTCTGTCCAAGTATGAGAATGGATAACCACATCATCCAAGTACACTTCACAGTTTTTCACACCTGCCAACACATTATACATTAAACGTTGGAATGTGGCGGGAGCGTTTCGCATCCCAAAAGCTAAAACCGAATACTGCAGAAAATTGTCTGGAGTGACAAAAGCTGAGATTTCTGATGCACGTGGAGTCAGAGGCACCTGCCAGTATCCTTTCAGGAGGTCTAGTTTTGTTACAAACTTCGCATTACCCACCCGGTCCACACAATCTTCCATTCTAGGAAGTGGGAAGAAATCAGCTTTAGTTATGCCATTGACTTTACGAAAGTCAGTGCAGAAGCGATAGGTGGAGTCAGGTTTTAGCTTTTGGGATGCGAAACGCTCCCGCCACATTCCAACGGCAGCCAAAGCTTGCCACGCCATATGCAGACGATACGCCGAATACAATGCCTCATGTGATGCGCCCTGCTAGAGTAGAACATTTTATGAAGAGTGCTCGTAAATTTAAGTCTGTAAATAATGCGAGAGGTCCCGGGTTCAAATCCCGGACGAGCCCCCAATTGTTACGTTCCCACTTTAGTTCCACAGTCTAGGGGTTTTAAAGAAAGACGTAACAATAATAAACAAATAAGCGTGAGAAATCTCCTTTTCTTCTATCCCAGCTCTAGCTGTCTTTCACATTAGGTCAAAAAAAATAAAAATTTACACAACACCCTTTTAATTCACACCTGGTCACAAAAAGGAAGCTGAGAGAGAGCTTACTTAAATAGTTATTTTCTTTATTCAAGGTGTAACCAATATAGTTATGAAACAACTAAATATCAGAGAGCAAAAACAAATTAAAGTATAGAAACCAAATCGTCAGAAGAGGGCCAGGCCAAAATGTAACTTGTGAACAATAACTGTCTGGTTCAGCTCAGCTACCAAATCTGACCTCAGAAGACTACAGAAGGTAATCCGGACTGCTGAGCGAATCATTGGTACAACTCTCCCCACTCTCCAAGAACTGTACTTATCCAGAGTGAGCAAAAGGGCTGGCAAAATCACTCTGGACCCCTCACATCCAGCACACTCCCGCTTTGAACTGTTACCTTCTGGTCGACGCTACAGAGCTCTGAGCACCAGAACGACCAGACACAGGAACAGTTTCTTCCCTCAGTCATTACATCTCATGAACACTTGACAATAAACGCGGAACACACAACTCTATTATTTATTCACCACACTTGCTTACTTTTTTATTTATCTAATTTTATTTTTTTTTTTCATTTAAAATGTGCACATATCAGACCTGTACTCAAATAATTGTCTATATTATATATTGTATTTTTGCTGTTTTGTACATTGCCTATTTGGATATTTGTATTATTCTTTATTATCTGTGTCCTGTCCTGTTGCTGCCTTTCTGTTGCACTGTGGAGCTTCTGTCACTACAACAAATTCCTTGTATGTGTAAACATACTTGGCCAATAAAGCTCATTCTGATTCTGATTCTGATTCAGATTTTACGTATTTGTAGGAAGTGCACTAAAACATCAGTCAGTAAGGTTTTTAAACCTTTATGGTCACTATTGTGACCGGTGGAATTAAACAGGTTAAGCAGCAAGTGCGCAATTGTTTGTCATGACTGAAGCATTATTACTACACGCCAAAAATAAAGTATTGCTGTTTTTATTCTGGCCTGTGAGATGCTTCAGAGAGAAATGGTGTCGTTGAATTTTGTAATGTTACTTACATTCTATGCAGAGAATGTGGTAACTTTTTTTTTTCTTCCCAGAAGTTGTATTTGTATGGTGGCTGAGAGAGCTCAGCACGTTTGCGTGTATGTGTTGCGAGTATTTGCAGCAGACGTGCTGTCATCTGATCAAGATGTTTTCTTGCTTTACTGGTGCTTTTTTCTATTTGCATTGCACCACGTTGCGCTCTCTCCGCCACCAAACGTTTAATTATAGGTTACGGTAATTCATTCTCAGAATCAGAATCAGAATTAGCTTTATTGCCAGGTATGTTTACACATACGAGGAATTTGTTATTTGTTATTCTGTGATCAGTGGAGGTGCCGTGGTCTCGTGCTCTGAGCAAATTGCCTGTGTGACGTGAGCTGCCATTTTAGAAAGATATAACATCAACTGTACGATCATTCGGTATGTAAACCAGTGTTTCCTCCACTGATCATTGCCACGCCAAAAGAATGATGATAATTGATCTGATGTGTGAATGTGAGTTTGCAGTCTGTCTGAAAATGTGGTGTACTGTGAAATAGTATACGTGTGAAAGTCTTTGTATTGCAGTAAACATAGCCTACAATATGACCAACAAACAAAATATTCTTATGATCCACTTTTTTTTTTTTAGTTAAAAAACACACATGCCAAACTGTAGTCTGATTCAGGAACAAATGACTCTTATGAGGCATCTAATCGAACTGTTCAAAAAGACGTGAGTGAACGGTTTGGATGAGTTAGACAAATCCGTCACTGAACTGAATCAACATCTGACTGACTCACTGAACTGCAAATTTACATTATTTTTAGTAATGTCTAAATAAAATTGAAGAACGTTTTGGACTATGTGAAAGTGTCTGAGTATTGTTATGTTTTGGGAGAATTTGTATAGGCAATTCCAGTAAATTCCTGCTACTTTCATTTGATTTTTGTGATATTAACGTAGTCTAAACACCTGCAAATAGTGAGTATATGAAACACAAACAGACAGAATCTGTATCAGAATATATCAGAGAGACTCACTCTGGGTTGCTGAAAAGATCTGAAGAATGGTTTCCAATCCGAATCACTGCCCCGTTTATCCATTTGTCACAGCAGTCGTTACCTATGTTAGTGATGGTCACTCTGTTCACGCTGTACGTCTTCATCAGGTCCAGCTTCCACCATGGGTTGTTTTGTTTCTTAGTACTACTACAGTAGTAGTTTTTCCCATCCACAGCATATCGGGCATACCACTTAGAATATGTTGTCGGCTGAGAGGGTATTCCCCATGCTGCTACGTTCACTGGAATACATTCAAGAGAAAACCTGATTTACAATTACAATTATTTATTACAATTATATATAGCCCTGCTGGCATATTTTTGTAATATGTAATATGCTTTCCTGTAGCTCAAATAGTAGCGCATGGCGCTAGCAATGCCAAGGTCATGGGTTCGATTCCCAGGGAAAGCAAGAGCTGATAAAATGTAAAAACTGTAACTTGAATGTAATGTAAGTCGCTTTGGATAAAAGCGTCTGCTAAATGCATAAATGTAATAGAGTTTACTTCTCGCCTTCTTCTGAACTGAGAAAAATCCTTGAAATGAGAAACACAGAATGATGCTGTTACATGTTGGGTTTTCTGTGACCGTTCCATGTCGGGTTTTCTGTTTTCCCCTGTGTCCTAGTTCAGTTTAATTAGTCATTGTGTACACCTGTCCTTCCCAATTACCTGCTCCTTTATAAGTTCCTGTGTTTGTCAGTCTCACTGTCGGTTATTGTTTCTGTTATGATGTGTGTGCACTCCTGTGTCTGTATCTGCTCCTGGATCTCTGATTAAAAGAGAAGTTAATTGTTTATCCTCGTCGTGCGCTCCTTACTCCGCACAGCACCGTAACATAATAACCGACCGAAACAGTAAGATTGCGGCGTGTTTTTTCCCCGTTTTGTTTCCCGTTTTTTGTCAAGTTTTTTATTTGTTATTATGGATCCCGCTTTCCTCGTCATCCTGCTGGAGCAGGGGGACCGCTCTCTCGAGGACCACACAGAGGATTTTTTGTTCCTGGCCAACTTAACACACTTCCCGGACTACTGCCTCTGCTCGTTCTACAAAGCTGGACTGAACAACACCACACGTGGGCAGTTGTCCGGGGACGGTCCTCGAGAGAGCCTCGCCGCCTTTATCGAGTGGGTGCTGGTGTCTTGCAAATCGCAACTCACCGTGGACCTCGCAGAGAATGACACCAGCCCCACTCGGGACCCAGCGCCCAGTCCACTACCACCCCGCAGCGCGGAGCTGCCCGAGCCCACCGCAGACGGAGAGCCAGAGCCTGCCGCGGTCGTTGAGCCATCGCCATCAGGAGCGACAGAGCTGCCGATCGTCCCGGAGCCCGAGCCCCAAACGTCTGACCAGGTGCGAGAGCCGGCAGTGCATCCGACGGTGGAGAAAGTTGTGGAGATCGCGGGGGCGATGGAACGCCCCGCCCACGACGCCACCGCTGAGGGTGAGCATGAACTGGACCTGGGTAACCTCATTGACTTCCACTCTGACACGATCATCCTTAAGCCAGCTCCTGTATTGAACTTCTGGGAAATTATCCCACCCGACCTCCCTCTCCCACCGCCTCTCATTGATCTGGTTCCTACTCCAACACCCTCATCACTGGAGTTCGTCAGCCCCTCTGCTCACCCTCAGCTCACCATCTGTGGCGTGGGCTCGCCGCTGGTCTGCCGACCTCCAGCTCTGTTGGCGTTGAGTCTGGAGGATCCCTCGTCTCCGCCCTCAGCCTCCGAGACCCAGACTCCGCCTCAGTCCGGCGACCCTGCGGCTCCACCATGCCTTCAAGCTCCCTCGGCTCCACCGGATCCCGTCTGTCCACCAGCTCCACCGGGCTCCCTCGTCCTTCCGGCTCCGCATTGGTCAGTCGTCCCCCTACCTGCACCTCAGGACTACTCTCCTTGGGCTGCGCCCCGTCCCTTCGTCCCTCCGGCTCCGTTGGGCTCCTCCTTCCCCCCTGCTCCACCTATGTCCTCTGTCGCTCCGGCTCCGCCGCGGCCTTCCGGATCTCCGCCTGCGCCGAGGTCGCCGAAGACATCTGCTCCGCCTTGGACCTCCGGATCTTCGGCGTCACCCTGGCTCTTCGGCTCTCTGTCTCCACCTCGGGCTCCACCACCACCTGCTCCGCCGCCGTTGGTCGGCCCCATGGAGTCGGCGGTCCCTCCTCCACCATGGCTCCTCCCTCCGTCGGCTCCCCCGTGGGCCACCATCTGGACTGTGGCCTGGGTCGTCATCTGGCTCCTCCTGTTCCTGGCTCCCCCTTGGCTTCTCCCACCCTCCACTCCCCCATGGACTTATTGTTTGGACTCTCTGTTTATTCCCTGCCACCCTCCGGTTCCACATCCTCCTCCAGATCCCCCACCCGCCCTCCTCAGTTGTTACGTTACGGCGTGAGGCCACGCCTTGCCGGGAGGGGGCGATATGTTACATGTTGGGTTTTCTGTGACCGTTCCATGTCGGGTTTTCTGTTTTCCCCTGTGTCCTAGTTCAGTTTAATTAGTCATTGTGTACACCTGTCCTTCCCAATTACCTGCTCCTTTATAAGTTCCTGTGTTTGTCAGTCTCACTGTCGGTTATTGTTTCTGTTATGATGTGTGTGCACTCCTGTGTCTGTATCTGCTCCTGGATCTCTGATTAAAAGAGAAGTTAATTGTTTATCCTCGTCGTGCGCTCCTTACTCCGCACAGCACCGTAACAGATGCTCAGTATTTAGCGACTTAAATTTCTTATGTGGGTATAAGCCTATATTACGTTGGATTTATTATTTTAAAATACTTGCCAGTTGTGTAACATTCAGTATAACCTCTAAAATCATATGAATGTCTTTTATAATTTATCTTCTCAAGCAAAATTATTTTGTTTAAGGGTATTTAGATAACATTAACCAAGAACAACACATTCAATTACAATTTAGGGTCTTCTGTTAAGTGTTTCTCTGTCTGAAAGATGTAGCTAAAAACAAACTGTAGATCACTAAAATATTAGACTGTTTGTTTGTTTTACTTACCCAATAAAAATAGACTTTTGTTGAAATACATCATGTTGATTTCAGGCGATTCGTGATTCTTTCTGCTTCTGTTTGAGGAGGTTTGAATGAATGTTGTTCCTGGGAGAAATATATTAGTTCAAGTTACATCAGAGTCACATGATCCTAGTTTTCCTCCCACTTTTCTTTCTGATTGGAGCTGGGGGAAAAAAATGTTTACACGCACAATATTTATAAACAATAAATACAAACAAAATTAAAGAAGAGAAGAAAATATTTCCTTAAACATCTTTTAGCAATGAAACATGAACATATTTTCACTGAATTGCATCTTCAGTTTAGTGATTAAGGATATCAACATGTCAGTGTTACTGAAATTGTGCAATTATCTCTTTGGCAGACTCTTTTATCTAAAGCAAGTCAAAGAATAAGTTTCATGTTGACCTGCTCACATTGAATATGAGGTGATAACAATAATAGCAAAATTCACTAAAAGAAAAGTGAGGAAAAATCTTTCTGAAATCCATTAGGTTTATATTTGAATTTTTAATGCACTTTTGTATTAAAAGTCAGTGGCATCAAATTTTACTTAAACTTGTTAAGTCCAAAATGTTCACATGCATTGTTCTGTTTTTCTTTTTTTTCATATTCCCCATCCTTTCCTATCAAAATGCATGCTACGGATGCAAAAATGCAGAAAATCAAACCTTATATGAATTTTTTTTTGATGGACAAAAATTTTGGAGACAGTGTGTGCAAACGTGATTGACACAACGTGAGGTTGTATTTTTTTTTTTAACATGCCAAAATTTCGGGTGTGCAATGACCATGTTTTCCATGTCGTTCTTTTCCATTTGCATCTGCATCTGCTGTTCACTTCTTAGAATGCAACTTTGTGAGTTTTCTTCCAGTCATTTGTTTAAAGCATGCTCTAAAAATGTAAATGTAAATGTTCCCAAATTGTTTATTCAGAAGAGCACGAACGTGAAGAAGCACACTATGACTGTCTCCGTACTGGTGTCTTGGGGTTTGAAAGCAACCAGGTCATCATTATGTCTTTTATGTTTCATGATCAGTGCCACAAATCTTACTTGATTACAAATATCTGCTTAGTGTTTCCCTTCCCCTAATGAACTTATACAGCTCTTTTGCCTGTGTGAATGTTGATTTCTTTTTTTTATATATATAGAAAGAAAATGCAAAAGCAATATCAAAAGAAGAATGATATAGAATATATGGAATTGAATATTTAAAGGTATAGTTCACCAAAAAAATTTAATTCTGTCATTAATTACTCACCCTCATGTTGTTCAAAACCCGTAAGACCTTTGTTCATCTTCGAAACACCGGTTAAGATAGCTTTGATCAAATCTGAGAGCTATCTGACCCTCTCTATACAGCAATATTTTAAAATAATAATATTTTCCGCCATCTTGGAGAGTACCCCAGAACGTAGTCAACATAATTCACATTCAGTCCATTCCCTCAATGCTGAACGTAAACAGTGCTGATTACATTGATTACGTTCTAGGGTACTCTCCAACATGGCGGAGGAGAAGAATTGTTGAATAAATTATGCTATTATTGTTTTCTTTGTGCACAAAAAGTATTCTTGTAGATTGGTAAAATTACAGTTGAACCGTTGATGTCACATGGAGTATTTCACCAATGTTCTTGTTATGTTTCTGGACCTGGGAACATTGCAATTGCAGTGTTCTGAAGAAGAATGAAGGTTTTACAGGTTTGGAACTACATGAGGATGAGTAATTAATGACAGAATTTTCATTTTTGAGTGAACTATCCCTTTAAGCCTTTAGTATAGCTTTATCGATACATAAATCTTAAACTGTATTTATTGATACATAAAGTTTACAAGGATTAACACGGTTGACAATGTTGGCAATTCAGTGTCAATTTATGCTCACATAAATGTGTTGTTGATAAATATATACATATATATATATAAACACACACACACACACACACACACACACACATATATATATATATATATATATATATATATATTCACAGACTACTGTTGTTACACAGAAATTAAAACCATTTGCATTACAATGGATTAAATTAACTGATCTAATCATGGCCACACTTTCTATAAACTCAGTGTCCATAATATTATATTCACATTTGTAAAAGGTTATAAAGCATTCAGAAGTCCTCATATAATATTATAGATTTGGCATATATCTATTTCTGCTTAGTTATGACTGATAAAGTGTTATGATGTGATTGTATAAGTCAGGGGTTCTCAAAGTCTACATTCAAAGGTCCAAATCTGAATTGTCATCAGTGTCAAAGGTCCAGACCGGAACAATTAGTTATTACAAAACCTGTTTTTAATAAACATACATAAATCAACACTAATTAAAAAAATAAATAAATAAAGTGCCTTATGCATTCAAAATACATCAATAACACTGTGCAAAAGTGACAAAACAATTCATTTAAGTGTCAGCATTAGAGGTCGACCGATATGGTTTTTTTCTAGAGATAGATGGCCAATATATGATGCCGATTTTTTTGGCCGATATATTTGGCATATTTCTTTTTTTCCCCCTTCACCTCATAAAAGAGAGTAGAGTAATTGTTCATTGCAGAGCACAAGATGGTGGTAGTAGTAGTAGCAGCCTAATTCATAGTAATAACAGCTCAAAACTACCTTCTCAATACAGTTCTGAAGCTTTTTGTTTATGTTTGCTGACAGACAGCAGTGTTTCCCACAGACGCACATGCATAAGCCTTTTGGAAAATCTAGGTATTTGTGCCAGTCAGTTTTGATACAGTGACTGGCCATCACAAATAACTCAATTTATGGGAAACACTTGGACACTTCTGTAAGTCAAATGACCATATGAGTGATAACAAAAACCAAAAATTACTCATATTAGCGGTGAAATGTCACCTGATTACATCTGTCATACACTCTCTGGATGTCATGACAACTAATGTCATGAAGGAAAATTTTGAATATCGCGACTTAGCTTTCATTTTGGACCGTCTCCAAAAAGACATAAAAAAAGACATATAGTAAGGAAGATGGCGGCGCAATCGATCGCTGCGGCTGCTCCGGGTCCCAAAGACGGTGCTTTTATGTCGTTTAATGTCGTCTGTCCGTCTCCAAATAGTGTCAGTTTACCGCTAACTCTTAAGGAAATCACCCCAGAATTCATCTATGATCGCCAAAGTCTTTTGGATATCAGCAACACATACGAACATCAACTCTCGCCGGCGGCTACTGAGAAGCTACGAGGCCTTTGTTTACTGCTGGAGCCGGACCTCGAGACCGCGGCCTCGCCTACTGACGCTACCTGCACAAGGCAGCGTCGCAAGCGGTGTGAGAGAGGACGGAAGCGCGGTAAGCGCGGAGGTATACGAGCTAGGCTAAGAGCTAACCCCTCAAGACCGGCTCTTCCAACACTCATGCTCTCAAACGTTCGCTCTCTGGAAAACAAACTGGACTTAATTCAACTCAGTCAATCTACACAGCATGAGGCAAGGGACTTGCGTGTTTGTTTTCACCGAAACATGGCTAAACGACAACATCCCGGACTCCGCCATTCAATTGCACGGGCTAACCAACTTCCGAGCGGACAGAGATTCATCACTGTCTGGTAAGACACGCGGAGGTGGCTTGTGTGTGTATATCAACAAAGACTGGTGTAACAATGCTGCGGTATTATCAAAACACTGTTCATCGCTGGTGGAGTTTATGGTTGTGAAGTGTCAACCGTTCTATCTGCCGCGGGAGTTCACGGCCATTGTTATCGTTGCGGTTTACATCCCCCCGTGTGCAAACGCTAAGGACGCGCTTCGTGAACTGTATAGCGCCATCAGTGAACAACAAACAAAAAACCCCGATGGCTTTTTCATCATAGCCGGTGACTTCAACCACGCAAACTTAAAGACAGTTTTGCCAAAGTTCTACCAACATGTGAACTTTGCAACAAGGGGAAACAACACACTGGACTTTGTTTACACAACAGTTAAGAACTCTTACAAGGCTGAACCCCGCCCCCACCTCGGGTACTCCGACCACATCACTGTTATGCTAATCCCAGCATATAGACCACTTCTCAAACTCACCAAACCGGTTGAAACGCAGATCACAGTATGGCCAGACAATGCCACCTCAGCACTGCAGGACTGCTTCCAGGACACAGACTGGAACATGTTTAAAGAGGCAGCCACCTACAACAACCACACAGACCTGAATGAGTACACTGAAACTGTGACTGCTTACATCAAAAAGTGCACTGATGATGTGACAGTCACCAAGACCATCACCACACGTGCAAACCAGAAGCCATGGATGACAGCAGAGGTTCGTGGGCTGCTAAAGACCAGAGATGAAGCATTCAGATCAGGAGATAAAGCAGCCTTCAAAACAGCAAGAGCCAATCTGTCCTGTGGCATCAAAAAAGCAAAATGGTCATATGCCCAAAAAATCAACAACCACTTCACAGACAGCAGAGACACACGGAGCCTGTGGCAAGCCATTCAGACCATCACTGACTACAAGCCCCCGCCACAGGCCTGTGATGAGGACACATCCCTCCCCGATGCACTCAACCACTTTTATTCACGGTTTGAAATGCAGAATGACACACCTGCACAAAAACTGCCCACACCTCCCAACGACCGGGCGCTCTGTCTGTCTCCAGCCGACGTAAGGAAGACCCTATCTAGGATTAACCCACGCAAGGCTGCGGGTCCTGACAACATACCTGGCCGTGTTCTGAGAGACTGTGCTGCACAGCTGACAGATGTCCTAACAGATATCTTCAACACCTCGCTGAGCCAGGCAGTCGTCCCCACATGTCTCAAATCCACAACAATCATACCGGTACCAAAGAAATCACCTGTGTCCTGTCTCAATGACTACCGTCCCATAGCACTGACTCCAATCATGATGAAGTGCTTTGAGAGGCTAGTCATGCATAACATCAAAACCAGCCTCCCCAACACACTCGACCCGCTCCAGTTTGCATACCGTCCAAACCGCTCCACGGACGATGCAATTTCCTCCACCCTCCACCTGGCTCTTACCCACCTAGAAAATAAAGACTCCTATGTTAGAATGCTGTTCATTGACTTCAGCTCGGCATTCAACACAATAATCCCACAACAGCTCATAAATAAGCTAAAACTGCTGGGCCTTAACAATTCCCTTTGTAACTGGATCCTGGACTTTCTAACTGGAAGACCTCAGTCAGTCCGTGTCGGCAACAACACCTCGAGCACTACAACACTGAGCACAGGTGCCCCACAAGGCTGTGTGCTTAGCCCGCTGCTCTTCACACTGCTGACCCACGACTGCACTGCCAAGTTCAGCTCCAACCACATCATCAAGTTTGCTGATGACACAACAGTGGTAGGTCAGCAACAATGATGAAACGCACTACAGAGAGGAAGTGGCACAGCTGGCTGAATGGTGTGTAACAAACAATCTGTCCCTCAATGTGGAGAAGACAAAGGAGGTTGTGATGGACTTCAGAAGAAACTCCGTTGACCACCCCCCACTGACCATCGACAGCTCGACTGTGGAGCGAGTCAGCAGCACTAAATTCCTGGGGGTGCACATCACAGAGGATCTCACCTGGACCACCAACACCATGTCACTCTCCAAAAAGGCACAACAGCGCCTACACTTTCTCCGCCGGCTGAAAAGAGCAAGTCTGCCTCCACCCATCCTCACCACATTCTACAGAGGCACCATTGAGAGTGTGCTGACCAGCTGCATCACTGTCTGGTACGGGAACTGCAGTGCTGCTGACCGCAAGACCCTCCAGCGGACAGTGAACACAGCTGCAAAGATCATCGGTGCCCCTCTCCCCTCCATCCTGGACATCTTCCTTACACGATGCTCCAGCAAAACCAACAGCATCGTGAAGGACTCCACCCATCCCTCCCACAGTCTCTTCCAGCTCCTACCATCAGGAAGACGGTACCGGAGCATCAGAGCCCGCTCCGCCAGACTGCTCAACAGCTTTTTCCCCCAGGCTGTGAGAGCCCTGAACTCAAACCACCCCGCCCCCCTCTGAAACCCCATGCAAACCCCTACCTCCTGAAACATGGACCACCCCCCACACCAAAGAAAAACTGTATGGAACTTTAATTTTTTTAATTTATTTTATTTTTATTTTTTGTGCAATTCAAAGTGTGCTACACACAGGTGAGTGGGCCTGTACAAACCACCTGTAGTAACACACTCTCCTCTATGTGCACTATGGACACTTTACACTATGGACACTTACACTTTACACTATGTGCACTATGGACACTTACACACACTGCTGCGTGTGCACAATCTCACAAAAGACTCAGCAATATATGTATGTTTACATGCTCATGCACTACAAATCATCCTGCACTGTTCCCCAACCAGCTGCTGACTCAAATGTCTCTCTTTGCACATGTACAGTATTTGTGAAGCATTCGTATAGTCTGTATTTTTTATCTTCTATTTTTTATTTTGTATAGGGTAATATTTATGTGAAGCATTCGTATAGTTGTATTTTTTATCCTTTATTCTTTTAGTTTGTATAGGGTAAATACTTATATATAGTATACTTATAGTTAGATCTGTCAGTAGGATAGTAGTGTATAGGTTTATAGTGTTTTTTTACTTCATTGTTGTATGTCTGTATTTATGTAGCACCGTGGTCCTGCGAGACACGACATTTCGTTCCACTGCATGTCCCCACATGTAGCGGAATGACAATAAAGATTTAATAGTTAAACATCCATTTATCAAAGTAGGAACTACAATTCATGCTCTTGAGATATGAAATGGAGGCGGATCCGGACCGGAGTCCGGACTTTCGGAAGCACTTGTATAAATCCTTACAACTTGAAGTGTCATGATGCATTATATAAACTTAATTTACCTTTGTAATATATTCATTAACGTTATAATATATACTGTGTGTTTGTGTGTTTAAAATGCTTTATGGATACTAAGTTCATACCTGTCAACTGTGTTACTTTGTCAACTGTTATGTTGTGTGGTTTTTATGTTATAAATCTTTTGAATGTGAACCAAACCATCAGAAAAAAAAGATGGGGATATCTCTGGAGATGGATGTCTTTGGTAAGGATGGTGAATAACACTACATTCAGCATACTGTGGATTTATGCTGAAGAAAATTTTCATCCTTTGTGATAGACATCCCACAAAAAAAAAGAATACTGATTTTCTTGACTTTTTGGCTGACATGAAATGTACCCCTTAATATAGAATGACTCAGCTGTACACAAGGTGTTTGAGTCTCAGCTCCAGGCTTTGTTCGGTAATGACATCATCGGCGACTAGTCGGCTTCGATGCGATTTTCATCACATAAATGTCGAATTTAAAATATCTGAAGTCGTTCAGCCCATATCAACCAGCTTGTTAAGTCCTGTTTTTGCCAACTTTGCAATATTGTCCGTTTACGACATCTCTAAATTTCAAAGATGCTGAAACTGTTATTCATGCTTTTATAACATCGCGCCTGGACTATTGTAACTCTTTGTTATATATATGGCTTACCTAACAAAGCCCTTAATCACTTGCAGCTAATTCAAGATGCAGCTGCTCGTGCCCTTACATTCACCAAAAAAATCAGCCCACATCACTCCTGTCTTACAGCAATTACATTGGCTCCCTGTTATCTAGCATATTCAGTTTAAGATACTCATCCTAGTTTTAAAAGTTTGTCATGTTGCTGCACCTTCTTATCTTTCTGAATTAATTCACCCTTATGTCCTTACGCATACTCTGAGATTGAGTTCTGGGAATTTGCTTGCAGGGATTTCAACATTTCAGCTCCTAAACTCTGGAACAAACTACCTCAAAACCTTTGTGCTGTCTCTTCACTCCAGGGGCCTCGTTTATAAAATGTTGCGCAGAAATCATCCTAAATTTGATCTTACGATCATTTCTCAAATGTGATTCATAGAATGAACAAATGCCTACATGCAGAAAACGCACGTACACCTCTCTTTCAGATGTGAAATCTGTGAATCGCAAATGAATGTTTCAGCTCTCTGCCTTGCAAAAGACTCATAAGTAACATGTAAACGATCGTAGTCATCATCCAAATTAATTAATTTAAAACAGTGAGCTGCAAGAATATATTACATTTCCAAAAACCTGCAGTACTCCGACAAAAAAAAGTGTGTACGTCCACTCAGACCCTGACGTGACGCTAAGCACTTTTCCACGTCAAAGCCAGTTTTTACGAATATGCGTTGGCGTGGATTTAAGCGTACTTTAAAATCAAATCGGAGTGTTCGCACTCTTTATAAATGAGGCCTCCGACCTTTAAAACTAATCTCAAAACACATTTATTTACAACATGTTTTGTTAATTTATTGTCTGCCACAGTTCCACGCTTTCTTTCATTACTTATCTGGTACATTAGATAATCTCTGTCTGCTTTATTTGTTTGATCATGTGATTTGTATTTGTGTTCATGTCATCTATTAATGTTATGTAAAGCGTCTTTGGGTTTTTGAAAGGCCCTATATTAATAAAATTATTATTATTATTATTATTAAAGTAACGTATCTAATTAGTTACCATATATGGGCACTACCTGTAAGTGACGGTTCTTACCCACACTTGTCTGTATGTACAAACTAATTACCATGCATGTATTACTGTGAAGTACAGCCGTGTTTCGTATTTGTTACCATGTGTAGCAGGTGTGTAAGAAATGATTTTGTGATTCCACTTGCCATGACCATATTTGGCGTTTCCTGCCGCCATGCTGACTTGGGGGGTTGGCGCACTTTGCTGCTTCCCAGTCTGTATGAGAAGTCACAGCGGTAGGTCGCACACGTTTTTGCAGGGATTCAATTAAGGCCTTATTTCATGTAACAGATTAATTCACATGATTATATTTGTATGATTGTGATTTAAATCCCTCTGTGATGCACACTCAGGTGTTTCGTTGATTTATTATTATTTTTGTATTATGTGTAATATTCTCTCTTTCTCAGCGTCGTGCAGTGCTGCCGCACGCTGGTTTATATGCTGCACGAGTCCTCATGCATGTTCGTTTGTGTTATCCAGGTACATGTTTTATTGTTATGTTCTCAAAATGAGTTTTTGTGAAAGTATATGGCCCCAGTCTGTATGAGAAGTCACAGCGCGTCGTGCATTGCTGCCGCACGCTGGTTTATATGCTGCACGAGTCCTCATGCATGTTCGTTTGTGTTATCCAGAATAAACGAGAACATGAAGGCAAGAATTCCTGTATTTCGTCCTTGATTTCTACACAACGCAGAAAACGTACCAGGTTACGTATGTAACCCAGGTTCCCTGAAGGGAACGAGAGCTACGTCCGAAGACGCTATGGGAACGCCATCAGCGTAACCGGCACTCTGAATATTGTATACAACCAGTCTAATGAATGAGCGAGGCGTCACGGGCGGGGTGACGTCACGACCAGGTATATAAGCACGTGCGGCGGAGCCGGCTTCAGCTTCAAGTCATGAAGCAAGCGCTGGCAGGGATGCCGGAAGTGTGGCTCGGGACGTAGCTCTCGTTCCCTTCAGGGAACCTGGGTTACATACGTAACCTGGTACGTTCCCTTCCAGGAACTTCGAGCTACGTCCGAAGACGCTATGGGAACGCAATACCAACGCCGCCAGACTGACAAGTCCCTGCCTGGTGTCAGGCTGAAAGGACGGAGGAGCCTGGAGTGGCTCTGATGTCGAGGTTGTAAAACCTGGCGAATGTCAGGGGCGTGGACCACCCAGCAGCGTTGCAGATGTCTTGCATGGAGACACCTGCCCAGAAGGCCTTGGAGGCCGCCACACCTCGGGTCGAGTGTGCTCTGACTCCCAACGGCGGGGGAAGGTCAGAGGTCTCGTACGCCAGATTGATGGCATCCACCATCCACCTACTAAGAGTGGGCTTCGTAACAGGAAGACCCCTCTTAGGCGGACCAAAGCACTCGAGCAGCTGGTCCGTCTTTCTCCACAGCCATTCTGTGGATGTATGCGTCCAGTGCTCACACTGGACACATACAGTTGTGCCTTTCCTGGTCGGGCTCCCTGAAGGGAGGAGGACAGAAGGCCTGGAGTACGACCGGCTGTGGTATGACCGTCAGAACCTTCGGTATGTACCCCACACGGGGGTAGAGGAAGACTTTCGCCGAACCGGGCGCAAAGTCAATATGCGAAGGGGCCACAGATAGGGCCTGGAGGTCACTCACCCTCCTCAGAGAGGTGATAGCCAGCAGAAAGACGGTCTTGATGGTGAGGAGTCTATCAGTTATCTCTCCGAGAAGCTCAAAGGGTGCTCTGCACAGAGCCTCTAGTACCACAGCCAGGTCCCACGTGGGGACACGGGGTCGTACAGGCGGCCTCAGCCTCAGCGCACCGCGGAGGAAACATGTAACCAGGGGGTGTCTGCCCACTGACTGGCCACCGATAAGGGCGTGGTACGACGAGATAGCTGCCACGTAGACCTTAATAGTGGAGTGGGTTAACCCTGCGGAGAAACGGGCCTGCAGGAATTCCAGAACTGCGCGGATCGGGCAGTTGACTGGGTCGAGCTGGCGGTCCCCGCACCATGAAGTGAAGAGTTTCCACTTCAAGGCGTACAGTTTCCTCGTAGAGGGAGCTCTGGATGGAGGATGGTCTCGACAACCTCGGTTGACAGACCGGAAGCTATGAGTTGTGCCCCCTCAGGGGCCACACCCACAGCCTCCAGCACTCCGGGCGGGGGTGCACAAGGGTGCCCCCGGCCTGTGAGAGGAGATCGCTCCTGATCGGTACCGGCCACGGGGTGCCGTCGAGGAGGGAAATCAGATCCGAGAACCATGCTCGGCCTGGCCAGAACGGTGCTACTAACAGTAGGCTGACCGCGTCCCGGCGCACTCTCGCCAAAACTCCCGGGAGCAGAGCGATCGGGGGGAAGGCGTACAGACGAAGCCTCGGCCAGGTCTGTACCATAGCATCCAGTCCCAGAGGCGCTGGAGGAGCTAGAGAACCAAAGGGGACATTGCGCCGACTCTCGAGTCGCACAGAGGTCCACCTGTGCTTGGCCAAAAACCTTCCAAATCTGCTTCACCACCTGGGGGTGAAGCATCCATTCCCCGGGCCTCGGCCCCTGTCTCGACAGGACGTCTGCTCCGATGTTGAGATACCCAGGAATGTGCACAGCTCTCAATGATAGGAGCTTGCCCTGGGACCACACAAGGATCTGGTGTGCCAGCTTGTACAAGGGGCGCGATCGCAGACCTCCTTGGTGGTTGATGTAAGAGACCACTGCCATGCTGTCGATGCGGACCAGCACGTGGCGATCTCTCAGGTCTGGGAGGAAGTGCTTGAGAGCACGGAACACAGCTAGGATCTCTAGCCAGTTGATATGCCACGTCAGGTGGCGACCACTCCACAGACCGCGGGCAGGGTGGCCACTCATGACCGCACCCCAACCGGTGAGGGAAGCGTCCGTCGCTAGCGAGACGCGGCGACAAGGAGCTCCCAGCACCGGGCCCTGGGACAAGAACCAGGGTTTCCTCCACATGTCTAAGGCACGGATGCAGCGCTGTGATACCTTGACAGCACGGAGCGAGTTTCCCCTCAGGGAGACCCCCCTGGTCTTGAGCCACCACTGTAGGGGCCTCATGTACAGCAGGCCAGAAGGAATCACGCTGGACGCAGCTGCCATGAGCCCAAGCAGCCTCTGAAACTGCTTGACAGTGAATGGCTGGCCTTCTCGCACTCTCCTGACTGCCGTGAGGATCGACTCGATCCGAGCAGGGGTCAAACGAGCCTGCATCGTGGTCGAATCCCGCACCACGCCTGGATAAGTGGTTCTCTGAGCTGGAGAAAGCACACTCTTTTTGGCGTTTAGTCTTAACCCCAAATCTTTCATGTGGGCAAGAACGACATCTCGATGCCGGGCTGCCAGCTGCTCTGATTGAGCAAGGATCAACCAATCGTCGATATAATTTAGTATGCGGATGCCTTGCAGTCGCAACGGGACCAGGACCGCATCTACACACTTGGTGAAAGTGCGGGGTGAGAGTGCTAGGCCGAAGGGAAGAACCCGATATTGGTACGCTTTGCCCCCGAAAGCGAACCTCAGGAACTTCCTGTGAGAGGGAAGGATGGACACATGGAAATAGGCGTCTTTGAGGTCTATCGTGACAAACCAGTCCTCGGACCTGATTTGAGATACGATCTGCTTGACCGTCAGCATCTTGAACTTCGGCGATCTGACTGAGAGGTTCAAAAGACGCAAGTCCAGTATGGGCCTCAGCCCTCCGTCCCTCTTCGGAACAATGAAGTATCGGCTGTAGAAGCCGGTGTACACTTCGTGAGGTGGAACCAACTCTATGGCTTCCTTTTTCAGCAAAGTGTTGACTTCCTGTTCCAGGACCAGAGCCTGCTCGGGGCGGACCGTAGTCACACAGACCCCGTTGAACCGTGGGGGTGGCCCATCGAACTGGATGGAATAGCCAGCCTCTGCTGTCCGCAGGACCCAGAGAGACACGTTCGGCAGCCGTTGCCAGGCTGCCAAACGATCTACTAAGGGAATCAGTCTCTCGAGACTGACCTCTGGTGTTAGAGAAGCGGCCAGACCGCTGTCTTGCTGCGGCGCACCGACAGGAGACGCGTAATCTGGCGGCTGAGGCGAGTCTCTCAGGCCCGCTGAAGTCACAGGCGGTAGAACCTGAGAATAACGCTCGCTGGGACCTGCTGTGCCCTGGAACTGCAGGGTTGGCAGACAAATCCCCGGAGGGCACCGAGGGGAGACGGTCACTGTGAGCCGCGGTGTAAGCCGCTCCACCCCAGTAGGGGTCGTCCTCCATAGTCCTGGGGCTCGCCCGTCAGGACATCTGAACGAACCAGAGAGACACATTCGGCAGCTCGCTGTCCACGAGCTACTAAGGGAATCAGTCTCACGAGACTGACCTCTGGTGTCAGAAAAGCGGCCAGACCGCTGGGTCACTACGGCGCACCGACAGGAGACGCGTAATCTGGCGGCTGAGGCGAGTTTCTCAGGCCCGCTGAAATCACAGGCGGAAGAACCTGAGAGCAACACTCGCTGGGACCTGCTGTGCCCTGGAACAGCAGGGTTGACAGACAAATCCCTGGAGAGCACCTGAGGGGAAACGGTCACCGTGTGCCGCGGTGTAAGCCGCTCCACCCCAGTAGGGGTCGCCCTCCGCGGTCCTGGGGCTCGCCCGTCAGGACCTGTTGCGCGAGGAGCTGGTATGCGGAGGAGGCTGTGCCCGCCCAGCAGCCACCTGAATTTCGAGAGCGCGCATACCATCTGCCCTCAAAGATTCCACCCGCGATCTCAACACCTCGGTGGAGATCGGGGGAAACTGAAGGCTCTTGTGGCTCCTCACACTGGGGCGAGAGAGGCGGCGAAACCTCGTCAACGCTCGTCACATCACCTTTTCCTCGGAGGACGCAGCGTCAAGCCCTCGTCTCGGGGGGAAGAGTACCGCTTCCGAACCGCGAGACGGGGCGCCAGATCTGGTGGATACGGGAGAAGATAGTTTCTTTTCTTTTCTCTTCTATATGCCCGCCAGCCAGATCAGCCTTTTCTCCTACGAGCCCCATGAGCGCAGCTGCCGCTCTGCCTCAGCAGAGCGGGACCGGCTTTATTTGTGTCTGTACAAAACACTGGAGCTTACAAAGCTCATCGATGCCTTCCTCATCCACCTCCTCGGAGGAAGACAGGCGGGGCGTCGCGCCCTCTCTCTGGGGGAAGAGAACCGCTTCCAAGCACAGAGAGCGCGCGCTGGATCTGATGATCCATATGCGAGCCCAGCCACCGCTCTGATTTTGCAAAGCGGGACCGACAGTGCGCTTGGCGAGCTCGCTATTACATTGGAGCGACGGAGGCGGCGAAACCTCGTCAACGCTCGTCTCATCAACCTCCTCGGAGGAAGAGAGATGAAGCGTCGAGCCCTCGTCTCTGGGGAAAGAGAACCGCTTCCGCACCGAGAGACGGGGCGCCAGATCTGGCGGAAACGGGAGGAGATAGGGACATGCCCGTCTGACTCTCGCCAGCCAGATCAGCCTGCGAGTTCCACGCGTGCAGCCGCCGCTCTGCCTCGGCAGCAGCGGGGCCAGCACCGCGTGGGAGGCTCGCGAAGGCTCCCTTCTCGAAGAGAGCCTTCCGGGTGCGGAGTGTGCGCAGCGAGAGCCGCTCACAGTGTAGGCAATCGGCTCCCTCGAGAGCTGATGCCGCATGCTCCGCACTCAAACAGACCACGCACAGGTTGTGTGTGTCCCCACTCGTGATGTAACGAGGGCAGGGACTAGCACACAACCTGAAACGCGATCTAGGATCGCCCCTAGTCTTTGCCTTAGCTTAGGCATGTTTCTGAGACAGACAACACCAAATAAGACTCACAAGACAAAGAATCAGACTGACAACACACAGAGCGCTTGCTGAATGACAAAAAGCTGAAGCCGGCTCCGCCGCACGTGCTTATATACCTGGTCGTGACGTCACCCCGCCCGTGACGCCTCGCCCATTCATTAGACTGGTTGTATACAATATTCAGAGTGCCGGTTACGCTGATGGCGTTTCCATAGCGTCTTCGGACGTAGCTCGAAGTTCCTGGAAGGGAACACACCGCTACAACTGGTGCCGTGACAGTGGCTTTGCTCTTCGTGGGAATGATGCAACACGCGAGTGGAGGCGTGACTGGGGTGATAGGCCAACAAGTGCATCGCAGAAACGTGATTGAGTGGATGAGAGGTTCGCCATTTTAGAAAATTAACTGTGAACTGAGATATTCCTGATTCGTGAAAACTTCTGGTATATTTAGTGGACTGAAATATTTTCATTCTTGAATTGAATTCATTTTTCAAAGGACTTTAAATTCTATTTTGAAGTGTGAGTACTTAAATTCTGAATTACATTGTAGATTTAAAAAAATATATATATAAAGAAAAGAAAAAAAAAAAGTGTCAATTGCAAGAAATATTGTGACTTGAATAGTTGATTCTGATATGGAGGGTTCTAATAGTCAGAGCGGTATGGGACGAGGGAGAGGGGTACTGAGGTTTGCCCATACAAAGATGGATAGAGCTGATCAAATTGGTCCACTTTTCTCAACCCCTATTCACACAAGAAGTGTTGATGTGCAGACACCTACTGTGTCTCAGTCTCGTGCAGTCTCTGATGATTCTGTGCATTTATCTGATTTAAACGCTGTACCCGTCAGCCTGATTAATGACATTGTGAAACAGATAGGCAGTAGCATTGGCCAGAACATTGTTACCTGTCTTGAATCAGGGGGGTTTGGCCAAAACAAACAAAGTGACTCAACTTTCAATATGAGTGAACTGTCAAAAGTTAGCTTGATTGTTAAGCATGATATTAAAGAACCTCCATATTTCAGAGGTGATAGGGAGGAGAAGATTTCTGTGGATGAGTGGGTGGAAACAGTAGCAGTGTATTTGAGAAAACGTGAAGTGCCGCTGAAGGACCAAGCTGATGAAGTGCTGACTAAGTTACAGGGCAGAGCACGTGATGTGGTGAAGGTTGGACTGAGAAGTAACCCATTGATCGACCTTAGTAAGGGTCCAAAGCCAGTTTTTGACCTGCTCAAACAACATTGTAGTGATGCAGTGTATTCGTGCATGCCTTTGGCAGATTTTTACGCCACTTTGCCTTTGCAAAATGAGAAACCTTTCGACTACTGGATTAGGCTGCACAATCCTATTGACATTGCTGGGGAAGGACTGAAGAGACAGGGTAAAACTCTAGATGACCCCTTTCGTGAAGTTACTGTAATGTTCATCCGAAACTGTCCCGATCCAGAACTGTCTCTCATATTTAAGTGTAAGCCGCTGCATGAATGGACTGCAGCTGATGTGCAGGTTAGACTGGATGAGTATCAAAGGGAGGATAAGTTTCAACAACGCAAGTCTAATGCATATGTGAATGGCATTGCATGTCATGCTCAGTCGACGGACGTTTTGTGTTCTCACAGTCGTGGTTTAGAGACAGCTGCTGTTGGGGTACCTCCACCCTACGTGACTGAGCAGTCTACTCAGGATCAGTCCTTGAGTCGAATCATCAGTCTTTTGGAACGAGTTTTGGATCAAGGATCTTGTCAGCAGACAACAAGAGTGTTCAGACCTCAGCATAAAGGAAGGAGTGTTGTGCCTAAACAAAATGTGGCATGCGAATTATGTGGTGATGCAAGTCATGATACTATTTCACACTGTCGAATAAACCGTCTGTGCTTTAACTGTCATGCCTCTGGCCACAGAGCATCAGCTTGTTCTGCAGGGACTGCCAACAAACCACAAGTTCAACAGGGTAGTCCTGACTCTGATGAGCTGGGAAACTAGATGGCCCACATGAGGAGGGGACTAGTGGAGGGCCAAGTGTAATGTCCCCTGACAGCGAGGATATTGATTGGGAATCTGTTTATTCTGACTTTTGCAATAATGTTGATGACAAAACGAGAGTGATTTTTCAAAATGTGCAAAGACTTAACACCAATGATGACTTGTTCTTTACTGATGTCTTGGTACAGGATGTTTTGCTTCGAGGAATGCTCGACAGTGGGTCTATGGCCTGTACTATTAGTTGTTAAGCCCTGTCCAAACTCATTGAAGCAAAAGTACTTTCCTCAGGGGACGTAGCCCCAACAATGCTCACACTGATTGGCTGTGGTGGTCAAAGAACAAGCCCACTGGGAGTATGTGACATCCAGATGAAAGTATTCAACTGCTCCTTCTCTGTACCTGCCTTAATTGTTGATGGGCAGAATGCTGACCTAATTTTGGGAAGTAATGTCATAAAACATCTCATTAATGACATGAAAGTATCCAGTGATTTCTGGGGGAAGGTATTTGACTCACGAGGCAAAGATCCTGATACAAGTGCGTTGATGCAACTCTTGAACAATGTTGAGTCATGGAAAGGAGCGGATCCTCCTACAAAAGTAGGCACTGTAAAACTGAAGCATGCTGTCACTTTGGAGCCCATGAAAGAACATATAGTGTGGGGAAAGTTGTTCAGTGACAAAACCCTTTCTGCGGGCAGTACAGTCGTTGTGGAGCCTAGCACAGCGCGCACTGCACCAAGAAATGTGTTGGTGGGCAGGATAGTAGTGTCTTTATGGGGTGATGGCAGCACTCCAGTTAAAGTTATCAACCCTTCGAACAAGCCTATCTGTCTAAGACGAAACTGCAAGCTAGCTGATGTTTACACCTGCATGGCGCTTGAAGACTTTGATGTTGACTGTCTTGACATGTCAGTTCAACAGCTGAAAGATCAGCAGTGTAATGAAGTGAACACTGAAGGACTGGAAAATTGCAGCAGTAAACTGTGCGGAATGGAGAGACAACACTGCATGCTGCATGGTCTTGCTAGCTCATCGCTGTCTAGCCTGGGGCTCCAAGATATCGACACTGACTCAAACTCTTTGACACCTTACTGGAGAGGGAAGTTGGTTGATCTGTTGGTTAAGTATGAGTCAATATTTTCACGTCGTGGACTAGACTGTGGCAAGGCAAAAGGCTTTGTTCATAGAATCTGCCTAAGTGATACTAAACCTTTCAGACTCCCATACAGAAGATTGTCACCATCACACTATGAGAAACTGCGTGAGGCCCTGGATGACATGGAAGAGCGTCAGCGAGTGATTATGCGTCACCTCTGGTGCTAGTCTGGAAGAGGAATGGTGATCTGAGGCTGTGCACGGACTTCCGCTGGTTAAATGCACGCACCGTTAAAGACGCACACCCTCTTCCACACCAAGCGGATGCACTTGCAGCTTTGGGTGGTAACGCATTCTTTTCCACAATGGACTTAACATCGGGTTATTATAATGTGGAGGTGCATGAGGATGACAAGAGATTCACTGCTTTCACTACGCCATTTGGTCTCTACGAGTATAACAGGCTTCCTCAGGGGCTATGCAATAGCCCTGCGACGTTCATGAGGATGATGATGAATATATTTGGTGATCAGAACTTCACGAGCATGCTGTGTTACCTTGATGACATCCTCGTTTTCGCCCCTGATGAACAGCTTGCTTTGGAACGATTAGAGATGGTTTTCCAGAGACTTCAGGCTCACAATTTGAAACTGTCTCAAAAGAAATGTCATTTCATGAAACCTTCCGTCAAGTTCCTTGGACACATCGTGAGTAGTGAGGGTGTTGCTACAGACCCTGAAAAGGTCAGAGCTATTGTTGACATCACTGAACAGGATCTTATGGAAGATGGTTCTGATGTTCCGTCACAGACAAAAATAAGGTCATTCTTGGGCATGGTGGTTTTCTACCAGCAGTATATCGAAGGCTGTTCTCGCATTGGCAGACCCCTCTTTGCATTGACATCAGGCATGAGGAAACCGAGGCATGCCAAAGGCCAGAAGCGTACAACGGCAGGCAGAAAGCTTACATCATTGGACTGGACACAGGAATGTAGAGATGCCTTTTATGCCCTGAAACAAGCTTTGCTGAAAAGGGTTGTTTTGGCTCACCCAGATTTTGATAAACCCTTTCTGCTGTCTGTTGACGCTTCTAGTAATGGACTTGGGGCGGTGCTTTCTCAGGTGGCCGAGGATGAAGTCGCTCGCCCCCTAGCCTTTGCTAGCAAGTCATTAAATTATGCCCAATCAAAATATCCAGCACATAGGTTGAAGTTTTTTGCCCTCAAATGGGCAGTCTGTGAGAAATTTAGTCACTGGCTCAGGGGTCAGCAGTTCTCTGTGTGGACGGACAATAACCCTCTGACCTACATTCTTACGAAGCCCAAGTTGGATGCGTGCGAACAAAGATGGGTCGCAAAGCTTACTCCATATAATTTTGACATCAAATACATTCCCGGGCCTAAGAATGTAGTTGCAGATGCCCTTAGCCGTGAACCGTTTGTGCGACCCAGTGTGTTCCATCGACTTACCAGAGTGCCCTATGGTACTCTTTTGGAGGAGTCTCAAGTGGTGAACCCGGAGAAGGTCCAAGATGTGTTCCGCTGGTCATGTCACCCTTTCGAGAATCAAGCACAAGACAAGCCCAGTTCGGATTTTGAGGTAAATCATGTTGCTTTCCATAAGAAATCTTTTGTCACTCAGGAGGATGTTTCTGCCATTTTAAACTGCAGTAGGCAACAGGACAATCATGTTCGACCATATGCTTACCTGCTGCCGCAGTTAATTGAGTCAATAATTCCATCTCAGCTATTGGAGCATCCAGTACTGTCAAGGCAGGAGCTGATGGAATTACAACATGCTGATCATGTTCTGAGCAGAGTGTTTCATTTTGTGGAGCGCAAGCGTAGGCCATTTAGGCGGGAGCGGAGCACGGAATCACCTAGTGTACTTCGGTTTCTGAGACACTGGAACAAACTATCAGTGAGGGTAGGCTTATTATACCGTGTCTCCAAGGATGTCATCACAAAGAATAAGACTTTTCAGTTTATTGTACCGTCTGCCCTTCGAAATAAAGTGCTTAAGGGAGTACATGATGAAGCTGGACACCAGGGTCAACGCAGGACTCTTTACCTCACCAGACGTCGGTTCTACTGGCAAGGGATGGAAAAAGAGGTGAAAGAGTATGTTGCAGAAGATGTGTTGTCAGTAAGTCACCAGAGCCTGACGCAAGAGCTCCGCTTGAGAGTATCAGGACATCAAGACCTCTTGAGCTGGTTTGCGTAGATTTTTGGTCTGCCGAAGACTCATCTAATAAGTCTCTAGATGTCTTGGTCGTGACAGACCATTTTACCAAGCTGTCACAGGCTTACCTCTGTCCTAACCAATCAGCGAAGGCGGTTGCGAAACAGCTGTGGGACAACGTTTTCTGCATCTATGGTTTTCCGGAGCGAGTACATTCAGATTAAGGTGCCTGTTTTGAAAGCAGGTTAATTTCTGAAATGCTTCAGCTTGCTGGTGTTCAAAAATCCCATACAACTCCTTACCACCCTATGGGTAACGGCGCGGTGGAGAGATTCAACCGCACACTGGGCAACATGATTCGTGCTTTACCACCTAAAGCTAAGCACAGATGGCCTCAGATGTTGAAGTCTCTCACCTTCTGTTATAATGCAACAATTCATGAGACAACTGGTTTTCCTCCATTCCAGCTGATGTTTGGAATAACTCCTAGGTTGCCCATCGACATGCTGTTTGACTCTGCACTGCTTGATGAACAGGTGGTTGACTATAATCAATATGTGCAGTCTTTCAGAGAAGATCTTTCACAGGCTATGAAACTGGCCCAATGCTCTGCTTCAAAACAACAGCAGAGGCAAGCAAACCTGTACAATAAGAAGCTCAAAGGTGCTCCAGTGAACGTTGGCGACAGAGTACTCCTGGCCAATAAGGGAGAGCGTGGCAAGAAGAAAACTGCTGATAGATGGGAGAGTCATATCTACATTGTGACCGGAATGAACAGTGAAGTTCATACCTTCAGAATCAGAAACGATGTGACTGGTACTGAGAAAGTTGTTCATAGAAATCTCATTATGCCAGTGAACTTCCTGCCTCTACGAAACGAAGTGTCCGATGTTGAAACTTGTGAGAGTGTCGCTTCAAGCAGATCAAGTCTGTCTGTGAATGAAAACGTAGAGCTGAGTTTACCTGTCAATGAACTGGACGGAAGAACTGTGTCGTGGATGTCTGAGCTCCCAGTTTCCCAAGATGCTGGCCCATCTGAATCTGATTCTGTCCAGTTAAGTGTAGATGACCAGCCTCCTTCCCTGACTGTACCACATGATGCAGACAACAGTAGACTGACAATTAAGACTGCCTGCAGGTCTTTGACTTCTGACGAATCTGGCGATGACAAGAACATGGTTCAGGCTGATGGTGTAAATACTGATGCTTTAGCCACTGACCATTTGCAGCAATGTCCCAGAGCACCTTGCGGTCAGGGTGGGTCACTGACAGTCAGAACCAGACAGGGGCGTAGATTACGCGGGGGACGCGGGGGACGTGTCCCCCCCACTTTTCATAAAAAGTAAATTCGTCCCCCGCACTTTTTCATTGGACAGTTGTGTTCTCGACATGTTGAGGTTTTAATGGAGCAATGTATATAAATGCAGAATGATTTAAAATTCAAAGAGACAAGATATACATGATGTTTACGTTTCCATGGCAATCAGTCACTCAGTTTGTGACGTCACGACATGCCCAGGCTCGCGCCCGCGGTCCCGCGCTGTCTCCAATCATTCATTAGAGGTCGAGATGAGTTCAAAGCGGCAAGAAACTCTTCACTCCTTTTTTACGAAAAAGTCAAGCAGCGTAAGTTGTCATGTGGGATCCGAATAGTGTTGCACAATGTTGAGTGACTCTGCCTATTGCTCTTGTTGAATAATTAGCAAGCTTTTATGTTCATTATATGGAGAAAAAAGAAAAAAAAACTGCCTGGACAAACATGCACTTATTTTCAGTGTATTTTTCCGTAACTCTTTTGTAACGTCTTTTATTTTGACACGTATGCATGTTATCAGAACCCTTCAAATAAGAATAAAGATAATGTTGAACTGAGATTTTACAGCGTTTGCAGCATTGTGACACTCTGCCAATTCTACATGATGTATTTCAATCAAGTATGCAAGCACTGATCTGATACAGGACCGATCTTCATTTAGGGGTGCTCTGTCATTATTGCACTAATTTGACGCTTTTATGTGTTGTCAAGAATGAACAAGAAACAGTCACCCTAGGTTTGTTAGAGCAGAATCAGGACGACACGCAAGAAAACACACTTCACAGCTGAGAAGAACTGATAGAGTGGCTTTTAACACCTGGCTGTTTTTACATTGTATAAAATCTATTAATACACGATCGTTTGTAGGATTATATATGGACCAATCATAGAAAACACATAATTAGTCAAATATAGAAAAATAAAAAATAACATTAAGTATGATGAACAACTTCTCAGCTATCATTTTTAACTACAGTAGGTAATTATTAGCTTGCATATTGGTTGTTTATTAGTACTTAAGCACATATTAATTCTGTATTCGTCATGACCATATTCTGCATCCCATAATCCTAAACTTAACAACTACAACGACTACTTTACAAGCTATTAATAAGCAGCAAATGAAGAGTTTATTGAAGTAAAAGTCATAGTTAATAGTGAATATGTGTTTATCATTCTAAAGTTTTAAAAAATTATTTAGGATACAAATGATTGGTTACTTTTTACTTAACTTTTGTCATTTAGCAGACGCTTTTGTCCAAAGCGACTTACAAATAAGAAAAAGTAACTAAAACTAAAAGTTACAACTCTATGGCCTGGTTTCACAGACAGGGTTTAGACTAAACCAGGATTAGGCCATAGTTCAATTAGGCGATTTAAGTAATTTTATAAATGTGCCTTAGAAAAAAAACATTACTGGAGTACATCTTGAGACAAAACAAGGGCACTGATATATTTTAAGATCAGTCCGAGCAAGTTTCTTACAGTTTAAACAGCTCAGGCTTAAATTTTAATCTAGGACTAGGCTTAAACCTTGTCTGTGAAACCGGGGGTATAAATACTATATACCCACATATTTAAGAAAATAAAGAAATTAAATAAAATTGACACATGCATATAACAACAACATTTCAATAATAAACATATAAATGAAAAAACTTAAATAAAAAGCGATACTTCTATCCCTTGCTGGTGTCCCTGCCCGGTGGAGTCGCACGGTAGAGTTGATGGTCTTTACACTCTTCGGTCTTCACACTAATGTCTTCACTGGTTATTGTCCAGCAGTGTACATAATTAGTTATTTTCTTCTGTATGTCACTTCCCTGTATGTAGATGTTTCAAACACTACTTTATTTGCTGTAGACAGAGGCAGAAGTGCATTCAGAGTTGAGAGTGAATGAGGCAGAAAGTTTCAGTGAGGCTTCAGAGGTAAAGATTATTTACAGCATTGTCTATGATAAGATATTTATTTTAACAGAGACTAATCAGACTAATGTATAATAGAACAGAACAGAATAAAGGAGTATGTGAATGTGCAAGTATCCATTACTGTGTGCCATGTACTATACATACACACACAAAATACAATCTGAAATATGTAAACAATAGTACCCTTATAAGGACATCTTTGTAACTTATACTCAAAAACGTGCACATATAGAGTACCAATATGTACCGTAATGTACAACTATGAAACTTTTTGGGGTAAATAAGGTACAAAGATGTCCTTTTAATGGTACTGTCCCAGTGACAAGCTGTTGTATTTCTTTATTTTTTTCTCTCTTTCCTTCTGTTTTATAATCATATATAACAATATAATCATAAAGCATATTAAGCAAAAAGGTATGATTAAAAATAAAACCTGTCAATTAGACAAGGGTTAACTGAAAAAAAAAAAGAACAGGTATAACACTAGACATTCCGTCCCCCCCACTTTTGAAATGATGGCTACGCCCCTGGAACCAGATGTGGGAGGGTGGTTAAACCAGTCATTAGATTGATTCAGAATATGCATCAGAAGGTTTTGTCTTGGTTGTAGTGATTCGGTGTATCAAAATTATTACCTTTTGAGGATTAAATTTGTGATACGTTTCAAATATCTGTGATTTATGGTACCTCTTGAAGAAGAGTATTTCAGGGTGATCCAAAAGTGGATAAGATCTTATGGAATGCTGTGCAAAAATGATCACTGAATGTATGTAACGTGTAACAGGCATGTTATTCCTGTGGGTGTTTAGAGGATTTGCAACCCTCTTACATTTCTAATTCTGAAAAGAATGGTCTTACGACTGGAGTATTTAGTGTTTCATGTGACATACAGTATTATCTTTTGGTACTATGGTACAGATTACCCCCCCCCCCCCCCTTACTTCCCTTTTTGTTCTTTCAAAATTGGTTACATGTACCTGTTATTTTTTTCTTAGGGGACTTTGTAGCATTTTGATGTTTTATGCTGTAAATTTTTTTTGTTTTGTTTTGTCATGTGCAAGTTGAAGTCAGCAGGGGGGAATGTAGCAGGTGTGTAAGAAATTATTTTGTGATTCCACTTGCCATGACCATATTTGGCGTTTCCTGCTGCCATGCTGACTTGGGGGGTTGGCGCACTTTGCTGCTTCCCAGTCTGTATGAGAAGTCACAGTGGTAGGTCGCATACGTTTTTGCAGGGATTCAATTAAGGCCTTATTTCATGTAACAGATGAATTCACATGATTATATTTGTATGATTGTGATTTAAATCCCTCTGTGATGCACACTCAGGTGTTTCGTTGATTTATTATTATTTTTGTATTATGTGTAATATTCTCTCTTTCTCAGCGTCGTGCATTGCTGCCGCACGCTGGTTTATATGCTGCACGAGTCCTCATGCATGTTCGTTTGTGTTATCCAGAATAAAAGAGAACATGAAGGCAAGAATTCCTGTATTTCGTCCTTGATTTCTACACAACGCAGAAAACACACCACTACACATGTACATACACTTCAGGTAAGTACCTTGTGTTACTGCTCATTTGCCTGTAGGTACAACATATTTACCATGTATTTACCAGGGTAGTGAACGTACTGTAAAATAAAGTGCTACCCAAAAATGTCATAAAACATAGGTTTTATTTGTAATATATGCATATTTATTTAAATAATTTTAATTCAAAATCAACATTCCTTCTCTGTTTTCCAGTGTTTGTAGGAACACATTGACTTGGCACAGCTTTCTTCCGCATCACTTCACTTCCTTGTTGGGGCAGTTGAGATCACTGCAGCGTCACGTCAGAAAAACCTTGTTCTACCAAAGCAGACTGAAGCTGAAATGATCAGATCTCTTAAAACTGCTATCAATGTGATTTGATTTTAGATTTTATCCAAATGTGTGTTTCCCTCTCTCACCTGTGACAGGAGCTGGAGGTTCAGACAGACTCGAACTGGACCTCAGTTTCATCTTCACAAGGGTCCTCTTTTGTAAAAGAGCACATGAATGCAAATAATAAAACGTAAAATGCATTGTGACCACAGTATCTACAGCAATTTGGTGCAAATGTATCTGTAACTTTAGATTAAAGGGGACCTATTATGTTCCTTTTTACAAGATGTAAAATAAGATATGGCCTGAGTGTGTATGTGAAGTTTTAGCTCAAAATACACAGCAGATATTTTTTATAGCTTGTTCAAATTGCCACTTTTAGGGTATGAGCCCAAACGCTCTGATATTGAGTATGTTGCTTTAAATGCAAATGAGTTGGTGCTTCCGGAGAAGAGGGCGGAGCTTCAAGAGCTCAAGCTCCCAGTGCTAGCCTTTACAAATAAACATTCCACGATTAGTACAAGCCTGTTATCTTTACAGAAAACGTACTCGGATTCAAAGTCAGTCATCTGATTGTACTGTGCATAATAAATGTGCGTTCATGAATTACACAGATGGGAGCACGGCGGGATAAAAATAACAACATAGCTGGTCTCATGGTGCATGGCATGCTATCACAAACTTTATAAGGCCCACTCGTGATTAGGAGCTCAACAAACTCAAGCGATCGACTCTTGATCGATTTTTTCTCCTCGGTGACGTGAACAGAGGGAGAATCTGAAACAGCTCGTTCTGAGAGACTGTTTATAATTTTTTTAGATTATAATAAAATGGGTTGGTGGATTTTTACCATTATAGGCTGGTTGTATTCACTCACTGCGGCCACACAACTGTGTTCATACACCTTTTAAAAGTGATTTTTGCATAATCGGTCCCCTTTAAGATTAAACAAATGCAGTGAGAGGTTGTGTAGTGATCCTCAAAAATCATGAACAAATATATGCCAAGTTTAAAAAACCCACCTAGATTTAGTGTCCATCACAAATGCATTTTATATAGTAAATTATTGAAAGCTGAGAGCATGCAACAAGTTTCACATTTTGAAAAACGGCAAAGCCAAGTTTCGACTATTATGAAGCTGTTAATAGTTTCCCAAAACACTAAATCTATTTGTTTGATCTCACCTTCTCCATAGACCTCCACCTCACACAGAGTAAGATTCTTTGAATCTCCAGGAATGAACAGATTCACGTATCGACCCTCCATATCGTTACATGTGTAGGTGGAGGAAACACCAGCTGGAATGCTAGAAATCACAGCACATCTAAAGAGAGACAGAGAAAACCTCATTTAGATTTCTAGTCTTTCTTCCCGTGTTTTCAGGGATTTTTATGGATATTAAGCCACAGAAAGAGGATCTCACATGGGATTGTTGTTGCCGTTGTTCTCCAGAGAGTTTCCGATGTGAATCTCCGCTCTGTTTATTCGCTCTGGACAGCAGTCCAGTCTGTTTGTGATGACGACTCTATTAACTCTGTACACAGAGCTCAGATCCACCCTCCACCATGGGTTAGTCTGAGTAGTGGTTGAGGAACATGATAACGACGGTTGTTTGAAACCTGGATTGAAGTCAATGGCTTGTCCAGCAGACCAGAGCTCATAGGTTGATGACTGTGTGACGGTTCTTCCTGTTGCCAAATTACCTGTAAGATGTCAAAGTGTCAAGAAATGGTTTTAATCAGCATATGTTATATTTGAAAGTGTTTCAGGAGGTTTATTTCAATCTAGGAATGCATTTCTATCAGATCTGTCTGAACTGGTCAAATCTTGACAAAGTTCCTTTCAAGGAATATATTTTCACTTGGTGGCCGTGTTTATAACGCCTCTGAGCAGCTATTTTGGCCATTCAAGACAAAGTCTGGGGAAATCAAAAGTCGCTCTGTTAATTAACTCTGAATTACCTGGAATCCAATAGACTCCCACTTCACAGAGCGTAAGAATCTTTGAAGTTCCAGGAATATTGACAGTAACATAACGTCCCTCCATCCCAAAACACGAGTAGCTGTAAGTAGCTCCTCCTGGAATAGTAGAAACTACAGCACACCTGGAGAAAGACGAAAAAGTGAGTCACTCCTGTAATTATTAGTATGACTCTTCACTTGTATTTTCTTATCTCTTAATGTATTTCATGACTAACTCTTACTTTTACAACATGATGTATATTTTTATAATTGGATATTTCCTCCGACTTATGTAACATAAATGATGTTGTGCACTATTTTTATTATTTTATTTATTATTTTGCAGCTAAGCGAATGTGCATTATTTGTCATGACAGTGAAGCATTTTTCTTGCTCATAAACAAAGTTTTGCTGGTTTCATCCTTCTTGCCTGTGTGACACTTCAGAAGGAAACAGTGTTGTCGAATTTTGACGTTTTATGCAGATAATGTGGTTATTTCTTGATTTATTTTCTGGAACAATGTTTAGAGTTTTATTTGATTGCAGGTGGAGGTAAATTATTCTGTGGTTGATGAAACTGTCTCCTGCTCTGATGGTTTAGCTTTCATGATGCAAATAACATGAGCCGTCTGATCATAAGGTATGTAAACCAGTGTTTGCTGCCCCGTGTCTCTTTTGCCACAGAAAAAGAAAGTAGAATTTGACTCACAGTCTGTATTGAGTATGATGGAATAAAAAGACTGTGTACTGTAAAATAATAAGAAGAAAGTCTTTGTATTGCAATAAACATACAACACAACCAACTAACAAACACTCGTATCCGCTTATTTTTAGTTAAAAACGCAGCCTAAGTGCAGTCTGATTTTGAAACAAATGGCTCTTATGAGACATGCAAATAAAATGTTTAAAAAGACGAAAGTGACCAGTTTGAATCAGACAGACTGAACTGAATCGTCATCTGACTCATTCACTGAACGCCAAGTTTAGATTACGTTCAGTGATGTTTGTGTGAAGAAAGTATGTAAATGTAAAAATGTGTTAATATGGTTATATTTAGTGACTTTTGTAGCTTATTTTGTGTGTGTGTGTGTGTGTGTGTGTGTGTGTGTCTGTCTGTCTGTCTGTCTGTCTGTCTGTCTGTCTGTCTGTCTATCTATCTATCTATCTATCTATCTATCTATCTATCTATCTATCTATCTATCTATCTATCTATCTATCTATCTATCTATATTTACAATTATTTATTCTATGGGCTACCTACAACAGCAAAATAACCAAAACTCGAGAAGACATGAACCAAGCAAATAAATACAATAAACAATACAAGAAAAACAACAAAGAGTAGAAATTCTATGATAACTTGTTCAACTTCTTTTTCCATCACATATCTGCCACTGTTTGCATTATGTCTTAATAACATTTAATTACTATCACTTATCGCAAAGAAAATATTGCTATTTTTACATAGTGTACGTAGAATCTATCCTTATGGCACTCAGTGTAGCAAGTCGCTAAGAAAATATTATCTAATTGGTATTTACACTTACTGTACATAGCATCTATAGCTATGTATAAATTCAATGTAATAAATTATTTGTAATAAATTCAAAGCAGAAGAGTTGTGCATCTGCATGCAACACAGTGATGTGTGGATCCGTTTTTCGAATGAATCAGCTGAGCGAATGATTCAATTACATTCATAAAATCACTCGCTTTATTCCTGAATGAATCAGTCCTTTTGAACAAATCCAGTTGGCGGTCTAATTTCATATTTTAAAAAAAAAATGTACCCCCCCCTCATCATTTTAATATGCCCATGTTAAATGTTATATTTAAAATATTAATGTCATCACATTATACACACGTAGTCAGAATTGTTGGTACTCTTGGTAAATATGATCAAAGAAGGCTGTGAAAATAAATGTGCATTGTTAATCCTTTTGATCTTTTATTTTAAGAAATCACAAAAATCTGACCTTTCATTGGAGAATAAGAATTGGGGGAAACATCATTATTAAATATATACACTATATTGACAAAATTATTGGGTCACCCCCTTCTAATGAACATGTTTGACTACTTTAGTCATTTCTATGAGTACAAATCTTAATGTTTAAGCATATAATGATATTCTAAGGAATTGTGTGCTTCTAATTTTATAGCAACAGTTTGGACAGAACCCTTTTCTATTCTAACATGACAGTGTCTCTGTGTATAAGACACGGTTCAGAAAGACATGATTGATTGAGTCAGTGTGGAAGAACTTGACTGGTCTGAAGAAAGACAAGTCCTGATCCCAGCTGAACACTTCTGGTGTGACTTTATATGCAGACCTTGAGCCGAAAACTCATCTCCAAACACCAATGACAGGGTACTGTCATTTTAGACACGTCCAAAACTGTTGCAACAGAGATGGAAATACAATTTTTAAATACATGAATTATGTTTCCATCTTTGTTTTATATATATATATATATATATATATATATATATATATATATATATATATATATATATACATATATATATATATATATATATATATATATATAACAGAAACATAATTTATGTTTTTAAAAATGTATTTGTGTATTTTATTTATTAATGTAATTTATTTATTTTTTTATTTATTTTTCTTCTCAAATACACGTTGGACACAATTACTGGTACCCCTCATGGTTGTGAACATGAAATTATCCAGCCATGGCTTCCTGTTGCACAGAAATATAAATAGGAGGGAATACAAAGCCCAAATTCTCTTAATCATCATCACAATGAGAAAAAACAAAGAATATATTTCTGATGTTCAGCAAAAGATAATTGAGCTTCACAAGCAGAAATGAAAAAGCAGAAAAATAGCTTTTTAGCAGCAAACACTCAAGATGGGTTTGGTGAACACAGGGATAAAAATTACCCCATGTGTACAATGAAATATACTGCTGTATGTTTGATGTTGTGGGCCTATATTTCTGCTGGAGGTCCTGGACATTTTGTTTAGACACATGGCATCATGGATTCTATCAAATACCAACAGATAAAAAATCATCAAGTGACTGACTCTGTTAGAAATCTTATAATGGGCCATGTTTGGATCTTCCAACCGGACAATAATCCAAACACAAACCTATTCATATTTACCAAGGGTACCAACAATTCTGACCACGTGTGTTTATGCATTTATAATTGTTTTAAATGTATTCATGCCACCAATTTTTATTTAGAGGTGGTTAACACAAAAACAAGACATCAACAGTTAATATGGCTCTTACCTTAAGTGTTCCAAAGTATGTAGATTAAGTTACTGAAATTGAGTAATCTAACAAAATGCATTACACATGTTTGTAATATTATAAATACATTTTAACCTTCCAGATCCTGAGAATATATCTGAGAGACTCACACTGGGTTGCTGAAAACATCTGAAGAATTGTTTCCAATCCGAATCTCTGCCCCGTTTATCCTGTCTACACAGCAGACGAGTAACCTGTTAGTGATGGTCACTCTGATCACGCTGTACGTCTTCATCAGGTCCAGCTTCCACCACGGGTCACTCTGTGTGTTTGTATGAGAACAGGTGGAGCTCAACCCATCCAGAGCTTTCTCGGCATACCAGTCAGAATACAATGTTGATTGATTGGCCGTTCCCCATGCTGCTATGTTCACTGGAAAATGTTCAAAGGGGAAAACTCATTTACATTTACAGTTATTTATTTCAATTCAGACTGTAACTTTACATGAAATATATTATAAACAAAATTATGAGCTTCTGCTTTGAAATAATGACTATTGTAAAAAAAATAATAAAAACACAAGTTTGTCTGTTTATTGTTTTTGTAATAAATTCACAATTTTATTCAGTAGATGTGTCAAATTGATTCAAAATTACACTGAAGACATGTATAATGTAACAAAAGGTTTCTATTTAAATAAATGCTGTTCTTTTGAGATTTTTGTTAAACAAAGAATCAACATTGATAATAATCAGAAATGTTTATTGAGCAGCATATTAGCATATTAGAATGATTCCTGAAGGATCATGTACACTGAAGACTGGAGTAATGATTAAATGCTACAATATATGACCATAGAAAAAGTCCTTTCACAATATTATTATCTGATGATATTATTATGATTACATAAATGCAGCCTTGTTGAACATAATCACACACACACACAGAAAATTAATTTATTTATTTGTTGGTTGGTTAGTCTATCTTCCCAATCTTTCACTCTGGTTTTGTGCTCTTTTTGTCTTTTGCAGTTTCATTGACTCTTGCTTCTTGCTGCTCTCTCGCAGATTTAAAAAAAATGTATAAAATAAATTCACAGGATAATGTTGAGTCATTGAGATGTTGAATAGTCACTTCTGGATGTTTATCAGGCAACATCTGCAGGATTCAATCTGCTTGATTTATTTATTTTATTAACACTATGCCTTAATTTCTCATCATGATGCGCAGTTGCCAAACTTTCAGTGATTTCTCTGTTGACTTGGACAGTCAGATAGTCCTGCTGGGCTGTTTAAGTTCATGAGTTTTCATCATGTGTTTAAAATGTTTACATTGTAGAGCCTTGAAAAGGTTTACAGCAGCACAAAATCACTAATAAAAGATGTAATAGTGTTAAATTCAGAAAATCTCACCTTCTCTTTCTGCCTTCGTTTGAACTGAGAAAAATCCTTGAAATGAGAAACAGAATGATGCTCAATGTTTATATTTTTCTTGTAAGTATAAAACTACATTTTTTTTAGATTTACACTTTGAGTACAATTCAGTGCAGTCTCTAAAATCATGCATTAATGTCTGTTGTTCAAGGTTGTTTAACCAAGAACACATTATTGAACATATTTCATAACTGAACATATTCAATTATGTTTTAAGGTCTTCTGTTATGTGTTTCTCTGTCTGAAAGATAAAGCTGAAAACAGACTGTATCTCAGTAAGATAAGAGACAGATTGTATGCTTTACTTACCCAGCAAAAGCGTCAGACTCTTGTAGAAAACTCTCATGTTGATTTCAGGTGCTTCGTGGTTCGTTCTGCTTTCGTTTGAGGATGTTTGAATGAATGTTGTTGCTGGAAGAAGCACATCAGTTCAACTTTACATCAGAGTCACATGATCCTGATTCTCCTCCTAATTCTCTCTCTGACTGGAGCTGGAAAATGTTTACAGAAATGTAAAAATAAAATAAATGAATACAAATTAAATAAAAGATGTGATCACAGTTTCACTGAACATAATGGTAAACTGCAACTTCAGTTTAGTGATTAATGATATCAGCATGTTAATGCTGTTGAAATTTGACATTTATCTCTTTGGCAGACACACATTTATCTAAAGCAAGTAAAGGTTTGTTTTAAATTTACTATTCAAATTCAGTGGCATCACATTTCTACTTAGATTCTGTCATTACTCCATGTTGTTCTAACCTGTATGCCTTTCTTTCAGTGAAACACAAAGTGATTAAGAATTGAAATGGTCAACCTTGAAAATAACAAAACAAACCATAACAGTGCGACAGAAGTGGTTCATATGACAGTTTTGTATCTGTATCTTGTATTTGTACCCGGTCTGTATCTGTCATACTGCATGTTGTTTCCGTATTGTGTTTGTGCCATTTTTTTATTTTGTATTTTCTCTTCCATCTTACAGATTTCTCAAGATCACTGGGCAGTTACATTTTGCTGTTTTATACATGAAAGCTTCCTGTCAGTACCTGAAAGCACACAAACACTGTCCTGCATCTGGCCTGACATGAGAGGATCTGTTTCTAGATGACACAAGGCTTTCTTTAAAATTTGAATATTAGCATTAGGTGTTCATAGCAATGCAGTAAATCTTTGTCATTTGCATCTGCATCTACTGCTGTTCACTTCTTAGAATCTCACTTGTTTTTCTTATTCACAGCGAGTTGTCCTCGAGTTGTTGGCTTAGAAATGATGTTCCAAAAACCAGGAACATTAATTTAAATGTAAGTGTTCCCAAATTGTTTATTTAGAAGAGCATGAGCATTTGTACCAGCGCCTTGGGGTATGAAAGCAACCAGGCTGTCATTATGTGTTTTAAATTTTACATTGTCAAGCTCCACCTACAATAACCTGCCACAAACCTTACTTGCTATTTTCTACAAACATCTGCTTAGTATTTCTCTTGTCCCCAAGGAACTTGTTTACTTGCAGTTCTTTTGACTAGGTGTACCGTTCTTTTGCCTATGTAAATAATGTTAATCAATAAATAACAAATAGAATAAATAATATAGGAGGATTCCATTTGGGGGTGTTCCCCTTGACTTGTGGGGTCCACCAAGGCTCTGTTTTGGCCCTTTATTGTTGTCTCTATATATGCTGCCTTTAGGCTATATTTTTGAAAAGCGTGGCTTGTACTATCATTGCTATGCAGATGATACACAACTTGATTTTTTCCCTGAAACACAAAAATGGCTTAGACTCCCTTTGTGCCTGTCTTTCTGATGTTAAAGCCTGGATGTCCTGGATTTAAATGTATTTGCACTTAAATTTGAGACTATAAGTTTAGTTGTCAAAACAAGTTTTTACCAATTGACTAAAGTTAAGACTTTTCTTAATTTTAAGCACTTTGAAACTGCAGTTCATGTTTTTATTTCTTCTAATATTGATTATTGTAATTCCCTGTATCTAGGAATAAACAATTATTCATTATCCAGATTACAATAGGTCTAAAGACTCTTAACTGGTGTTCGCAAATATGAACATATTACTCGTGTTAATGTCTTTACATTGGCTCCCAGTTAAATCCAAGCACTGTGTGCACCAGCAGAGTTTTGCTGGCATCTAATGGGGAAAATTTGGTACTGCGTCCAAACAAAATCTTACTGAAAGCTAATTTTTTGAGATATCAACCTTAGATTTGGAACAGAACTTGTTTAGATTTATGGCTTTGATTTTCTAGCAGGTTTAGAGTTCAACATGTAACATAAAATATATATTTTATATAAAATATTGTTCATAAAGCATTTTCATAAACTTAAACTTCTATAACTTTTTTTTGGTTTCATTTTATATATTTTTTTACTTCAATAATAATCTGCCATGGGTCTTCTTTAAAATGAGACCAAACTTAACTCTGTGCTCCCAAGCTAAAAAAACAATATGCACTAGGTACACAAAATTGTTACACTTAGTGCCTTTTGGACAAAAATGTCCCCATTGAAACCAAACTGCTATTTTTAATCGCAGTGCTGTTTAACTGTAAAATTATGCAATTTTTGTTAATAGGCTTTCATTCTGTTGGCAAGGCTTCAAAATGTATTTTTTTTTTACCATATGGTGCCATTTTTCAGGTTTGGTCTATAAAGGGTCTATAAAGCAAATACTTGCTTTATTCCTGTTTTCTGCTGCTGCATATTATAGAGCCAATTGGATAAATAATGCAGCAATAATTGTGTAGGTGTGTTGGTATGGATGTCAGTGTTACGGGGCTGACGAGACGTGAGACGTGCGGATCCATGTGCAAAGCTTTATTAAGAAACATGGTCAGAAACAGGCAGGGTCAGACATCGGCAAACAGGTATGGCAAGGGCAAGACAGAGCAATCCGTGGAGCAAGCGTGGGTCAACGATGAGCGAACAGTATCCAAAGGGGCAAGGCAGAGAGAGAATCCAGAGACGAGAGCAATAATCCAAACGGGGAGCGACCAGAGTCCAAACGGCAAGGCAAAGGGGTAAATCCAGGAAACAAAGGCAGGGTCAGACACGGCAAGATAAACAAGGCAAGACAAGACTAAGATAATGGCTCTGTAGAGTTGCTATCGCTATGCAAGTGATATACGCTAACAATACTCGGCCCTGAGCAAGAGCAAGTCCCAGGCTTATATGGTGTGTGGTGGTGATTGGAAAATGGTGATCAGGTGTGTGTGATGTGTGAATGGTGACAGCTGTGATCTGTGCAATGGATTGTGGGAAATGGAGTCCAATGTGCTGTGAGTGTAAAAGTTACTGTGGTGAACGGGTGACCTCTAGTGGTGGTTGACAGGGAGAGCATGGACCAGATTCGTGACATAGCCCCCCCCCAAGGAGCGGCTTCCAGACGCTCTTATATAGTCCAGGAGGGCGGTGGAGCGGAGGCGGAACAGGGGGAGGGACGGAGGGCCAGGTCCATGAGGAAGTGGGAAGACCAGGGACTGAGGCAGAACCGGCAGAGCAGGACACCCCGGCGGAACCGGAGACCAGGACAGAGCAAGAGCCCACCAGGGCGGAGCAGACGGACCAGGAGCCCACCAGGGCGGAGTAGATGACCACCAGACCGGAGTAGAAGACCACCACGGCGGAGCAGATGACCACCAGACCCGAGCAGAAGACCCCCACGGCGGAGCAGACGACCACCAGACCCGAGCAGAAGACCACCATGGCGGGGCAGACGACCACCAGACCCGAGCAGAAGACCACCATGGCAGGGCAGAGGACCACCACAGGGAGGCAGACAGGGCAGGAACCCGTGACGGAGACTGGGATCTGGGCAGAATAAGGACAGACAACACCGAGAGAGCAGGGACAGACAACACTGAGAGAGTCCTTGTTGCAGGGCAGGACGGGACCAGATTCCACCTGGGCGGAGCAGGAGACCCCCAGAGCCAGACAGCTGACCACCACGGCAGAGTAGACGGAGCCGGAGCCCACCAGTGTGGCGTAGACTGGGCATAGTATCTCCACGTTAAAGCGGACTGGTCAGGAAGCCATGGCAGGATCAGGGATCTGGGGAGAACAGAGACAGACACCACAGGGAGAACAGAGACAGACAATACAGGGAGAGCATTCATGATCTCAGGGGGCGTGGCAGGGCAGGACGAGGATTCATAGACTGCGTTTATAGCCGTGACAGGACAAGGCGTGAGCTCACAGACGGCATCTTTAGCCGTGACAGGACAGGGCGAGAGCTCACAGACGGCCTCTTTAGCCGTGACAGGACAGGGCGAGAGCTCACAGACGGCCTCTTTAGCCGTGACAGGACAGGGCGAGAGCTCACAGACGGCCTCTTTAGCCGTGACAGGACAGGGCGAGAGCTCACAGACGGCGAGTTCAGGGGCGGCCTTCATGACCGTGACAGGGCAGACAGTGAGTTCAGAAACGGTCTCCATGGCCGTGACGGGGCAGACAGTGAGTTCAGGAACGGCCTCCATGGCCGTGACGGGGCAGACAGTGAGTTCAGGAACGGCCTCCATGGCCGTGACAGGGCAGACCGTAAGTTCAGGAACGGCCTCCATGGCCATGACAGGGCAGACCATGAGGTCAGGAACGGCCTCCGTGGCCGTGACAAGGCAGACCGTGAGTTCAGGAACAGCCTCCGTGGCCGTGACAAGGTAGACAGTGACGTCAGGAACGGCCTCCATGGCCGTGACAGGGCAGACCATGAGGTCAGGAACGGCCTCCGTGGCCGTGACAGGGCAGACAGCGAGTTCAGGGACGGGTGCCACCACTTCGGGAGGTTCTGCAGCGGAAGCCGCCACCTCTGGAGGCACTGGAGCAGACTCGTGGACAGGAGAGGCCTCAGGAGCACAGTGTGCAGCCCACACACTCAAAATGGCAACCGCCATAACGGGAAGCACTGAGGTCAGGGGAACAGTCTCTGTAATAGCCAAGGTTGAGGCCCTGGGAATGCCAGCTACTCGCACCGACATCAGTGGTGGGTCCATCACACTGGATATCAGAACTCGAAGGACCGACCTTGAATCCTTGGGTGTGACAGACTCTGGCTGGAGCACTGTGACGTGGTGTGACTCTGGCTTGACAGCGGAGACGTGGTGTGACTCTGGCTTGACAGCGACGACGTGAGCAGACTCTGGCTTGGCAGCGACGACGTGAGCAGACTCTGGCTTGGCAGCGACGACGTGAGCAGACTCTGGCTTGGCAGCGACGACGTGAGCAGACTCTGGCTTGGCAGCGACGACGTGAGCAGACTCTGGCTTGGCAGCGACGACGTGAGCAGACTCTGGCTTGGCAGCGACGACGTGAGCAGACTCTGGCTTGGCAGCGACGACGTGAGCAGACTCTGGCTTGGCAGCGACGACGTGAGCAGACTCTGGCTTGGCAGCGACGACGTGAAGGGGTGTTGTTGTTGCCGCCATTTTGTGAGTGAGTGCGGTGTTGCATTCCTCCGCAACACCCACAGTGAACGGAGAGCCCACACACAGCAAGGCATAGTCCATAAATTGACTGAGAGATGAACGGGGACCCTCGCGGATTAACTGAGTCTTGAGCGGCTGATTAATGCCCTCACAAAAAAAGTCTATTAGTGCATAGTCCGGCAGATCAGAAAAATAGGCGAGATCTAAGTACTCCTGTATGTATTCCTCGAGCGGTCTCAAACCCTGCTCGAGGGTTAACAACAGTCGTGCAGTGTCCATACCTGGCCAATGTCCTCTGGAAAAGCCGCTGGATCCTTGTGGGGCCGAGTATTCTGTTACGGGGCTGACGAGACGTGAGACGTGCGGATCCATGTGCAAAGCTTTATTAAGAAACATGGTCAGAAACAGGCAGGGTCAGACATCGGCAAACAGGTATGGCAAGGGCAAGACAGAGCAATCCGTGGAGCAAGCGTGGGTCAACGATGAGCGAACAGTATCCAAAGGGGCAAGGCAGAGAGAGAATCCAGAGACGAGAGCAATAATCCAAACGGGGAGCGACCAGAGTCCAAACGGCAAGGCAAAGGGGTAAATCCAGGAAACAAAGGCAGGGTCAGACACGGCAAGATAAACAAGGCAAGACAAGACTAAGATAATGGCTCTGTAGAGTTGCTATCGCTATGCAAGTGATATACGCTAACAATACTCGGCCCTGAGCAAGAGCAAGTCCCAGGCTTATATGGTGTGTGGTGGTGATTGGAAAATGGTGATCAGGTGTGTGTGATGTGTGAATGGTGACAGCTGTGATCTGTGCAATGGATTGTGGGAAATGGAGTCCAATGTGCTGTGAGTGTAAAAGTTACTGTGGTGAACGGGTGACCTCTAGTGGTGGTTGACAGGGAGAGCATGGACCAGATTCGTGACAGTCAGAGTGTGGTCTGTATGTGTGTCATAAAAGAAAATGTGTATGTGTGTGTTCTTGTAAAAATTGAGAGTGAGAAACTCTACTGCAAATCACAAATCCAAGCACTGTGTGCACCAGCAGAGTTTTTCTGGCATCTAATGGGGAAAATTTGGTACTGCGCCCAAACTAAATTTTACTGAAAGCTCATTTTTTGAGATATCAACCTCAAATTTGGAACACAACTTGTTTAGATTTATGGCTTTGATTGTCTAGTAGGTTTAGAGTTCAACATGTTTAATATATAAAATATTCATAAAATAAAATATAAAATATTGTTCATAAATCATTTTCATAAACTTAAACTTCTATAACTTTTTTTTGGTTTCATTTTATATTTTTTTTTACTTCAACAATAATCTGCCATGGGTCTTCTTTACAATGAGACTTAAGTCTCTGCTCCCAAGCTTCCAATTTTTATGACCATTTTTACCGTTTTGACCGTTTTGACATGGACATTTTTGTCCACTATGGACCTAAGTGTAACTTTTTTTATTGATGCAGAAGGGTTAACTGTTCCAAAGTCAACATTTTGCCATACCCGCACCTAAGCTTTGAAACATTTCACCAATCCATATTAGAACTGCATCAACATTATGTATTTTTAAATCGAAGTTAAAAATTATTCTCTTCACAATAGCCTATACTTTCACAGACTTTTTCATTAACTGTTCCCATCTGGTGGAATGACCTGCCCAATTCAATCCGTGTAGCCGAATCCTTACCCATCTTCAAGAAACGGCTAAAAACTCATCTGTTCCATCTTTACTTGACCCTCTAACTCTAGCACTCTCTATTCTAATTTTATTGTATCTGTCTTTTTATAAAAATATATATATATATAAATAAAAAAAAAAATAAAAAAAAATAAAAATGAACAATAATAATATTTATCTATACTGCGTTAGGCTAACTGAGACTTGTAATAGCACTTGCACGTTGTCGCTCTTTTGTTGATTTCGATTGCTTCTTATGTCCTCATTTGTAAGTCGCTTTGGATAAAAGCGTCTGCTAAATGACTAAATACATAAAATAAATAAAACTTTTTTTTTTTTTTTTCTTTACACTACTTAATTTTGTGCATTTTAATAGTATTCATGTTCCAATGACAAAAGAAAAATCAAAAGAAGAATAATATAGGTTATTTAAAGTTGAATATTTAAGCCGTATTCATAACTATATATATATATATATATATATATATATAGTTATGAATACGGACATTCGTCTATTATATATATATATATATATATATATATATATATATATATATATATATATATATATATATATATATATATATATATATATATATAATAGACGAATGTCTGTAATAGTAGTTTTCTTTTTATTCCAATCTTTTATTCTATTTTATTTTATTATATATATATATATATATATATATATAGTAAAAAAAAAAAAAAAAAAGATTATTGGAATAAAAGGAAAATACTATTACACATTCTTATAGTTTCTGAAATTAGAAAATTTAAAATTGTTTCTACATAATTTTTTTATTAATATTTGTTTCTTCTGTATCATTTATGCAAAGACAAAAATTAATGCAAAAATTATGATTTTTTTTTTTTAACCATGGTTAATTTACTGCATCAACTTCAAAGTGATTTGAAATACTTCTGTAAAGCAACTTTTCTCAATCTACAATTTGGTGACCCAACACAGTACTAAAGTGAATAATCATTTTAAAATAAACATGTTTGAGCTTTTGTTAATGATTTTTGAGCATGAGGGAATGTCTCACAACCTGCCCATGTTGCGTCTGTGTAATTTGACTTCTACCGAATGTCATAAATGTCCTGCAAAATACCATACATGGGTGTGTTTCCCAAAAGCATCATTAGCTGGCTATGGTTGCAAGTTCCATTGAACTCCATTGGTAATCTTGTGATCATAGATGCTTTTGGGAAACACACTCTAGGTTGATTGAATTTGCAGCCTTTGATATCAACAAAGATCACCATTGCACTCTCCTGACTTTGCATACTGTTTGCATTTAGCTATGTTCTTTGCTGTGCTGTAAACCCTTAATCCATGCGCTGGTGAAAACACACACACACACACACAGAGAGCGAGAGAGAGAGAGAGCGAGATCGAGCAATTTTATTGTTTACATGAACATTTTATTATACATATTTTTCTTCAAATAAAAATATACATGTGATTTTAAAACTTACAGGCAACTACAGGTTTGAGGCAACAGTTTCAAAATAAATTAAGATTAATTTTAATTTTAAATTAAATTTAAAAATAATTATCTCTGATCAGTTCAGCCACGTGGTGGCATCACACTTGCACAATTAAGTTAATAGACCAATTACACTATTTTTTTTTTTATCAGCCCTCTCTGTGCATGAGCCTGATTTTACGTAGCAGTACATTAGAAGAATAAAAAAACACTAATGCTCACGAAAACACACTCAAACACATTCTCTCTCAGACATAAATGATGTATTGCCCTCTTCCCCATATTGTTAGCTCCTGTCGTCATTGTTTCCAGAGTCACAATATTGCACAGTTATAAATATGCTGAATTACATATAATTTAGTGTTGGGTTCATCAAGCGTTCAGTGCTCATCGACCAATTTCAGAAAGTAAATGATGTGTTGGCAGCATCCTTACAACAGGAGGACTGCGAGGATCCCTGAGAGAATTACCAGAGCAGCTGAAAAGACACGGAAAAGGAATAATTAATTCATTTATTAAAGAACTTCAAAGGTTTTATCCTAATCTTTTCCTAATCTCAGGTAACTAACTCTTGAAAAGCACATCACAAAAATTATACTACTTCTATTCGCTAGAAATTCTTGTAAATGCTGTTCTGTCTGTTTGGCAAATGCGTATCATGCACCAACTCATTTGAAATAAGAACATTTAGCAACTAAAGAGTAGAGTTTTGTGTCATTCTTTTTAACACACTAGAGATTTTCTCTCAAAATGCAGATTCTGCCTGGCCTATTGAGTTCTTACCCTGAGATGTGTGATGCAGTGCATTGCTCCCTGCTGCAGGAGTAGGTTTTGTTGTAGTAGTCGTCGTTGCAATAGTAGTGATAGTAGAAACGGTAACAGGGGTAGTATTAGTGTCTGTAGTTGGTGTTACTATGGCAACATCTGAGCTGTTAGTGCTGGTTAGATCAACCGATGCATTTGTAGACATTCGTGTGACTGGCGACCCCAGAGTGCCTTTGGAAATGGAAATAAAGAAAACATTTGAATTTTGCTACCACTTTAAATCGCCTTCAGTACTTTGTCCGTAGTGTCACTTTTACCGTTTGTATAGTTGCCAGTGAAGAAATAGAGGAAAGTATTTGTGTTTGCTGCACGGGTGTTGGTGCTGATGAGACCTGTAGCTACAAAAATGCACTGAATCTTTGTGCTGCGCACAGAGCCACGGAAGCTTCCAGCGTTAAACTATCAAAGAAAACAAGTACAAATGTATTGCTACAAATTAGAGGTCACAGTGAGGGAAGTTTCCCTTCACGTCAAAGCATTCCATAAACCCTCCATCTCTACACAGGGTTTCACTTTTATTGCTTACTGCTGTTAAACAAACATTTGTATTGTTACTGTTCTATTATATAGTTGTCTCATAATGCTTTGTTCTTTAAAGCCATCCCTGTTGCTGTTCATTACCACATACTTTATAGTCAATAATATTATGTGCAAAGCTCTGCAATGAACACACTGCTCTGTAAAAAAGAGTCTTACAGTCTTATCCGGAGTCAGAATGGCATTATTCAGTGTGGCACGGATGAACTTCGCTACACCATTGTCGTTGACACAAGAATAGACAGTGTCATCATCACCCTATGAGAAAGAAAGTTAAATAAGTCTGAGAACCCAAATCTGAGATTTCAAATCACATTCTTAAAGGGAAGTTACACGCTGACATATATTAGAAATAAATTTGATATTTTTCAGACCTCTTTCTTATCTCGAGACAGGCCAACTGCGATGTAACCATTTGCATCCCCGCTGAGCTCAAAAGTGAGATCGTCTGAGTTTCCGTTCACCCCTCTTGTGGAGGCGAAAATGCAGCTACTTGAGCTGGATGGATCACAGTTGGCTGGAGTGGAGAAACATGCCCTGTTCTTCTTGCAGTTGTCTTTGGTGACCTGCAAAGTTATGTTCATATTAGCCTTGAGATGCGATGCTGAAATTCATATAAATCTGTTGAGAATGTGTAATATATGCATAAAATCTCAAGTAAATTCAAGCTTCAAAAAGAAATACTACAGCAATTTGACATCCAACATGATATAATAGCTGTTAACACTTTACTTCACCTTCACCACAAAAAGCAACACAATCATAAATATGAACAAAAAACTGTCTTGCCAGTCTGTCCCCACTTACATTTGTTGTATCATTATTAGCTGTAGATACTCCAGACGAGGTAGATGCAGTGGTGTTCAGGGATGCAGTGGCGTTTAATGCTGCTGTGGCAGTAGATGCAGTGGTGTTTGGGGCTGTAGTAGTGGCATCTGTACTGGGTGTTATTACTGAAACATCTGTGCTGTTAGGGTTGCTTAAGTCCACTGATCCATTTGTGGCCAGTCTAGTGACTGGAGAATCCAGAGAATCTGGAAACGGAGTAAAGGGAGGAGTAAGATTTACTTTTGCAAAAAAAAATAAATAAATAAATAAAAATAATAATGTCACTTGATCAAAGTGTCCCACTCACCATTTGAGACGCTTCCTGATACAAAGAAGATATAAGGGTCTGTGGTTGCAGCACGGGCAGTGTTGCTAAGACCTGCAGCGGTGAAAATGCACTGAATCTTTCTTTCATTAATCAAACCACGGAAACTTCCAGGGGTGAACTGCAGCAAGACAGAAATAATATTACTGAGTATTACACTGCAAAGATGACACATAACCTAAATCTGAGGTGGCATATACAGTTCTGTAAGAAAGTCTATTTTAGTATATTTTACAATATATTTTAATTGATTTTTATGCATTATTGGCTTTCCTGTAGCTCAAATAGTAGAGCATGGCGCTAGCAATGCCAAGGTCATGGGTTCGATTCCCAGGGAAAACAAGAGCTGATAAAAATGTAAAAACTGTAACTTGAATGCAATGTAAGTCGCTTTGGATAAAAGCATCTGCTAAATGCATAAATGTAAATGTATTGCATCTTTACACAGATTTTAGTGGCAACATTTGATACCAGTGTAGACAGTGCTATTCCCTATTTATATGTACTACTATATCGTTTACTGTTAAGAATATCCTTTGCTAATATTGACATAGTATTAATTATAGAGCAGGCTCCTTGAAAAAAGGGTCTTACTGTGCTATCCTGAGTCAGTATTTGATCGTTCAGTGTGGAACGGAAAAACCTCAGTTTACCATTGACTTTGGCGCAAGAATAGACAGTGGCTCCTTGACCCTGTGGATGTGAAAAGTAAATTAGTCATGGAACCATACTTTGGGTTTAAAATTAAAATGCTTAATTATTACATTTAATTAAAACAAAATATGATTTAAAAAACAAAAAACAAAACAACAACTGGACTGGATCACTCACACTCTTGTCTCGAGAGAGGCCAGCTCCGATGTAACCATCTGTCTCGCCACTGAGCTCAAAAGTAAAATTATTTGCATCTCCACTTACTCCTCTTGCAGAGAGGAAATAGCAGGAACCTTGCAAACCTGGATTACATGAAGGTGGAGCGGAGAAACATGCTCTATCCCTCCTGCAATTATCCCTGCCAGTGATGTCCTTCAGTAAACAAAGTCAAATTAAATTGAAAATGTAAGTGCTGGGTAAACAAGATAACTTGCAAAAGTATTTTATTTTTTTTATCATTTAAATGCAACTTTCACTTCAGCAGTGAGGATGGTTATTATTTTCATTTTTAAACAAGGAAAGGGCTTACCAGTGGTAGATTATTGATGTTGCTGTTGGTCAAGGTATTAGAGCCTGACAATGTCGGAGTCAAGTTTGTGGTTATGTTGGGAGGACGCGTCTGGGTCAAGTTTGCAGTCGTGTTGAGGGGGCCCATTTGGGTCACGTTGGCGGTCGTGTTGGAAGGACGCGTCTGTGTCAAGTTTGCAGTCGTGTTGAGGGGGCCCATTTGGGTCACGTTGGCGGTCGTGTTGGAAGGACGCGTCTGTGTCAAGTTTGCAGTCGTGTTGAGGGGGCCCATTTGGGTCACGTTGGCGGTCGTGTTGGAAGGACGCGTCTGTGTCAAGTTTGCAGTCGTGTTGAGGGGGCCCATTTGGGTTACGTTGGCGGTCGTGTTGGAAGGACGCGTCTGTGTCAAGTTTGCAGTCGTGTTGAGGGGGCCCATTTGGGTCACGTTGGCGGTCGTGTTGGAAGGACGCGTCTGTGTCAAGTTTGCAGTCGTGTTGAGGGGGCCCATTTGGGTCACGTTGGCGGTCGTGTTGGAAGGACGCGTCTGGGTCAAGTTTGCAGTTGTGTTGAGGGGGCCCATTTGGGTCACGTTGGCGGTCGTGTTGGAAGGACGCGTCTGGGTCAAGTTCGCAGTCGTGTTGAGGGGCCCCATTTGGGTCACGTTGGTGGTCATGCTGGGTGGGTGCGTCTGGGTCAGGTTCGAGGTCATGCTTGGTGAATGCGTCTGGTTCAGGTTGGTGGTCACATTAGAAGACGTCCAGCTGCCTGTGGAGTTGCTACTGCTCGTTGTATTGTTCCCATTGACTCCAAGCATCATGCATGCTATCCCTAGGACAGCCACATAGATCCAATTGCTCCTCATCAGTGACGTGTATGTGCTTAATGTGCTATGTCTTATGTGTTAATCCTGCAGTTTGTGTTACCTGTAATTAAAAATGAAAATAAAATAATTCGGCTTGTATAATCAACAAAAAAGAAACATATTGGACAATTTAAAATTTATTTAAAAAGCCATTAATGACAGGCAGACTTTATCTGAAAGACATTATCTTTCATTGCCTTTTATCATTCCTTCGATTCAGGGGCGTAACATCTGGGTATGATTGGCACGCCGAGCCGAGGGGGAACTTTTAATTGAAACAAGGGAACGAATATAGAGAACGAATATAGAGCCCTGAAAGGGCCCGGCCCTTGTCCGACAGCTTATCACAATTCTCTGTCAGAGTACGACCCGAACCCGTGTCTTTTTTTTCTCTCTCTCTCTCTTCCGCTTTACACAGCTGCTGTTGCAGCCATTTAAAAAGTTCAGTTTTGTTTTTTAATGGCAAAGTGGTTATATTTCGTTTCGTTTCTTTATTAAGTTAATTTAGAAAAACATGATTGGAACATTCAAGTTAAATTCAAGTTTTTTTTTTTTTTTTAAATACCAAGCGGCCAGCGCCAGACAGTGAGTTGAGCATATGTTCTCAAATAGACATAAAAACTTCATGCATTTCACAATATAAATTTAAAAATGGAAGATAAATGTGTGATACATATCAAATTGTCTGTGCTAAAAGTGGAAGCTGGAGCCTCTTTGAAGGACATGGAGGCGCTGGCCAGATCACTTGCATTTTTTTTCTTAATAAGAGTGGAAAATTAAAATACGCCATAATTTTTCCTCATAAAGGTAAGAGTATACATCATTCGAAACTGCAAATGTTTTTTATTTGTGTGCACTCACAATATCAACAAATTGGTTTACTATTGTAAAATAAAGCAAACAAACTTGTCTTGATCTTGAGCAGGAACACTTCACAAAAACTGAACCGAAACTCAGCAAATACTTTCCTCACTGACATGATAAGTATATTTATAGAATGCTATAAATTACTATTTTACAACGAAATAATTCAAATCAAAAAAATTAAAAACTCTTTCATTAGCCTATATGTAATCCGTAAAGATGCATTTTCTCTAAAGGTGCGTCCAGTGAGGAGATATGGGGAGTCAGGTTCATCAAACAGCAATAAAACGTAGGCTTATAGACGTTTTTGAAACTCTAATTGATTGATTTCATGAGCCATTCGTTTGTATTAAATTGTTCAGATTTTTTTTTTCAATATGCATTCAAATATTTATTCATGTTTATTTCGTGCTGCAAATATTGAAGAGGAAAATATAATTGATTCACATGCAGCCTGAACTGAGGCGAATGTTGTTACATCACTACAAATAAAAGAGCGCAAAACACATTTATTGTTTGTATCTGATCTTAAAATGTACAGACTAATGAGACTTTGTGTTATAATAAAAGAGCACAACACAAAGCTTATTGCGATTATTGGGTGGCTTGCATTCAATGAATGGACTTGAAAACGTTAGATATTATTTCCAAGCGTAATTAAAACCGGGTGTGAATAGTGAAGTAACGTTATTTGCATCAGAAAAATCAACAAGTTAATTGAGTTGGAGCCCATTTCATTTGGTGGGGCCCGTACAATTTTTTTGCATATGGGCCCGGGGCTGACTTGCTATGCCACTGCTTTAATTGCAGACACAAACAAGCATTAGCTTGGATTCTCAATTCATCAACACCTTAGTTTAACAGAGTGTACTAAGTAATATGCTATTGATAAATATTAAGTCACTTTAAAATTTACAATTAAACCTTAAAGATATGACTGTTGCTTAACATCTTTACATTTCTTTATCTCAGCAGTGGCTGTCTGTTTGTAGGAACTAAGACGCTATCTTAGCTGTACTAGTATGCAATCAAAGAAGTTATGCTTAACTGATGTGTATTCAATTCTTAAAATTCACACCACAGTATTACTACGTAAAAGAGTAAAATTATTCAATTTGATGGATCCTCAAAACTAAATATGAGTGTAAAAAAAAGTATTTATTGCGACAAAAAAAATAAAAATAACAATAATAAAAATTATAACTACACCCTTTTATTTTTTATTTTTTTAAATGTATGTTTTAGAAGCCAGTGGCTCTTTAGTCATTCCACTGGCAGTAGCTCTGGAAAAATTGGGTCATTTGCACAGCATAGCACTGTCCAATAACATGAAATATATTTTTTCACAGTAGTCCAAAAAAAAAAAAAAAATTTATAATAAAAAATACATAATTGCCACTCTTTAATATTCATTCAATACAATGCATAATATACAAAAAGGATTATATACAATATAATATACAATAAGAATTAAATTTAAGAAATAAAAAGCACCAGCTTGCACTATACAAACACATAGGAAGAAACAGTGGCTCCAACAAATATTTGGACACTTTATTATATATTAATGCATATTGTAGCACAACTGACAGTTAAAGGTTAAAAAAAAAAACAGCTCATAAAACTGCAGTTAGTTCTGAGATTTTGTTATCTGATGCTATAACATTCAGATATTAGATGACCTCCTACATAATATAAGGAATGTATATCAAAGTATCATGCCATTTCTAATTATATGGATAGACCAGGCACTTGTAAAGAACGTTTAAAGTATTTCTTACCTGGTGTGAGGTGTTCTGGGAGTTCAGGATCAATGATGGGGGTGTCAGAACTTCTCTGGCTTTAATAACTCGCACTCAGGGCGGGACCTGAAGGGTTGGGCAGTTTTTTTACTTCAGACTCCGTCATTTGCACATTCAAACATAAAAGCAAAATCATCATCCATTATTATGGCAGGAGCAGTACTGCAGCTCATATTGATACAATCCTGCTGCGCTTTTCAGCTCAACTACTACAGCTTTTCCAGTGACGCTGTAAAATAACTACTGTGAAGTAATCACTGTTTTTTAGCGTCATCATGTGATGCGCTTCATTGACAAGTTTTCTTTATCTTCATTAAGTGTCTGACAAATACTATTCATTTTCTCACTAAAGGCCCCTCTATAAGAGAATATTTGTTAACTTGAAGCCAATTCGGTATAGATAATATCATTAAATATGAAGATGTTATGACATGTCTGAAATGAAGGTCTAAAAAAATGTTATGTCTACTTTTTAGAGAAAGTTTGGTGAATGTATTTCCCCTTTAATACAAAGATTTCACCAAAATACTATACAAAACCAACATGATACAAGTGAAATGACAAAATATGCTTCAATGTATAAAATAAATCAAATAAATAAATGAAGCCAAAAAAGACTAACTCATTTTCAGATATATATTTTTTTATCTTATACTGTTTGAAGGCAATGCCATACTAATGTATCATGTTTTTATAATAGTAACTGGTATTTTGGGCATAAGTTTTGGCTAGCATGTAGCATATTAAAAGAAAAAAGGTTATTGCAGTAAGTCAGAGTTGAGAGATGCCATCTAATCACTGCCTCCTTCAGCCTTTGTTCAACAGTATGGGAAAACTCTTCTCCAAATATTTACTCAGGGTGAGGTTTAGACATTTACTTTGTTGTTTCCAGTTGTTTGTGATTTAATGCCAGTCCAACATGTCGTCCATCAAAAATGACCTTGAACAACCTAAGAAAAACTAAATAAAGCCAATTATAAAACATACATGAGAAAATGAGTCTTTGCTCTCAAAAATATCAGCGTCTAACTTGGCATTTCCTTTATTTTGTTCTTTCCGGCACTGTTACTCCTATTTTAGGTAACTGTACTCAACCCTGTCTGGTGTGTTATTTATTTTATGTAAGATCTACAGCATAGCTGAAATATATCAACAGAAGTTATTGTTAAGCTGCTTTACCAGTTTCTGCACGGTTACATAGACATAATGGAGCGACAGTGCTGATTCAAGTTTCTCACCCAGACAAAAGACACATATGTGAAATTCTCATGTCTTCAAGCACAAAACACAAACTTACACACATGTGGAAGATCAGGACTGGCGTCCAAAGAATTTGGATTCATTCACAAACACCTTTTGTCATTTATCTTCAGACTGGAAACACAAACAACATTGTAAACCTGTTCTTAAATAGCTTGACGAGAAGTATTTTCTTGACTAGTCTTCTTTCCTGAGTAAATCCCAAAGGAACAGATACGTTTTATTGTATATTATCATAAATCAGTATATTATTTCAGCAACTGAAACAGGCAATTCTGTGGACTTTATCTATGTATTTGATTCAAAGATCCAACAAATGAAGTTTAACGTCAAATAAAACCATCACTGCTCGGGTTAAACAGCAATCCATCACACTGCGGCTGATAGTCAATGCGTTTCACAGACAAGACTACATCAGAGTCAGACAGCAGTCCAGTAAAACATGTTCCAAGAACGTTCTGATAATGTTTCCATTAAGTTATGAAAGCATCATTTCTCAATGTTCTCTGAACATTCAAAATGTCCAATATCTAATTTATTTTTCTTGTAAGGAACATTCCATTTTATCATTTTAGGAACATTGTTTTTGAATGTTCACTGAACGTTTGTAAACAAATAGTAAGCTGCATTGCTCATATCATTGAGAGTACCTTGCCACGACATTAGCAAACGTTCTGAGACAAAGTTAGATGGGAGTAATCAGATACACGTGAGAAGACTTGTGAGAATGGCGTATAATGTAAAAATGTAGGGTAACGAGTTAAGAGTGTTTTCTCCGATTATTTAAATGTGTGTTTCAGGATGTACACGGCTGTGTCTGTAGTCTTTGCCTACAGGAGAGCGAATGAAGCTATTGCACTGATTTAAGAATACAGATGTAAATGAACATGCCATTTTACACAACACTGATTGCATCTCGTTCTGGTAAAACAAGTTATTTTCTGCTCTGAGAGACAAAAGAAGGTGCATCACAGAAAAGAAAAGAGCCACTGAGCAAAGACTTACATTAGCAGCCTGTTCAGCAGCCCATGAAGCTGTTCGGGCCTGTCAGCAAACAATAGCACAAATACTAGGATGAGCATGAAATAAATATCTCTGACATCGCAATGAATTATGTCAATGTCAGTCATCTTCATTTCTTCATCTTTAGACTATAAAGATATTCTCACACGACTGAGAAATGTAAGATATTAGGAACAGCTAAGTCTCAACTGTAAGGAAAAAATCCATAAAAATGGGAAAGGTACAGGTTATTTTCTGACAGGTCATTATCCCTTAAGTGTTTTAACCGAAATAAATGCAAAGCATAATTCCGAATACGGCTAAAATACTGGTGAAAAATGAATACTGCAAAATCTTTCATAAATTGAGTGTCTTGTTAATTTGCAAAATGTGTCACTTGAAGATGTTTTATTTCTCTCCGAACAAGCCCTGTTATTATAATTTTACTTCATAGTAAATTTGTTTAAACAATATTTTTTCTACCATTATTAGAAAACAGCACAAAAACGGTCAAAGAAAATGTGTTGGCGATGTAAGCCTCATCTGTCTCTCCTGATGGATGTTTTATGAAGGATCAGAGAGCGTTGCATATCCTGATTATGTAAGTGAGGGAATCTTTACAAAAAGAGATAAAGGCTGTTTTGGGGTTATGATGCTTCTGGAGTTCATCTTTCATCAAATCCAGACATTTCTCTTCTGACTGACATGAGTGTGACTTCAGAACATTTTTTTTTTCAAACGTCATGTGTGGCTTTATATTGAAAACAACTTAAAAGGTGAAAGATTGCAATCAATCTCAACTGTCAGATGCTTTGGCTCAACTTTGCTTATAAAACCCATATCAGATCCATCCACATGAAATCAGAAAGTATTAATATTACAGACTGGGAGTAACCTGATAGCGGCAGGTAAATGAGCAACAGTGAACAGACTGAGTCATGTAAACCTTACAAAGCTTTAATATACGCCTAATACAACTGTCTTCCTACACACACACCTCTGTGAAATATTCATATACCACTATATGTTCTGTGCCAAAAAGAAAGAAAAGAAAGGTGGTGACGTGATGAGAAAAACACCATGAGTCAAAACTCGTCACAAGCAGCATTTTCATATATTATGTAAAAACAAATACACTAAATATAAAATGACACGACACTAAATAATGCAAACACTGCTTAATTGATTTATTGTTTAACAATGACTGAATTCCAGCTGCCTCCGTCACTCATCTCAGTTTAAGGTCACACGCGTCATTCTGGAAACTATAGGGATGTTTTTCACTGGCTGGATTCAGCTCTTTCTCAGGCCCCATTCACTTCATGCATGATTCGTTTCCTGGGCCAAGCAAATGCCTCAGCACTGATGGAACACAGTGATTGTAAAGCTTGGATTAACACGACGAAACCTGGAGACACTTCCTACCTCTTCACCTGCACCTGTAAAGTCTCTCCACACCTGCAGACATCCGCACTGACTCACCTGTTTGAAAAGAACACTCATCACATAATAGAACAAAATAATTGCTTTAACGCTTAATATAAAAAGATAGCTTCAGTTGTATCTGCAATGCAATTTAATTGTTTCATAATGTATCTACTTTGTTAAATCATTTTTAGTGTACATTAAATATACAGCTTTTACTGAACACTTTCATTAAGTACTGTAATATACAAAAAGCATTTGAAAATCTAAGAGCAGAAAAAAAGTGTAAATCTTTACTTAAAACCTTTATATAGTCTTTCATTATAGTGTTAGATTATTCACATGTAGTCCGTTAATACGGAAGCGTATTGCATTCACTTGAGGAAAAAAAAATCTACTCTGTTTTTCTGAATTAATGACTTAATTATCTCAGAATTACGAGATAATTAAGTCATTAATTCAGAAAAACAGAGAAAAAACTTTTTTCATGAAAAATTATCTCGTAATTCTGAGATAATTAAGTCATTAATTCAGAAAAACAGAGCAAAAACTTTTTTTTTCATTAAAAATTATCTCGTAATTCTGAGATAATTAACTTGTTAATTCAGAAAAACAGAGCAAAAACTTTTTTTTTTCATAAAAAATTATCTCGTAATTCTGAGATAATTAACTTGTTAATTCAGAAAAACAGAGCAAAAACTTTTTTTTTTCATTAAAAATTATCTCGTAATTCTGAGATAATTAACTCGTTAATTCAGAAAAACAGAGAAAAAACATTTTTTTAATGAAAAATTATCTCGTAATTCTGAGATAATTAAGTCGTTAATTCAGAAAAACAGAGCAAAAACTTTTTTTAATGAAAAATTATCTCGTAATTCTGAGATAATTAACTCGTTAATTCAGAAAAACAGAGCAAAAACTCTTTTTTAATGAAAAATTATCTCGTAATTCTGAGATAATTAAGTCGTTAATTCAGAAAAACAGAGCAAAAACTTTTTTTAATGAAAAATGATCTCGTAATTCTGAGATAACTCGTTAATTCAGAAAAACAGAGTAGATTTTTTTCCTCAAGTGAATGCAATACGCTTCTGTACGTTAACGATTCCACATACAAGACAAAATTATAGTTAGTAACGCAATCCATTAAAATTACGCAGAATATCATCAGGCTACTTTTTATTACGTATAGATTACTTGTGTCCTAACTCGTTTATCACATTGATTTAAATTGGTTAATACTGTACCATATTTATATATAAATACAAAGAGATTGGTAATAGATTCCATTCGTTGTAATTAATAACAAAGTAAATGAAACATGACTTCAAGGTTTCTTAAACTGCGGTTGGTGTTTGAGTTTAATGAAGGTTTGTGAGTTTAATTAATTATAATCATAAAAAAAAGTCAAATGAAAATAAATAATTTTAAAATACCCACCACCAAAGAAAACGCTTAAATAAGATGAAATATTTAATTTGTTTACCTACTTGCCGTGTGACCGTTAACCAATGAACATGCAGATGTCCTATATTCAAGTAAGAATATTTGCTGAAAAAAGTGTGCATTTTAATGTGTTTGAAGATATACATTTGTGAATAATATGCAATCATATGATCGATAAAATCCAAATTACACATAATCAGTTACTGAAAAGTATGTTTAATGCATGGTCTTATAATGCATTGTATGACCTCATGAATAAATCTGTGATAATACATTATAATGCAAATCCACATCCAATTTCAGATGTAACAAGGAATCTGAACATTTTTTAATTTTTATTGTGAAGAATTTATGGGAAGATGTACAGTAATGCATAATATTCTACATTATGAATATATTAATAATGCATTATACATAAAGGCTTCAGGTTATGTGTTACCAAATACTGCACATGAAAAGGTAATGACTATAAATGTCAACTGGGGAAGAAAACGAAAAAAGCTTCTTTGCTTAAAACTTCTTATTACATAAAAGATCAGGCTTTTTCTAGGCAGTGCTGAACATGTGATCGCTCAAACTTGCTCATGACTGAAGAAACTTCTAGTTACTATTGCACCTGGTTTCTGGGTTTATCTGCACTTATGAGTATTTTAAAAAAATGTGACGGTCTACAACTCAACTTCAGTGACTCGTCTCTAATTTGGGTCAGAAAAATTCCTGAACATGTCTGACAAAAGTGCATTTTTTGCATTCAAAAGCCTTGGCCTAATTCATTTAAGACGTGAGAGTGAACAGCTTTCGGGTAAACTAAACTACCAAAATGTTCATAAATAATCATACCTTTGAAATCTATAATTTATGTTGGATTTACAGAAATGTGTTACATGAAAGAGTGTCAGACATTCATTCTTCCATTAAGTTCTGTTTGCAAGAACACAGAAAACATGTTTTGTGTGTGTTAAATCTTTTACGGTTCAGTGGCTTATAATTCGCCAACAGCCATTAAAGCCGCACCTCTGGGAAGAAAAAAGAAGAAAACGAAACCATGTGCAAATTAGCATGCTTGATTTTGCGCATTAAAATACCAGTCAATCAGTCCTATGAATAGCTAGCCAGAAACATCCCCCCTTCTTCTTGTAAATCTTTTATAAAAAAAATAAGGAAGATCATTTAAGAAAATGCTATTGGGAATTAAAACAAACACACACAAAAAATGTATGCCATCTTTAATCTGTGCTATATTGGCACCCTTTATTCAAAACATAAATATTCTTACAATAAAAGAGCAAATTTAATTGGTAGTTGAAGAGTCCATAATGAAAAACGATTGAAACACATTACATCCAACCATCACCACAAACAAAGAAAAGATTGTTTATAATAAATTAAATTAAAAGCCCTACAGCAAAGACTCATTAGGGAGTAAATCAGTCACAATGAAGCGTCTGCGTAAGTTTCTACCATAACATCATGATTTCAGACAATAGCAGGATTTAAACTGCTGGAAATACTGGAATAGTTGGTCAAACCACATCACACAACACCCACCCGTCTCATGACTCACCGGAATGCACAATATCTTATTTCTAGGAAATTGAAAACACTCATTTCCTTGTTCAGAAACAGAAAAAAAATGACCATCAAAAAAAAAAAAAGAAATTCAATGTTGAATTTAGCGGAGTCGTTCTTGTGTTTACAAAACAGCTGGACTGAGAACAACAGAAGATGTGTTTTCAATGCCGACTATTCATTGCAAACTATTTTTAACTTGGCACAGTGTCTTACAACCCAGAAAAACAGCGAGACAAAGACCACAAACGTCAGTCTCCATGTGTACATGAACCACAATCACAAAGCCACAAAACGATCTGTGTGCACAAGCCTAAATTTAGATCAGACTGACAAAACGACACACAGTAATGGGAAACAAAACTAATATTCATTTCTAAAAAGGTTTATCGGATGAGAACAAACAAAAGAGAATAAAACTTTAAAGTGATAAATTCCATAGAGCTGCTTTGCAGCTGAAATTAAAATTGTTACATATTTTTCTTTTACAAAATTAGTAGGCCTACTTTTTTCCTGTTCATTACTATCTGAAGCTGCTTTGAAACAATCAGTATTGTAAGGACAAGTTTTGTTCAGTCAGTTACTTCTTTATTTTGTACAATTATTAATTCGGGGGACTTTCTCAGTAAATATATGTGCTAAATTGGTGATTATGTTTAATTAACAAGCATAACATGTAATTAATTTTTTTTTTTTTTAATACTCCAATGACAGCCTACTATTGATGTTCAAGTCAGAGTACTGATGTTTCAGTCAGAAGTTTGTGAACAGAAAGAACACAACTGGTGTGTAATGGGACTAGTTTATAACTGTCCATAGAATGATTAATTAATTATCCAGAAATCACAAACGACTGTGATTGGTCCACCCTGACCAGTTCTGAGAACCATAAGGCTCTGTTGGTTGTGCGCTATTTTAATGACATATACAGTAAAGAGCTGAAATGTAAGACATACAGACATATAATACCTGGAGGCCAGCAAATAATAAGAGAATTAAAAATTATATTGTATAATAATTCTATAAATTTGATTCTTTGAGGAAGAAATTTAAAGTGTATGAAAAATGTATTGCAATATATAAAATGGCACTATGTTATTCATTGCATAGGATATAAAGAAAGCAGCTACTCATCTCTTGTCATTCAGCAGAAACATTTGACCTAAGCATAACTATTTAGATTAGTACTGTAAATAGAACTGCACCAAAATATATCTAATGATCTTTAGCAAACAGTAGAAATATAGGTTACAATTTATTTTAAGACGTCCTTGTGACAGTGTAATGATACATTTAAGTGCGGCGTAATAATGATTAACTACATGTACTTACTATATGATTAGGGTTTGTCTTAGGGTCACTTGCATGTAATTATGCATAATTTATTGTTATTATAATAGTAAGTACATGTAACAAGGAGGACACCTTAAAATAAAGTGTTACCAACATTTTCACAATATATATTTTTTTATTACTATCTACTGACTAATTACCTTTGGCAAATAGAGAAAATATTTATATTCATAGGATACATTATAAATACATATTTAATTTTGATTATTTAATATTTGCCTTTACGCATTTAGCAGATGATTTTGACCAAAGCGACTTACAAACTAATTTAATAATATTAATAATAAAATATTTTTATTTTCTAAAATATTTTTCTTATTACTGTCCACCATCTTGTGACCTTTGTGAAAAAAAACTATTTATATTTATAATATACAATATACATACACACACAAATTTTATAACTTTTACTTATTACTTGGGATAAGCATCAATGCATATTCCTCTAGCTGGATTCTTTTCTTGGTTTTGATCTATTTTCTACCTCTCACTCATTGTTCTCCTCTTCCTCATCACCTTTATCCTCATCATCATCATCATCACCATCATCTCCTTCATCCTCCATCTCAACCCCGTCCATGGTTTTCTGCAGCTGATGTTGGATTCTCTTCAGCTCCTGCAGTCCGTCCTGCAGCTCCTTGCAAACCTCTCGGATCTTGGCTGCGAACTCGGTCTTGGCGCCCTTGCGCAGCTCCAGCGAGCCCTTGGCAAGGAAGAAGACGTCAAGAGCGAGGAAGAGGCCCGACATGACGCCGGTGGTGACGCTGATGATCTGCGCGGCTTTGGCGGCTCCTCCGGCCACGCTGAGCACCTGGACTGTGTTGATGAGGTTGTCTGTGTTCACCAGCAGCGCTTTCCCAGCCCGTCCGCCCTCCTTCAGCACGTGCTTCACGTTCTGGTTCAGGGCCCGTTTGGAGATGCTGTCCACATACTTCTCGAAGTTCCACTCCTCCAGAGTCTCCATCCCGGCCTACAGCGATACAAACAGTCAGAGGAAAGACAGATGACAAAATATTTAGGATGACTCGAGAGCAACAGACGATTCTAGAAGTAAAAATTCCATTTGTTTTCTTCATAGGGGAACTGATCTTTGATGCCATTTTATAAACCATTAAAGACAGAACACTGTGAGCTATGAGGTAGTTAACTGATGGTATATGCTTTTGTCAAAGGCAATCCAAGTTATTTTTTAAATAATTTAACAATCATCCCTGGAGTAAAAAAAAAAAGAACTACATTACCCACGATTCTGCAAACAAACCTCCACCAATCAGAAAATTGCAACGCAAACTGGGCCAAGAGTACAGTAAATCTCATTATAATGTTATGAGTATTTGACAGTCTCAGTATATTATTGTCGTTTGTCCTGCTCGTTGCGCACTGAAGAGATAATCACCGTACAATGAAACGCTTTACTGCAGCGTAACTCAAACTAATGCATCTTATAAGAGATAAAGAATACATGATATACAAATAAACCAGCTGAAATGTTTTTAAATAACTTCTACCCTGATACCTGTGCAAAAAAAAAATCTGTCTTTCGCTCTGCCTGTGTCAGTTTTAGCCGTGGTAAAGTTTTAAATCCCTGCCGCCAAGATGCTCGTCTGTCGGTCACGGATTATGGAAAGTGAAACTTAAATTTATAGGCGTGGTTGGATTTATTCACGCATGTTAAAATATTTATTTAAAGCTTCTTTCTTTTCAGATTCTTATTTACAGCATTATCATAATCGGGTGTATATTAACTTATTGGGAGAAAACCAGTAGTTCTATGTGAAATCAGAAATTTGAGCGCACCCATTTAGCCAAAATGTCATGATCATAACACCCCGCGAATATTGGACTGTGAGATTGGGAGTCGAATCAGGCTCCTCCTATCGAAGCATCGAATCGTCGACTATTCGGGGTCACCCCTAATATATATACAAATACACTCACCGGCCACTTTATTAGGTACACCTGTTCAATTGCTTGGTAACACAAATTGCTAATCAGCCAATCACATGGCAGCAACTCAATGCATTTAGGCATCTATATGTAGTGAAGAGGTGGTGGTGTAATGGTGTGGGGATATTTTCTTGGCACATTTTGGGCCTCTTAGTACCAACTGAGCATCGTTTAAACTCCACAGCCTACCTGAGTATTGTTGCTGACCATGTCCATCCCTTTATGAGTAGAGTGTACCCATCCTCTGATGGCTACTTCCAGCAGGATAATGCACCATGTCACAAAGCTCAGATCATCTCAGACTGGTTTCTTGAACATAACAATGAGTTCACTTTACTCAAATGGCCTCCACAGTCACCAGATCTCAATCCAATAGAGCACCTTTGGGATGTGGTGGAACGGGAGATTCGCATCATAGATGTGCAGCCGACAAATCTGCAGCAACTGCGTGATGCTATCATGTCAATATGGACCAAAATATCTGAGCAATGTTTCTAACACCTTGTTGAATCTATGCCACGAAGAATTAAGGCAGTTCTGAAGGCAAAAGGGGGTCCGACCCAGTACTAGCAAGGTGTACCTAATAAAGTGGCTAATGTATACATTTAAATATATATATATATGTATATTTAAATTAGTTGTTATATATATATATATATATATATATATATATATATATATATATATATATATATAAAAAAAAGACTGGTTTGTACAGATTATAGGCTAGTATAGAGTAAATAAATAAATAAATAAATAAATTTGTCACCTGTAGGAAGTCCAAGCATTCTTTAATATCTTTAATTTCCTGCTGATAATCTTGGATCATCTTCTCCACCTTCTTTCTGTCCGTGTTGGAGTGAACCGTGTCGGTGATATTAGCGGAAGCTGATGTGATGCCGCCAGCGGTCGCCACACTGATGCCCACCGCCGTCACGATGAGGGACGTCCCGAAGGTGAAGGGTGCCAGAACCAGGCCGGTGATGGTGGTGATGCTGCCGGCGACGCTGGCCACTCCGCCACCTACGCTCGCCGTCACCGTTTTCTTGTGGAAGCTGTCAGCGCCATCCGCTAACGCCAGAAGCTCATGGATGCGCTGCTGCAGCGACGGCTCGCGCTGAGACAGCAGGTGAACGAATAACTTGGCGGCCATGAACACCCGGTTCGCTGCGGCTTCGATCGCTCTGAGATACAGAATTATTTTAGTTAACACGTTGATTGTACATTTGTATAGCAGTCTGAGTACAGTCGACTTGTAATATTAACCACAATACCACATTCCTATTCACGATCATTCTGGCAGCACTTGAAGGCAGCAGCAGTGAAAACAGGCAGAGACAATGATAGCTTTAGCAATTAGCCTTACAGAGTGCCAAGAAGCTATTTCAGAGAGTCAATTTGGAAAACAAATACGTGATACTTACTTTGAAGCTGACGTTCGTGCACAAAGTGTTGGTATTAATTCCTAAACATATATGGGAACTTACCATTTTTTTCCGGGATATTTCCTTTGAAAATGAAATTTAACCACAGTGTCCTCAGCTCAGATGGGAGGGAGATTATGGCGACTCCTATGTTTATTAGTGCATCCCAAAATACAACAGTTGTAAAGCCTCTGGCGCTGATATTGTATATATCGCCAGTAATATCTCACTCAGGGTTGTGTTTATGCTAATAGGGCAGAGTGCGTCACAAATGGGCGGGACTTTTTCCCCTCTGTGTCGTGAACAGAGGGAGAATCTGAAACAGCTCGTTTGGAAAGACTGTTTATGACTTATTGGTTTTTATAAAAAAAAAAGATGGTTGTTTTCACACACTGCGGCCCCACAACTGTGTTCAAACAGCTTATAAAAGTGATTTTTGCATAATCACCTTTAAGGACTGGATCTAGCAACACACATATTTAACTATTCAAAATCTGTTTTGGTCAATCTCAGGTAATTTTTTTTTTTTAATTTTACACAATTTTTAAGTGGAAGATGAATGCATTTTTCTTAGTCCTGTTACAAGTCTTTTAAAAAGCATGTTTAAAAATGTCAACAAATTCCTTAATTTTCCCCTCAGGCAGATGTATACTTTAAATAAATAGATGGTTTCATGATCAACTATTTTTTTAATCATAAAAAGTCACTATTTAGCTACACATTTTTCTAAAGTACAGTAAATTATTATTTGTTTTTTTTTGTTATTTTAAAGGCGACTCAAATCTCAAGCTTATCAATTTTCTTTGATGCAATTTATTAAACAATAGGATTAATTATGGACCAAACTTTCTTTTAAAAATAGTGGTTTTTTTAAAGAAAAAACTATTTAGTAACAGGAATGAAACTGGTAACAGGAAGGAGTATCCATTATATTAGCATACAGGTTTGACTACTCATGTGAGGTATTAATGCCTGCACTGATTTAATGAAAATGTTGAACATGGACTAGTGAGATGACCTCACTGCTAAAAAAGACTAATCATTTTTCTATTTAAATCTAGTGGTCTGCAGAGGTTTGTGTTAGGGTCATGTTTAGGGGTACAGGACAATTTATAAGATAAATATATTAAAATGAATATAAAAAGTTACATTTATTAAATATCTTTTCAGTGGATATTGTTTTCTTATAGCGCAGCTCACACTCAAACGCCATTCCATGTAGGAGTCTAATATATAATTGCCACAAAACCAAGCTTCTTCTATGGCAATTCCAGTCCTCATCAGGTATTATAGGAGAACATTTACAGCTGTTAAACTGACAAATAGAGCTTTCAAAAAGTATTGAATAAAAGGGTGCCGTTAATTGTGGCCAATGTGTATTAGAGATAAACATTTATTTCATAATGATATTTCCCCCATTTTAATTTCTTATTATCCAACGAAAGGTTAGATTTTTGTGATTTTTTTTTTTTTATAAAATATCAAAAAGGATCAACAATGCAGATTAATTTTCACAGCCTTCTTTGATCATATTTACCAACGGTGCCGATATTTTTGGACATGACGTTATACATATATTTATATGTATGTATGCATGTATGCATATATAAAAATGTTTTCGTTAATCATAACCCTGGTTTAAATATAATAAGATACATTGCGCTAACACTTGAAGAAGGGTCTTTTTAGGAAAATGTAACTTAAAAGTAAATTTCTCTCACCGTTCTCCATCTTCCTTTTTAAACTGCTTCGATTCGTTCCATTCACTCCAACCTGAGAAATAAAACAAAACCCATCTCTGCAAACTCGAATACAACAGCACATTTGAGATCACACGCTTAAAAAAATACCTTCCACGCTTCTCCACCAGGCCAGCAGACCATCTTCATCCTGTGAATGTCAGATGCAACTCAGTTTTCTGCCACCAAACAGTCTATTTGCATCTAAAAACAATTGAGTGCTAATCTGAAATGTTAACACACATCTTCATTGTCCAGAGGGTTTCCTTCACTGGACCTGACGACATCTGTTTCTGCCGTTTGAATTTCAGAGTTTATCTGTAAATTAAAGCAACCATACTGTAATGAGTGATATAGTGACAGATCCCTGATTCTCAATCTTATAAAATAATGCATTAAGTTTTCAACAACAACACAGAGCCACAAAGCTTTTGCAATAAATTATGGAAGCTGCAAAGTATTGAATTTTAAAAAGCTCTTGTATTTGAATAAAATAATTAACAGTCCATTGAAGCTCCAACTCAAATATGATTCTGTATTTTAGTCATATTTCCAAAGTATTTCAATTTAATATGGCTTTTTGAAAAGCTTTTCAAATAAACAACATTTTTACAATTCTGATGCATCAAAGCATGCACCAGTGGAAAAACTTTAAAAGACTGTGATGCATCTGTGAATCAAACAGATACTATCCCAGTTATACTGAATAATAAATCTATGAATCAAAGATTTTGTAAAGTGCAGAAGCCATAACTGTAATGCAAGTAAAGTAGCTCTCACTCTCTCAGTATCTCTCTCTCGCTCTCACAAACACACACCTCTGTGGTCAAACATCTGTCAATGATCAAAGACGAGGCGTTCTGTCCTGCAGGCGATGCCTCTCCTCGATCAGACACCTGCAATCAGTCACATTCTAAACATTCTTTAGGAGTTTCTGATTTTCCAGTTTTTACCACACAAAATGTACTTCTCTGAAAAGTTACTTGTAAACCTTAGTATTCATAATTTTGCTCTGTAACTTGTTTGTTATAGTAACTTTTAGTTATTTTATAACCTAATACCAGATCATAAGTGCAAAGTGATCATAAAAAATGTTATACTGTAGAAAAGCAAATAACACTAAGAAGAAAAGTTGACAAAAGTAAGATTTTAAGACTGGTTTTCATAAATAGTATATTGAATACAAATGTACTTTGTTTTGTTGTTCTGTAAGCAGTCTTGTGGGTAATGCATTACAAGTAACACCAGTTCCCTATCAGTCGGTCACTCCGAGTCACGTCGGTGACCGACGAATTGGGATCTCGCTTAGAGAGACCAATCCCCTACGAGAGTATCTAAACAAGCCAATGGATATTGGCATGCGATTATTGCATCCAGCTGCCGCTAATCACAGCGTGAGTATAAGTAGGCAGCGGGTGCAGCGCATATTCAGCTTTTCGCTTCGGAGCCGAGCGTTCATCGTTCTGCTCCTGACCAACCTACAGTGTCTGCAAGTCAGTGCGCTCTTCGAGGCATTCTTGTGCTGGTGGTATGGCGCGTCAGCGGCGGTGGTTCTTCCTGTGTCGAGTGGATTGCACACATCAGGTTGCACTACCCACTGATTGTGTTGCAAACGGCCATCTCCCCTGTGCGCTTCAGCACACTGAAAGAGTGATTTCTCTAAAAGAGCATTCACGGGTGCGTCTTTTTAAAGACGACGTTGCATCTGGCAAACTAGACGTTACGTCTTTGTAAAGACGAGTTGGGTCTTGCTTCAGACAACGTGTCACCCGTGCGTTTCTGGATGCGGTCGTTACCTGGTGCCGGGTGATGGTCATGATCGCTGCCTCACATGCCTGGGCAGTAAGCATGCTGAGGTGGCGCTCGTGGATGAGGCATCTTTTCGTGGTGGGAAGATGATCATCTTGGAGTTGCGGGCCAGGCTCTGATACCTCGACAAAGGGACGGAGCTCTGTTGCCTCTGCCTTGATTTGGCTCTCGTTCTGGCTGCAGACAGACGGGGACCATTTCAGGCGGTGGCATGGTGGCAAACCCTCCAGGGAACAAACCCTCAAGGGACCATCGCCCCTCTTGCGCTCCAAAACCAGTTGAGCTGTCAGTGGAACGTGCTGGGCCCTCTACAAGGGGAGCACCAGCAGTTACCCTGGCGCTCCTCCCGATGACCAGACGTCGACTGCTGCATCGGAGGGTGAGCTGGAGATTTCTGGGCAAGAAGATTCGGCTGCTGCTGCTCCGGCAGTAGCAGTGCCTGAGTCGGATCTAGAAATCACGGCTATGCTTTCCCGGGCCACTGAGAGGGTAGGGCTCGAGTGGAGATCCCACCGTGTCCCGAGCCCTCGAGGTTGGACGACTGGTTTCTCGGGGTAGCTTGCGCTGGTTCTCAGTGCCCTGCCCCAGTGCCTCTCTTCCCGGAGGTGCATGGGGAGCTTACCAGGTCGTGGACGGCACATTTTACTGCCAGAAACCGCCCTGTTAACTCCTCCCCCTCACCACCCTCGGTGGTGGCGCAGGTAGGGGGTATACGGGGGTCCCCCCGGTGGAGCGGTCGGTTGCGATGCAGTTGTGTCCTAATACCGTCTCTACTTGGCGGGGCGAACCGTGCCTCCCCTTCCGGGCCTGTAGGTACTCGTCTGGTCTGTCCGGCGATGCTTATATGACCTGTGGGGAAGCTGCCTCCACCTTACGCTATGGCGTTACTGCAGGGTCCTCAGGCGAAAAGCACTGAGGACATGCACGGGGGTGGTTACGATCTGGAAGCTCTGAGAGCTTGTACCTCGGGCCTCGCGCTACGAGCAACGAAGGTGACGCGGTCTCTGGGTCGTGTGATGTCCACACTTGTGGTCTAGGACGTTCACCCCTGGCTGTGTCTGGTCGACATGGGGATGCCGACAAAGTATCGGTTCCTCAAGGGCCCTGTGTCCCAGACTGGCCTCTTCGGCGAAGCAGTCAAGAACATGGCCCAGCAGTTCTCGGCTGCTCACGAGCAGGCTGAGGTGATCCAACACCTCCTGCCCCGGCGGGCAGCTGCTGCCTCCACCCGTCCGCCGGCTGCAGCGCCCCAACCTGCTTGTCGCCGAGGGCGGCCCCTGCGTCCGTCCCTGCTCCCGCACCGCATCCGCAGCAGCTTCCAGAAGCGGTGCCGTTGAGCTGGGCGTAGGCAGGCCGCCCCAGAGAGAGGGCGACCCAGAGAGAGAGAGAGAGGACTGCTTTGGGAGGTGGCGGATGCGCCTCCCCCTCCCCCGGAGGAGGGTCGGGTGGAGATTCTTCTATTTCAAAAATCTCAACAAGAAGCGGTTGTCTCTGCCTCTGGGTCCCAAGAGGGCATGGAGAGTCACGGACGGACCAACTCCGGCCCGCGCTCATCCTCCTCTTCGCCAGCTGGCAGCAGTGGGCGGTTCGAGAGCGTCATCAAAGGCCCTACTCATGCACCCTCTGCCAAACCTCGGAACCAGGTAAGCGCGCACCGCACACTCGGACCCCTTGGGCCGCCACGGGCTGTGTTCCTGTGTTCCACCTCGCTGCCCCACCGCGGGTACATCGGTGGTCCCGCTGGTCCGCTTGTACGGTGTTTGGGTGCCTGCGTCTACCCAGCCCGTCTTGCTGGCTCCAGTGGACCATCTGACTCGGCTATGCGGCTCAGTTTCCTCCCAAGTTCAGGGGCATCCACCTCACAGCAGTGAAGGCAGCTGATGCTCATGTCTCGTGTGGAGAGATTGCTGTCCTACTGGCGGAGGACACGATGGAGCCGGTCCCTCCAGCCGATATGAAGACAGGGCTTGCAACCCTTACTTCATTGTACCCAAGAAAGCGGTGGGTTACGACCAATCTTGGATCTGCGTGTCTGGAACTGGGCCCTTCACAGGCTTTCGTTCAAGACACTCACGCAGAAACGCATCTTTGGGTGCATCCGTCCCCGAGATTGGTTTGCAGCGGTCGACCTGAAGGACGTGTACTTCCATGTGTCGATTCCTTCCGCGCCACAGGCCATTCCTGCGGGTTGCGTCGAAGGACGGGCATATCAGTACAAGGTCCTGCCCTTCGGGCTGTCCCTGTTACCCCGTGTCTTCACGAAAGTTGCGGAGGCAGCCCTTGTTCCCATGAGAGAACAGGGCGTTCGCATTTTCAACTACCTCAACGACTGGCCCATACTGGCTCAGTCTCAGGACCAGTTGTGCGAACACAGGGTTTTGGTGTCACACCTCAGCCAGTTGGGCCTTCAGGTCAACTGGGAAAAGAGCAAACTCTCCTCGACGCAGAGGTTCTCTTTTCTCGGCATGGAGTTGGATTTGGTCAGCCAGACAGCACGCCTCACGCAGGAACGTGCTCTGTCGTTGTTGAACTGCCTGAATAGGTTCAAGAGCAGGTCAGCGGTCCCACTGAAACAATTTCAGAGGCTCCTGGGGCATATGGCAGCTGCAGCGGCAGTCACGCCGCTGGGGCTGCTTCATATGAAGCCGCTTCAACACTGGCTCCATGGCCAAGTCCTGAGGTGGGCGTGGCAGCGCGGCACTCACCGGGTCCAAGTTACACCGGCCTGCCGCCGAACCCTCACCCCGTGGTCAGACCTCTCGTTTCTGCGGGCAGGAGTGCCCCTGGAACAGGTCTTCAGGCTTGCAGGCTTGCTGTGATTTACAGAGATGCCTCCCGTTCAACGGGCTTGCAGTGTCGGGGGTTTGGACGGGCCTCCTACTGCACTGGCACATCAATTGCCTAGAGTTGCTAGCAGTACGTCTGGCCTTCATCCGTCTCAGAAGGCGCTCATGAGGCAAGCATGTACTCGTCCGCATGGACAACACTGCGACCGTTGTGTACATCAATCGACACGGTGGTCCACGCTCCCGTCGCATGTGGCAACTCGCCCGCCACCTCCTCCTCTGTCAGAAGCATCTGAGGTCACTTCGTGCCATTCATATTCCGGGCTTGCTCAACCGGACAGCCGACGAGCTGTCACGAGCTGCGCTCCCCGGAGAATGGAGACTCCATCCCCAGACAGTCCAGCTCAGCTGGCCGCGGGGCCTTCGCAAGTATGCGTCTCCCCCAGTGAGCCTTCTCGCAAAAACAGATACTATGCAAGATCAGGGAGGACGAGCAGCAGGTCCTGCTCGTGGCGCCGTACTGGCCCACTCGGACTTGGTTCTCAGAACTGATGCTCCTCGTGACAGCCCCTCCTTGGCAGATTCCTCTGAGGAAGGATCTACTGACTCAGAGACAGGGCACCTTATGGCACCCGCGTCCAGACCTAAGAAGCTGGAAACTTCATGTCTGGTCCCTGGAGCGGGACACGGAGGTTCTAGGTGACCTACCCCAAGGGGTAGTTGACACTATCGCTTCGGCTAGAGAGCCGTCCACGAGACAGGCTTATGCCTTGGAATGGAACCTGTTCGTCGAGTGGTGTTTTTCTCACCGAGAAGACCCCCGGGAAGTGCCGATCAGGGTCGTGCTTTCCTTTTTGCAGCAGGGGTTGGAGTGAAGGCTGTCTCCCTCCACCCTTAAAGTCTATGCGGCTGCGATTGCTGCCAACCACGACCCCGTGGAAGGGAAGTCGGTGGGTAAGCATGACTTGGTCATCAGGTTCCTTAGGGGGGCAAGAAGGTTAAATCCCCCACAGCCCCCCTCTATACCCTCTTGGGACCTGTCTCTAGTGCTCTAAGCACTACAGCAGGCCCCATTCGAGCCTTTGCAGTCAGTTGAGCTGCAGTTTCTTTCATTGAAGACTCTGCTCCTGCTTGCATTGGCCTCCATCAAGAGGGTAGGGGACCTGCACGCATTTTCGGTCGACGATTCGTGCCTAGAGTTTGGGCTGGCTGACTACCAGGTAATCCTGAGGCCCCGGCCTGGCTATGTGCCCAAGGTTCCCACTACTCCCTTCAGGGACCAGGTGGTGAGCTTGCAAGCGCTGCCCTCGGAGGAGGCAGACCCAGCCTTGCTTTGCTTTGTCCCGTCCGGGCCTTGAGATGCTACGTTGACAGGACACAAAGCTTCAGGACCTCAGACCAGCTCTTTGTTTGTCACGGAGGCCGGCAGAAGGGGAAGGCCATCTCCAAGCAGAGGATGGCCCACTGGATAGTGGATGCCATCACCCTGGCTTATCAGGTACAGGGTGTGCCCTGCCCATTCAGGTTGAGAGCTCACTCTACTAGAGCTGTTGCATCCTCCTGGGCGTTGGCTCGTGGCGCCTCGCTGGCAGATATTGTAGAGCTGCGGGCTGGGCGACCCCTAACACGTTCGCTAGGTTCTATAGCCTTCGTGTGGAACCGGTTTCCTCCTGTGTTCTCACCTCAAACGGGTAGAAGCACTGAGAGGCTCCGTTTTTGGGTCGGCTTGCTAAAATTGCTCCAGAGAGTCCGTACTGTAGACCCTGTCGAGTTCCTCCGTCCCCTCGGCAGTCAGATGTGGCGGAGCATCTGACGCTAGGCCCTCACTCGTTGAATCCGTGAGAACCGGTAGTGAAGTGAAGTGAAGTGACATTCAGCCAAGTATGGTGACCCATACTCGGAATTCGTGCTCTGCATTTAACCCATCCAACGTGCACACACACAGCAGTGAACACACACACACCGTGAACACACACCCGGAGCAGTGGGCAGCCATTTATGCTGCGGCGCCCGGGGAGCAGTTGGGGGTTCGGTGCCTTGCTCAAGGGCACCTCAGTCATGGTATTGAGGGTGGAGCGAGCGCTGGACATTCACTCCCCCCACCTACAATCCCTGCCGGCCAGAGATTCGAACCCGCAACCTTTGGATTACAAGGCCGACTCACTAACCATTAGGCCATGACTTCCCCCTAGAGGGCTGGGTTCCATATGAAAGGCCTTTTGGACCCCATATGTGTATAGTCCACGGTATAGTCTGAGAGCCCGTGTTTCCCCGGCAGGTCTTCTGCCAATCTCCATGAGGTACAATTTCTTCTAATTCTCCATATGCGCCTAAGGTTGATCATATGCGTAATTGCTCCGAACCGCCTGCGGGAAGGGCGAGCTTCCGTAGCGTCCGGTTCCAACTGGAACGGGTACGTTTTCCCAGTGTTATCCAGTCTCACTGAGTGGGTAGTGCCATGGCAACAGTAGTTGGTCTTCTGTGGTAGCCCTGACCTGTGCCAAAAAATAGGGGCTCAGGAGGCTTCCACAGGACACTGGAAGGGGCAGTACCCGTGGCCCTTTGGTAGGGATCCCAATTCGTCGGTCACCGACGTGACTCGGAGTGACCGACTGATAGGGAACATCTCGGTTACGTATGTAACCCTCGTTCCCTGAAGAAGGGAACGGAGACGTCACGTCCCGTCGCCACGGCTGCTGTACCACCGCTGAGCGGCCGGGTCACCGGCTCGGCTCCTCAGCGAAAACCTGAATATGCGCTGCACCCGCTGCCTACTTATACTCACGCTGTGATTAGCGGCAGCTGGATGCAATAATCGCATGCCAATATCCATTGGCTTGTTTAGATACTCTCGTAGGGGATTGGTCTCTCTAAGCGAGATCCCAATTCGTCGGTCACCAACGTGACGTCTCCGTTCCTTTCTTCAGGGAACGAGGGTTACATAAGTAACCGAGACATTACGTAATCAGGTAACTTTTGTCAAGTAGCTAGTAAAGTAACGCATTACTTTTTAATGTCTAAGAAAATATGAGTTCCTTTTTTTCAAATAAGTTACACCAGTTACTTTGTTTTCCCATGTCTTGACTGACAGATCTCCTGTCTGCACATTGAGAGAAATGGGAGTAAACTGTGTGTGCTGTGTAAACATGATGCTTACTGTAGTTGTAGACCATGTGAACATGCATTTACTCATCTCACTTGCACATAAAAAAGATTCAGTATTTCTCAAAATTAATAAAAAATGTGAAGCCCAAACTCAGAATATGAAGCAAACCTGCAATAATTAAATGCTAAATGAAACAAATATTCTTTATGTATTTAATCCTATTTTACTAACCAGCATTTTTGCAAAAGTAACATAATGCATTACTTTAAGTCTAGTTAAAAAAAAAAGCCAGTGGCACAAGACAGAATGCACTTCTCTTAATAGGTTTACTTTTTTCCTGATTTGGATATTTGAGTAATTTTATAATTTACTGTATATTATTTTAAATATTGTAGTTATTTCTATATATGGTTTTTTTAAATACTATTTTTAATAAACATTTTAAAGGAAACTTCTATATTACATACACATTAAGCTCTTCCGACACTGTCTGTCGCCCGCTTAGTAATTTCATTGTGTGTGTGTGCGTGTGTGTGTGTGTTTGGTTGTTTTATGTTTTTTTGTGTGTTGAGCAATGTCTATATAGATTCATTTTTACTTTAGTTTTAGTGCAAAGTAACAAAAGAAAAACAAATGCAGAAAGTCGTGTGCTGACAGTGAACGTCTACCACAAATGTGTCAACATTTCCACCTAAAACAAAGGAAATGTCTGAACTAATGATGCTCACAGCTTACGACACGCGTCTGTTACCACACACAGTCATCCAGTCTCTCGTCATCTCGTCTTTCAGTCAGTAAATATATTTAACTTTTAATTGCATGTAATGAAACACAAGCATGCAGACAATCAAGAGTGCTTGTGTTGTATTCCTAAAGGCCTGCCCTGCCTTTAGACAATAAACACTGAGACAATAAACCACTGCTCAAATCAAACCACTTCCACAGTATCAAGCATAAACTATAAATTTGACCGTCTGATGTCAATCACATCTGTTGTATAGTGTTCTCGTATAAGTGTTCATACTGAAGTCCAACTGAGGAACCAAAACAACAAGCTCTCGTACCTGAGCTGTGGATTTCAGATGGTCTCGCATCCCACCGTGATCCTGAAACAAACAAACTTAGAAAAGTCAGAAAACATTCAAACAGTCCTGCTGCTGCTAGAGAGAAGGGCATTAATGAAAGCATGAGTGTTTTAGTTTGTGACGCAGTCGTCTTTACCTGTGTTTTCTCATCTGCAGGAGCTGCTGCAGAGGCTATTAGAGGCTCGTTGCTCTTGTTCTATAGAAAGACATGAGAGAGATGCTGAAACAGACAAACATTTACTGCTGAGCTCTGTAAACGTCGCAAACGGATTGTGCTGATAGCTTAAAGAGACTGTCTGTGTGTGTGTGTGTGTACCTGCGAGGAAAACCTGAATGGATTTAATTTTTGAATCATTCCCATGATTATTCCAGGATCCTAAAAGTAAAATGTAAAAAATTGTAAACATCCAAAGCCAATATTATTATCGATAACTACAAAATAAACATTAACAGAAATAAAATGATAAACAAAAAAACAACCCTTATTTCAGAATTCGCAACATTTCTTTCTTACTTCTCCAGAACCAAAATCTGAATGTTGGATAAAACCACAGGCTCAAAATTTGACATTAAAAGTTTGGATTTCTAACATATATATACACACACAAACACACTCCATAAATCGGAAAATATTGTCACCAGACAGAAGAAATATACATCACCACATTTTTTAAAGTCAGGTGAATATACAAACAAAAACCTTCAGAATATACGAATAAAACTTTGGTGTTTGTAAATGCTGCTGAAATGGAGATAAAAAAAACTATTTTTTTTCATGAAACCAATGAACCCAATTATCCTTTCAGTTAAACAGAGGAACATCCAGACCTGCTTGTGCTCAGGATCTTTGCTCTCTGCTGCCTCTCCTGTCCAGGTAGATGAACTGCACACAGGTGTGTCCTACAGCAGCAACACAGTGTTTTTACACTTCTACACTTTTTTTCTTTTTTTTTTAACAAAGACATATACAAACACTCAAACATTTGCATTTATTCACATCTGACTTTCATAAAAGCACAACTTTGCATTTTCTGAAGGAAACACTAAGACTTTGACATGTTTCTTGGAAAGCAGAGGAATTCGTTTAAAGTTTGGAAACAAAAAACAGACAGCACACTAACAAGGTTTCTACAAAGTTTTTATGTTAAGCAGGTTGACCTGATTTAATAGCAGGCATATGTGAATGATTAAAAAAAAAACGTGTAAACCTTGTAGCATAAAATTATAAATCATAGCGAGAAAAATAAGCCTCACCTGTTTGCCATCATTATTTACTGTAGCTTTGGTTATGGTTGAGCTCTGAGACAAGAAAATAACAATATCATAACATTTTCTTCCTCTAATTTAAACTAATTAAATAACAGTAATGAGTGGGCATCTCACATACTGTATCAACAACAGTACTACTGCTAATAACTTTCATATTTTATTAGGACATTTTCAAAATTCATTTTACAAAACATTTTCAAAAATCTGCTCATTTTTTCTTACATTTTACAAATAAATAAATAATAATACAATTAAAAAAAGGCAAAAACCATGAAAAGGAGATCTACTCTATTATGAGCCGTTGGGAGTTTGAGGAATTATTATTTATGGAATAATGCATGTCAAGTGACTGAAAACTCAATGTGCATTTGATGTGGCTTTTAATAAAAGGATGATTACAGCATTATGGTATTCTGGGATGGATAATTAGTTATTTAGCAGTCCAGCTTCCTTTTTATTGAGGTGTCAATCCATGAGCTTTTAGATCACAAACCAAAATGTTCAGTCAGAACCCTTTCAAATGAACCGTTACCTGTGAAGATGATTTAAAGGGATTGAGTTTCTGCATCACACCAATCATACCAGTCCTTCCTGCTGAACAAAACACTTAAGAGGTCAATGGTAATGATGACACCAATGATAGCAACCTCTTTAATTAAAGAAAACATCATTAAAACTGGTTGGACTGGATGATCTGCTCGGGAGGCCGTGTGAATGGAGGGTGTTTACCTGTGCTTTGGGTCGATGTTCTTTTTAAATGGGTGTTTTTTTCACTTCTGAATTCTTTGACCAAAAGGTCTCTATTAAAATACTTAGTAAACACGAATACGCAACACTATGCGTAATTTACCAGTAAAGTGGAAATACCAGCTCAAATCTCCCATGAGAAAAACAGACACCTAAACACACTTCTGTGTTTTTACATTCAGTCTGACCTACAGTTGCTGTTATAAACACTCAAGACACTTTCATTAGTCTATTGTCTGTACACTGACGCTGCTGCACTAATAGCTATTTTTAACTTGATAACACACCTTTCCTAGATGCCTGCCTGGCTGACGCACATGTAAGTAATGACTCCTGAATATTAATTATGCAATTATGCTACTCAAACGGGGACTCCTAATATTCAGAGGGAGAGAACGGTGTAAAAACGCCTTAAAAAGAAGTTGACATTTGCCAAATTTAATAATATTACAGTTTCATATTCAATCTTGAGATTACAATTATTTTATTCTGTCCACACTATATTGGTTTTATAAATGTTTTTAAGTGTTCATATCTCCTTCCCTGCGTTTAGCCTGTACATGTGGCACACGCTTCTGTAAAACTGCAACAATATTTATAGTGAAAACACAGTTAACTTATTGAATTGTTCCTCTTTTTATCCCATTACACCCATACAACTTGACAATATTACATTACAATGGACGTTTATGTGGGGAAAACAAAATAAAACAAAACACATCAGCTGCCTTTTGGGAATGGTGTATATTTGAAAGTGATCATGTTTGGGGGTCCCAGGCACCAAAATTACCCATTTAAGATATTAAGAGCACATGATAGCAGACAACTTTTAAAAAAACACACATTCTGCTAAATTGAGTAACAGTTGCACTACATAAAAGTTAGGAATGCATTATAGGTGGACACGCCTTACAAAACACGACAGAGAAACTCCTGTGATTCGCTGAACTACTCCGGTGTTATCAGCTGACACATGTCCTAAGGGGAAGGCTTGGCTCATCAGTATAGACCGCTACATCACCTTCAACGTGACCTTATTAATATTCAGAAGCGGAGTTTGTTCTTTCGCTTCGGGCGATGGAATGCACACACTTTTACTGGCACACGTATCTTTTCTTCTTTTCATTTGCAAACCACAAGGCGTGTCAAAGACCAAGTCGTGAACTCCTAGAACTCCCACAGCTGTTTTGTGTTGCTCATATTTACTCTTTCAACTTCCCCATAAAGGATTGGTGTTTAACGACAAGAAACACACCAGACGCGACGCAAACCAGCAGTGCTTACCGTGCTCTGACTGCGACTGGCTTCCCTTTAAATCCTTTTCCAAAAGAAAGGCGAACAAACACAGAACTCTGCGGTCCTCGATGTTCTGAAACACTTAAACGCGTCCGCTGCAAAAGAGCGTCTTCTTCAGAAAGAAAAGCACTGAAACATGAACCAAAACAAATCATGCGTTCAATTCCCGACCTCTTACTCAAGTCCACCGACTCTTCCTTGAACAGCACATGATCGCGGGGCGTGTTGAGCAACGCTGTGGTGTTCCGCTAGATCTTGAGCTCTAAATGGCCCTCACCGCTTAGAAAAGTTACATGGTTTATAGAGTTAAATGTATAGATGGCTTTTTATTCACCCAGACAGCACATTTTAAATAATTTTATTGTATATCTTCATGAACGTAATCTTCTTTGCTGTATTGCACAACATCATGTTAAGACATGAAATAACAGCTTTAGGGCAGTTAATGTGCAAAAACAAGAGCATATGACAAGAATTACATTAAAACATCACTTCTTCAAAAGCGTAAAATCTCCTGGACATTAAAGCAATCCGTCTGTGGCTCTCGCCATGATAGTGAACAAAAACTGAGTTTAACCACAAACTGTGACCACAGCAGCTGTACAATACACACACCGTGCTGCAACACATCCGTATTTTGCACCCTGTGAATGTTGAATCTGAAGGACTTTAGCCGCTGTTGGTAAACTTGACTACAAGAACAACAACGACCAAACCAGCGTGTTTATAATACGATAGTCAATTAAAATATAAGAAATGACAGTTTGCAATATCAAGCAACATCAGAGTTATTTTGTACAAATAACTGAATGTGTGCATTATGTTACATAAAAAATAGGCATATAGAAAAAAATTAGAAGACTGTTCTCAGGTCGTACAACAATCATGCTGGGAACCACACAGTAAAACATGATGGGAACTGAGGTTCAAATTGGAAAATGTCATGCTTACATTTTTACAAGTCTCTTAAATATTCACGTGGAGGAATCTTGTAGATCACTGGCCCATGCTGAATGGATTTCTTGTTGCATTACATGAGAACTCAATTCAATAGCTGAGTCCAGTTATGGTTAACTTGTGAAATGCATTCACACTGACAGCGATTTGCATCAAAAAAGAGGCTGGACTTCATTTAATCTCACTGAGAGTTGGAACTTGCTGAGAATCATCATTCCGTTTTATGCAAATAAGCAGCAAAGCATTGCAGCAACAACCAATGGGAGTGTAGACAGCTGGAACCAAAACTTTGACATTTACTAGATGTTTCCACTTGCATCGAGCAGTTGTTCTCTGATGGAGTTGAGCTCCGCTAAACCTTCATGAAGCTGTTTGGCCAGGCTCCGTACTTCAGCCGTCACCTCCTTCTTACAGCCCTTCTTCACCTCTTTTGAGTCTTTGGTGAAGTACTTGTCTATTCCTTTCTGCAGACTGGCTAACTTGGCCAGCGTGTGGTTAATTATTTCTTCAGCTTGATCTACCGGGTCACTGACTAAGCCAATGGTTTGGAGGGCCCGTCGTACCTCCCAGTCACCGGTGTAGTAGTTGTTCCGTCGCAGCAGCGGATGAGAGCGCAGTCGACAAAGACCTTCAATGATGAATCGCAAACAACGCTGCATTTCCACCAGCTGGGCCTCGTAGTCCATAATGATGAGCTCAATCTTCTTACGGTCCTACATTCAGACGAGAGAGTTCAACATTTAAAATAACAGAAAATATTTAAAGTATATTTAAAATAAACTTTTTTTTGTTGTTGTGATAACAAAAAAAATGTGATAACAAAAAAAATGTTATGTATAATCAAATATATACAAAAAACATGTTAGTTCGTGTTAGCTCAGGTCCATTAATATAAAAAAATACAATGTTTGATTTTAAGAATGCGTAGAATTAGCTATTACCTTATAGTAATACAGAAGGATTTTTGCTTGTTAGTTGATGTTAGCTAATGTTAACAAATAGAACCTTTTTGTAAAGTATTACAACATAAAAATATTGACAGTGTTTACATTCACTCAACATTTAGTTTGAGCAGTAATGTATGGCACAAAGGTCATGGGTTTAATTCCATGGTAATGCATGAACTAGTAAAGTTGTATTTATTGTATAAAATGCATAGATTTACACGTAAATATATGCTAAGAAAATATAGTTGCATTTTTTAACTACAGTTAAACAATAATAGTAATAATAATACAGCAAAGCATTGTCTGTTTGGGCCTCAGATTTATTTCAGTTTTGCAATACAATGTTTTTGAATATAAAAAAAAAAAAAAAAAATCAGTTTTCTGCATGTTTGAATTGAAGGCAAATTTAAAACTTTAACCCCCGGTTTCACAGACAAGGCTTAAGACTAGTCCCAGACCAAAGTGTAAGTCTGAGCTGTCTGAGCTCGTATAAATGCACACATGCCATGACTGGAAAATATGGACAAACCCAGCGATTGGGTTGTTTTCAACCAACAGTCGGGTTAAATGTTTAACCCAAGCTTCTGGGTATTAACCCAACCACTGGGTCAAAACAACCCAGTCCCTGGGTTTGTCCATATTTTACCCAGCCCTGGGCTGTATTTAACCCAGCATTTTTTAGAGTGTTGTAAAAATATTGAAAAGTTTTCAATTCATTAAATGGACAAGTGCAAGCATTTTTTTTTTAATGTCTTCTTTTGTGATCCAAAAAGAGTATCCTAATATGGCTTTAGAATAGCATCAGGTTGACTAATTCTAATTAATTGGGTGCATGTGCATGTTAGATCTGGACAAACGTACGTGCATGTTGTTGATGGTGTCTGAGATGGAGGCGGAGGCAGCCGTGATGCCGCCTGCTGTAGCGACACCCAGTCCGATGGCCGAGATGATGATGGATGCTCCGAACGTGACGGGAACCAGCGCCAGCCCTGCGATGGCCGCGGCTCCTCCCACCGCGGTGGTCGTTCCTCCCGTGATGTTTGCGATTTTAGCACGGTGGTGGAAGTTGCTGAGGTCGTCGGCGATACCATATAAGATCAGCACGTGCTGGTAGAGAAGCTCGGCTCGCTCCATGAAGAGCTTCAGATACACACGGAGACCACGGTGGACCTTATCAGCGACCGCTTTAAATGATCTGACAGGAGACACAGAGAACGGCTTCATGAAGACTGAGTGTTTGCCTTCAGTATGTTAGTTTAAAGTAGAGATGGAGTCAAGACCAAAACAACCCAGACCCTTAAAACCAAGTCCGAAGACTAGACACCTAGAAGATCAGATCACCAGATGGTTTTACTTCTCAAGCAAATGTATCTTGTGTAAAAAATGTATTTTTTATTAAAAAATGTATCTTTATTAAAGAATTACTTAAGATGCAAAAATGACTACAATAATAAGCCTTGGTTTTTACTAAAACTTAAAAAAAAAAATATATCAAATTATTCATGAAAAATAAATCAGAAAAAAAATGTATTTTCCCTTTAAATTAGTTATTTTTTGTATTGAACTGGCAGATATTTGTTTTCATGATGAGCATAAAATTAATTTCTCAGAAAACAAGACTTCTTATTTTTTTAATGTCTTTTGTACATATTGCATTCTTAAATCAATATACATTTACTTGAGAAGTAAACTGACTGTTTTCTAAAGGAAAATTGTATTTATTTATTTTTTAAACAGTGTAGAGACACTTTTCACCATCCAATCAATCAATCAATCATTGATAAAATGGAAAACAAGACAAAAATACTGAGGAAGAACATCATTTTGTTTCAGCATGAAGATCATTGATGAAGTCTTACATGGTCTCTTCTTCTTTCAAGCTGATTGTCTCATTAGCAGGTATTTCATCCCAAACTGAAAATACAAAGATTGAATGTTAAACAGTTCAGATCTGATGTGTGTGTGGTGAATTAGTGAATGATTTAATGAACTCACACTCCACTGTATTCCACCACTCCATCAGACTGTCAGTGTCCTACCAGTAAAACACACAATTATGACAACAAACTCAAAATCACATCAAGAGAAAGTGAATGGAAATGAGCACGAATGCATACTGCAGCATAAACCGAATCTAAAGACTTAATGAATGGAATAATTATTATTTTGGGTCCGACTGACCCCTTCATCATCCTCTTCCTCCTGCTGCTGCTCTTCCTCTTGAACTCTCAGTCGTCTCATGTCCATCTGAGCCGACATCCACTCAGCCTTCCAGAGAGACGCGGACCAGAGGAAAACAGAAATGACTCGCAATTGTATACATTTTATTAACAAGAATCATATGCAGAAACTCTCGCCCGATTATCTAGGTCATATTTCATATGTTACATACAGTGGTGTGAAAAACTGTTGGCCCCCTTCCTGATATTTTTATTGTATTGCATGTTTGTCACACTTTAATGTTTAAGATCATCAAACAAATTTAAATATTAATCAAAGATAACACAAGTAAACACAACATGAAATGAAGCATTTTTTTTTAATGAAGGGAAAACAAATTCCAAACCCATATGGCCCCTGTGAAAAAGTGTCCTCCCCCATTAAAACATAACTGTGGTTTATCACACCTGAGTTCAGTTTCTCTCGCCACACCCAGGCCTGATTACTGAAACAACTGTTCGCAATCAAGAAATCACTTAAATAGGACCTGCCTGACAAAGTGAAGTAGACCAAAAGATCCTCAAAAGCTACACATCATGTTGAGATCCAAAGAAATTCAGGAACAAATGAGAAAGAAAGTAATTGAGATCTATCAGTCTGGAAAAGGTTATAAAGCCATTTCTAAAGCTTTGGGACTCCAGCGAACCACAGTGAGAGCCATTATCCACAAATGGAGAAAACATGGAACAGTGGTGAACCTTCCCAGGAGTGGCCGGCAGACCAAAATTACCCCAAGAGCGCAGCTACGACTCATCCAAGAGGTCACAAAAGACCCCACAACAACATCTAAAGAACTGCAGGCCTCACTTGCCTCAGTTAAGGTGAGTGTTCATGACTCCACCATAAGAAAGAGACTGGGCAAAAATGACCTGCATGGCAGAGTTCCAAGACGAAAACGGCTGCTCGTCTTCAGTTTTACATCACCTACAGCTCAATCTGGCAAAGACGGAGGTTCTTGTCTTCCCTGCCACTCCGACTCTACAGCATGACTTCACGATTCAGTTCGGCTCATCAATGATTGCCCCATCAACTTCGGTCAGAAATCTTGGTGTAATCTTTGATGACCATCTGACCTTCAAAGAGCACATTGCAAAGACTGCTCGATCCTGCAGGTTTGCACTACACAACATCAGAAAGATCAGGCCGTTTCTGAGAGAGCATGCTGCAACAACTTCTTGTCCAGGCCCTTGTCGTTTCTAGGCTGGACTACTGCAATGCTCTTCTGGCTGGACTGCCATCAAACACAATCAAACCTCTACAAATGATTCAGAATGCAGCGGCACGACTGATCTTCAATGAGCCCAAAAGAGCCCATGTTACACCTCTCTCCATCTTCTTGCACTGGCTACCAGTGGAAGCTCGCATCAAGTTCAAGACACTGATGCTTGCGTACAGAACGACCACATGCTCAGCACCCTCCTACTTCAACTCACTATTACAAACTTACATCCCCTCCAGAAGTCTGAGATCTGCTAGTGGGCGACGCCTTGTGGTACCATCACAGAGAGGCTCAAAATCACTCTCCAGAACATTCTCGTTCACCATTCCTGGCTGGTGGAATAATCTTCCCACCCCTATCCGGAACGCTGGATCCCTGGCAATCTTCAAGCAACAACTGAAAACTCATCTCTTTCGGCACTACTTGACTTCATCCTAAACTCAAAAAAAAAAAGAAAATCCGTACTCTTTCCCTCTATCTTTCTCTCCTTCCCTTACTAGCTTGTACTTATTTGAACAATGACTGAGACTTGGTGTTACGAGCACTTCCTCTGTCTGATTGCCTCTTCAAGATTAATTGTTTGTGGTATTCCCCAATTGTAAGTCGCTTTGGATAAAAGCGTCTGCCAAATGACTAAATGTAAATGTAAAACATCTTGATGATCCCCAAGACTTTTGGGAAAATAGTCTGTGGACTGACGAGACAAAAGTTGAACTTTTTGGAAGGTGTGTGTCCCATTACATCTGGTGTAAAAGTAACACAGCATTTCAGAAAAAGAACATCATACAGTAAAATATGGTGGTGGTAGTGTGATGGTCTGGGGCTGTTTTGCTGTTTTTCAAGACCTGGAAGACTTGCTGTGATAAATGGAACCATGAATTCAGCTGTCTACCAAAAAATCCTGAAGGACAATGTCCGGCCATCTGTTCGTGACCTCAAGCTGAAGCGAACTTGGGTTCTGCAGCAGGACAATGGTCCAAAACACACCAGAAAATCCACCTCTGAATGGCTGAAGAAAAACAAAATGAAGGCTTTGGAGTGGCCTAGTCAAAGTCCTGACCTGAATCCTATTGAGATGCTGTGGCATGACCTTAAAAAGGCGGTTCATGCTCGAAAACCCTCCAATGTGGCTGAATTACAACAATTCTTCCAAGATGAGTGGGCCAAAGTTCCTCCACAGCGCTGTAACAGACTCATTGCAAGTTATCACAAACGCTTGATTGCAGTTGTTGCTGCTAAGGGTGGCCCAACCAGTTATTAGGTTTAGGGGGCAAGCACTTTTTCACACAGGGCCATGTGAGTTTGGATTTTGTTTTCCCTTCATAATAAAAAACTTCACTCATAAACTGCATGTTGTGTTTACTTGTGTTATCTTTGATTAATATTTAAATTTGTTTGATGATCTGAAACATTAAAGTGTGACAAACATGCAAAAAAATAAAGAATCAGGAAGGGGGCCAACACTTTTTCACACCACTGTACATGTAATCAAATATGTATAGAAATTGTATGTAATATAATACATATATGTATTATATGTATAACATTTTATTCACCACTGATGCATTAAAGTGATCAAAAGTGACAGTAAAGACATTTATAAATTTCCAAAAGATTTTTATTTCAAATCAAGGCTGTTCTTTTGAACTTTCTATTCAACTGTGAATCCTGAAAAATAAAATATATCACGCTTTCCACAAAAATATTGTGCAGCAACATTGATAATAATCAGAAATGTTTCTTGAGCAGCAAATCAGCATTAATTTAGTAATGCTGATTTGTAATGATGCTGGAAATCCAGCTTTGATCACAGAAATAAATTACAGTTTAACAGATATTCACATAGAAAACAGCTGTTTTAAATTGAAATATTATTCCATTTTTTTTTTTACAGTTTTTTTTGGTCAAATAAATGCAGCCTTGGTGAACAGAAGGGACTTATTGAAAACATTTGAATGGTAATGTATGTATACATCTTTGTAAAATTGAGCATGGATATCTACCTTAGCAGCATCAGACAGGTAAAAGTCTCCAGACATGGCTCCTGGAGGATCCAGAAACTCTTCAGGAAACTCCTTCATGTCTTTAGTCTGAGAAAAGCAGGCAGACAGATATGAGATGAAGATGTAGTGAATGAGTTGGTTGTCGATTAAGACAAACGCACACAGATACCTTTGACCCTCTGCGATGTGTGTCAGTCTCTTTAGGTTTCTGTGGTTTATTATCCTGCACGAGAGGAACCTTCAGAGTTAAACGGGTTTATGTGAGCGACAGCAAATCATGAAAATGAAATGATAAAGTTACCGGCGTGTATTCCTCCCAGCTGGCATCCTCCGCGAGCTCCACGTCTCCCGCCTTGAACAGATCTGCACCCTTCTGAGGGAACTCGTCATCTTCATAGCTCTGGAGACATCAATAACAATATCATCAAAATCCTGATGTTTAAAGAGTGAGTTCAGAAGAAATCAGTCGCTCACCTTTGAGTCTCGATGGGACAGCGGCGGCACTTTAAGAAGAGGAGGCTTCTTCATCTGCAAACAGAAATTTAGTTGGGAAAATAATCGTAAATGGACTACAATCAAAATAAATTAGCATATCAGCACTGCACAAAATAATTCCTGTTGCTCATTTAGAAAGAAAGAAAGAAAAACCTCCTACAGTATCACACTAATAAAAGACGCACATGGGATAGATGTACATAAAATCTGTACTAAACCCAGAACATTCCTTTGAAATGAGATGAAGTGAAATTGACAAATATTTCAAAGTTAATGACTGATTTGTTCACCTCTGAAGCGTCATAATCTTTGCTCTGCTTGATCTCAGGGTCTTCGATACTCTAGAAAACACAAACATCAGTGATCTCTGTCAACTTTGTGTTTGCTTCAGTTGCTCTTTTAAGTAAGAAATATCAGTTACTGCTATTGTAGATTATTTAATATTCAATAAATGGTCAGAATATTTTAAATAAACCAAAATTATGCAATCTAAAACTAGGGGTTTATTGTGGACTACAACTAAAACCTTTTTAGTTTTTAAAAAATGTAATGTAACTAAAAAAGTTACATTAAATAAAATAGAATTAAAACATTTCAGCAAGGCAACATGTCTCATTTTCATCAAATTTAACTTCAACTACTAAAATAAACTGAAATTTAAATGAATAAAAAGATTTAGCTTTATAGTATTATAAAATGTGTATATTTAATATTAATATTTATTATTATATTAAAACTAATAAAACATCAAAATTACTTTCACTGAAATGCAAATGAAAGATATAAAAATAAAAATGAATTAAAAATATTAACACACTGTTATATAAAAAATATAAAAATGACAAAAACAACAAAATTACTAAAACATGAACTAAAATGAAAATGAAAATGGAAGATAGAAATAAAATAAAAATGAATTAAAAATGTTAGTGTAAAAAACAAAAAACTAATGAAAATGACAAAAACACAACAAAATTACTAACACTTTAAAATTAAACTAAAAAAATGGAAGAATAACAAAAATAATCTCTTTCTCTCGGCTCTGAGTTTGATGGTTTACCTTTGAATGTCTGCGATGAATGCGAGGGACTTTAAACTTCAATGATTTCTTCTGCGCAAACAGTGAAGAAACAGAATTAAAATGCAATTAAAATCATCACAGCGATCATAAGAGCTTTCTGAAAGCTCACCAGCCGACAGTCTGTCATCTCCGGATGTTTCTCATAGCTGTCTGACGCTGTGAAGAGATCCGTCTTCAGATCAGACGCCTGAAAAAACACAAACACCCTTCGAATGAGCAGCACTGATGCTGGTTTATGGATCTCTGACTCTCGTTTAATGATTAGTGCTGTTTCTTACCTTCGAATCCCAAGAAGGAGGACTCATAAAGCCGTTAGAATATGAACTCTACAAAAGACAGAAGTCATATGTGACCCTGGAGCACAAAAGCAGTCATCAGTAGCACAGGTATATTTGTAGCAATAGCCAACAATACACTGTATGGGTCAAAATTATACATTTTTCTTTTATGACAAAAATCATTAGAATATTAAGATCATGTTCCATGAAGATATTTTGTAAATTTCTTACCGTAAATATATCAAAACTTGATATATTATAATATGCATTGCTAAGAACTTCATTTGAACAACTTTAAAGGTGATTTTCTCAATATTTAGATTTTTTTTTGCACCCTCAGATTCCAGATTTTCAAATAGTTGTATCTCAGCCAGATATTGTCCTATCATAACAAACCATACATCAATGGAAAGATTATTTATTCTGCTTTCAGATGTACAAATCTCAGTTTTGAAATAAAAATGACACTTTTGATTGGTTTTGTGGTCCTGGGTTACATATAAGCAATGATCTCGGCAGAAGTGAGCAGAATCTGAGATTGTGTGAGAATAAAGAGTCTGAACCTGAATGTTGTTGGGTGAATAACTCCGTCCAGCTTCAGTTTTCAGTATTGTGTCTTCCTAAAAACAGATATATTACAGGATATCAGTGAAAAGACAGAGAAATCAAACCCATGCTCTCACGCAGACGTCTGCTCTACCTTCATCTTGTGAGCTTTGTAACCAAACGCTCCCTTCAGATCATCAAACCCCTCATCATCCTGCAACCACAGTTAATTTCAAACATACAGACACAAAGCAGAGGATTCATGAACATCCGCAGGACTCGGACAAACCTTCAGGTCTGGAGTGAATCCAAAAGCCCCCTTCAGCTCAAAGTCGTCACTGTCCTGTAACAGACGCGACGCAGATCTGCCGTAAATACTCACTGCTGTACACTATGATAATATGTCTGCATGAAATACACAGATGAACGTTTGCCAAAAAAAACATGAAACAGAATCCCTGAGGCCCTAAAAACTCAAAGAGATCTTGACTTAAACATGCATAAAAAAATATCATATTTTGTCATATATTATGTCACTTGAAATAAAATTAATTTAAATTAAATAAAAATAATGTTAAAAACAAACATATCTACACCATTCTTGATCCAGTTCAAAATCTTTTTATTTTTTTATTTCTTTGCTGAAATGTTGTTTTTGTTTGTTTATAAAGTTTGCAATCATAGTTTGACAATATATATTTCTAACTAATAATAATAAAAAAACACATCTTTTAAATATCAATAAAATAAATACATTTTCTTTTAAACTATTAATACAATAAAACTATATCAATGATTGTAAAAAACAAAACAAAAAAAACTGCCACATTTTTACACTAAATTGGCTTAAAAAAGAAAAAGAGTATTCTGTAAAGAGTAAAAACTATATTCTGTTTTGAAAATCATTATACCTTAAGATGTGACATTTCCTCCTTTGTTTCATGATTAGCCTTTTCAAGCTATTAACAAATACACAAGAAAAAAAAATTATATGCATAAATTATAACACAGACACAAGCAGAAAGCAGAAGAGGCATCAGGACTCACCCTGGATAAACCGATAACAAACCCTCTGTGAGGAACAAACTTAACTCGCACTTTCTTCTTCGGTTTCTGCTAAAATATTATAATAACACTTACAATGAGTAAAACAATGCATTAATGCAAAATAAAAGAGAAAGCAGAAAGATCTCTACCTGTCCATCAGCATGTCCCCCCGTCTCCTCCT